>NW_024609884.1:45432804-46032804 GCF_016920785.2 Ixodes scapularis
AATGTAACACAACCCCTAACATCTACATCCCACACAAAACAAAGCACGATCTGGCTATGAAACTGCCGCAGCCTTAAACGCAAAAAAGGACTCCTCACATACCACATCCGGAATGCCGCAGTCAAACCGGACATCATAGTCCTACAAGAAACAGACGGGTCGATAACTCTCCCAGGCTATCAGCTTTTCACGCAGCCCAGCATTACATGGCGAAACAAAACCTCACCCACCGGTACCACTACCCCCACATTCATGGCCACGTACGTCGCTAATCATCTAGCTGCCATGCAGGTCGACACGTCCCACATTAACACAACAACACAGGATCATGTCACTGTTCAATACCGCCTGGGTTCAATCTCCAAGGACACAATAATTACGAACACTTATTGGCTGCCTAATCACTATAAGGCGTCTCTCAGCTGACTCTCGAAGCACGTCGCCGCATACAGGGGCCACCCCCTGCTCGTGGCCGGTGACTTCAACAGCCACAGCACCGCATGGGACTACACCCACACAACACGCAACGGGTGAAAACTCGAGGTCTTCTTACTGACAGCCAGTTTTCTCTTCTAAACGACACCGCATTACTTACAAGAGTGGGAAACAGTGTCGCGAGCACTACACCAATCCAGACCTAACTTGGTGCGGGGATAACCCAGCAGCGTCGTGGGAGAACTCCTTGGAGACGTTTGGCAGTGACCACTGCATACTAGTGACCACCTTAACATTTCCCAGGGCCCGCGGCATGCCGAACCGTGGGCCCCGCACCAAGATCACAAAATGAACCCGAGTTCGAGAAGAACTAGAATCCACCCCCTCGGCCCCTGCCACACTCTCCGCCTGGACAAAGGCAGTACACGACGCGTACAACAAGCCCACACAAACGATAGCCCGCGACATGGGCCATCTATACGTGGACTCCCATTAGCCAACCTGTGAGACAAACGTCACAGGATATTTTAGAGATGGCAAACAAAAAAGACCCATCAACGACTCAAAAGAGCCATTCAAACCATAACTGAGGAAGCGCAGGACTATGCTTACTCACACTTGCCACGGAGAAATGGCCACAAATATGCGACCAACTGAACGGTCAGCTCCACACGCCGCGAGTAAGGCAAATCCTGCGTACGCTACTAGGCCAATCCAAACCGAGACACACTATGAAAAAATTACAAATACACACAAACAAGACAAAGAACGATCTCACCAATAACATTCAGCAACTATTCTACCCCCAATCCCCCCCCCCCAAAAAAAAAACACTCGAGGACCAATCCACAGTGATCACCTCCCCCTTTACCATGAGCGAACTAGTATCGGCTCTCCAAAACCTAAAACGAAACACCCCCCCCCCCCGCCCCCCCCCCCCCCCCCCGGCATGGACAAGATCCCTTACGCGATGCTCCGAAACCTTCCGGGAACTTACTTGAACTCACTCCTTCAGTATGTTAATGAGGCATGGGACACGGGCATTCTTCCACAGGAATGGAAGAAGGCGCTCGTGATCCCCACACGCAAACCAGGAGAAAACCTAACAACATCACTAATCTCCGACCTATCTTCTCACATTGTGCACAGGTAAGCTGATAGAAAAGATGGCCCTACATCGACTAGAATGGCATCTGGACAACACCAACGCACTGCGCTACACTATGACTGGATTCCGCAAGCACGTCTGCACACGGGACGCCATGATGCGCATACACGAATATATCTAGAAATACCCCAGCATATCGCAACTACGCACGGTTGCGGGGATAGACTTACACAAAACATTTGACTACGTCACAGATCGCGCCATTCTGGATAACCTAACTGACACGAGGCCTGGGTCAAAGATGTACAATTACATCGCAGCCTTCCTGACGAACCTCACGATACAGGTACAAGTCGATGACTATACTTCCCCAAAACAAACACTCACTGTGGGTGTGCCTCAAGGAACCATCCTTTCTGCCATTCTTTTTAATTTGGCTCTAAAATACCTCCCTCAGGCTCTCGCAACCATCCCCGACCTACACCACAATCTATACGAGGACGACATAACGATCTGGAGCTATACAGGCTCACCGGCGGAACAGGAACAGACCATACAGGCAGGCTTCAATACCATACACCAATACCTTCAGACTATGGGCTTAATCTGCTCACCCGACAAGTCCGAATATGTAGTTGTTACCAATGACACAGACAAGAAAGCCGAAGCATATAGAGACCTCACACCTCCACATAGATGGCAAACCCATTCCACGGAAGCAAACTATTAAAGTTCTCGGCTTCCATCTCGAACAGAATGAGAAAGCCGATGTGTGAATAGGAGACATCATACGGCCAAATTAACCAGATGCACAACATGCTTAGGCGCGTTACGAGACCCAGTCAAGGACTCAAGGAGCATGAGCTCCGCAAGACCATCGAGGAGCTCGTCTACACACGAGTCACGTATCACCTCCCATATGTTACACTAACTCGGACCCAAACAAAGAAGCTAGAAACCGTACTCCGGGAATGCACGCGACTGGCCCTAGGAGTCCCTCGATTTGCGCCTGTACACCTAATCACAGATACTGGGGCCCTATGTTGCGTTTTATGGACTCCCACGGCGACTAAGGAGAATGAAGTGACGTCAACAACGCAGCAAACGCAGATCGGATGGTATTTGGTGAGTGTCGCTGATGACGAATTTCCGCAGAAGAAAACAAAGAAAACTTGAACTTTGTTTTCTTCCGCGGAAATTCGTCATCAGCGACTCTCACCAATCAACATCCAATCTGCGTTTGCTGCGTTGTTGACGTCACTTCCTTCTCCCTAGTCGCCGTGGGAGTCCAAAAAGCGCAACATAGGGCGCCTGGTATCTTTAACTCACTACATGATCGCATCACTGTACGCAAACATGCACAGCACCAACCATTAGTAGCATCACAACAGGGGCGCCAGATCCTCGCCCATCAACACTATGACACATCCAGACTTCCGCCCTCCCACCGCCAACCCAAACCTGGGACTCGCTCCCACGCACAACTGTTCTCCCCATTCCACAGAACATGCCTCCTGACAAGCACCAACCCCGCCGTGAGGCTCATACCCGCCGAGTAATCTCACGCACCCCATAATACACCGACGTGTACTACTCAGACGCGAGCCACACACCTACCAAAAGCAGAGCGGCAGTGATCGGACTCCGATCATCTTCGTCCCATGAACGTAAAAGAGTCCCCCCCCCCCCCCCCCCCCCCCCGAAGGCCGCAGGAATACTCGCCATCACCGAAGCCATCACAGAACATACCCACTTCACCGATACAATTCTTATCCGCACAGACAACCAGGGAGCGTGCCGCTGCTTCCGAGACAATGATCTACCGTCTCACATACACTCCATACTACAGCGACACCTTCACGCACACCCGCACTTACACACCAATATAGAATGGGTAACGGGCCATCAAGGTTTGGGAGGAAATCTACGAGCGCACACGCTCTCCCGAGCGAATTCTAATCCGGGACCTCCCACCCTCTGGCCCGAACCCTTTGAACCGAAAGAACACCGTAAACAAATGCACAAGGAACGTACAGCCTTGCTGCTCGAACTCAGACAACACATCACTACTTTAAACACTCCCTCATTCATATTTAGCCGGTCTGACTCTATCGTTATTAGACGTGCACAAGCACAGACCCTCATGACACCACACTACACTCACTTCATCCAAGGACGCCCTGGCCGACCAGTCTTCCCACATTGTACCGACTATCCATCCAACATTCACTACTTGTGGGACTGCCCCAACGCCCACTCATCGCGTAATCTACTTCTTTCACCCCTCCCTTCTCACCACCTCCCTCAGACCTGGACAAAGTGGGCAGCCCCCCCCCCCCCCCCCCTCCTCCCCAAGACACTCGAGGCTACACTATGACCCTTCCTCGTTGTACATGTCAAACCCATTCTTGGTGATGAATGGTGAAAAAAACGGGAGCTCCAGGCTCGGAGAGAAAATAAAACTTTTTTCTCTCTCTCTCTTTCTCCACCCCAGTTTAAGGTTAATTTAACATGGTTAATATTTACCAGCTCGCCGGCACCCTTACCATATTTTCTAGAATTTACTTGGTTTGAAATGCCACAGAAGGTATACGAGTGTTGACGTGTTTGACTATTAAAAAAAAAATTAAAAAAGAGACGCATGTACGACAAAAAAATCTGACAAGCTTGATGGCACGTAGGAAAGCTCTAGATTGCCGCTGTGCAAATTGCACACTGGGTAACTCCGAGGTAATGATCCTACATATTTCCGTTCCGACGCGTCGCACCGCGGGTCGGCAGTTTCGTGGTCCATGTGCTTGGCGCTTTGCGCTCGCCTGATGCTCCAAGGCGGGTGCTATACTCTGTGTTGTACATAGTGAGCAACGTTTTCAAAGCTACTGACGCGAGCGCGTGGCTTTCTCCAGCGTTTTGATTTGCACGCGATGCCCTGCAAGTGAGGGACTGAATAAAGCGACGTGCTCGCGCAAATAGTTTTGATAGAGCAGTGCGAAAGCATTAGGGGTGTAGGTAGACGGGCTGCACGCGCTCGACTCGTTTGCAGGAAAAAAATAAAAGAAAAATTACTATAGGCCAACGCGCTGTTTCCAAACAAGCCCCTCACGAGGGGCGGGCACTGCGCGCGCGCAAAAACCAGGTTCGCGTGAAGAGTGTGCTCATGCGCCCTGCCAACAGCTGCACCACCCTGCAGCGGCGTGGCGGCATGCAGAGATGCGCGTTGGTCTATATCACTTCTATATTTCGTTTCACCTCAATCCTTTGAGGCCCAAAACTTCACTTTGAAATACAGGAGACCTACAAATCCTGACGTGGTTTTGGAACACGCAGAATAGCATTCATATAAACTCAAAAATAGCAACAAGAAAAATTGTTTTCAAAATTTTCTTTTTTGAAATGTTGCTCGTGAGCAATCTCGTACACGTTGCTAAAAAAAGGAATAGATAAGAATTACGATTACTCTTGATTAAAAATATTCAATTAGACTACTTGATTACTTGACAAACGAAAGTAATTTCTCGTTACTTGAAAAAGTAACCGTTACTTTTCCGATTACTTAAGGTTTACAAATCGACAGGTTTTTTCCTGTCGGTTTGAAAACAGGTCTTAGAATAACGGAATTCCAAGATACACATCTTCTCAATACACCAGTTTTGATAGACCATCCTCCTGTCTTAGACATGATTCGAGGGTTCCTTGGTAGGAAATTTGTATCAACAAAGGGCGCCATTAGGAAAGGGAGAGGGAAAATAGTGATGGTTACTAGTAATTGTAGTACTTCCAAAAGTAATAGCATAACTCTTGTGATTACTAAGAAATCAATGGATCCGAATGATTACAAAATTAATCCAAAAAGTATTTGTTTACAAGTAATTTTATTCCTTGTAACGAGCAGCGCGTACAGGTCTGCTCTTAAAGGGATGGTGAACCGAAATTTGGATTTTTAAAAAAAGAAACAATGCCGGAGACGTAGGCGGGGAACGCTACAATCCCTACAACACTACTCGTAAGGCGATATATCAAATGGACTTCCGTATTTAAAAAAAAAAAAAAAAAAAAAAAAAAAGAGGCCGAGATTGAACCAGGTCGACGAGGCGCGTGACGTGAAGATAGCTCGTTTCCTCCTCTCTTCGCTTCGCTCCCTCAAGGCAGCGAGGCGGAGAAGACGCGAAGCCCTTCCCTCTCCTTCTCGGAAAAACAAGACGTAAAAATTTCTGTCAAATGCGCCTCCTTTTTTTAAACATGCGGTCATCCGTTCGAGATATCGCTGTATGAGTGATGTTCTGGTGTTCGTACCATCCCGTTGCACGCTTTTGCCGCGTGCTTTGTGGAATCCAGATTTCGGTTCAGCATTTACGCAACATCGGGCATTTGCAGCACTACTTCACGTCGAACGGCTGAAAACAACTACGACCTTAGAAAAGGCACAGATGCATTTCGAATCTCGCTTAGCAGCGAAAAATGTATCAGGATTTACAATATTTGCGCCTGTTTTCTCCTCACAGTTTTCTGGCCAGTGGTGCACGCCATCAACCCTCGCATCCATGCATTGTTGGCTTTGGTTATAAAGGTCGAGTGATCTGTTTCGAAAATGCATTCCGATACTCCACTGCTTAGCGCAGGTATCATCGCCCTTGCGGCAGACGGCGCTAAATGTATTGAGGCCCACGTGGCTCGGTAGAAAATAAATAATTCTTGAGTTGTTGCTTTTGGGCAAAGAGACATCAAAGAGTATGAATCATATGAAGTAGCCGGAAGGGTACATAAGCGCGAATTCTTTGCATTGCATGTTCTTTAAGTATTGTATATTATATTCCAATTGCTTATTATGTTTAGTATTACGCCCCTCTGTAATGCCGGGTGCCCTGAGGGTAAAATA
Source organism: Ixodes scapularis (assembly GCF_016920785.2). Classification (NCBI taxonomy): domain Eukaryota; kingdom Metazoa; phylum Arthropoda; class Arachnida; order Ixodida; family Ixodidae; genus Ixodes; species Ixodes scapularis. The sequence goes on from NW_024609884.1 coordinate 45,439,224, forward strand.
AATAAATTAATAAATAAATTTGATTACGCCTCGGCGGCACGAACGCTCGTGCAGTGGGAGCACTAATCAAAGCTACTCGCTCGCGATTGTAGTCTTTGCGGTTTGTTCAAGCTAAGGTGTAAAACGAAGCCTGGTTTAGAGAGTTGCGTTAATTGCGCTCAGAGGAATAGCACCGGCAGGCTCACCGGAACAACTATTCACCCGTCGTGCAGCAAGATGATAAGCAATGCAGGAAGTATCTTCGTGAAGAAACAATCAGTCACGTTGGACCCAGTGCCCCGGTCACGGCTGTAGTTTTGGTGACGCAACTGACGCAGCTCTTTGAGCCTGGCGATGTCGAATGAACGCGCCAAGTATCAATAGGCTTGTTCCAAACTTCGAAGCGCACCAACGCGGCAAAATTCCATGCAAAGAATGCTGGGAACTAGCAGGCCCATGGAGTTTCTGTTTTGATCTTTCGAATAGCCGTGTGTCGTTTTGTGGCGTCGTACGTCGGATTTTCGGTTTCACCTAGTATGTCCCTCGCAGCTGCTAACGCCGGCTCTTCTGTTCGACAACCCTCAGGCCAGATCTCAACTAAGAGGTAAGAAATGCTTCCAGAACTTTTCTTGTCTTTCTTTGTTTAGAAGCTTTCACTATACGCTATCTCACGCTGATCACGTAATACAATCTTAGGCCTAGTCGATTAGCCTCGAACAGGTTATAATAATAATAATAATAAATTTTTTAATTCCATCGCGTGCCATCCGGAATCCGACTTGCTAGTTGCATTTTCAGTATAGCGGAGACGCGTGAATCTCTGAGCTGCTTGTTGGCCGAACCGCACTCTACTTTGGCGTGGAACCGATTTAGCAAGCGACGAGATGAGCGGCGGCAACAAGCGACGAACATGTAAGCGATTTGACGAGCGACGACACAAGCGACGGCGACCCGCTTCGCTGTCGCTCCGTCAGTCACGCGACGATGCAAACCGCATGAAAGCGACGGGAGCAAGCGGCCAAGGCGAGGGGCGACGTTTTCTAGAAATCCAAAAACCGAGCGACCCGACGAGCGACAGTGATAAATCTCCGTCGCTCGTCACTGACTCTCGTCGCTGTCGCCGTCGCTATCGACGTCGCTCGGTACCGTCCGTCAGCTCACACATTCAAAATCAGAGGAGCTTTTTTAGTTGACAGGCTTGCTTTCACGGAAGGAGGTGCGAGCATAAGCGCTGCGCTGGCCGCGTATCGGATCTGAGTGCTGATTTGGTCAGGTGTGTAGGTGTAGACCCTCCACCGCGCGTCATATCTGAACGTTCCGTAGTCTGCTGTTCCCACTACGTGTAGTTAGATATCCGGCACATACATACATACATACATATATACATACAAACGTGCGTGCGTATGTATGTATGTATGTATGTATGTATTGCTTTCGCATTAGAATTCTTTGGTCAAACGAGAAATCAACTCCAGCAATCTTGCAGCTAATGCAACAATTTGAGATACATGGTAGGAAAAAGAAAGATGATCATCAAAAAAGGCCAAGGACGCCTAAGCACTTAAGAGTTTTTAATGCGAGAGCATGCCGCCTGCAACGAATTGACTCCGCCTCGCGTTGTTGAAGGGCGTCGTCCTCTTGCCGCCTGAGACGCTTTGAATCGCGATCCGCTTGCGCCCCACGCTTTCGAAAGGCTTTGTTCTGTCTGCTAGCGCGTTGCGCCTCTGCTCGTTCCGTCCGCAGTGTATTCGAAGACTTGACAACGATGGTGGATTTCGCTTCCTGCCTCCTCGCTCGTTGGGCTGTGTTATTCCGCTCCCTTAGTTCGTCTACAGTGTACTTGCTTGGACGGGCAGGTTTCACCGCTGCCGAGGTTGCGGCCGCCGACGATGTAGATGCTTGAGGCGTCGCCATGTTCGTCGGCGTCGAGACGAGCAGAAGCGGCCGAGTGCGCGCCACCGTGTTCCTTTTACCGGCGCGGGGCCCGCAGCGCCATGAGGTGGCCTTCCTTAAAACTCTGACGCGCGCAAGCCAGTGGGAGCCTATCCATCAAATCGCTGCTACAGACGACAGGCTTCGCTCCATTGGGACAGGGGAATTTAGGTATCGTTTGGCGCGGCTTAAAAAACTGATAACGCCAGTTCGCTCCATGAGACAGTTAACGATTTCGCATTAATAAACGCCAAAGTCGCGAACCACAGACACACGCCAAATGGTAGTGGATTGAGCAAACTAAAGTGCATTGATAGCACTTTAGTTTGCTCGGGATTGATTAACAAACAATTCAGCGAGCACCACTGAAGTGCGTATGGCACATCGTCTCGTAAAAGTGCGCGGTCATTGAGTGATCGAATATTAAAAAAATAGCTTCAAGTCATCGGCGATAGCACCAACCAAGGATTCCTCACGCACAATTCCGATATCATTAATAAAAATAAGAACCAATAGTGGTCCCAGGTTAGGCCACTGAGGGACGCCGGAGGAGGGAACACAGGCACCAGAAAAACTATTTAAAATTCGCACACTGCTTTTACGGTCGGTAAGATAACACTGAAACCATCTGGTGAGTTCAGAAGAAACTCTGTGGGGACCCTGCGTCCGCTAGGAGCCGCTACCGATAGCCCAGCGAACAGCGCCGCGCGCGGCCACTTTTTAGTTAGCGTAGGGAAAGCGGTAGAGTTCCGCCGCCACTAACGCTGCTCCCGCGCTTCCTCCAATGTGGTGGCCCAAGCAGGCACGTCGACCTTGCAACACCCACCGGTGTACCACTGAAGTGGAGCTGCGACTGCCGAGGTCGCTTCCCGATGAGTACGCGCGACGCCGCTGCGAGAGGCGCACGTATCGGCACGGAGTTAGATCTGCAGGGTTCTTATAACAATATAGCTTATGTAGAAGCAATTTATAATTTACTTTGTCGAACGCCTTCGACGTGTTGAAGTAAACTGTATCAACTTGATCGCGATTTAGGAAAAACAGCACAGAATAGTAAAGGAACCGAACAGATGTTCGTTTCCACCGAATGACCCTTTAAGATACTATACAGGGTAAATCACTTAGCTTGTGCCAGAAGTAGTGAGACATACGGGCAAACATAAAAATCTTGATAACCTTAGAAAAGGCACATAAGAAGGAAATATGTATATAGTTGTTTGCCACACAAGCATCACCACCTCTGTGCACTGAATCCACAACCGACCTTTTCCACAGGGAAGAGAATGAGCCCAATCTCTAAGAAACGTTAAAAATATGTTCTTGGCGATGAAGCTAGGTATCTGATCAATGCCCACAGAAAGCTTTGGCTTCAGTTTTCTTACCGCCATCAAGATTTAAGATATATCCACGCTAGTGATATTCAAAGTGTCATGACAGTTAATATTATCAAACGTAGCGCCACCATAAATATCGGAAGAGTAGCACTCTCGGAAATGATTTGCAAATCCATTTGCTACCTTTTGGGGCGAGGACACCTATATCCCAGACCCATTCCGTGAAATACTCTTAGTTGTGGTCTTTGAACGTTGTTTGAGTAATCGCCAGAACTCATCTGGTTTTCGGAACAAGCTATTTTCTACCCGTACTTGATGCGCGCGTTTGTCGTGCGCAAACAACTTCTTCGGGAGCGTTCTATAAGTCCTGAACTTTACGTACCATAAGTCCACACCACTTGACTTGAAGAATTTATGAAAATGCACTTTTCTGTGCATATAATACCGTAATTTCTAGGAAAACCAACCTGGATATTTGAAAGGGCTCTTTACACGTTTCTGTATGAAGACATCAATACTATAGTTGTAAAACTATAGTCGCGGTATCAACGCAGTCTTCACTTGAAATTGTCGACCAGTTACAGTTTTGGGAAACGTTATATAGGCCTATGTAGTCGCCACTGCCATACGAGTAGCTAGAAAAGACCTGATAGGCACACGGCCTTCAAGCGAGAGAAAATGACACACTGAAGGGCGGGTGAAAAACTTAGGTTATAACACGAGTATCGCTCCCTAAGGTTAAAGTTCGATTGGACAGTTTGAAAGGAAGAGATCTATTTCATTTCCAGGAATTTTTTCTAGCTTATTGAAGGGAGTTAGCCCATTAAAACGGGAAAAGTTAAATTAACATGACACTTTCTTAATCGCATCGAAATTTCCTCATCTAATTTGCTCAGACAGCCAATCTGCACCGGGCAGGTTCATATCCCCATATAAGTATACCCGAAACTTCGAAACATTTATTTGCATCTCAAGCCTTTTAAAATGATCTGCAAATACAGCTGCACCCGATCTAGAAGGAAAATAATAATTACCTATTAAATAGTAAAACGCATCACTAGCATCATGTTCTCTTCATAGGCATTCGGCGTACGTTTCCAGGTCATGCCTCCTGAAGCTAGATACAGAACCATCAACAGCAGTAATAACACCCCTACCAAGCTTTTGACGAGTCGCGGAATAGTGGTCGGTGGACAATGTAGTAAGCAGGAAATAATTTTTGATGGAAATCTCCTTCTGAAGCCACGTTTCGATTAAGCAAATGGTGTTGAATGCGGAAAAATAGATATTATGCAATCATTCGTCTGCCTTCGTACAAAGCCCGCGAGAGTTGCGATAGTAGCTCTTGAATGACTTAGCCATTTTGTGGTCGTGGGCATCCTTCACTTACATGCGTACGCGAGTCGTCGAGTTTTCCAACAAACGGGTGAAAAATGCAGCCTTTAGACCAAACCTCTCGCTGGTTAATAACATCAAGTGAATCATTCTCTACGGAGACATGAAAAGACGAGTAGGAAGAAAACTTAGTTATTTGCTTACTGCACTTCACCGGCTTTCCTTCTATATAGGGCTCGATCAACGAGCACACCTCGCTAACAACCGTATTAGGATCGAAGCGCGATACAAAAAGAGATTAGGGAGTTTTAGAATAACGTACGCAATTTTAGCGCACGCTAGCGCTAAATTTAGCGCTTGTATTAGCGCACGCGACGCAAGAGAGTTTTAGAATAGCGTTTCTCTGCCGCGACGCAAAAGCCCAAGCATCTCGCGCTTGTGACGCCACCAAGATACAGTCATAATTTTTATTTCACACACGAAATACTGTAACTTAAAAAGAAACAAGTTTTTTTTTTTTTGTCCAGAGAAGCATTTTAGATTTGTTTAAACATGAGAATGCGACGCTAGCGGTTGACCGGTCGTGCCCGCTTGCGTCGCCTCGGCAAGAGAGGTCTCGTGTACTGATTTTCGCACATCGTACCTTCTCCGAGAAATGTTCGCGCGTCGCAAGCATCAAGTTGCCGGGGATTGTTGCCAAACCGAGTACAATGTCGTCCCGTATTGAAAATCGCAGTCGCGAGGATGCCGCCGACGTGGCACTCACGACGCCGCCAAAGCAGCCGCCGACACAATCGTGGAAGCCGCCATTTTTTTAACTCTGCTCGTCTTGGCTTTAGCCAACTTCTCATCACGAATCCTCCTTGGAGAAGCGCAAAGGCTCTTTGCGTACGCACGCTATTTCCGAGAAATAGCGCACTCTAAAATTGCGCACGCAAAGCGCAAAGCCTGGTTTGCGTTCGGAGCATGCGCAGTGGCGACGACGCTATTCTTTGCGTACGCAAAGCTGTAGCATGCGCTATTCTAAAACTCCCTATTTTCGCTGGGGCGCGCGTGGAACAACTACCATTTTTGAAGCCTTCGCTGTTCCCACAGGCGGCCTGTTTCGTTGTCTAGGGCCCACCATTCTGAAACAGTCGTTCACTTTCCTGCCAAAGCTCGGGGAACCGCCTTGTCGTCCAAGATGATCGATGTTAACAGCTATTCGCGGATGACGGTTGTCTGACTTGCTTGTAGTTGACTGAACGGGAAGGGCAGTTGCACATCGGCGAGTGACAACGCGACTCAAGAGGCACAATCGGGGACGTATTTGAGTTGATAAACACCTGATGAATCCGTTTTTTCGTTCATCAAAATCATTCCGGCGGTGTCCGCCAAGGTCACTTCAGTTACCACTGGCCCGATTCCTCACGCGACAAAACGTCTTAACTCCGAATAAAGGCCGGTATGTATGAAAATTGAGTACCAGCCAATGCTCGTTTGCCTCGCCGACTACTCCGGCTGTCGCAGCCGATCCCAGCACAAAAGAACGCAAACGAGCTCAAAAACGTTGAATGAGCTTGTAGGAAAACACAGGCCAAAGGCCCACCAGCATGAATTCTAGCGAGAGTTGATCCGTTTGCCATTTGTGAGGTCCGCGATTACATCACGCCGAGCACGAGTTCCATTCGTCTTAATGCTGACCCTGTGGTTGGTTTGTCAACGTCATCACAATAACATAACCTGATACGGAACAACTCTAGTCCTTATCTTTCAGTGCGTTTCACCAACATTCGAAGTGTTCTTCGCAATCGTGACGACTTGTCTTCAGCCATCGATTCATCACTCGCCGACATAGTTGTACTCACGGAAACTTGGCTATCTAGTGTTGTACGTGACAGCGAAATTTTTTGTTGCGGGAAACGTTTCTCTTTTTATCGATGCGATAGGCTATCTAGGCGTGGTGGTGGTGTCATAATCGCGGTAAATGATAGCGTTGAGTCTTGTCTTGTCAACATTGTTACATATCTTAAGTTTATTGGCGTGCGTTTGCGTTTTAGCCATAAACATGTTCTTTTGTGCGCGTGCTACCGTCCTCCCAATGCCGCAGCAATCTTTTTTATAGATTTACACGATGCTCTGAATACAATTCGTACAATGTTTCCTGCCTTGCCTTTGCTTCTTTTGGGCGATTTTAATCTCCCCGGCATTGACTGGTCTGGTCTATATCCTACCATATCTTCAAATTCTGCTGCGTGTTCCGAGTTTTTGAGTCTCTGCTCTGATTTTTCGTTAACGCAGATAGTTACTAAGCCGACACGTGTTACGCAACTTCTGAGAACGTACTGGACCTTATTCTTTCTACTGCGCCTGACCTTGCATCCTTTCTTACGTATTTACCTGCCATCAGCGATCCACTGTTTACTTCACTTTCACCTAAGCGCTCCTGTATCTGACTTTACAAAAGCGAAGAATAACTCTTTTCTTGATTATGGCAGAGCTGATTTTGAGGTTATAAACAGCGATTTGGCGCTATTCCTTGACTTTTTCCTATCCAATTTTGTTTAACGCTCTGTCGAGGTTAATTGGACAATGTTCAAAAATAAAGTCAATTCCCTTATCAATTCTTACGTCCCACGTCGCTTTCTTACTAATAGCTCCACGTGCCCATGGTTTAATAGTGCCTTGAAAAAACTTTCAAATAAAAAGAAACGCCTGTTCCGCACTGCTAAGCGTGCAGACACTGTTGAGCGCTGGGCGGTTTACCACAGCGCAGAAAATTTATACAGAAATGCAATTAAGGACGCTAAACAAACTTTCTTCAGCCAAACCTTGCCCCGTCTGTTATCAACTAGTGTCAAAATGTTTTGGAGTGTTATTAATGGCAAGAAAGACAAGGTTATTTTGCTTTATGACTCTGATGGCACTGTTGTGTTTAACGATGACTCTGCAAAAGTCCTCAATGAGGTGTTTGTACAATCGTTTTCTAGGGATGTAAGCTGTTCCCTTGTTACTTACCCTAATTATGATTTCTTTCCCATGGACCCACATGTGTTTGATTTTGATGGGATTGTTAAGCTGATTGACAACCTCAAAGTGTCTTCATCATGTGGTATTGATAATATTAACACTAAGTTTCTAAAGAATACTAAAATGTACAGTGCAATTTTCCTTACTAAGATTTTTGAGCAATCTATTCTTACTGGTGTCCTTCCCGAAGATTGGAAATCTGGCAAGGTGGTTCCACTTCATAAATCAGGTGACAAACACTGCCCTGACAATTATAGACCCATTTCCATAACCAGTACTTCTTGTAAAATGTTAGAGCATATTATTTATTCACATCTTGTTAAATATCTTAAATTCAACTCTTTTTTCTCGTCCTCACAGCATGGCTTTCGTAAATTTCTTTCTTGTGAAACACAACTTCTCGTCTTTACTAACAATTTATTTTTATTACTCGATCATGGATCCCAGGTTGACTGTATTTTTCTTGATTTCTGCAAAGCATTTGATAAAGTTTCTCACCAGCTACTACTCTTCAAGCTAAGCAAACTCAACCTTGACCCTCAGATACTAACTTGAATTGAGTGTTTTCTTACTAATCGTTCTCAGTTTGGTCATGTAAATAATTCTAATTCTTCAGTGTCTTCTGTTACTTCTGGCGTCCCTCATGGCTCTGTTCTAGGTCCTTTGTTATTCCTTATTTACATCAATGACTTGCCGTTGTGTGTCTCATCATCGCTTAGTTTGTTCGCGGATGACTGCGTTATTTATCGTAAGATTACTAACGATTCTGACTCTCTACTTCTTCAAAACGACTTAAATGCTGTTCTTGATTGGTGCAAGCTGTGGTCCATGACACTTGACACTAAAAAATGTAAAACAATGAAAGTATCTCGCCGTAACACTTCGCCTTTTATCTATCATCTTGATAACGTTTCTTTAGAATGTGTGACTTCATATAAATACCTCGGTGTGCATATAACTTCCAACCTCTCCTGGCATATTCATATTAACCACATCATTGCTAATGCCAATTCTATGTTAAGCTACCTAAAACGTAACTTTTCTCTAGCGCCAGTTTCTCTCAAACTAATATTATTCAAATCTTTGGTTCGCTCAAAATTAGAGTATGCAGCTTCAATTTGGGATCCTGGTCAGACGACGCTCACTTCTCATCTCGAGTCAGTTCAGAACCGCGGCGCTCGATTCATACTTAATTATTATCACCGGACAGCTAGTGTATCATCCATGAAATCTCTTCTCTCCTTGCCACTGCTTTCTTTGCGCCGTAAGTGTTCACGTCTATGTCTTTTCTATAATATATACAATTCTAATCTCATTCTTAAAGAGAAGCTCTTCCTCGTCCCACCTTACGTTTCTCCACGCATTGATCATCAGTACAAAGTCGGCGTTCCTCATTCTCGAACCTCAGCCTATCACTATTCTTTCATTCCTGGGACATCATCAGAGTGGAACCACCTTCCGGCGTCATTAATATTATTACCCTCGTTAGATGTGTTTAAAAGTGCTGTTACTAATTATTTTTGCGAAAGTGACCCGTGACCTATCATGTCTTCTATTACTGGTGTTTTTTTTTTTTTTTTGTTCTTTTTTTCACTCACTCCCCTCTGTAACGCCCCCAGGGCCTTGAGGGTATGTAAATAAATAAATAAATAAATGTATGTCACGTGAAACCGCCCTATATGTAAACAACTCATACAAATGGGGACAAATTATTTGACGAAGGTACCTGCTTATTAGTGGGTGACAAGCTCACTGTTTATAACCGAACTGACTGCCGACTGCTGCCTGTTTTTCATTTAAGTTGAAGAGCAATGTGTTCATGAAAGGAAGATTGCAGCACTTGAAAACATGTTTGAACAGCAGAAACATGACGTCGTGAGGCTCCAAAAAAACCTGGCATAACAGCGACATGTTCATGACCAAAGGGTTCAATAATTTATTACAAAGAACAAGCGCACACGGTGCGTATCTTTTGCCTTGAAAGCAGACTTGCAGAAGACGTAAAACACATCTTTCAGAAGAAAAATGTATCCTTCACTGTGCAGGTGATGTCAAACATTGAAAGGCTCCGGTTTTACACCGGCTTCTGCTCCGTGGAACGATTTGAGCACGTTGTTGAGTTTGTGTCTGACGGCTACAAGGCGTACAAGGAGGACAAACTGAAAGGGGTACGCCGCAAACATTTTCCGTCGAGGTTCAGCTGATCCCTGTCCTGAGTTGTTTGCGACTTGGAGTGCTTGAACAGGACCTGGCTTATTGCTATCGGGTAAACAGGAGCACACTCAGCAGGCTATGCACTTTTTGGGTACAATTCCTGGCTCAGTATATAGAGGGCACCCCTATCTGGCCTTAGCGACACTTAGTGAATGAATGCACGCCTGAAGTATTTAAGGAGCTCATCCTACCACGCGTGTCATTCTGCAATGTACAGAGCTGTACATCGAAGCTCCCAGTTACTTCCGCACACAGAGCGACACTTACTATGCATACAAACCACACAACACAGCACTGGGGTTATTAAAAATATCACCTAATAGATTTGTGAGCTTCGTCAATGATCTGGCGCCAGGAAGGATGTCTGACAAGATGGTGACGCAGAACACTGGACTCTCTTGTATTCTGAAACCGGAGGATTCTATTATGGCTGACAGAGGTCTCATGATTGAGGGAGAGCTGAAGGAGCGGAATTTAAAGAGCTAAACATTCCATCTTTACGCAACGGAGAACCCCAACTGTTCTGTGAAGATGAGATGAAAACTCGAAAAATTGCTAAAGTTCGGGTGAATGTGGAGCGAGTCATTGCTCAAGTCGTTCAGTATTCTAGTTTTTTTTTTTTTTTCGCAGTTCTATGCCTTAGTTGCTGAACCCCACCTGGAAATTTTGTACATTGCTGTGCAATTTTACTACCTACCCACTTCTCTATAGGTTTGAGAACTTATGCTAACCTGATTCTGACTTCCGTAGTCAAAATGCTGGACCCGATGTCTCGTTTCTTGTGTGCTTTCCCACGTTTTATGTAGATTATTGGCTTTTTTTCTACCTGTTGACACATAATCTATTCTCTCTCCACAAAAAAATGTTTTAGGTCTTTCGTTTGCTTTAAATTCAAAGCAAAGATGCACGTTAAAGACCCAAGGTTCGCAATTGCACTGGCCAAATTACTCATCTATACGGCACAACTCATCAACAGCATGATCAACTACAACATGCTCAGCTACAGCATAAACATCTACAGCATAAAATAATTTATGGCCATTTTGATAGTGACTGTTCGTTCTGAATATATTTGTGTGCCTGCTCGCATTTATAAACACTATCAGATATTTTTCTTGCCCATTCTAGAGAAAATGTCACCATTAGAGAGAAGGAATTTTTTTTTAATAATGCGAGTGATGGTTTTATTTATTATTTTATAGCATCTGCTTTGTGCGTATTTTGCGTTATCTGTTTCTTTTAATTTAAGGTTTGGTGTTCTATTTCAATTGACTGTCCATAAAGTTTTTTTTTTTTATTAGAACAGTTTTTTTTTACTTTTTAATGTTTGCGTGTTACCATTTTGAAAATAAGTGATCTCGTGGGTGTTATGCTGGGACGTTTGGAGGCTTCGCAAGACCAGTTCGTTTCCAGGAAGTGTAACTGTGATCTGCGGAACGACATGCTGTAAATATGTGATTAAATGGTTGACGAGAAACACCCGGGCTCCCCCACTTGTCCTGCCTAGGAATGGAACGGGTCGACACTCCGCCACAGCGACGACCGCACGGCCGCGGTCGTCGCAGTGACGGTGATACGCTAATAATATTATTATAGTGTATGGACTGATTTGGGCCCCAACGACTTTCGTGGGCTTTGTGCTGTGGCCTGATTACGTCCATCCCAATAAATAAAAATAACAAAAGGAACAACGGTAATAATTCCTTCTGTTCTTGAATTTTCAATCGTTTGTGCTTTTGTGTGTTTATCATCTCCAAGTGTTAAATTTATTAGAGAAACCTCCCAGCACCCTTATAGCATGTGCACTTGCAAAGTCCGTGCATGTGTGGTGCAGCAAAATTGTTCTTTCAGACATACGGTGAGATGTTTCACAGTGTGCCTGCTAGGTGGGCTAGACTTTGGGAAGACCGAAAAGTAATGATCTGCCGGTTATATACTGTTTCATCACTCTATTTCATATTAGGACGGACCGTAGCAGATGCTACGGACCATCTGAGCCAATACAAGGCCGCGAGAGTGTCACGTTACCCTCTGGAAACGTGCAGTGGCTTGTGAGTCGTGAAGACATGTGAAACGCTTAGAGTATTAGATTGGATGGAATAGCTTGTCGGATCTAGAGTGGTACGTCACAAAGTGAAGAGAAGTATAGCTCAATGTGATTGCCATAGTACATATCTCCCTCAGATTTCACAGAACAAGATATAAACCGTGGTCTTAGTTTAGCAATTCTAGCTTCAATTTTGAGTGTGAAAAATATACACTCTCCGAAACAGGTGTTTCTTTTTGATCAAAAACACCTAAAACAAATTAGAGGCATTCATTGTCTTTGTTTAGATTCGTCCTCTTGTGGAAGTCGCATGGTCAGCTCCCATAGGTCCTTGTCAAACTCTACTCGCTGGACTAATGGACTTCCGCTCCCACTGCCCACTACAAGATCGCACCAAAGAAGTCCGGTCAAAGCCAGCTAACCCTGAATCTTGTAGTGATGTTTGTGGTGGGTCTTGAGCTGGCCATCCTTCACAAGCGATGCCGCCATTCCACGAGAAATAGTTTCTGTAGTACTACGTTTTGTTTATTGGCCTTTGCGAGCGTTTTCACCTCAACAAAGACGTGCTCCTGAACTTCTTTGTCGTACACTAGCCCGTCGGGCGACGTACCCAGGATTGAAAGCCCCGGGTTGACGCAGAGGCCAGCAAGGAAACCCTGTACGCCTTGGTCTTCTCATGTGTTTCGCGAAACACATGCCCATTCTCATGTGTTTCGTGAACACAAATTTTGTTTTCGGGTTAACACTCGAAATAAATGCTTCTGTGAGGTCACTCTTTCTTCTGATCATGTACCCAAAATGCGAGGCAGTGATTCGGTTAGCCCTTTCTGCGCGCCAGAGCTGAACGACACTTTGACCTCTTGAACGAGTTTCCATCTCCTGTGCCTGTGCTAAGGTCAAACTGTGAGTTTACCATGCTTGTGCATTGTTGTGTTGCTCACAAAGCACGGCTCTGGCAACTTCAGCGGTGCTTCCAGGGCTGCTGCACCATGCTGCTCTGCCTTTTGCACGCGCTTACACCTGCCCTCTATAAGGATCCTATCATGCATCTGAGATTCCTCGCTGGTCCTGATGTTGTCAGCAAGTTGTTTTTTTTTTATCTCGGAGAGAGTCGACTTTCCGACGTCGCCATGTATATCTCATGGTGGAGCTCCTACCAGTGTTATTACACGACGGAGATTTCTTCTGCAGAGTGGGGCAGGCGTTATCGCGCCTTGAGATCACGTGCGCCTCATCACAGATGCTTCTATTATGCTTTCTATTCCCCGTACTCCACCAAGAGCGGAAGATTCCCCCATTGTTCTCATGAGAAAAGAAGATGGCATCGAACGACTTGTTCGATGGCGTGCGCAAAAAGCATAAGGCAAGCTTGAAGTCGTCGCATTCTTACATCAATACCGTCAAAGTTGGCAGCCTAACATTGATTTTGAGGAGTACTCACACGACGGAGATTTTCTCCAGGTAGATGAACATACTACGTCACCGTGTTTTGAGGTTATGTTGGTCACGTCACGGACGCAGAGCCGAGTCTCAAACTGTTCCCTTCCTACAGATTGTCCTATCGTTCGGGCGAAAAAAGATGGCGTCGAACACTAAGCTCAATTAGTTTGACGTGCGTGAAAAGCACAGTGGATGCTTGAAATCACTGCATTCTAAAACCAACAACGTCAAAGTTGACAGTCCGACGCTGCTCCTATTTCTGTCAATGAAAGAAACGTTAATCCCAATGTCAGACTGCCAACCTTGGCGCTGTTGGTGCAAGGAGGCGACGACTTCAAACTTCCACCATACTTTTTACACATCACGTCACACTTGTCTTTCGACGGCATGTTATTTTCTCGCCGGAACGGAGAACAATCCCCAGCTCTCGGCGGAGTGGCGTAAAACGAAGATTAGCAAGCATTCATGAGGCGGCGCACGCTACCTCGAAACGCGATGACGTGTGCTCCTTTCTCTGTAGAAAACACCCTTTGTGCGAATGCACCACCATTTCTTGTATGATGTTTAGGCAGCGGAAAGTTAAACTACCACAACAGGCGCCCGGTGCCTCCGATGTGGGCGAGAAATTTAGTACGCCGTTGCGATGCTCATCCAGATCGAAACGGGCGGCGGCGTGGTTCGAGTCGCTGATTCCTAGTTCTTCGGCACAATTTTTCCCTCCGCGTTATTCTCCTGGTGTGTTTAGGTTTGAAGCCAAGTGTGCTAATGAACAAGCGCTTGCCTCCTTCAGCAGTTGGAAGAGCCATGGACTGGCTAAAGGGAAAAGGTGCGATCTCTTACGCCATTTGCACAGGGAGTGGTTGCTCTTGCGGCCGCAATTTGAAGGGGTCGCTGTAACCATACCCAGCGCCTTAATTCCTTTTGAGAAGAACGTCCCCCTCACCGTGTTGGCCTCTTTGCTCCTTGGTTGAGTTGGAGAAGTTTCTGGAGTATTTAGAGACACGGGTCATGAGGTCACCTGCCTGCCGAGATTTATGCGGAACACTTCTTCCTCTTCGTCTCCTCAAGAAACGGGTTTCTATACAGATGCGTTTAATGGTCGTAAGCCGAAAAATAGTTCAATCGCCTCACTACAGTTATTTCAGATAAGCATATTGGCACACATTTTTAATCGCAGTGGTTAGGGAACAGTTGTTTAGGATCGCTCAGGAAGTGTTGGGCAATATAGTGTCGTCGCACTTCCATGCATCTAAAAACGTTCCATTGCTCTTAGGTAAGAGTAAAGGCCGCGAGGAAAGCCGCTTTCTATCTTGACCGTATAGAAGAACATGGGAGGGCAGCACTGATCATTTCGCTCAATTTTATTTCGCATGACTGATTGCGGGCACTTCCTAAAGTACGAAAGAGAAGCACGAGGAAACTTCACGAGTTGTGATCCTGTCTGCTTATCATTAGTTGTGAAGTACAAGAGTCATGGGTGTAAAAAGCACAGTAGAAGATTGGAGTAGTATTACTAAACTAACACCGTCAAAGTTGATCGTCTGACATTACTCTTCTTTAAATGAATGAAAGAAATTTTAATCAAACGAAAGACGACCTAGGGAGCTCGTGAAACGCTTTTGGTAGCGCACTTCAAGGGTGAGGGTTTTACTAGACCCTTTTCCCCGACCGTCAGATTTCAGTCGCAACACAACTGGCTTTCTGATGCCTCACTGAGACGCCCAGCCGCTATTTTGTATAAAACTCAAAAACCTGTATCGCGACCACAGGAATGAAGTGAAGCGTGAGTGAAGCATACCAAATGACAGGAAGAGAAAGTGAATGTCTGTCATGGCTGCGCCCATGCACATCTGCTTAAAATAGTCCATATGTCATGGAGAAAATCAGCGCCACCCTAGGAATTTTCCTGAAGAAGTAGTTCTTTAATTTTGCTCAGATCTCAATAGATGGCTAAATCGGTCATAAAACTCCAAAAGAACCTGCTGTTACGTTTTTTGCTGATTTTAGACAAAACTGAGCAACGCTTACTGAAATCAGAAGCTGGTAATTTGTATACGCGATAATAATCTAGTCTACACTAGGAGCAAGCAGTAAAAAAAAAAGGTAGGTAGGTAGGTAGGAACGTTTATTTCACTTTTTTACATTAAGAAATGCTGCGGTGAAAGGGTTTAGGGTACAGGAGCGGGGGACAGGGGGCCTCCATTCTCTGTTGGCCCGGTTGGTGCGTCGGATTCAGAGGATAGATGTACGGTAGGTTCAGGCGTGGTGTTTTCTCTGGGCTCAGTGGTGGAGACACTGATCTCAATGACAATTGCTGGATCGCGCTTGCCGCTCCCGCAAGTGAAGCCACCGGACTTCACTCGCTTGGGATACGATTTGCCGTTTTTGCTAGCCTTTGCTGCGGTTTTCCAGCGTGCTGTAGACACGTTTTCTACTCGTTCGTCGTCATTCGCCGAAGAAGTTTTTTGAGACTCTGTGTATTGTTGAGACTTGCCGTTGTGAACACGTGGAAAATTTTACGAAAGTGCAGTGTCGCAGGAAAAAGGCACAACGCGTCGAAAGGAAGGGCTGGCGGCGTGTTCAAAGCGTCCTTGGCACGCCGAAGTGCCGTGTCTCTGTGCCTTCGCGCGCTTGGATACCGACCAAGAACCGACGCCGTGTGAATGTGTTCAGCGAGTGCAATGTGCGTGAAGCCGTATCAAAAGGTACAACTCGTCGAAAACGTGTCGCCGGTGTCGCGGCGCGATCAAAGCTTCCTTGGCACGCCGAGTGATGCATCTTTGTGCCTTCGCACGCTTGGATACCGGTCAAGAATTGACGCCGCGCCAAAGTTCTGAACGTGTGTCGCGCGTAGATGCCT
Source organism: Ixodes scapularis (assembly GCF_016920785.2). Taxonomy (NCBI): domain Eukaryota; kingdom Metazoa; phylum Arthropoda; class Arachnida; order Ixodida; family Ixodidae; genus Ixodes; species Ixodes scapularis. The sequence continues at coordinate 45,455,374 of NW_024609884.1, forward strand.
TTAGATCATTTATATATATCGGCCACGGAGTTCTAGATCGTCCAGCTGTTCCGGTGAGTTGCTATCAATAAAAGGGGGAGATCTGTACGTGTTCTTATCTACTATATTAACCATGGCTATGTCCCAAATCTACTCTAATAGATTCCGTGGGAGCACGAATAGGGCAACGTTGCGGAGCCAGGGGGTTTTCGAAAGCAAAAGTACAAGACGGCGAGAATGAAAATCTTTGAAGCGCGGCCGATATGGTCGTGTGCAATCTGTTGACCAATTACAATTAGGCGAGCCGCGCTCAAACGTCAAGTGCAATTAAGTAGGTTGATAATAAGCCAGCACTGATCAGTGATGAGGAGCTGTTGTGCACGGTATTGTGTAAATCGTCTAAGGACGAAAAAAAGGCGTACCTTCCCCCCATCTTCCGTCGCTAGTGGACGCTGGATTAAGCTCGTTCCTAAACCGCGAGGGGAAAAGACGCTGATCCAGAGGCACGAACAGCTTCACGCACATTGCACTCGCTAAACACATACACACGGCGTCGGTTCTTGGTCGGTATCCAAGCGTGCGAAGGCACAGAGACACGGCACTTCGGCGTGCCAAGGAAGCTTTGAACACGCCGCCAGCCCTTCCTTTCGACGCGTTGTGCCTTTTTCCTGCGACACTGCACTTTCGTAAAATTTTCCACGTGTTCACAACGGCAAGTCTCAACAATACACACAGTCTTCAAAAAACTTCTTCGGCGAATGACGACGAACGAGTAGAAAACGTGTCAACAGCACGCTGGAAAACCGCAGCAAAGGCTAGCAAAAACGGCAAATCGTATCCCAAGCGAGTGAAGTCCGGTGGCTTCACTTGCGCTGCAGCGAACAAGCGGGGAAGCGCGATCCAGCAATTGTCATAGAGATCAGTGGGTGGAGAGCTGAATGCCTTGAAGCCGCGTGCCGACAGGGGGTGCTGTCGGCACGCACGGCACGCAGAGATATCTTAAAATTATTTTTTAGTGTCTCAAGGTGTATATTTGTGTGCAGTTGGACATTTTTTTGTTGTTTTTTGAAACACTAAACGCAAAATTTGAAGAAGAAAAACGGCCACGATATGCAAACGAGCATATATTTAAGGTTGTCAGCCGTAAGTTGGGGGGATCGGTGGCCGGGGGAGAAAGAAGAAGACGCCGTTTCGTAGGGTGCCTACATGTCTGTCTGTCTCAGGGTGAAGACATCCATTGTTGCCCTGAATGTCCCAGCGCGTGACGCTCTCGCGCACTCGGTGCGTGACTCGGGCGGTAAAATGGCGTCTATGCATTAGCCAAAGCTACGCGCTCGAGCTGAGTGACACCGGATCGCGCGCACTTCAAAATGCATAAAAAAACGATCGGGCGGAAAAATGGCTGAGATGTCACCACTCACGCAAAAGAGCGCGTGTGTATGAAGGCACTCTACCGTTTCTAACGGTCGTGCTTTCATGTTCTCCGTTGAAAATCAACAATCGGCCTCAGGCCGAGGAAATCCATCTACCTCTGCTTCTTATACTGGTAACGAAAATCACAAGATGTACTCGGTGAACCCTGCAGCGGCACCCGTGGCCCCAAGAGACGTTCCCATTCCGGCAACCGGCCAAGATGAGTATAAGATTAGACTTCCACGTTTTCCACCTGGGGCCTTGTGCGTAAACTCAGTCTTCCTCCACGCTGACCTCACGGGTCGGCCCTACCGTGCAGTTGACTTTCGCGATGGACTTAGAGGAGTCGTCGACCTCAACGAAGTGGTGTCACTCGGGCAGTTTCAGATGAGCCATGTGTGGATGGCGACGCTGGCTAGTCCAGAAGCCACCGAAAAGTTGACAACCGCGAAAGAACTCAGCGTGAAAGGGAAGAAGTGTTTAATCATCGACCCGAACTCAAAGGACGTGAAGCTCAAGCTACTCTGGCTGCCGTCATACTTAGAAGATAAAAAGGTCGTTGAAGCCTAAGCACCGTTCGGCACGGTTCGAAGCATGGCGCGAGAAAAGTGGCGCGTGCCAGGAATGGAGAACATGGAGACGCTGAACAGGGAGGTCTGCCTAACGCTGCACGACACCGTGACGTCGGAAGACATCCCTCACCTACTGAAGGTTTCCGGCATACAATCCCTTCTGGTGATGTCGGGACGACCACCCTTGTGTCTACGATGCAAGAAGGTCGGTCATATTCGACGACAGTGCCGTACTCCAAAATGCGCACGTTGTAATCGATTTGGGCATGAGAGCGACGAGCGCTTTTCAAGCTATGCAACTGTTGTACGAGGCTCTGGAAACGACCCTGACGCCAACCCGGAACTTTTGATGGATATTTCCGAGGTCGTGGACGCTAGCGGAGATGTTCTCTCCACTTAAGCGCAGCCCAGAGAGGTACTGCCTCAGAGTTCCGGCGAGAGCGAAACGCAAGTTAAAAAAGAAGCTTCGGAGGTACTCCAAGACACAACATCGACAGAAGCCGTGAAAGAATTTTCCCAGGAAGGACCAATCAAGGACACCTTGTCAACACCGGAAACGGAGGCACCGAAACAGTCAGCGGTGTCTACAGACGGACTTACAACGTTTGACAACAAAAGTGACTCGTCAGCAATGGACCTAAGCCCCAACACGTGCAAGGACAATAGTGACACCAAGAGGAGAAAACACCCGCCTGACACCATCGCGAGTAAGCGAAAAACCTCCCTTGCACACTAGAGTACATGACCAAACCCCACCCACCCCCCTCCCCTTGCCCTTCCACCTCCCCCTCCTCTATCCTATCCTCACCCCCCTCCTCCCCTTCCATTGCCTTTAAGTGATAGCTTTCGTATTGTTACCCTAAACGTAAGAGGATTTAACTCCCGAAAGAAACAATATCATTTGAAACGTCTACTTGAAGACAAAGAGGTAGATTTTTTAGCCGTACAGGAAACAAAACTGTCAACGGTAGAACAGGTAGAACAGGCCATAAAACATTTCCTGTATGACTACGAGGTATGCGTCAGCCATGCTGTAGGTCTCTCTGCCGGATGTTTATTGTTTATTAGAAAGTCTTTTCATTTGTCTGATTTAGCTGTCACGACAGACCTTTGCGGGCGCTTCATTATGTGCGACTTCCGAGTTTCCGACATAATGTGGAGAGTGATATGTCTTTATGCGCCGAATGACGTGAATGCTAGAGTAACTTTTTTTGATCACCTGCGACCTTATTTACTTTGTGATAGAATGGTAGTTCTGCTTGGAGACTTCAACTGCGTTTGCGACAGAGCAGACAGAGCACCATATAAACTTCAAATTGACAAAAGTGAACGACTGCTACAGGACATTGTGGGCGAGTCTAATATTTTCGATGTTGCAGCATTTCAGCTAAAGGAAAAACACTTACCATATACCCATTTTCAAAACACATCACACGCAAGACTTGATAGGATTTACTGCTCAGTAGACCTTATTGACAATTTAAATGGTTATGCCGTAGATCCAGTTTTTTTCACAGACCATTGCATTGTATCAATAACAATTGGAAGGAAGCGAAGAAAAAAGTGTATCAACTGGAAAGTATGGAAACTTAATAACCAACTGTTAAAAGATGAAAACTTTGTCGCAGTTGTGACCGATCTTTTTGAGCGAATAGGAAGAGCAACTGAACGTATATCTGTTAAATGGGAGCTTTTTAAACAAGAATTTAAACAAATGGCAATTGAGAGAGCTAGTGTATTAAAATTCCAAAAGTCTGAGACCGAGAGGACGTTGATAAGTAATTTACGTGCGTTGGTTCTAGGGTGCCTCAATGTCCCTCTGTTTAGGGTGATGCCACCTTTTGTGGTACTCGATGCCGACAGCACGCGCTCACGGGGAAAATACAAAGAAATTGACGAAAACAAAATGTCGCCGTAGCACAGTCAGCGCCACGAGCGCGTGCAAAGACACGTTCTTTCACGCGCTTCTGAACAAAAAATAAAAATAAAAGTGTGAGACAAAATGGTCAGATGTCTCCACCCTAAGCAAAGCGCACATGAAGGCACCCTAGTTGGTTCAACTTGAATGTCAAAACTCTGGACAGGGTTTGGAAGATATCCGCATAAAAGCCGAGCTTGATAAATTTCACCAAGAGCGTTATCAAGGCGCTGTTATACGTTCTCGTGCTGTAAAATATTTTTTGGAAGAACAGCCAACAAAAAAGGTAATAGGAGAGGAGAAAAGGTATGCGATGACTAAAGAAATTCAAGAGATAAGGCAAAACAACATGATTATTAGAAATAGCGAAGCTATAGTCGAAGCCTTTTCTCAACATTACAAAAAGATAGTCGGCACAAAGATTGCCTCCACAGATATAGAATATCTAAAGGAGCTTGTAACATTGCTTCCACAGTTAGATAAAAAACACACAAAAGAATTGGAAGAACCGATCAGTTTAGCTGAGGTAGAAAACGCTGTGGATGCCCTTCCAACAAACAAGACCCCAGGACCGGATGGTATTACAGCAGAATTTTATAAACTTCGCAAAAACACTTTATGTCCCATCTTGCAGGAGATTTTTCAAGAGGCCTACAGAAACAAAAGTCTTCCGCCCTCATTTCTGCATACACACACTATTCTTATTCCAAAGACAGATGACCAAAACAAACTTTCACAAGTGACTGGCTATCGACCAATCACATTATGCAATGTGGACTATAAAATATTTGCTAAAATACTGACAAATAGATTGCAGCGCGTCATTTGCGGGTTAGTAGGGGATCACCAGACGTGTGGGATTCGTGGAAGGTCCATTCAGACAAATATTCATATTGCCAGATGCGTATTAGAGTTTGTCACCAAGAGCAGCTCTCAGGTAGCGATGCTGCAAGTTGATCTCGCAAAAGCATTTGACCGTGTTAGTCATAATGTTCTTTTTATGATTTTGTCGCACATTGGCGTTGGTGATATGATACTTCATGGCGTTAAAATGTCGTACACAAACTGTTGTACACGCTTAATCATAAATAACAAAGTTACAGAAAGCATTCCAATTTGTTCTTCAGTTCGACAGGGCTGTCCATTATCTCCATTACTTTTCACTCTATATCTAGAACCTTTGTGCCAAAGTATAATAAGAAGTAGGAAAATACAAGGCTTTACTTTGAGTAACACTGAAATTAAAGTTCTAGCATATGCTGACGATGTCGCATACTTCTGTAATGATAAGAAAAGCGTGACCCATGCCATGGATCTCACTCGCAGATTTTGTGAGGCCACTGGAGCCTCGGTAAATTTAGAAAAGTGTCGAGCATTCTGGCATGGGACCTGGGCGACGACGCCCAAGCAATACGAAGGCATAGATTGGAGCTGCACTCCGTGTAACTATCTAGGGGTGCCATTGAAACACTACCGAAATAGCACATCCTACTGGTCCGGAGTTGCGACTGAATTGAAACAACGAGCCAATAACTGGTCACAAAAGAATTTGTCGGTGTTTGCACTTTCGACCATCTGTAATATGTTTTTGGCAGCTAAAGTATGGTATGTCTTGCAGGTATTGCACTGTACACGAACAAGTATTCAAAAATTGCACAGTGTTTTTGCTGTTTTAGTATGGAAGTCCACTTGGGAACCCATGCGTCGTGACAATTTGTTCTGTCGTGTATCAGATGGTGGACTCGGCCTTCCCCATTTATTTATACGTCAGTTGGTTTCACGTTTTCTTTTCCTAAGGGACCAGAAGCACCATTTTCTTCGTGAAGTCATTCAGAATAGGCTCGCATATTACCTACCTGACTTTATCGTATCCACTGTGGGAGACCAAACCTGTTTGTTAGTAGGATATCTTAAAGAAGTAGTCGATGCTTTTCAGTTTTTATCAGTAAGGTTTTCAAAAGAATACTTAGTGACTGTTTCACGTAAAAAGTTGACAAGGGATCTTGTGAAAACCCAATTTCCAATGCCAATTTACCGCTCAATGTTTAGCGATGTTTCCCAACGGGATGTACTGCGCCGGGTAAAGATGTCCATCCCCCCTGCAGCAAAAACTTTCTTTTTCAAATTGCATTGTTCCGTGCTACCCACGAAAGTGTGGCTACAAGAGAAAGGAATATTCGTCCCGTGGTCAACAAACTGTACATTATGTAAAACGCCTGAAACCATTGAACATATTTTTATTCACTGTTGGGATGCCATTTTCTTCTGGGATATTCTGCAGCGCACTTTAAAAAAGGATATTGATATTACACCCTATTCAATTCGTTTCCTGCCTGTATCATCTAGAGATAACTTTCCGTATGACATTGTAATGCTCCTAGCGTTGTATAGCATGTGGAAGTCCCGCCTCGACATAAGGAATGAGAATTTGCATCCAAAAACAGTATGCCTGCATTTCATTCAACTTGTTATCCGCGTCAAAAGCGTGTATGATATTCAAACTGTAGTTCCTGACTGGCTGCCTCTGTTTAACAGTCTTGTAGACATTAGAGAGTTTTAACATGTGTGGTATGACTGTGTAGAATGTACCCTGAACGACAACGTTGTGATCCCATGGTTTCTTCTTCCATGTAATAAAGAAAAAAAAAAGGATCGGTGACCGAGTGATCTAGCGCACACCAGCTCGGAGCACGTGGAGCGAAAGCTCGCGCTGCAGAACCCAGGGATCCTGGGTTCGAGCCCCACCCCTGCCCGTTTCGATCTGGATGAGCATCGTACCGGCGTGCGGTCGTGTATCACTACTGCGTGATGCTCGTTAAAGACCCGAGGCTAGCGGCCGTACCGCACTGGCTAAATTTCTCATCTACAGCTGGGAGACTCGTCGCCCCTCTGAGGCAGACCAAGTTCTAGGCTGTATAAACACACACACAACCCAATTTGTTTTTTCAGCCGTAAGTTCGGATACGTTAATTGTGTGGATGACTGAAGGCGGTGCATTTGTACTACGAAACAATGTTGGTCTATTTTTTGCCATTCTTTTTCTTTTTTTTTACACGCGAGCCTTACAACAAACATGAAGCATTAATATTAATGATATTTGGCACATCTTTTGAGGTTATCTACCAATTAAAAACTACTACAAGTTTCAGATTCAGAAACCGAGAAGTTGTCGTGGAAATTGATCGTGAATTTACTTCCATTGAGCCTATTTTGAAAGAAATATAGCTTTCAATTTAAGATGAAAATTAAAAGACGGCCACGATATGCAAAGCAAGCACTCTTTATCTACACCTCTTAAAAATTTCAACAAATTCGGTCCAACGTTAAACTATGCCCATTTTTACTATAAAACCATGTACGGCCAAAAACGTCACTTTTCACATGTTCCCAGCGAGCAAACATTTTAATATACTCATATATTTCTATATTAAGACGAAGACCTTCCTTTATTTCATATTTTCGCATATAATATATATTTTTAGGAAGCAAACAAGCATGAGAATTGCGATTCAAACACCTGTTTATGTTTTCCTTTTTTTTTTATTGCCACCGTGGGGCCTCAGCCTGAAGTGTTCGGTTTAAAAAGGTGTTTCTGCGGATGTTGGCATGTTAAAAGCGTCTACAACCCAGCATGATCTGTGGAATTTGGAAACCTTTTGCAAATAGGCTTTTGTCTATACATCGTTCCACAAAAGTGACATTCAAAATAGTGTTTGGCGGGTGTTGCTTTTTCTTGCCGGGATAACTCAGAAATGTGCGCCGTATGAAGTACCCGAGGAGATTTTGTCGATCCCACTGCCTCCTTTGAACTTGCAGTCAAATTCGTGGCCCGAAACAGTCTTAATCAATAAGTACGTCATAACAGCACACAGTTCCACTTGCAATGTTCTTCGTGACGTTGTTAGTTAGCTCTTGAGTGTTGACATACGCAATGTAGAGTGCATTCTAAGCTTCGGAAGTTGCTGCTATATTTAACATAAAAAGAAAGTGAGAAGCACGAACATTATTGCTGCCCCCGCGAAAGTTTATATAAAAAATTCCAATCATGCAACAAAGAGCCGGCTTAAACAATATCTATATAGTTTCGGACCTAGATACGTCACCGCCAACGGGTTATCCTGACAGATCAGCATTCGAAAGTTAAAAATAGCTTAACACATTACGAATCACTCCAAATTTCATGCTCACTTGTCATATTATTTAGTGGCACAGAGCAACCCACCTATCATTTTTAAGCTACTTTCACTTCGAATAATAACGCTACCGTTTCGATCCAAGAATCGAAATGTACACTGGGTGACACTGTTAGCGCGAACACGATTTTGGCGATTTTTCGCCTTTTACTTTAAAAAGCGTACTGGCGGGCAATAAAATATACCACTTAGGCTAGTACTTCAACTGAGCACTTTCCACCACTATTGTAGTTTTATAACAGTCTTTCAGTAAAAAATTAAAAAAAAAAAAACGGCGATCGTTTGTTTGCGCTAACAGTGTCGCCGAAAGTACATCTTCAACCATAGGAGACGGTTTTTGAGAAACCTGAGTCGGCCGGCTTGTATTTCAAATATATTTATCGTTCAAGGTCGTTCAGCTTTGGGATTGGTGCAATGCTGACACGTCAACATGCACCGCACAAGAAAAGCTCCTCTTCCGAGGAGGAGTATGCGTAGCGCTCGGGGCAGGTGGCATGGAAACGGCGGCCACGAAGCCCGGGGCGATCTGGGGCCCGAGCAAACGACCTCCACCCCTGGGCCGAAGCGGCATCGAGGAGGAGGCCCAGAAAGGACGGGGCACGCCGAAGCATCGCGGCTCGGTGGCCCGTCCACTGCAGCCACCGCCGGCCGTCGCCGCCACCGCCACAATGCCTCCGTCGTCGTCATCGGCCCCCCGAGGTCCTTTCCAGCTCCGCGGCTGCTTTCTTCTCTTTCCTCCGCGAGTCCATTTACTTTCCGGCGCGAAGGCGATAACGTCGCCGAGGCAAGGGATCCATCGGTCTCCTTTCCCTTCTCGCGCCAGCAGAAGGAACGGCCGACTCACGGGACGCTGCCGTTTCCGCTGCCATACTACACTCCGTTCATCCCGACGCTGACAGTGCGGTGGAGCTACGTTCTCGTTGGAACCAGTCATATCTCTTTCTTTCGTCACGTGATCACGCTCCCGCCCATAGCGTTACTCAGAGAGCGCAGGGTCAGGGGATGAAAGAGAGGCGTGTGATTGGTCCGACAAGTGGAAAGCGCCCACCGCACTATCAATGCAAGGGTGAACAAAGTACAGCGGTGGCAAGTCACCCTTATCGGGGTGCCAGCACCGAACGAAGCAAACGGAGCTGAGTTCCTCCGGCGCCCGACAAGGGAAAAGTTCACCAGGAAGCGGGCGAGCGCGGGCCACCCGTATCGCGATCGCGTACGCACTCGTCCCTTTCGGACTGGGTGCAGTGAGCTCGAGCCTGTCGTCTGCCCTGAACTGCTCACGTGCCGGAGTTACGAAATCGGACTGGGCGTGTTCACAAGCCCCTGGATAATATTCATGCTTCCTGTTTCTAACGACTAGCGACAACCATAGTTCTGCTGACGCGCGAAACACGTGCCACCAGCGAATGTTGGAAGAACAACATGGCTATGCTAACATGGCGTCTCGATAGCTTATTTCCGTGCTGGGTCGCTAAACTCGTGAAACACAAAGTTGGAGCCGAACTTCGTGGTGCGTGCTGATTGGACTCTCGCGACGTTGGTGTCATGCGGGAGCGTCAGCACAACCATAGTTGTGCTGACGCGCGAAACACGTGCCACGAACGAATGTTGGAAGAACAACATGGCTATGCTAACATGGCGTCTCGTTAACTTATTTCAGTGCTGGGTCGCTAAACTCGTGAAACACAAAGTTGGGGCCGAACTTCGTGGTGCGTGCTGATTGGACCCTCGCGACGTTGGCGTCATGCGGGAGCGTCAGCACAACCATAGATGTGCTGACGCGCGAAACACGTGCCACGAACGAATGTTGGAAGAACAACATGGCTATGCTAACATGGCGTCTCGATGGCTTATTTCAGTGCTGGGTCGCTAAACTCGTGAAACTCAAAGTTGGGGCCGAACTTCGCGGCGCGTGCTGATTGGATCCTCGCGACGTTGGCGTCATGCGGGAGCGTCAGCACAATTATAGATGTGCTGACGCGCGAAACACGTGCCACGAACGAATGTTGGAAGAACAACATGGCTATGCTAACATGGCGTCTCGATGGCTTATTTCAGTGCTGGGTCGCTAAACTCGTGAAACACAAAGTTGGGGCCGAACTTCGTGGTGCGTGCTGATTGGACCCTCGCGACGTTGGCGTCATGCGGGAGCGTCAGCACAACCATAGATGTGCTGACGCGCGAAACACGTGCCACGAACGAATGTTGGAAGAACAACATGGCTATGCTAACATGGCGTCTCGATGGCTTATTTCAGTGCTGGGTCGCTAAACTCGTGAAACACAAAGTTGGGGCCGAACTTCGTGGTGCGTGCTGATTGGACCCTCGCGACGTTGGCGTCATGCGGGAGCGTCAGCACAACCATAGATGTGCTGACGCGCGAAACACGTGCCACGAACGAATGTTGGAAGAACAACATGGCTATCCTAACATGGCGTCTCGATGGCTTATTTCAGTGCTGGGTCGCTAAACTCGTGAAACACAAAGTTGGGGCCGAACTTCGCGGCGCGTGCTGATTGGATCCTCGCGACGTTGACGTCATGCGGGAGCGTCAGCACAACCATAAATGTGCTGACGCGCGAAACACGTGCCACGAACGAATGTTGGAAGAACAACATGGCTATGCTAACATGGCGTCTCGTTAACTTATTTCAGTGCTGGGTCGCTAAACTCGTGAAACACAAAGTTGGGGCCGAACTTCGCGGCGCGTGCTGATTGGATCCTCGCGACGTTGGCGTCATGCGGGAGCGTCAGCACAACCATAGATGTGCTGACGCGCGAAACACGTGCCACGAACGAATGTTGGAAGAACAACATGGCTATGCTAACATGGTGTCTCGTTAACTTATTTCAGTGCTGGGTAGCTAAACTCGTGAAACACAAAGTTGGGGCCGAACTTCGCGGCGCGTGCTGATTGGACCCTCGCGACGTTGGCGTCATGCGGGAGCGTCAGCACAACCATAGATGTGCTGACGCGCGAAACACGTGCCACGAACGAATGTTGGAAGAACAACATGGCTATGCTAACATGGTGTCTCGTTAACTTATTTCAGTGCTGGGTAGCTAAACTCGTGAAACACAAAGTTGGGGCCGAACTTCGCGGCGCGTGCTGATTGGATCCTCGCGACGTTGGCGTCATGCGGGAGCGTCAGCACAATCATAGATGTGCTGACGCGCGAAACACGTGCCACGAACGAATGTTGGAAGAACAACATGGCTATGCTAACATGGTGTCTCGTTAACTTATTTCAGTGCTGGGTAGCTAAACTCGTGAAACACAAAGTTGGGGCCGAACTTCGCGGCGCGTGCTGATTGGACCCTCGCGACGTTGGCGTCATGCGGGAGCGTCAGCACAACCATAGATGTGCTGACGCGCGAAACACGTGCCACGAACGAATGTTGGAAGAACAACATGGCTATGCTAACATGGTGTCTCGTTAACTTATTTCAGTGCTGGGTAGCTAAACTCGTGAAACACAAAGTTGGGGCCGAACTTCGCGGCGCGTGCTGATTGGATCCTCGCGACGTTGGCGTCATGCGGGAGCGTCAGCACAATCATAGATGTGCTGACGCGCGAAACACGTGCCACGAACGAATGTTGGAAGAACAACATGGCTATGCTAACATGGTGTCTCGTTAACTTATTTCAGTGCTGGGTAGCTAAACTCGTGAAACACAAAGTTGGGGCCGAACTTCGCGGCGCGTGCTGATTGGATCCTCGCGACGTTGGCGTCATGCGGGAGCGTCAGCACAATCATAGATGTGCTGACGCGCGAAACACGTGCCACGAACGAATGTTGGAAGAACAACATGGCTATGCTAACATGGTGTCTCGTTAACTTATTTCAGTGCTGGGTAGCTAAACTCGTGAAACACAAAGTTGGGGCCGAACTTCGCGGCGCGTGCTGATTGGACCCTCGCGACGTTGGCGTCATGCGGGAGCGTCAGCACAACCATAGATGTGCTGACGCGCGAAACACGTGCCACGAACGAATGTTGGAAGAACAACATGGCTATGCTAACATGGTGTCTCGTTAACTTATTTCAGTGCTGGGTAGCTAAACTCGTGAAACACAAAGTTGGGGCCGAACTTCGCGGCGCGTGCTGATTGGATCCTCGCGACGTTGGCGTCATGCGGGAGCGTCAGCACAATCATAGATGTGCTGACGCGCGAAACACGTGCCACGAACGAATGTTGGAAGAACAACATGGCTATGCTAACATGGTGTCTCGTTAACTTATTTCAGTGCTGGGTAGCTAAACTCGTGAAACACAAAGTTGGGGCCGAACTTCGCGGCGCGTGCTGATTGGACCCTCGCGACGTTGGCGTCATGCGGGAGCGTCAGCACAACCATAGATGTGCTGACGCGCGAAACACGTGCCACGAACGAATGTTGGAAGAACAACATGGCTATGCTAACATGGCGTCTCGATGGCTTATTTCAGTGCTGGGTCGCTAAACTCGTGAAACACAAAGTTGGAGCCGAACTTCGTGGTGCGTGCTGATTGGACCCTTGCGACGTTAGCGTCATGCGGGAGCGTCAGCACAACCATAGTTGTGCTGACGCGTGAAACACGTGCCACGAACGAATGTTGGAAGAACAGCATGGCTCTGCTAACATGGCGTCTCGTTAACTTATTTCAGTGCTGGGTAGCTAAACTCGTGAACCACAAAGTTGGGGCCGAACTCCGCGGCGCGTGTTGATTGGACCCTCGCGACGTTGGCGTCATGCGGGAGCGTCAGCACAACCATAAATGTGCTGACGCGCGAAACACGTGCCACGAACGAATGTTGGAAGAACAACATGGCTATGCTAACATGGCGTCTCGATAGCTTATTTCAGTGCTGGGTCGCTAAACTCATGAAACACAAAGTTGGGGCACAATTTCGCGACGCGTGCTGATTGGACCCTCGCGACGTTGGCGTCAAGCGGGACAAGATGCAATCATCCAAGCTATCTCGGTGCTCAAATTCCAGCGAGAATGTAAAGCACGAAGTCGTAGCGAGCTTCATCGGAGCGCGCGCGAGCAACACCGTGGGGCTAGGCGATTGAACGGCTGCACTGGTGACGTCGTTCTTGCGTGTCCCTACATCCCTACGCCGCATTAAAATTAATGCTGTCTAGATTGTCCCTAGGCAGCCTGTGAATACTCTGAACTTCCTCGTCACAAGATCGTCATTTACGGAAGTTATCGGTGTCGACAAAGTGACGTTTCACAACTTTGGGAAGGAGTTATTCGAGGCCAAAATCTTCGCTTCGTAGTCGAGGCGGAGATTGAACTTTGTGATATTCTGGAGCCGTGCGCGGTGTACGTGGCTTTAAAACTCATCTTCCGCCACTGTCAACAACACCACCGGGGTCACCCGCAGGCGGGGTGCGTAGAGACGTCGGTAACGCCTGAGAGATGAGGAGGCGACGGGGGATGGCGAGTTAATGCCGGGGAAAGGGAAATAAAAAAGGTACGACCAACACACACACACACACACGGCACACACAAATAGGAGTCGGGAAGGGCCTCAGAAATTTCTCGGGAGGGAGAGAGAGAGGAGAAAGAGATGGCAGGTCAAGAAGGGGATATCCCTTCCCGAATTTTTAGAGCGTAGCTCTCAGGTGCCCGTTTCCGGCTTGAGCGGCGTCGGTGTCGGCGTAACTCGCGCGTGGCATTATGGGACGTTTCCCCGCAAAATTTAGCGGGGAAATTGACGTCAGGTGACCTCAACACCAATTCAGTTTCCCCGCCAAATGGGAGGGGAGAAGGAGAGGAGGAGGGGAGAGTACGGAGAGGGGTGGAGGGGCATACCCTCCCCTCCTCCTCCTCAAGAGCTGCGCTCTAATTCGGCATTACGGAGAACTGTAAACGTATTCATTTATCCCCCTGACACCTTTATGACCCTTGCCCCCTCTTTCGACGCCACTTGGGGGTGGGGGGAGAATCGCCCCCCTCCCCGTCCTCCTGTTTCGACGACCCTGCTTAGAAGCGTTCTAACTGAGCGATGACAAGGAACATCACAGCGTGCAATTTTCGAAATAATGGTTCTAGAAATTCTGGAATAGACCTGTTGCTCTCGGGCAGGGGGCGCGAGCGCGTCCGCAAGACGCGACCATGTTATGCTGGCAGCACAATCCAGGCGGCGCTGTGAGGTTCGATTTTGCACGTGCAATGTTCGAATGAAGCATCTCTCAGTATCTGTAGACGCGCGATAACAAAACGTCTAAAAAAAGAAAAACTAAAAAAAAAAAATAATAATAATTATGCAGCTCGCGGACTCAGCGTCCCATTCAGCTTTATTATTTTATTGCGTTCTTTCATCGCTTCCGTGAGCCCGTATGTTTCACTTTACGTGATAGCGAAGCTGAAGCTACTTGCAAAAACACGTTCCCCTGAACGATGCTCGCACTGCACGAGCGCGCGTGCTTGGAAGGGACACTGCAAGATCGGAGCTCGCTCTTGTAGCCTCTGCAACGCTGGCGGTTAGAATAGAACGGAGTATGAAAAAGTCTAGTGGGGAAGTGTAATGACGCACGTTCGAAACGCGAGCCAAATATTGTAGTTTGCTCGCCTGGAGCGCTGCTCAAAACTTGAGAGCTACGGGCCTATAGACCGATCTCACCAGCCAGTTTGACTACGCCACCGCTGCCGCAATGCATCCAGGGAACTTTAGTCACTCTGCGCGTGCGACAACCCCACTGGAGCTCTGCGCGAGTGGAGCGCGAGACTGCACGATCCCTCGCGTGCACGGCTGTCTGCCTCCACTGAACTAAAGTTATGGCGGCGTCACGCATGCGCAAAACGGTTAGTGAGATGGTCTATTCAAACGGTTCGCGTTCCATGAACTCACGAGCGGCCATCACAGACTTTCAAGCGAGAGGCTCGTGCCAGGGCTCGTTGTATGCAGGCGCGTTCAGTGACGTCCTTTTATAGTTCATACCTTTGACGTCAGGGTCAGGACGTCAGGAGTTGTGAACGACAAATTCGATGGTGCGTGTTCAAGTCTCGGTGACAAGTTTGGTTGTGTACGATAAAGGCTGGATGTTCTTGCGGTCTAGAAACATCACCGTCAACATTGACAACCTGGCATTACTCTTATTTCCGTTAATGAACGCAGAATAAATTTTAGTTTTCTTGAGCGAAATCCGTCTGAATGTGGACAATTCTACTCGGCTGGTTGTGACCTAGCCACGTCGGGCTACAGTTTGATCAAATTCAAAAGGCCGAGATAAATAAAAGGAACGACGGGGACGCCTTTTTGTAAATTCTGCTTTATCAGCGGAAATAAGTACGATATCAGACTATCAACTTCAACGGTGTTGATCTTAGAATGCAATAACCGAGCCTCTATCGTGCTTTTTAGAGGCAATCCAACATGTCGGTCTCAGCAGATAATCTTTGTCGTGACGTCACACGTATGAACCTTGTATAAACCACGGCTGTCTCCGCGCGCTCTCTCGTGCTGCTCGCCCCTTCAATGAAAAGCGCCACGAAGATACGCGGATCTGCGGGGTTTTGAGAAAAGAAAACTTCGCGGGCAATCTTTCGGCTCCTCCTCCTCCTTCCTCCCTCCCTCCCTCCCTCCCTCCCTCCCTCCCCCCCCCCCCCCCCCCCCACCCCCCACTATGTCATAATACAAAGAATATTTGTGTTTGACGAGTTTAGCGACCCTGCCCCACCATTTGTTTCCAGGGGCCGCGTGAGGCACGCCTCTCGTGGATTGGCGCACTCGTCTTTACTTGCAAGGCAAACGCGAACACATCATCAAGGGGCTTTAGTACACCTCAGGTAGAGTGTACTATACTCCGTTTCACCTTATGTTGTACCGCAGCGAAGGCTAGAAGCGCGAGCTCATAGCGTTGGAAGCTGCTCTTGACGCACGAGAGCTTGTGCCGCCAAGATGTGCCCCAGAGCAAGGAGCTCGCACTTGAAGCCTTTCCTGCGGTACGTCATAAGTTGAAACAGAGTATAGAAGGAACGAGTGGGACGAGCTACAGGCTCCCATCATGCTTTCAGTTGCACCTCAAAATGTGGAAAGCGATCAGGTGGACCCAAGCCACTTCGATCGCAGCGCCACCTTCGTAGAGTGTACTATACTCGGCGACAACTTTTCTCGGCAATGCAGTGGAAGGTACAGGCCCGCGTCCCCTCTCCCATTTTGAGTGTACGCAGGCTCTCCTCCTCCGGAAGGAGGAGGAGAGCCTGCGTACACTCCTCAGTTCTCAGAGTGGGGGTGCAAGGCATGTGTTTTGCCCCCCTTGAAACAGCCGCCACTGGGCAGGGCAAATACTGGCCGGCGGCGCCCAAGGGATACCAGGGGCACTACCCCCCGGCCCTGAGGGGGGAAGGGGGGGGGGGGAGCGACTGGGGTCTGGTTTGCCCCTCCACTCAAAAGCAAGTTGGTACGCCACTGCTCAGGGGTCTAGTGCGAAGTCTTCACTTTCATAGGAATTTTGAACATTTCTCCCATACTTTCTTTCTAGTTTGGTACGTGCAAGTGCTCACCGCATTCAGTGCTACAGGCGCTGCCAGCGGACAACCCGAAAATGCTTTCAAGAAATTCAAGCCACGCGACATAGTTAACTTGATGACGACATCATAGCACTTTACTGGTACACGTTATAATCTAGTGCACAGAATGTGCTTACCTAAGATTTGGCGACACACGAGCGCACGTCCCGCCATACTGGCAGTTTCAACGGCTGCATTTTAGTCGCGTGAGAAATTCGGGGAGATAAAAGGAACAAATGCGGGCAGGTGTGTATTCGCGCTAGATGTGTCGTGCTCTGCAGACGTCTGCTACTTTTCTGTAATCCTCGGGGCACCCATAGTGCTGTACCGTGTAACGCGCCATTTAACTATTTCGTATTACCCAGATCCTCGAGATGCTTCATCGTGCCGACGCCCTCGTCGACGCGCTGCCACGGCCTCTAACCTTCCCCACCTTGAAACCGAGCATCGAGCAGCTATCGAGCGCGGCGCACCGACCAAACAAAAACTTGCGATTTGACGCCCACTTTCATTAGAATTCGTCGGTACATCCATCGAAAGAAAGGACCCCGAAGAGAGGACAGCGGGAACCGAGCGGCGGCGGCACACGCCGGAGCGCGGCGCCAACCGACAGAGACAAGTCGTCGTCCATTACAGTTCGGCGCACGAACCCTGCGCTGCTTTCGCTGTCGTTGGCGGAACGTCGCGTGCGTGCGCAGCCCAATTCGCTTCCACCCGCGCGCGCTCTGTTTCCATTTTCGCGCTCCGGACGCGTTTCCAGCCTCCCAAGAAAACTCGATTTCCAGCGTCCCGACTTCGATCAGGACGCCTGAATAATGGGAAGGAACGATCAGGCGGCACCGGCCGAGCAAGACGTCAAGCGAGGGGGAAAGATACCGAGGCCGGGAGGCGCGAGGACGAGCTCCCAACAATAAGGCTCCGGAGATGAGCCCCCGACTCTTCCAGTGTTACGTCGCAATGGCGTGTTGCGCTTCCGAGCACCCGACTCGTCGGCACTCCGTGGCACGGGGACCGAAGCAAGAGCGCCCCCCCTCCGCTGCGAGCGATTTGGGAGCGACGGCGCAAGCGCACCGTAAAGATGCCCGTGTATGCAAACGTTCGCGCATGCATAAGCGCCTAACGGCCGTCAGCGAAAATGACCGATAAGGTACGCGCGCAAATCGCTCGACCAGACCCATCGGGGAAGCAAGCAGCTACAAAGCGGCCGCTGCCTTCTCTCCGCCTCGCCCGGTCTCGCTTTTCCCTACCCTGAAGTCGTTGAGGAAGCGAGGATGCATCGCTCAGACGCGACGTCGCATTCGCGGAGGAACAAACAGCCCGTCTTAAAAGGGTGCTGACTTTACAGGTGCGTGTGTGTTGTGAAGCAGAATGGAGCTTATAAGTGGCAGCGTGAAGGGCGTCTTGATTCTATTAAAAGGGAAACGAAACCCACAGAAAAATGCTGACGAAGACAAAGAGAGGAACGGAGGGGTGCCGAATGAAGGGAGGGAAAGAGAAGGTTGGGGCGAGAAAAATGTTAGAAGAGAGAAATTAGGACGAGTGCGATCCCGTAACACGGAGCACTATCTTCACCTTCATGAACATGGCGCTCTATGCCTTCAGCGGCTTTGGCGCAAAGAAATCCCCACCCAAACCTTCATGAACGCGATTAACATAATTGCAGGTGTAAAGCATTACTACCTGAACCGATGGTTCAAATTTGGGGATATTACAGGAGAAACCTTGTTACTGTAGTCACCAGAATGCAAAAGAAAAAAAAAAGAAGTTGACGGTGGCATCCCCGTTTCTTTATAAATTAAAGCGCGTAATTACGGAACTTTAAGGGTAACAATTTTGAGATCCTCGGGAAAATCATATATGAGGTATTTAGTTACGCTGCATCAAAATTGCTCGGGTTTCGAAAAAACAAGGGATTAATAGAATTAAATATTATATTGCAAACAGCAATTACTACAGTTCAGCTTATGAACGTAGAACTTGAAGAGGAAGGTAACACACTAAGAGGAGCGTATAGAGCTTGATGATCAAATTAATTCCCTTACTCAATTTTAAAGGCGTGTGACAATAACGAGCAATTACTGTAGAAACAGATTTAAATTTAGCAAAAAAAAAAAACCCTTCAACTGAAAACAAAAAAAAAATTCATCATCCCTGAGCTTCTAAGTAGTAGTATCTAAAAGATAAAAGACAACACTACATCCGTTCATTTCATCATCTAAGTCCGCCAGTGTCTTTATTTAATTTAGCATCCCTTCAAGGGGCTAAACATTGCAGTATACTTGGTCATCATGCTTCAGAAAATCGTCATACGTAGAATACGTTATTGGGTTGGTAAATCTCAGTGCAATCGTTTATGTACTGAGATGCGTACCGCGACTTCCGACAAGGACGCCATTGGTTGTTATGGTCACTTGGTCGCATATGCCAGCCTATGTGAGTGAGGCGTGACCCGCGAGGGACACTCGCTGAGTCGGAGCAATACCGCTTACTAGACAAGGCCGTAGTGCTGCCATTTTTGCGTCACCAACGAAGGCCAACGCTGGACTCAGATTGGAAGAAGTGCTGCGTCGACGCTCGGCTTCAGGTCAAGGTTGAGCCGAACGTTGACGAAATCGGCGTGTCCAATCTGTGTCCAGCGTTGGCCTTCGATGATGACGACCTTTCTATCAGCACTGTGGCATTGTTATGTAGGAGGTGTTGGTCGAGGACACTATCGCAAAGGTCACGAAATTTAGAGTAGAACGAAATGAACGAAATCCGTTAAATTTGGCGGGCAAGACATCGCCCGCCAAATTTAGCGGATAAGTGTCACTTTTTTGTAACGCTGGAAAATGCCTAGTTCTTCCTGCAACGTATTTTACGTTAAAAGAATGTAAGAGATTGGTGTCGAGTATTCGGCGCAGTTATCTTTACGTAACACCCATTGTTGTCATCGCTTATTCCGCGGGTGGTTTCGCTTAAATTTTATAACGTGCACTCTGTTTCGTTGGCAGCCTGGTCCCACATACAAGCAACTTCGGCGGGCCAGCGCGCCAGCATATGCGATCTCGGTTGAAATAAATGACAACATTAGTGTTACCATAATTACCGTTAAAGTCACAGGCGGGGACAGCTAGGCAACACCAAACACTCTTATAGTGCATGGAGCAGGCGAGCGCTGTTTTGCTTAGTAATTCGAAAAATTCGTGAAAATAATTGCTTCTTTTTGACGGCCACCCAATACAATCCGGGTGTCTCAAATGTTGCCTGCTTCGTCAGGTGACTATGAGAACAACAGGTGCGCCTGCTACGCAGTTGAATAAAAGCACCTTCGTAATGGCGTGCCCACAGAACTTCGCTTCCCAGAAATTGGTTCAAACCACTTTCCCTTAAAAAAAAAAAAAAAAAAAAAAAGAAGGAGACCAGCACTCGCATTGAGACATCATATATACATACAAATATAAGGAATGATTCTTCGCCAGTTTCAACGACAAATAAATGGTGAAAGAAAGAAAAAAAGCTCTGACCTGGAACTGGGTGGGGAGAGATCGTTAATGATTCAAGCCGATGATCTGCATAAATTTTACCAAGGCCTCCGCACGCGAGGATCCTGATTACAAGATGATGAATCGTCCCCTGGACATTAATAGGTAATCAAGGGATGAATAGCGCAATCGCAAAGAGCGCCGTCGTTACTCCCGCACGAAATCGGCATCAAATTTCGGCATTAGGACCAGTAGTACTAAGGCCTTTGTTTTATTGCTTTTTTCTATCAAACATGCCGTACTAATCATCTAATCATATCCTAAATAAAGAAAAACGTCACTCTTCTATCTTTCTCACATTTCTTCACGTATACTGGCCATTAGATGCTCATAAAGTTTGTGAAGTGAAAAAAGGTCACTTTGAATACAGAGATATTAGTTATTATGAGTTTACGCACAAACCGTATAACTGCCTCTCTGATAACATTGTACATCGATGAATGACTTTTCAAATATACGTTTTTACAAGCAATGGGGGAAAACTACTGCCTAAATGAGTTCGCCCATAACATAAGTCCGCCAATAATTTGAGTGGTTTTGTAGTAAAACGTTTGCTTGTTAACGTGAAACGTTCTTTGGCTAGGCGTTCGGTATTTCGTGAAGCCCAGATAAAAGAGTAGCCTCGAGCCTCGACTCTGATTGGTTGACGGGTGAGAGGGCAGGAGTGAGGTGCTCGACGCTGATTGGTTAACGGGGAGGCCACGTGACCAGTGGGGTAGGAGAGGGAGAGCTCCACCACATGTGCGCACTGAGGAACAACTATCAAGTGTACACATGGTGCACGTTAAAACTATCTGATGAAGAGCGCAGTGAACGTAGGCGTCTGATGGCTGGAAACTCAGGGTATCGCTAAACGTTTCGAATGCTAGAACGTTTCATGGGCGCAAAACAATTGCCGAGCAATTTGCCATCAATTTCAATAGCGGTGCTAAATTGTATTGTTTTGAGATAATTCTAACAGTTAACCGTGGTTAACTTTTATAATGTAACAAATAATTATCTGAAAAGGATTGTATCTTCCTTGTGCTTTTTTAGAAATATACAATTAAGCAACCCACACTTGGTAGAAAATTAAGGAATCTCCGCTTGTTTCTAGAATCAGGGAAATAAAATGTGTGAGGTCAAATGCGTATCTTAAATTACGGATTGTTACGATAATTTATTTACCGGCACAAACTAAACTCGTCTTTGGCAGCACACATGCATGAATGAGAAATTCGCCCCTTTGCCGCACTATCGTGGCAAGGGCATTGGTAACACAGAATGTATTAAGTGCTGCTTCGCGGTGATGTTGCACATGTATCTTCATACGCATTATCTGCCTAAACGACGCGAGCATCGCCGTGCGTAGCATCTGGGTAGCAACAGTCAATATATTGAACTTATAGCCAGGGCTCGGCAATTGATCGATTAACCTTCCGATCAATCGATTAATGCTTTAATCGCGATTAATTGTTTTAACCGGTTAATCGGTAAAATTTTGACGAACCAAAAGAAGGGTCACATTAAACGCTTTCACCACGAAAACATGGACGAGTATACACCTGTATGAAGGGCAAACTTTAGAAAAAATTTTAACCTAATGTAAACTGTAGGGCCATATTTGTAACTTATGTTTACTTTCAAATCAAAAGAGAGCGCTCTATTGCCGGAGAACATCAACGGACCTCTTTGTAAAAATATGTGAGTGTGAGTGTCCTTGAACTGTTCTCAAATACACATCGAGGTTGATTTGTAATTGAAATTCAAAACTGTGCCGTTTATCACATAATCAGCAGCAAAAAAAAAATAAGGATTTTTCAGAACATTGTGCATGAACATGAACGAGACCGATTAATCGATTAATTAATCGATTCAAAGGTAGCGATTATTCTGGTTAAAATTTCTAATCGACGCCTAGTCCTAGTTTTAACTGCAGGAAAGTGCGGGAAAGGGGCGAATTTTTCACTTCTGTTCGTTTTTTTGGATTGACTGTTTACAAGGAAACCGCAGCATGGTACGACTGTGCCATCATCGCCATTCCGGTATGTCCAGTTTCCTGAGTAGTCGCTGCGGTAGAAATGGCGGTGCTGCGATCGCATCTAGCTCGGCCCTGAAGTGCGAACGTGTTGGAGCCAGTTCGGAGTCCTCCCCTCCCCACGGCGGCTCCAACAACGAGGACGGATCGAAAACGCCCTCAACCCGAGCCTGTTGCCGTCGCGGACGATCGGGGCCGTGCAGGTCTCGGCACACACGTGCTCGGCGTGCCAGCCCTGGGCGGGGACAGCGCAGAACACGACAGGTGCCCCACGGCGTCCGCCGACGCAAGGGCGCTCCTTAATTGCACCGGGGGTCCCCTGGCCGTGCATTCAGCCACGTCCACGCGTTAGGCCACGCACCGTCGCCAGCCGCGGCGTGCCCTGGATGCTTGCCGTTGCTGCCTCCAGCCGGTTGCGGGGGTGGAAGAAGTCGTGGCGCAGGTCGTACTCTCCCTGCTGCGGGCGCACGCGTGGGTCTTCTCTCGGCGTCGCGAGGATCATTTTGTGCTCGAGTCGCGTAGCGCTCAGCAGCGGGGACCGGCGAAGGTCGTTGCGGCTCGGTCGGAGGCGACCGCTCGCTGCCGGCTCTGATTGAGGGGTGCGCTGCACGTCGCTCGGGCTGCCTTCGATCGTCGCTCGACGAGCTCGATTGCCTCGAAGAAACGATTCTTTTTGCGGGCCTGCGTATCGGTCTTCGTTTTAAGTTCGGTCTTTGCGTTCCAAAGTAGCTTAGAACGCGAAGACCTAGCTCAATTAACTTCTCTCGCAGTATGGAGTTACGAGCAAGTTTTACAAGAGCGTATACGCAAAAGCGTTGCGTACGGAAAAACAACAAAAAAAGACATTGTTTTTATTGCGCACGCACCTAGCCCAAACTGCGTTTTGGATTGGTGCATGGCGACCACGCTATTTCTTTGCGTACGTAAAGCGTTTGCGTACGCTATTCTAAAACTTGCTTCAGTTCCGGCAGTAAGCGATCAAATACGAGGGCGATCAAGTTCAGGGGCTTCCTTGTTTATTTATATAAAATTTCACGCAATATAAAGCAGAAACTCTGTCACTTTTCTACCTAGTTTATCCTGTGATTCCATATATTATTTTTCAACGGCAACGCGATGAATGCATGGCCGCCGCGAAGACTCATTTGGGGGTATGTCCAGACCCGAGATATTGCCGACGCAACGGCGAAGCGCCTTGAAAATCCTCGAAGCGGAGATTGTCCTTTACGGTGAGCAACAACCAAGCATTGCTGGGCGTAACGTCAGGGGAGTATGGAGCATAAGGAACCCGATCAAAGTTGTTTTCGTGAAGAAAACTTTGAGGAAGTGTCGCCCGATGAGCCGGAGCATTGTCCTAATGGAAGATAACAGTTGCTTCCTTTTAGGATCGTTTTTTTTTTTTTTTTCCAAAAAATTGTGTTGTTGTTTTTGACACGTTTTTGTAGGATGCAATTATCGCCTTGTGCCCTTCGGGACGCAGTGGGGGATATGACGCATTTATTGTCCCAGAACATAGCGCCCATGAACTTCCCCGTCACTGGTGGTAATGCGAAAGTTCTTCGGTGGCAGGGAGTCGCAACGCGCCCAGTGCTTCGATTGGCGTGTTTTCGGGATCTTTGAATTGTCGCACACAGGGACGAATGTTTTTGCACGTGCCTGACTCTCCTTCGCAAGTTCCACTGAGCGGACGATGACTCCCGGACGCCGTCTTCCCACGCAGGTGCAAAAAACGAAAGCGCTGCTCTCTGGAGGTGAATGTTGTCATCATTTGTGTTCGAAACGCTCATGGTACCAGGTTGCACGACGAACGGTTGATGGCCTTGAACATGTTGCTGCGTCTCCCATTCAGTCCCAATAAAATCCTGCATTTTTAAAAGAGCCTCTCATTCTGCTACTTGCTCACATTTCAGGGAAAGAAAACATTCTAGACCTTACAACTTGAGAGAGGCTCAACAACGAATGAACAGTTTGCGTTGAGTCACCTGGATGCCCCCGAACGAATCAAACTGTTGTCTTTGCTCCATCGCGTTATCAGCGACAGTCTGAAGTACTCGGTTTATAGAACGCTCCTCCCCGTACCCCACCAATATCCCGCCAAAACTGATAATCAACTTACACGACAGCGAAGCCCATCCAGTTTCGGAGCGGCCTGCAGCGTGAGCGCGAAAGACCAGGACTCGTAGAGCGAAACAAACACACACAAAAAAAACGAGAAAAGACATCCCAGGGTGGGGGGTTCCAGCGAGCCCTGTTGCCAACCGGCCAAAGCCTGCGCGGCGGCACGACCAGACACTCGATTACACAGACCACATATCCGCAGAGCGGGACCCGCTCTCTCTCCGAGAGCGGCGAAGACGCTGTAGCGGGGAACCAACTAAAAACCAATTGAAATCGAATTCGAAACGGACCGAATGAGACGCAACAAAGCGAGAGATGCCACGGCGCGTCGAGATCGTAGCCAGACCGGTGGGGCGCGCGGGCCGCGCCCACGCACGGCCACGCACACGTACGCACGCACGAAATCAAAACGAGACCGCGCGTTTCCATCCGTTTTCCCCCCTACGCACGATAACATTTTCGAAACCAGTGGCAGGACAGAGCAGCGGGCTCGGGAAGGTTCGAGAAACCAGCAGCAGGAGCAGCAGCAGAGCAGCAGGCCCGTCGCGGGGAAGGGGGAAGTGGGGAAGAGGCACCGTCGTGCAACAGCTGCATTCCCCGCGCATTTTTCTTCCTCTCCAGGTTCCCTCATTAGATTATTGAAGTGCGTCGCCGGCGCGCTCTTCCCGCGAGCGCGCTCCCCCGGCTCATTTGTTCCTACGTCAGCTGCAGCGAAGCACCCAGCTCGGGCGGCCGACACAAAGCAGAAACAGCTGGCCGCACGGCGACACCTCTGGGCCGCCCCGCTGGCCGGGGAGACGTCGCTCTGGAGGGTTGGTTCTCGCGAACCCCTCACGGCCACCCAGCCTGCTCGACGGACACGGGCTGGGCGCGCGGGCAGTCAACGTCGGGGCTGTCACACCATCGACGCAGTGCGTGTACGGTGCATGTCCGCGCAGCGCTGTGCTCGGTTCGAGTTAAGCGGCGAGGATAGCTGATGAGAGGTCTCAGCGATTAACGGAACGGCCCTCGTATCGCAGGTTGGCAGCGATTAGGTAGCAATGAGGTAAACACGCAAGGAGTGCGACTATGAGACGTCCTCCCGACTGATACGCAGTGATTCTGTCAAGAATGGGTCATCGGGAACGGTGTCGAAGCGATTGTCAATTTTAAGGAAGAGAGAGTGAGGAAAAGAGAGAAATAATATTTGGTATAGGGAGCAGTAAAAATTTGTTGATCGTAATTGGACTCGTCCACTTACGATCCAGACAAGTGTTCAGGATGGTGAAGCTTCCAATGGTAAAAACCAACTACACGCTGTATAAATACCCCCAACCCCCCCCCCCCCCCCCCCCCCCCCCCGATGGTAAAAATCCCCAGGTGCGAAGTCGGTTTAATCATTAATTTATTTGTTTATTACTCAGAACAAGCATAAACAATTCATATATGGTTGACTATATAATAATGTTAAAGGTGAAAAAAACGAGGGGGTGAAAGAGAGGTGGAAATATAAGAATTTGATCTGTCTTGTTTTCGCCATACAAATTTAGATTAGTATTCCAATCAGTGATGCCTTGGAAAATGAATTGCTGGTACTATGAGGGTTATTGTGCTGGATATGACACACTGCCTTATATTACGGAAATGAGAAGCTGAAGGAAAAAGAAACTGATGAGCCACAGAGAGGCTTCAAATGCTGCTGTCAACTGTATGTGAGAGTTATGCCCGTGCCACAAGGGCAACTCGAATGCCATTTACAACGAATGACATTCGTGTGATCAACGAATCGGCTCGCGATCTGTCGCGTGTGGAGCGCCCCACGCTCCGAGTGTCGCGCGCTGATTGGCCGATCGTTCAAATGTCATTCGTTGTAAATGAAATTCGAGTTGCCCGTGTGGCACGGGTTCCTCGAGTTCCTTTTTCTATTCATGTGACCAGTACCCTCCACCAACTTTCTTCAGCTCGCCTGTCACTGGGAGTGATAATTTTCTGATCCTGCAATGTCGCTTGGATATATCAGCGGGAAGCTTCCCGTCGAAAACGGAAGTTAGGAAGAAATCAGCACCAACCTCACAATAAGTAAACACTCGAGCCAAAGCACAAAATCCTGTCTTCTTGAATTTGTGTAAAGAATCTAGGTTACTCAGGATTGATGTTAGCGTACGTG
The DNA here is from genome assembly GCF_016920785.2 of Ixodes scapularis. Lineage (NCBI taxonomy): Eukaryota > Metazoa > Arthropoda > Arachnida > Ixodida > Ixodidae > Ixodes > Ixodes scapularis. The sequence continues at coordinate 45,481,753 of NW_024609884.1, forward strand.
GTAACAAGAGAAGAGCGCTTAACATGGGACCCGCTACTCCGCTTCGTCCCAGGTACACACACGCCTCTCGGACTATCCGAACCGACTCTCGCCAGCATGGAACTCGTTCGCGGCCAAGCGCCTCGCGTGCTCCGTGCGGCCATTAATGACTTGCGCAGGGCGCGTCGGCCTAAGACAGCGAGCCGAGGAGATTTGGGCCCACGCAACACGTAAAGATGGGCGAGTTCCTTGATTGGCAAGTTGTTGCTCCACCCTGACACCGAGTAAATCTATGCCTGTTCGAAGCGCCGCCCCCGCGCCAGGAAGAAGACATTACCTTAAGTGCTCCCTCAGTACGCCGACGCCCACTGATTCGAGTGAGCTCCAAGGGGGATCTCCCGATATTGGAACGCGTGTAGCGACGCCGTTAGAGCGCCGTAATGGCTCAAATAGGCTGTTGCTGATCTCGGGAATAGCTAAAGTCCATCGCGCGAATCGCCTCCACGAAAGCTCTGCCGACGCGGACAGCCTTGCAGCGTTCCTGGAAACCAACCACCCAGCCAACCGAACTTATTTCGTTAAAGCTGCAGGCGCGCGAAAGCCTCTTCTGTGGACAAGTTCCTATAAAAACCGTGACGTCACGATTATGAAGAGGAAGAGATAGAGAAAGATGAAGGGATTTATGTGGATGAGGAGATTAGTGGGGCTCCTTTAGGGCACCTGGGAGTCGGTTTTATGGGCCCTCTAGGTTGGCCGAAGGTCATTTTTCCTTTCCCCACAATCTTTTTCTTTCTTTAATTTTTTTTTTGTTGCCTCGTTTTGTCGGGCGAACTAAATGAAAATGTCAAAGAGCAGAAACTCGCGCGTGCTTTTCGTGGCACGCCTGCAGTACCGTCAAAGTCGTGATCAATAGCTACTACTTACGGTATTATTGCCTTGACTTTACAGCGCGTCATAAAGCAATATAACTGCGAGGTTGAGTACAAAAAGTTCGGATTCTAAGTGATCCCGCATATTTCTTGTTTATTTCTTTATCTTTTCTCTCATTTTCTCATTCTCGTGCGCCAAACCTGTTGAATGTTTAAGGCCGGTTCCCACACACACATGTTTCGTGTAACCGAAATCATGGTTACACGACGCCTTCTCAATAAGCCACCGTGAGATTGCGGGCACCTCGACTGCGATTTGCACCCGCCAACTAGGAATCCGTAGGTCGAAGCTTTGCCTGGGAGCCAGCGAGGCGGATGTCTGGATACTGTGGATTAAGTTCAGATCAAAATACTGAGGGTCGCAAAATTACAAGTTGCATATTTAGCCGCCCCCCCCCCCCCTCCTCTCTCCTCTCCTCCCCAGCGTGGTCGGCAGAAAAACTCACCCAAACGGGGAAAAATGGATGGATGGATGAATGCTAACGGCTGCACCCTTTATAACGGGCGGTATCTTGCGCCACCTAGCCTAGGAACAAAAATCCAAAAGTATGATTCCAGTAGGTCGTGTCGCCAGATGGTGGAATTTGCCACCAGATTTTGGAAACTTTGCGTTACTTTGAGCCTCTTGTGTCCTGGTTAGTGAACCACAACGCTTGATAAAATATGGTGAAATCTGGAGGAAAACGCCTTGTGACCCGCAGTCAGTGAAAGTGCTGCCGGTGCCGCACATAAAGTAGCCAGCGCTTGGTGGCGCATGCCGCCACTCGACTGAAGTAAAGCTACAAGAATAATAATTGGGGTTGTGTGGATATTTATACAGCGTGTAGTTGGCCAGCCACTTCAAAGTTGCGACGAGTCACTCGCTGTAGATGAGCAATTTAGCCAATCCAGTACAACCGCCAGCCTTGGGTTTTTAACGAGCACCACGCAGTGATTTTTTGTAGATAGTGTTTTTATGCTACGCTATTTGGGGTGGGAGCTTGCTCTGATACTTTGATGCATGCTCTGAAGCGCGCGCCCGTAGCGGTAGCGGGCCTTTGAAAACGATCAACTAAAACTCCCTACAGATTTATTCATTCGCGACGTGGATCGAGCCACAGATTAAAAAGCCCAGATCAAGGGAACTTTAAAAAAAAAAAAACGCAACATCCTACCGGGTACACTTAGCATGCCAGCAGGCCGGATGGCGACGATATTTTGCGCGTGCCTTTACGATGTTGTTTTTTTGTTGTTGTTTTTTGTGTTTTTTTTTAAGCGTCTATGTGTCAAGCGCAAGATTGTTCGTTTGTTCTTTTCTTTGTCTAACAACAAAATTTTGTAAAAACGATTTTGCGCGGTGCATGGACTATGCGCAAAACTTTTATTTTCTCTCGAGGTGCTTGAAGTGGCATTGCAGCGAGCACGGTGAAATTCCCGCTCCACTGGTCAGTTTCGTTTCAACGTAGCGTCGTGTCGTTGATCACGCTGAGCACAGCGCATACGTACACTCAACACTAACTGTAGGTTAATTAGCATTCCTCCTAAAATACGTCTTCCGAATGCTCGAGGTCTTTTAGGCGCCTTTTTATGGAAATTCTAGTGTCCGGAGAAAATCGGGAACCATTTCAAAGCGGTATATCGCGACCAGTCTCCGACCTGGCGGCACTGCCAGTGGCCACTCTCGGAGCCCAACAGGTAGGCGTAGGGGGAAGGGCCACCCGTCGCTCCGTACGTGACAACTCCTAGCAACTGATTGTTGCGCGAGTCCCAGGGCTCTCGCCAAGGCCATGGTCCAGGGAACACAGGTCGGCTCCGCTCTCGTGAGCGAGGCGGAACACTCTGCTGGTGAGCACGCCCACGACGAGGGCATCGGGCCGACACACCAGCCCGCGTCTCCATGGGAACGCAACGTCTCGCAAACTGCCGTTACACCGGCGACGCGCACGAGGGCTATCCTTCCTGCAGCACCCCCCCCCCCCCCCCCTCCCCTCGGCTCTCTTCCTGACAGATGGACACGTTTGCCCGCAAAGACATGGCGAGCGCATGAGGAAATGTCGAAACCGCCGAACGAGACGCGCCTCGGCCATTGACGCGCGTTGGCCACGCCGCACACACTCCGCTTCAGTCTAGGCCGACCGCAGCTGACCGCCACGCTCTTAAAAAACCAATCCAACGGCGCCAAAAAAAAAAAATGCGTCGTCACGGCGCTCGTACGTTTGCCGTCACCGAATAAACCAATCACGCACACAGTGAATGCGCCGCGATACTGCGTTTTTTTTTTTTTTTTTTTTTTTTTGCTGTGCGTGATTGATTCTGTGGGCGACCCACAAAGAAGACGAGCGCCGTGACGGTGCACTTTTCGGCGCTGCCTGATTGGCTCCATTGAATCGTAGGCCGGGCTGCGCTCAGACGAGTTATGCGGAGCTCAAGTCCGTCTGCTTCTTTTGCCTGGGTTGTGGTGACGTCAGAACGACGCCGAGCTCTGAAGGATAGATGGTAAACCTCGAATCAAGCTGCCTCGAGGTCTACCCACCATCCTTCTAATCGGAGCCAATCAGAGCTCGGCATTCTGACATGACCACAACCCCCGCAAAAGAAGCAGACGAACTGGCGCTCCGCATGGACCAGTGCCTGCTCCGTTCCATGGGAGCTGCTATGTTTGTTCATGGTGACGTTAAAAAATACGTTGTTAAAAAATATTAAGGGAGAGTTAAGTCAGAAAAAAAAAGAGATTCAGAACAAGACCCCAGATGCTCCCTTACATGCACAAAATCTCGCATAATTTGAAAAAGTTAGCCGGGCGGTTTGACGTTCTCATTGTGTTTTCGGCACCTCGAAATTCGGCGCAACTCTTCCCTAGAATCGCGGAAAAGGCTGGGGCCAAGAGTCAATGTGCCTTAAAGCATAGGAACAAGCATGTTGGTTGTGTGGTTGGTGTGGGATTCAACTAAGCTGCAGAAGAGTGTACATCGGCCAAACTGGCCGAGCCGGTGAACACGACTGGTCACTCCGGTCGGTCACTTGCCCCTGCATTGTGCTAAAGTCCCTTGATAAGAGCTTCCTACAAGTAGCGACATTCTTTGAAGCGCCGACTGCGTAACGTTGCAGGTTTAAGGAAGCGAATGGTGGCGCACAGCAGAGGTCTGAGCTGAATGACGCCATTTTGTTCCAGCGCATTGTGCTTTGTCATTTGTATTGGTTGTTGTTACTTGTAAAAGAGGTATCAAGGGACTTTACATTGTGCTGCTTGTAAATGCCAGTCCAAATTCAACGACATCACCATCATCGGGAGGGCTACAGACAAAACCAGCAGAGAATTATTAAAAGGCGTATGCAATAACAAAGGAGGGGAAAGATGCATGTGTCAGCCAAACATCGGTTTTTCTACATTAAAAAAAAAAATGCTGAAGCGATACTGCGGTTTACTTCGTTGGTGTGTGTGTGTGTTTTTTTTTTTTTCAATAAATGTTTAGTTGTGAGTCCAGCGCTTGTGTCGTTCGCATCTTCCCTTTGTCCTGGTCTGTATTTTTGCGCGCTGTCTATTTCCGATCATCATGCTGACGCCACGACGCACATCGCTGGGGGGGGGGTCCAGTTTCGGACACTCGTCCCTATACTCCGTTTCAGCTCACAATGGAGCGCAGCGGATGCTACGAGCTATATCCCAACCAATCCAGCGCTGTGAACGCAGCACGTGACTGGCACCCCTTGAGCCGCTGCTCCACCACTTTCGGGGGGAAAAAAAATGGTATATTCTCTTACACACCCCTTGTCGCATATAATACGCCCCCGAAACTTGAGTTCGACGTATACAGTGCACTGACGTCGCACCGACGGTATACCAACTTTGCCGAGCGGCTTGATAGCCGAGTGGTACAACTTATGAAAATATCCAATGTGCGTGTTACCGACTACAAAACAACAATAATCGGGGTTTTTTTTTTTTTTTTTGGGGCCCTACTGCAAAATCTTAGTGTTTTTTGTTTTGCTTTTTTTTTGTGGGTTTTCCTGTAGGCTTTGATACGCGATTTAGCTGATTAATAAGGTTTATTGTACCGTTATCAAGCCCCTCTAAAAAATTTGGGCCGACAGTTCGGCTTCAGTGCGCTGTACGTCGAACTGTACGTTTTGGGCTGTATTAAATGCTGATGGTCACGCGATACTCGCGTGGCATTGGATTGGCTCTGATGGCTCGTAGCTTCCTCTGCGGTTCGTCGTAAGGTGAAACAGAGTATAACCGACACCACCTAGAATGATCAAAGCCTGTGCACTGGAATTTTGACATCATCACAGTGAGATCGAGCGAAGACACCGATTTGGATACGAGTGCTCCGTCAGTGCTCGGCTGGGCCTCGTGTCCAATGAACGCGTCGAAGGACGCTCGGCACGCGGCTCGGGTCCAATCGCCGAGTTTGCGCCATCAGCCTCTGATGACGCTCCATGGAGGAAGAGTGGGGCGTCCGGAGGCCTTCATTATTCTAGAAGGGGTCTGCAAACCCCGGCCCGCGGGTCACATCCGACCCGCTGAGGCGTTCCGGCCGGCTCGCTGTTACAAACACAAAAATAAGGACGCGAAAAAAAAAAAAAAAAAAAAAAGGCACCGCGACGCGCGCCAAAAACGGGAACGAAAGTACCATAAACAAAAAAAGACACTTAAGTGTTGGGGCTCCAATCCACGCTCTGAAGGTGGTTGAGCAGCGAAGCTGTGGTATAATCTGCAACGATTGCCCACTGCACTATGGACCCTTTTCATGGAAAACGACACCAGGTGGTGCTCCAGTTTTTGACGTCTCAAAGAACTTCCGGTTTATAAAGAGAATGAACGAAACCCGTCCTAACACCGCTGCTTGAAATGTAGATGAAACGCTTAACCACCAATTATCCAGGTGATTGACAAAAGAACGAAGGAGTGCGCGATCAGTCAAAAAAACTTGAGTGTTCTTGTAAACCAACTTGCCTCCTCCAAGATGTAATATTGTACAGCCGAAGGCCCTCGTTAAATCTCCAACTTTGTTGTCCGGTTAGCATTTATGCTTTCTAGCACTTCTGACATGAGCAAGCTTAACAGGCTTAAATAGACGCTGCGGCCGGAAGTCGCTTGGGACGCGAGCGGCAGCTCATGCTTGTAAACAGCAAAAGGGTCTATACCAAGGGTGGCCAGGCTGACCCGGCCTAAGAGCCGCAAGCAAAACCACGAAACTTCTAAGAGCCGCGGGAGGAGGGGGGGGGGGGGGGGGGGGAGGAGGAGGGAGAATTTAACTTTTGTTCGGAGTCTGACTGTACGTATGAGTGCACAAGGCTGTACGACAGTACGTATGAGGGTACAAGGCTGCCAAACCGCGAGCCGTACTTTATTCTGCCTGAAATCCCTTCTTTTTTTCCTGGGGAAACGCGGAAAGGGGCCGGGGGGAGGGGGGGGGGGTGGTCCACTTATGAGGGATCCGCGAGCCTCACTTGGACCACCAAAGAGCCGCATGCGGCTCTATGTTGTATGCGCGATATTCACTTTTCACTTCAATCACTGAAGGTTTGATTTTTTTTTTTTTTTTTTCTTCTTGTGAGGACGGCGACACGAAAAAATTCCAGAATTCCGACCTGTGAGTCATACAGCTTCGGTGTAAAATGAAAGAAAACTACATCAAAGGGCGAGATCTCTCGCCATTTTATTTATTGCACAGTTTCATCATCAGCATTAGTATTCCTAGTTCCCTGCTTTATTTCTGTGTGAATATTATAAAACTCCCTTGCGTACTCATGTATATCGTGCTTTATGTCATGTATCACAAATCTTGCATATTGTTATCATCATATCTACCATTCTCATTAGTCTTCTGCCCTGTATGAAGGCCAAGGTTTCTTTGCGTTTTGATTTATGCCTGGTGAGTTCTCCAGGTCACAATTATTTTGCAGAGACACAATTAGCAACATATTAGATTTAAAAATAAAGTATATATAAGTAGTATATGAATTCATCCACCATACATTTCTTTTTGAATGTATGCCTTGCAACGAAATGCTTATTTAGGCTTATATCTTTAGTATTTCGTCATTTTTACAGTCTTAACTACATTCTGGCTCACGAGACTTCAACAAGCCCCCAACATGGCCCCTTAGCCAGGTCGTTTGGGGACCCCTGTCCAAAGGATGGTCAATTTAATCCAAGTGCCGTTCAGTTTAATTCAAGCGCCATTCAGTTTAATCCCAGCACTACCCAATTTAATACCGGGGTCAGTAGATTTAATCCACAATATAAACAGGCATATTGTCTTCAGCGGTCGTGTTTCACTTACACTTTTCATAACTTGGAGTAATTGTTTATACAATTAGATTTTGTGGGGGACAACTGATCTTTTGATCACTGTTTCGATCACTTGGAGTTACTAGTCGAGCGATTGACAAGGCTTAATTGACATGTTGATTATTCGTTTTGTAACCTCGAGTTATTAGTGGCGCACTGCACCTTATTTTAGCTAAATTGACGTTTTGTTTACTCTTTCTTATTGCCTTGGTTTGTCATTGCTACAATTCAAATGATGTACGTACAATTGCAATTTGTGATTACTCTTTTGATTGCTTCGTGTTATCATTGATACAGCTGACTTAAAATGGCTTCCACTTCTAATTACTTCCACCTATCAATAACACAAGTTAGAGAATAAAAGTTCAACGAACATTTTTTAATTACTCTGGATTACTTCGAAGAATTATTGATAAAAATATAACTTGGTAGAAGCTCATTTGACCTTCTGATTACTTTTTAGTTATATAGCTAAAATGTTCGTTACTCAGACAATTACTTAGAATTATTATTGACAAATGCTACCTTATATTGCCGCGTGCGTGATTCGCCAGGTCGGCAGCGCACTGGGCTCCCACGCGGATGGCCGGGGTTCGACGCCTACCAAGCACGTCGTTTTATATTGTTTTATGTTAACGTGGTATGTTCTAGAAGATGTAGTTTGTTCAAGCTAAGGAAGTGCAATTACCGAACGTTCTGGGCAGAATTCTCTACACACCCTGAAAGAGTTCAAAAGAAGCCGTCCCGCGCCGCACGGACTCCCTCTTTCGCCTGAACTCGATCCTGCCGTTGTGCCGTCATCGACGCCTGCGACGCGTATCTTTTGCTATTCGTTTTTATTTTGTTTAAGCTCGCCACATTAAACGTTTAGTTTCTCCAGTTATTCACCACCTCATCATTTGTTATTCGTGACAAAATAAGTTCAGCTACGATTTGTCATTGCTCCTTTGATTAATCCGTGTTACTATTGACCTAATTGACTTTAAATTAACTGAATTAACTTAAGGTTACTTTTAACTTTCCACAATATATTAGAGCGCAGCTTTTAGGCGCCCGTTTCCGGCTTGAGCGGCGTTAGCGTCGCCGTCGGCGTAATCGCGCGTTGCATTATGGGACGTTCCCATAATGACGTCACACGTGACGTAACATGTGACGTCACGAGAATCACCAATGACGTCACGTGTGGCGTCCCCCTCGTGACGTCACATGGCGCCTAAATTTAGCAGGAAAATTTTCCCACTAAATTTGACGGGGAAATGTTACCCACTAGATTTGTCGGGGGATTTTCCCGCTAAATTTAGCGGAGAAATTTCCCCGCTGTTTAGTGGAAAAATTCCCCGCTAAATTTAGCGGAAAACTTCCCCGCTAAATTTAGCAGGAAAATTTCCCCGTAAAATTTAGCTGAAATATTTCCCCGCTAAATTTAGCGAAAAAATGTCCGCGCTAAATTTAACAGAAAAATTACTCAACTAAATTTGGCGGAAAAACTTCCCCGCTAAATTTAGCGGAAAATTTTGCGAAAATTTTCTGCTAAATGGGAGGGGAGCAGAAGAGGAAGAGGGGAGGGGGAGGAGGGGCATACCCTCCCCTCCGTACCCTCCCGTTTTCCTTCTCAAGAGCTGCGCTCTAATTCGGCATTAAAGAGAGTGGTAAACGTCTTTGATTTTTTTAGTCACACAATTGAGTTTATATAAGCATTATTGACATCTTGATTACTTGGAGTTAGCAGTAGCCTATGTGACTTCATATTGGCCTAATTGATATATTACACTCTTTTTATTACTTTGAACTTTTATACAACGAAGTGTTTTATTCTCAGCTCAGCTGCCATTATGCTCACTCTTCTGATTACATCGACTTACTATTTACCCAATATAGTTTCATTCGGCCTGACTGACATCATGATCACTCCTGTGATTAGTTTGAGGTAATAATCAACTGATTTATTATGAGAAGTCAGATTATAATTACTCTTGATTACTTGGAGTTACTGTAATCACCCAATAGACTTTATTTCGGCCAAATTGACATCTTGATGACTCTTTCACTTACTTTGAGCTAATATTTAATCAACTGAGTTGTTATGACCTCAATTGACGTTATGATTACCTCGAGTTACCATTTATTCAATAGGCTATGTCATCGTGATTGACATTTTGGTGTCTCTCTTGATTACTGCGAGTTATCATACAATCACTTCATCTATTATGAGCTCAATTCACAATATTAATATAATTTTGACTACTTCAAGCTACTTTTTACCCAGTAGACTTAAATTGGGCCTAATTGACATTTTGTGACTCTCTTGATTAACTTGAGTTACTATACCACCAATTAACATGTTATGAGTTTACTTCACATTATTATTACTCTTCATTATTTCCAGTTATATTTGACCCAATGGACTTTAATTTGGCCGAATTGGCATTGAGATGACTGTTTTGATTACTATGAGCTAATATTAAACCAATTGATTTATTATCAGCATTGTTGACATTATGATTATTATTTTGATTATTTTGGGTAGCTATTAACCAATGAACTTTCATTCGGACCAATATACATTTTAGTGACTCTTGAGTACTTCGAGTTACACCACCGTTTCTCTATGATGAGCTGAATTCACAGTAATATTAATCTTTGGATTACCTCCCAGTAAATGTTGATCTAATGGACTTCCATTCGGCCTAATCAACATTCTGATGACTCTTGATTTCTTTCAGCTAATATTCAACCAATTATTTTGTTAGCCTAGTTGACCTTATGATTACTAGTTTGATTACTTTGAGTTAGAATCGACCCGATAAACTTCAATTCGGCCCGTATAAATCTATGTGACACTTTTCATCATTTCAAGTTATGCCACCAATTGATCTATCATAAGCTGAATTCACTGTAATATTACTCTTTTGATTACATCGAGTTACTTTTGACCCAATAAATTTTAATTCAGTCTACATGGCATTATGATGACTCTTTTGACTAGTTTGTGCTAATATTCAACCAATTGATTTATTATGAACCTAATTGACATTATGATTACTCTCGTTTATTTAAGTTGATATTGACCCAACGGACTTTACTTTGTCCTCACTGACTTTGATGAGTGCTTTGATTATTTTGAGCTAATAAACAAACAATTGACTCATTATAATTCACTATTAGCTCAAATAATTAAGAGTATTTTCAATATAAATTAGACCGAATCGTACATTGGGTCAAAAAGCAACGCGAAGAAATCAAGAGTAATAACAATGTGAACTGAGCCCATAACAGGTCAATCGGTGGTATTGTCACGAATGACAGTTAATAAAGCAATGAAAACTGACTAAACGTTTAATGGGGCGAACTTGTGCCCAGAACAAAAGGAAAACAGAGTATAATAACTCGAAGTAATCAAGAGTTACAAAAATACCAATTAGACCGAATTCAGGTTGGGTCGATAACAACTCAAATTAATCAAGAGTAATCATGATGTCAACTGAGCTCATAAGAACTTAATTGGATTAATATTAGCTCAAATTAATAAAAAGGGTCATCATAATGTCAGCTAGGCCGAATTTTAAAGTCCATTGTGCCAAAAGGGACTCGAAGCAATCAAAAGTAATAATAACGTGAATTGAGCTAATATTAGATCAGTTGGTGGTATAAGACGAAATAATCAAAAGGGCCGCCAAAATGTCAATTAGGCCGAATCGAAGTCCATTGTGTTAAGTGACTCGAAGTAATCAAGAGTAATAATAATGCGAATTCAGCTCATAGAAGATCAGTTGGTGGTATAATAAAACAAAAGAATCAAAAGGGCATCCAAAATATCACTTAGGGCTAATTAAAGTCTAATTGGTCAATAGTAACTCAAGGTAATCAAAAGAGCACTCATAATGTGAATTAGGCTGATTATAGCCCAATTGGTTGAATAGTTCAAAGTAATTAATAATCATGATAATTTTAATTAGGCCGAATTAAAGTCTATAGGTGAAAAGTAACGTAGTGAAAAGAGTAATAATAATGTGAATTCAGCTCATAATACATCAATTTGTGGCATAGTAACTCGAAGTAATAAAGGGAGTCACCGAAATGTCAATTAGGCCGAATAAAAGTTTATTCTGTCAATAGTAAGTCAAAGTAATCTAAAGAGTAATCATATTCTAGAATGAGCTCATAATAAATCATTTGGTTGAATATTAGCTTAAAGTAATCAAAAGAGCAATCCCAATGTCAATTAGGCCGAAATATAGTCCATTGTGTCAAAAGTAACTCGAAGTAATCAAAAGGGTTATATTACTATGAACTGAGCTTATAATAGATCAATTGGTGGTATAACAATTCGAAGTAACTAAAAGTCACCAAAGAGTCAAATAATCAATCAATCAATCAATCAATTTTTGGGGTGTCCAGGAACGACATTTGGTCTTAGTACTGGCACACCGGACATTTAAACACTTAAAAACAAAGAGCACACACACATTACAAGATAAAACATGAAAATTATAACCATGCAAAAACACACAAACATCAGAATCAGCGACTCATAAAATTAGAAGGCAAATATTTATATTGGAAGTTCATACGTTGGTGCGCCTTGAAGATGATGTGTATAGTCGGGAGAGTACATCACGCAGAAAGGAGAAAAAAGAGTGTAAACTGGCCAAGTTTTTTGCACATATTAGTGGCCATGTAGCCCTCATATCATGTGTAATCATCAAAAAGTAGTTCAAAAGTGAGAGTAAAATGTCGTTACATGAGCTTCAAGAGTATAACAACGTGATGAAAAAGTCACAAGAAACAAACAAAAATATTCGTATGTGATTCACTGTAACATCTTAGTACCTTTCAGCTCTGCCTTAATTGGAACAGGTTTTTGACTGAGTGGTCGAAATTCTTTCGGTTGGAGTCAAATATGTCGTTTTTCGAGAAAAGTTGCCTCGCATGCATCCCTCTTTTTTTCAAAAAAACAATTTTCTTTCTTTATTGGGAAGCCGCGGTAGGTGAGCGTCTATCCTGCGGCTTCTTGTGGTGTTCCAACAAAGTTGTTTCTCACTGTCTCTCAGCGTAACCGTTGTAACAATCCAATAACCTGGGAATTAGACACAAATAACTAAATTTTCTAGATGTATAAAAAGGTGAATTGACTCTTGTAAATGCTCTGGGAATCCTAATATTCACTTCAGATAAGAGACTCGGGGTGTCAATCAAGCTGTGAAGAGTTTTAAACAAAAATACCAAATCCGCTTTTTCTCTACGTCGATGCAGGCCAGGTAATCCAACACGTTCCAAAAGGCCTTCATAATCCAAATTTTGCTCATCTCTTGCCAAATAGCAATACTTAAAAAATGAGATGAATTTGTGCTGCACCGGTTCAATTCTCGGTGAATTGGTTTTACACATTCCGTTCCACAACATCAACGCATAGTCTACCTGCGAGCGGCACAGTGAGCATTAGAGAGATAAAAACGTCTGTGGATTGTCGAATTCTCTAGTCAGGCGACACAGAAGGCCAAGAAGCACATGCGCAAACCTTTTTGCCCACGTGAACATCAAACCTTAGGTCCCAATCAAACACAACACCAAGGTCTTCAATTTCGGTTACACGAGTCGATAAGTCCCCCTCAATTCGATAAGGAAAACCGACATTTCGAGTTTTCCGAGAAAATGTCAATACTTCGGTTTTTGAACGGTTCAGACGGAGCCTGTTTTTCCTACACCAACTGCTGGACTTGTTTACGTCTGCCTGTAGTTTTACGCAGTCGTCAAAAGTTCGAATTTTACGGTATATTTTAATGCCATCGGTTTACTGGTGAAATAATGATCGTGAAATAACGAGAAGGATATCATTGACAAATATAAAAAAGAGGGCCTAAAACCAATCCCTGAGGCACCCTGGGGCTAATCCTAAAGGTTGTGAACGTCTTATCATTTACACGTACAAAACCCTTCCTATTCAGAAGATAACTTCCAAACCACTCGATTACGTTTTTCCCAACACCGTGGTACGGCAGTTTAGATAATAGAATTTTATGGTCAACCAGGTCGAATGCCTTGCTTCAATCAAAATAAACCACGTCAAGTTGACCTTGCTTCCAGACAATGCGGGATGCGGTAGACGTAAAAGTAACCAAATTGGTTGTAGTCGACCTTCCAAGAACAAATCCATGCTGACTAGGAACTATTATATTTATAAATGAGAAAGATAAAAATTTATGAATAACCATTTTGAAAATCTTCGAGAAGGAACTAAGATCGGTCTATAATTGGAAACGTTGCTACTCTTTCCGTACTTAAGCGCCGGAACAATTACAGCAAGCTTCTACATGTCAGGAAATATTCTACTCTTTAAAGAGTTATTAAATATTTCACAAAGTAGAGGGGTGAATAAATCACGATATGTTTTAACCAGAGCTGCTGGCACTCCATCGTGACTAGATGATAGCTTAGGTTTCCTTCTCTTAATACGCTCCGCAACGCTATTTTCGTTTTCACAAATCGAGTGTAGCAGGTCGACAAGTCCTTCCGGATGAGAATCAGGAAAGGTGGAATCAATGTGATCAGTGTAAACAGAGCTGAAATGATTAGCAAATATTTCTGATGTCTTTTATACAGCGACACCGTCTAGAACAATTGTATTTGGTATATTCTTTCTTTCTGTACGCGATCCGATGTACTGCCAAAATTTGTAGGGATTTTCAGTTCAACCGGATTCCATTCTCTCTCAATGCGCATCGCGATGACGATTTAATAATATTTTACATTTTTTCCGGCACTGCTTGAATTCAGTTTCCCTTTTAAAAAGACCACTCTTCTTCAACTTTCGGTGCAGAAACTTTTTTATCTTGAAGAGTGTCCTAAACTCAGCTGAAAACCAGTAAGCAAATTTATCTCTGTGGCTTGTTCTTAATCTGTGGCTTGTTCTTAATGGGATATATTTGGCCATACCTTCCTAAATTACTTTATTGAACCTGGCGACCTGATCATTGACGTCCTGCATTGTAAGGTTGGAGACCAGTCGACTTCTGAGAAGTGGTGATGAAGTCCCACGTAATCTCCCTTAGGGAACTTATAGCTCTTGTACGATGGGACACTGCATGTGGTAACATGGGTTATGCCTGCTGAAATCTGAAACACTAAATTTAGAGCGGGGTGATATTTATCTAGCACTACCATGGGTACTTCAATAAAGGTTACGCTTATATGATTCGTGTTCGAAAAACACAAGTCGAGAACTTTCCCCTGATACTTATAAGTTTTATTGTGCTATTTTAAGCCCACAAAAGCGGAAAGGTTGATGAGTAAATTGCACTTGCGCGAAATATAAGAGCTGTTTTACAAATTTTGAAGATTCGTTCAGTCTACCCCCGGGGCACTAAAGTCTCCCAAGATTGAATATTTAGAGGAGTCCAGCTTCTTGAGCGTTTATTCTATGTTAATGGGGCAGTTATTAAATTCGTCCGGGGTAACTTGCGGAGAAAGGTAGAAAACGCCAATCAAAATGCGCTCTCGGCGGTTGCAACAAGCCTCCACCCACAAGGATTAGGGGGAAGTTTTCTAAATCCGAACGTATGGCTGGGACGAGACCCTTGTCCAGGGCAACTACACTCTAAGAAATGCCTGCGTGTCTACTTACTTTCAAAACACCCCAAGAGAAAAATATCTGCGATCTACAAAATCAGGTAAGCAAATGATAAGGTGGAAAATCTGTTTAAACATCAAAATTAAGTCTGCGCTGTGGCATTACGCAATGCAAGCATGACGTTTTGCATTGCGTAAAGCCACAGTGCAGACTTCATTTTTAGGTCTAAACGGATGTTCCGCCTCATCATTCGCTGAGCTGATTTCATAGATCGCAGTGATTGGCTCTTCAAGTGTTTTGCGGGTAAGAAGACGCGCAGGCATTTTTTAGAGTGCATGACATTACCACGCATTTTCTTCCCCTGGGGCTGTCACGATCGCGACGATGCACATCAAAACTTGGAGGAAAGTAATCAGAAGACGATATTCCTAAGCACAGCCAGGTTTCTGTAAGACAAACCACTGAAAAGTTTGATAAGGTAACATTTTCCGAAAAAAAAGTATTATTAGCTTTAGTTCGTAATGCATGCTCATGTAGGTACTGCTTCAGTATTATGGTACGTTCACTCTAAAAAAAAAAAAGCCCGTGCGTCTACTTTCCCGTCCAACACCCGCAGAGCCAATCAGCGCAACTTACGGAGGCAGCTCAGCGAATGACGATGTTGAAAGAAATGTTAAGATCCAAAAACGCAGTCAGAGTTGTGACATTAAGCAATGTAAAACGTCACGCTTGCATTGCTTAATGTCACAACTTAGATTGCCTCTTTTGGTCTGAACATATGTTTCGGTACCGTCATTCGCTGAGCTACCTCCTTAAGTTGCGGTGATTGGCTCTCCGAGTGATGTGCGGGAAGGTAAACGCACGGTTTTTTTGTTTTTTTTTAGTGTAGTTTTTGGCGTCTGTCTTGATATTCGAGATGCCCTCCATTGGTTTGGCAGGTAAGCCCCTATGCAGAAAAGCGCCGATGACGTGTTCGCGCTAACAGTGTCGTACGGTGTGCATAAATGCACGATGTTTAAAGTCACTAATTTGAAGAAAAAAATAAGCTGCTACTGACCCACATTTATATTTACTCGACTGACAAATGTTCCAAGCTATCTGTTACAAAAGAATCCTTCATAATATATGCTTCAATAATCAAACCCTGAAAGGAAATGCACCCGCCTTTTCCCATAGAAATGCATTACCCGAAGTCAATATTGGACTCCTTGCCGTCTGCTTCAATTTAGAACCGCGCAATACCACCAGCTGAACCCCAGGCGCCTTCTTAACTGTTATGCGGACTAACCGCCCCTGTGGGCATAAGCGCATGAGTTTCAACATTGTTGGCCAACGTTTCTCGCAGCCCGCCACACGGAACGGTGACGCCTCGTCCCGGTCAGCTGCGGGACCGCCAAGACGCCTTCAGCAGCGAGTGGGAGAAGCGGACCGCCCGCTCGTTCAAGCGCCCGGAAGAAGCGGAAGTGGAGCAGTAATCGTGACACATGGGCCACATAAACCCGGAGTGATGGTGTGGTTCAGGTTGAATTACATCATCTTTAGAGCCAGCTCTCATGATCGTTCCCGAGAAGATCTCTCTTCCCTCGCCGGTGCTGGTCATAAAAGTGGCTGGTCTCGGCTTTTATGGCGCGTCCTCGAATTCCGTCTATACTCATCAAGCGCGGGCACCTGATAGAGCGATCTTTCGGCGACCCGTATCGCTTCGGATGGCTCCATTTACTGAAAATAGCGGCGGAGAGGACGTGCCTGCGATGCTCTTTACATGTTGCTCGAGCGCCAGCAGACCGCTGCGCGATAAAGCCCCGTTCGCTCGAGGACATCCGGCGGCTCTGGGTCGTCGAGAGCGCCGGACGAGTTACACCGAGCGAAGCGTACACGCCATTTAAATTATTCAAACTTTATCCCGGTAATTCTTGACGTTGGGGACGTTTAACTGATCGTTTTCGCGGTTTTTGATACAGTTACGGGCGAACACCTCGAACTACGCTGCGAAAAGGCAGAGCGAACTCGCGATAAAGCCCTATGAAACAGGATTTCCTGAACTTTCCCATTTCCTCCAAAAGTGTTCAGTGCGGCCATTTTGAAAGTGTCTATTGTCTTATTTTCGCTTATGAATCATGTGCATCGGTGAATATAATGGAGAGTTACAGCAAACCGGAGAACCGGTCCCGGTTTGGTACCCGGTAGCCGACCGGCGCCACTGCGCGTGCGCAGAGGTGGAGATTAAAATCGGCTGGCTGCCAGTGCACCGACCAGGGCCGTACCCAGAAAAAAATTTCGGGGGGGGGGTCAGAACCCCCTATCCCCCCCCCCCCCCCCCCCCCCCTGGTAACGGCCCTGCATCCAGCGCAGTGTATCCCTTGCGTCCACTAGAGTCACTGACAGCTTAGGGAACGCAGAGTGTGGCTTAACCATGTTCCCGCTTCTCGCCTCATGATTGGTTTTTCTGCGTTATTATCGGCGAATGCTGCAATCTCATTGGCTGAGGAGCGGTAATGAAATGCTCGGGGACTCACCACGCCCTGTGTCTCTTAGATGCCAGTGACTATAGTACCCAAACACTGTGTAATGGAAAAAAACAATTTTACAACAAGAAGTGTGTTCATTATTATACTCCTCGGGACGACTAGTGTCCCATCAAATATCTGCCGGGCGGGATACGTTTTTAGAAAAGAATTTAAATAGAGCTTCCGGTAAGCCTCAGAGTGGAAGCCGACGTTTCGTAGCTCCTCCAGCTCTCAAAACTAGGGATGTCGCGAACCGGCCGCGGTTTGAGTTCGACCAGGTTCGACTTTTTCGAACTTTTAGTGAAAAGTTCGGCGAACCTTGTATAGAGGTTCGACTCGCGTGCGCATGCGCGACAGGCTGGCCAGTTGGCTTCGGATTGGATGGTGATGGCTAAGGGATGAATCAAGGGCAGCGCTGATTGGTTCTTTCAGTTAATTCAGTACAAAAAAAAATAAGTTATTAACTTCTGCAGTGATAAGAATTGATTTCTTTTAATTGCAACTGTTCATAAAATAAAATAACCCATTGCATACAAAAAAAAATTCTCCAAACCTAGACATGCTTGTATCAAGGTCTGGCCACAGTGTCCACAAAGTCGAACCGGTCGATTCTGGTGAAAAGTTCGAAGGTTCGTCGAACCGGTTCAACCAAGTCGAACCCCGAAAGTTCGACCTAAAAATCCGGTTCGACAAAAGTTCGCGACACCCCTAATCAAAACGTTGTCTCGTTGCGAAACGTCGGCTCTCGCATTGAGGCTTCCAGAAGGTTCCTTTAAGTTACTCCAAACCGCTCTACTCCTTGCGTGCTTTTCTTATTATATATTATTATTCATGCGATAGTAACCCGCCTTTATTTTTATTTTTTAATCTGCAATGTTTGAAAATGAGTCCAAACTAGATTTGTGCAACAACTTATATAGTAGCATGCAAAGTACATGTTGGCGTGCTCTGGCGAAAAATGTATCACTATCAGGACCCCAAGAAGAGCGCTTCCAGCTCGGAGCGTCGCCAAATAAACACGTCTTAACGAAATTATCTTTTTTAAGACATCACACGAAAACAAAATGTCTTCTTAAAAGGAAGAAAATGCCTGTGTATATAAAACGTAGCTTGGAAAAAAAATTAAAAACGATCCCAAGAGTTTCGCAGGGAGGGCTCGGCTTCACCGGTTCATCCCTGCAAAACTGTAAGAAAATAAACGTTCTTGATTTGTTTTAAGGCCACGCTTTCAATTACCTATACAAGTGATGCATGCAGATGAATATTTTTAATTATATTTTGCTATCAACCGTCTTGAAGACTGAGAAGCGTCGTCAAACGTGTGAGGGGCAGGGGCATTTGCATTTTAACTTTGAAGAGAAATAAAAATGAAGAAAAACGGGATGCTTAACTATATGTGGGACCAAATAGCCTTAGTAACGCGTTTACTCCGAACGCTTTTGATCGTTGAACCGGTTTCAAACCCAAACAGAAATTGACCCCTTACTCTTTGATGCTAGACTCTTTAGAAGCTGTGATCGATATTTGGCGCCATAAAGGTGACGAACCACATCATGTTTGGTTTTATAATATTACGCATTTTATACATGAAAGCTACCTGGGCCTTAGAATCAACTTATCATGAAACACTTCAGTGGGTCTTTCGATTCCTGAACGTCTCGTTGTTTTGTAATCAATCAAAGCAATTTGTTGTTGTTGTTGTTGTTGTTGTTGTTGTTGTCGTTGTCGTTGTCGTTGTCGTTGTCGTTGTCGTTGTCGTTGTTGTTGTAGTTGTTGTTGTTGTTGTTGTTTTTCTTGTTGTTGTTGTTGTTGTTGTTGTTTTGAGGATTTAATATAATGTTTTACAACTTGTAGGAAAAGAGGTAAGGAAGGTAAAGCAAAAAAGACATGTGTATTTCCCTAAATTCTGAAAGTGTGTCAAACTGTACTGCTCAATGGTTTAACGTCAAGAATAACGTTTGAGTCGTTAAGAAGTGCTTTTCGGTAATGTAATACCTTTGAACCTCTGATATTAACTTATCCATACTATTTGTGGCCACGGGCTGAAAAACAAAAACGTATCTACCTAATATTTTTGCTATCCAAATTAATTTTATGACATATGTGTCATTTAAAGTACTTTGTCCTCAAAAATCAGCCGTCCGCTCCCCATACTGACATACTTTCCTCAAGACTATAGTCGGTGACAGGTTCAGAGTTCAAGGGTTGCTCCTCCCACCCCTTTCCACTTTAGCAGAGCGAACGCTAAAGAGGAGGTCGCCTCCTCTCCGGCGTTCGCTCTGCTAAAGTGGAAAGACGTGATTCTCCTTAACTCTTAACCTGTCACCTACTATAGTCATGTAAGAAATCAAGTCTGTGTATGCCGCTATTCAGTTCGATGAGCAAAGAAATCCACTCCTTCAAGCCAATCTTTGGGTGAATATAACAATGAAATGCAATAACAATTCGAAATTCACTAGCAAACAAACATGAACCATGCGGAGGGTCAAAGAGACATGTCGACTCCATAGAGAAGACTGGTTGGAGGCATAGTTGATGAGCACAAAAGTTTCAGAAATGAAAGCTCCAATGGAAACATCCCCGCACGCCCCACGGCCCTCGCGCCAATTTCTCAAGTTTCTCGTCACTTCAAAGCCTAGTGGCGCCATCTCTTGAAACTCCGAACAACTAGCATCTCGCGCTCACCGGCATCAGCGTAGGTGATGTTAGTGCGTTCAAGCCCGACCCATAGTATGAAATTCAACAGATAATCATTTATCTCCCCGCGATTATAGCTGACCCATGGTTTATCAAGCTCTACCGACAGTAGTCAGTGAATTCTTAGTTTTAAATAAAACTACAACTCGCACGCATTTTTTTTTTTTTTTTAAGTGGTTGTGCAACAATTTTACTGCTTTGCTTAGATAATTCGGGAGTTGGCGTCTGACCTTTCTGAAGTAAAGAAGAAAAAAACGTTTTTGCCTGCATGTCCTAGTTTTTATTTTAAAAATTGACAAAGATTGAGGTTTTCGACACCTCTCAACTCCTTCACCATCTTCCGAGTCACGTGCGCTGTGACGTCAATGGGGACAGGCGGGGTTCCGGTGAAGCTCTATCAGCGAGAGCTCACTGCTCGCGACCACGTGCTTGCGCAACGCGATCAACAAGGCGAGAGGAGAAAAGTCTCGTCCGGGTCCGGCCATCTACGTCCGGCTCTGCTCCCGTCCCCCTCCGGCTTCTGGCGGCTGTTCGCGGTAGCAGATAGAGCTGACGGTTTTGTTGACCTGGGATAGATGGCGCCACTAAAACACCGTATAATAAAAGTTTTGTCAATGGTACCAAGTTTTTGACGCATTTATATATATGCTGGAACAACAAGATTTATCAAAAAATTGCCTTTTATCGAGCATATATTTGCACAACTTCCTATCTTTTTACAAGTCCCCCATTGACGTCATGCCGCGTGGTTCTCATGGCCGCCGCTCGCGGCTGCAGGTCGGGAAATATTATAATTTTTGCTTCGGGATTACGTAGCAGAATCGCAACATTTTGAAGGAAGGAGATGTGTTTTCTGTCCTTTGTGACAAATAAACAATGTTAAAAGTAGAAGATGCAAATTATTTTAACGTTAAAATCGTTGCACAGCTGCTTTAATAGGTGTATACAGGGTCGTCGAGATAAATCCGAACTTTTCTAGATTTCGTCTCTCAAAAATACAGTGAAGCTAACCGGCCGTATTGTGCTTCTGCGGCCACATGGTTCGACAATGGACCATCGCATGATGAACAATTCGCGAGCTACTCAAAAATGAGCAGGGAATACAACCGGAGGACTTGAATCGCTTCCCGCTGGAATATTGCCTAAGCAAATCATTGCGTGGTATGGCTACAAGAAGATACAAGTTTACAGCATTGCCAAGACGTTCAGATAACCTGTCAGTCAGGAAGACGTTACGGCAGACGGAGCAAAGCGAGGGAAACGGTCGATAATCATTTTATCTTCGCCTGTCCGTTTTCCTGAATAGGGTGAATTTTCCGGATTTATCTCGACGACCCTGTATATATACAATGGTGTTGAGTATTTATGGTGTCTTGCCTATTCATTGTCTCCCAAAGACATACTATGAGTTTCTTTCATATTTAAATTAAATTTTAAATGGAGCTTGCAAATAACGAAGCGTGCGGCAGTGCAGTAGGCATCACTTGACGCTCTAAAACATGTACGTGAAACATTCGTTGATGTGCTGGCGTGGAGTTCGGTAGAAGCGACGGGCATGAACAAAAAAGCCGTTAAGAGAAGTGTAGCACGACACATGATCATTAACTTTTGTACCCAGCAGAAGCCAATCCCTCGGAAATATTCACCAGAGTTAAAATACCTTATCGCGAGAAAGCATTCTCGGGTATAGGCATTACTAAACGTAGGCCCTTTAAAAAAAGGCAAAAACGCGTCAAGAACAAATCGTTTATCGAGCGCCCAAAAACAGCAACGCCAAAATAAAAGCTGACCGAACTGGCAAGCTTGCTTGTGCTGATCGGCGTATTACAGTGCAGAACGTTGAATCTGCTTTAAAGACAAGCAATGATAGTGTGAACCCTATAAATTAAGAGCAGCCGCGTGATCGGACGCGTGTTTACGTAGCATTCGGCGAATGCTAACCGACCAAAATAATAACACACGACGTGTTATTATGTTGGTCTAATGTATAAAGTCTAATGTCATCGGGGATGAAAGTTGGGCGCATCACTTCATGCCCGAAAAGTTGACGCTATTTTTGTTTCGCTGAGTGAAGCAGTGCACCCATGATCTCATCCGTGTCGAATGTGATTGAGAGCGGGTGCGCCTGGCTTCTCACTCTCGAACCTCGAACACCTTCTATAAGAAAGTACGCGTAAATGCTTACTTACCTAAGGAAGATAAAAAGAGCCGAGTCAATGTAGTCCAGCAAATTGGCAAAAACATTGCCACAGCCGTGCACTATAGACACGGCAGTGCCCACATATAATCGCCTCTTCTGACAACTTCTGTGAGGCGAAGACCGAGTAAATCAAATTCGAAACGAAAATAGAACTTAAAAAAAACTTGTCAATAGAAAACATAGTGTTGTTTTTTTGTTTTGTTTTTTCTTTTTCTCATATAGGTATATAGTTATCTAGTAAACAACTTAAATTTTTATTTCTGCGTTGGGTGATATGTTTTAGCACGATTTAAAGTGGCGATGCAACGATTTTCGTATTTTGCGAAAATATCGCTTAGAACGGATCCCTGACGTTAATGCCCTGTGAAACAACCGTTGCTTTTTACCACAAGCAATCAAAGACGCAGAAAAAAGTAGAAAAAAAAAAAAAACGAGTAGCGTTCACCCCCTCAACTCGCAATCAGAACAAGTGACCATGTGATTTCAAGCCGATTATATGCCGCCAATGTTGGTCATAGCCACGCGCTAAGGTTGGCAAAGCACAGGGCACGCGTTAAGTTCCAGACATAGCTATGGTTCGGCTATTGTCGGCATTGCAGCGATTGGACATGGGCCACTACCCGAATGCTTCTCGAGCTATTGCTTATCACGAGACGAAATCGAGTGCCCACGCAATGCTCGGGTCCAATCTATGAGCAGCATTCAAATACCGCCACTGGGCGGTACTGCGACCGCCCAGCTACGTCATCAAGTTTTGCGAAGTAGAGATTGATGAAAACGTTCGCTTTTGTCCTTGAAATTACTCCGCAACAAAGGAGTTCCTTAGGTAGTGGCGTTGCGTGCGAGATAGCCTTGAGTCCCACTAGTGCCAGTAAGCTCGTGTAAAGTTAAAAACATTCCAATTGTATATCGTTCTACCGCCCCTTCATATACGTGTCCTCGGTGATTGGGCAACTTTTTAAATTACCCAACACAACAAAATAGCCCTCGCGGACGTTTTCCGACGCGTTCGAATCCAAACGACCAGAATCTTGTGTCCTCAAATGCTTCATTACGGATCATATAGTAAACGACATACAAGCGTGAGTCGTTAAGTGCCTCGCTCTCTGTTGGGCTCAGGGTGGAGACATCGTTAACTGCTTGCTGCCAACTCCTATCTTAGGAAAACAGAAACATGTTGGGTGGTAACAACGCAAAACAGGATCGGGCGGTATAATAGCCTCATCGTTCTCGACCTGCTGAGAGCGCGTGGGTATGAAGGCACTACAATGAGCCATAAACCACCACTGTCTAGAACTTTCTATTTTACTTTGACAACTAACTTACAAATACCGTAAAAAAAAGAGGAGTGATTAGATTTTTCTTATAAAGCAACGGGCCGCTTTTCCGATGCAGCGGGATTGATGGTCTATCCTGTGCAGCCGAGTCTTCAAATGTGAGCTTGAAACGCGCAAGGCAAGCCTTTTAGCTTTCCCTAATTGTCATCCCAAGAGATATATTACGTGTTTTATTGCTCTATTTATATTGCAAAATGACAAAACCACGCACGCATTAACATTTCAATATGTGACTAAAGTTATCTTTCAATATTTAAAGCCTGGAATGAAGGATATATATCTGATCACACTTCCTCGTCACCCTCTTTCTCGTTGGGCGCCTTTGTTTTGTCGAAGTAGCGCACTTCAATGTTTCTAAAGTCAACCATCTTTCGTTCGCGCGCAAATCCAAGATACACTTCACCCAGTGAGGAATCGTTCACCAAGTAATCCAAAAAATGCAACTTCTTCTTCAGCTCCTCCATTCCATCAAATATTTCACTCCAGAGAATTCTGTCAGCTCTGATACGAAACCACAGCTGATCCTGAAAAGATGTCAATAAAAAACTATGTCCGACCTATCAAACGAACACGCTATAGCTTTACACTTGAAAGGAATTGAAATGTTTTCTAAGCAAACAAGCGCGCTCAATTTTTTTTTTTTTTTTTTTTTTTTTAGGGCGCGTTGGTACGAGTTATAAATTCGAAAGACGACAACATAAAAAGAACGAATTTTTAGTATGTGTTGCCCCTCTATTTTTCCCTCTTTCTAATTCACAACGCGAGCTAGCTTTGAGCGTTTAGCGTCGCACAATTATATACAAATTCCCAAAATATCACCGATGCTTTTTGTTTGTTTTAACAGCGCAAGAAATATGAGAAAACTACTGACCTCCCTCACTTCAGCGATTACTGAATTTACAAATTTATCGCTCATCCCTCTTATGATTGTTTTGTACGCTTTTTTTCCACGCTGCTCGTTGCTCAGTCTAATTATGACCGTGCACCTCTGTCCGGACGCATCTTTGAGGTCGGCAGTTTTGCCCACAACCGAGAGCCTGCCGTCGGACAGCACGCCGACCCTATCGCAAAAAAGATCGCACTCCCGCATGCTGCAATAGAAACAAAGAAACAAAAAGCATTGACTCTGTACTCGTAAATGCCAGCGTTCAACGCTTAATTGACATGGCACATAGTTTGGGGCGCGTGCAGTCTGACAAGTTATAAACCTCTTAGTTATGTGACGGAACATTCGCAGTTTCCGGTTCAGAAAACGCATCTAGATTGTCCCAGCGACCAGTGACTGTTGTTTGCCGAGTATAATTTACCAGGCATTGGGAGAATCTCCTTTCCGATACGGACTAACAGTATATGAATCTTGTTCAGCGGGCAGAGTGCAAGCTATTAAGAAGATAATTTCTAAAATGCTTAACAATATCACTTATGGATCACATACGACACGCTAGAAACTCAGAAAAAGCACATCGCCATAAGCGTTATGCCCCTCGAAAAACTCTTCCAAGTTGTCACTATAACTAAGCACTAGTATTCAAATGATGATTTAAAACGAATTTCGAAAACAAAACATTTAAAGAGCCCCTAGAAATAAAAATAAAAGCATTTTTTTTTTTTCTAGCAGTCTGGTTGGGACACGCGTGTCAAAAGAATAAATTTTACGCGAAAAAAAGTTTAGAGAAATATTGGCGACGAGAGATTTAGTTGAAGTTCTGCGCGCGAAGTCCATGACGTCACTGGTCATTCCGGAATGACCATCTCGGCCGTGAAGGCGAAGCCGCTCCACCTCTCCTCCACGCGCCCGAAATGCCGAGAGAGAAAGCAAGTGGAAAGGAGGTGACTGCCGACTAAATCGCGTCTCGCGCCGTCATTATTGCTCTAAAAAAAAAGTTTTTCCGCGTAACTTTTTTTTTTATTTCGACACGCGGGTTTTGATCACGTAAAATGCCGGGCAAGCGCCCACTCAAAATTTCGAGATAATCAGGCGAAAATGGGGGGATGGGCGCTTGTTCGGTCATTAATTCTACATAAAAATGTACTGTACTGTGCATATTTTCTTAGATCTTGCAAATTTGGGTATGGGCGCTTAATGTGGAATGGGCGGATGCGCGGTATTCTACAATAGATTGTTTAAAAAAAACTTGTTTTTTTCATTTCAGGGTTCCTTTAAGGCACACACAAGATATGCTGTCAAATCCTTTATTTTCGCGGCTCTGATTTTTTATAAATTGGGCAGCAGGATTATATTTGCGACCATTCAATTTCGCAAATTCTGAAGGCTGGAATTCGCTCCTACAGACAATAAAAATATTCGCGCCCATTAAGTTCGCGAATTTTACAAGTCGTCAAAAGTTAGGTGCTCGCGCACATTAAAAAACACGTGCAAAGGAAAAAAACATTTTTTTTTAAACAGCCTGGTTGGGAAACGGAAGTCATAAAACGAATTTAAAACGAAAAATAACAATTTTTAGAGTTACATTTATGGCGCTATACAAATTTGTAGTTGGCGCCGGCGGACGTCGTGGAAAAGTGGCCGCTATTTGTCACGTGACAGGCCGCTATTTGTCACGTGGTACTTGCACTCTTTCGGAAGCTTCCTATGGTCTCTAAAGGTTAGTTATTCACCTTCGTTCAAGTGCAACAAAAAAACGAAGATTATAAAGGAACGTTTGGAGCCCAAAGGAAGCTCCTGAAAAAGCGCAAGCAGACGTGAAAGACCTGTGCGCCCTGAGCCGGTAAAATAACGGCGGCGGTGCCGCGGAGCAGACGAACTTGCGCGGCGCCGCGGCGGCGGCGTGGAGATACGCGTTGAAACGGCGGCGCACCACGCTCAGCGTGCGGCGGCGGCGTGACTTTGAGGCGGCAGCGGCTCCGTGCGACTGGTGTACCACGTGACCCGCGGTGGCTCCTGCGGGCGCCAATTACAAATTCGTTTTGCGTCGTAAATACAACTCTAAAATTTTGTTTTTAATTCATTTTAAAACAAGTTAGTAAATTCGTTTTATAACATTTTTTTTTTCATCTAGGCTGTTAAAAAAAAAAAAACTCTTTTTTTTTTTTCCTTTGCACGTGTCCTTTCAGGGTTTTACAGTATATTCTCCCTAGAATACATACGGATTACAGAAAAAGTTAGCGAAATTTTTATATACCCTACTATTTCAACACGCATCAAAAAGATTGATGACTATTACTTCACAAAATAAATTTAACAGAGTGATAAGAAAGTGGTGCTTAGAAGAGAATGGATAGTATAGGTCGCTTAACTGCTTGATAAATGTTGTATTTTGTTCTGTTTTTTAGAATGCAGATAAGCAATAATACCCTACGGTGTAAGGTGCTTTGAGAATAGAGGGCCAATGTTCGTTGAACAAATTTCAAGGCATGAATCAGCTTTGTTATTTTATTGTATTTTCTCGTTGTCTCTTGTCAACAAAAAAATGAATTTTATTTTGGTGTTTTGTAAGCATAGTCTCAATGTGCACGAAATGTATTTTTGCAAAGGAAAGCGTCTTCAGCGTACATATATTTTCTTGATCATTCATTGCGAGCATACGATTTTGATATCATTGTCATTTGTCTATTTACACTACAAATTGTTATCTAGATAGTGAAAAAGGAAGGGAAATTCACAAAGCATAGCGTGTATTGCCGGGCCCCTCACACAAGCCTTTACGGTTTTGACGGTCCGATTGATGTATGTATGTTAATTAAAAAAATAAAAGTAAAAAAAAAAAAAAGAACAGTGCATCTTTTTTTTTTTTCTTTTTTTTTTAATTTTCCGATTTTTCAGAACCGGTACACTCAGGCGTAAAAAAGATTGACACAGGGGAACGATTGCCCTGTCGGTGATGAGGCGACACGGGGCGCTTCGGTAGCGTATGCACGCTGGGGCCGCGATTGA
Organism: Ixodes scapularis; assembly: GCF_016920785.2. Classification (NCBI taxonomy): domain Eukaryota; kingdom Metazoa; phylum Arthropoda; class Arachnida; order Ixodida; family Ixodidae; genus Ixodes; species Ixodes scapularis. Next base: position 45,509,141 of record NW_024609884.1, read on the forward strand.
CGGATTAGTCCACTCTTGGATGCACGGGGGCGTCGGCAGACCGCAGCCGTTCCCAGAGCGCACTTTTAGGCGCACAGCTCATAACGTAACAAGATTACAGCGAAAAAAATAAAAGAGTCGTCCCACGGGTGACCCGTTAGCCTAATAAAACAAAAAAAAAAAGGCCGGCCGCAAGAGAAAAAAAATATTGCTACAAACGCGATCACGCTATTTACCGAAGCACCCCTACGATCCAAAGGTGGGAACGTCCCGGCCACTCTCGTCCCCCCCCCCCCCCCCCCCTTTCCCGTTTTATCGCGAAATACAGCGCCGCGGGTGGCGGATTCACCGCACCGGCCACGAAACACTTGTGCCAATCTTTTTTACGGCCGACTGTACGAAGGCCTTCTACGCCGCTGGTATAGTTGTGATAAACAACGCCGGAAACAGATGGCGTTCTAGAGCTCACTAAAGCGCTCATATGTCTCACCATGTCAGCGACAAGACTAAGCTGTACGCCTATAGGTGAGGCAGAGCGGTAAATTCCCAGCATTTAGTTCCAGCATACACCATAACTGTGGTGGTTAGTTACATAAGGCGCGCGAGTTAGAATTTCCACAAATGCTGCTTCGTTCGGTAACAAAACAAAAACTCGGCGACCATATGCTTACCAGTGAGAAGTAAATACAACGCACGTTGCGCCGTGGAAATGCATTTTCTCCAAGGCGTGAAAAAGCTTCCCGCGTGTGACAGCATCCACACCTTGGGTGCATTCATCTAAAATTGTAACCATCGGCTGAGCTATTAGGGCGTTACCTATAGAAAGCTTCCTCCTATTCGTGGTCCTACCCAGAAAAGATTCGTAAGGATATGCGTAAATATCGGTATCACATCTGTAAGATAACAACAAAGAAAAGCGATCTGCAAGCCTTCAATTGTCAACTTACGAATACGAGGAAATTTTTCGTTTGATAATTGTTTTCAACTCGAGTTGGTTCTGCACATAGGTCAAGCACTCCTTTACGAGATTTTCGTCCGCACCTCGCAGACGGGCCATCAGCTGCAACATCTCCTCTCCGGTAAGTTTGTCGATCAGAGGGTCCTGTTGTGGACAGTATCCGATCTGCAACTGGTACTGAAAAATTGCGCGCGAGGCGTCAACATTGCTTCGAGGGTACGAAAAAGGGGCCGAAATCGCTGCTGCCGCGACGCTGAGTCTGGAAGAAATGCGTCAGCATTTCATACAGCGGTGTTAGTATATAACAAAGCTTGGTGAAAGCAGCCTCTCAGCACTTTTCCGCGGGGTGGACATTCCCGAAACCCCTCCTCTCCCTGGTGCATGCAGATCAGGTCACTTATAGCGAATTCGTTTCACGGCTTACGTGCCCAAGCGTGTCTGCTCGCAGCGTGGAGAAGGTTCGTTTTCGCCGGCACTCCGCGAGTGGTTGCACTCTCCGAGTTCGTTTCAGTGCCGGCCATAGAGTTATTATAATGTACGCTAGAGGTTCAACTGGCGCTAGTGTGCTGTTGCAAATTGAAGCAGACAGCAAGCAGTCCGAAATTGACTTCCGGTAATGCATTTCTACGGAAAAAAGCGAGTGCATTTCCTCCCTGCGCTCGATTATAAGAGCAAATATCACAAATAATTCGTACCTACTAGGCACATTGGAACATTTCCCAGACACGCAGATGAAATAATTGGTCAGTTACGGCGTTTTTAGTTTAAAATCGTGGCATAAAAAATGGTGCTAAAACCGCTTCGTACATGCATTTATGTGCACTGTCGGGCACTGTTAGCGCGAACACGGCGTCGACGCTTTCCAGCATGGGGGATATACGTGCCAAACGAACGAAGGACATGTGGAAAACCAAAAGAGACAACAAGAACTACGCAGTAACACTGGATAAGTAGCTCCTTGTGCATGCAGACCATCAAAATAAATTGAAAGCCACGTAATATAGTCAGATTTGCAATAAAAAAAGTACTGCTGTATTCTTTCTGCTCACGGCGAAGATGCTTGTTCTGGGTTCAAATCATCACCCGCACGCTCCAAATCTTTGCAAATAGGGGGAGCCAGAGAGCAGGTGCGCGTAAAAAAACTGCCCAACATAGGAAATAATAAGAAAATACACCTTTCGTAGCCCACGTACTTTATTCTTTACGTTTCGAACGTTTTTTTAACCACTCGTAACGATGCACGACGGGCTCAGCATTTTCATATAGTGAGAGGACGGGCATATTAGCAATATATAAGCACCACCGAAATGCTAGCAAACCTTGAACACACTCTACATTCTTTTCGATCGTTAGTTTGCTTAGAATCGTTGCTCGTTTTCACATACCTTCCTTGAAACAGAGGTTTGGGCCTGAAATATAGCGAAGTTTAGCACCGTTCAGTGGTAAAGGAAAAATGCTGTAATTAAAGCAATTACACCTTCACAATATTAATAAAGGTACATACTACCCGGTACAACCGAAATAACAAAAATTATTCATGTTATTTTCCGGCGAAGAGACAAAATTCACGCGCGTTTTCCCATAGGAATACACAGAAAGACTGGAAAAGTAGACTGCATGCTGTCTGCTTCAATTTGCAACCGGAAGTCCCGTAGACACTAGTGCCAGCTGAGCCTCTAGCGTTTATTGTAATAACTCTATGGTGCCGGCAACTCACGCGTGCATGCGCTCGCAGCACCGAGAAAATCGAGCGTGCGCCAAAATGCAATCCCGTCATGCCTCGCTCCGGCGAGGAGCGGGAGCAGACGATGAGGGTTCGTATGCTACGATGTGTCATTCGTACAGCGGAACCGAAAGGAAAAGAGTAGATTTTCTGATAGAAATCGCGTCCCGCGGGCAACGGAATCAAACGCGAGCTTGAATTGTGAGCGTCTGCTATATCATGAAGGAAGCAATTGAAAACCCGAGCTTTATTTGCAAGTTTTTAGTAGCTTTGTTGCCTTACAGACGCTGAAATATACCAGTTTGTAAAGAAATGCTCAGAACAAACGCGTCAGCGACCCCCGAGATCCGTGTGCGGGTGAAAAATTTAACATTTGTCGACAAAGCCTGTGACTGCCCATTACGCATCTGAGAAAGCTGAAGATAGTGACTTTACCCGGATGCTTGGGCAACATAATCATGTCCACCATTTACCTATGTCAGCTATCTTGCCCTGTCGTATTTTGTTTGATAAAGCTCTCGTTCTCGACGGTCTCACCAAGGCTAAAATCTGATCCACCTTTAAGGATGATCGAAATTGAAAGTCCCAAGAAACACTTTGCTGAATATTCCAACAAACTATAGTTTTAAGCCCTACCAATTCAGGGGCACACGCATAATACCATGCTCAAACGGATCAAGCTTCTGCACGCACAGCATCATCAGTTTTCTCCAGTGTAAACGGTTCTAAGAATTTAAAGATCGTAACCAGATGCTTTGTAGTCAGCTTGTTGTGGAAAGTTAAGCCGAGTTGCTTGAACTCATCGCAAATATAAACCACAGGTTGCAGCGACGTTGGCAGCCGACTGCACTCTCGCATTCCCACCCATCACGTCGAACAGAAAGGCGCTTGTTTCGGTTTGAAGTCGGCACTCTTTCTACAACATAGATGGCGACAGTATCAGCCTGCACTCGGTGCACTTGGCAAGTTTGTTTGAGGCCATTTCTCCGTGCGACACTTCGCGAGTGCGAGGCATTCTGGGAGAGAACTTGAACGGTGCCAGTGCGTGCGAAACACTGATCTCAATATGGAGTTTTAGAATAGCGCACGCTAAAGCTTTGCGTACGCAAAGAATAGCGTCGTCGCCACTGCGCATGCTCCGAACGCAAACCAGGTTTTGCGCTTTGCGTGCGCAATTTTAGCGTGCGCTATTTCTCGCAAATAGCGTGCGTACGCAAAGAGTCTTTGCGCTTCTCCAAGGAGGATTCGTGATGACAAGTTGGCCAAGCCAAGACGAGCAGAGTTCCACCCAGTCTCAGGTGGTAAAAAATGGTAAACTTACACCAGCTCGCCTGCGCCCTAACTGTTTTTTTTTTTTTTTTTTTTTTTTTTTTTTTTGAATGGCGGCCTCCAGGGGATTATGTCGGCGGCTGCTTTGGCGGCGTCGTGAGTGCGACGTCGGCGGCATCTTCGCGATTGCGATTTTCAATACGGGACGACATTGCACTCGGTTTGGCGACGATCTCCGGCAACTTAATGCTTGCGACGCACGAGCATATCTCGGCGAAGGTACGATGTGCGAAGGTCAGTACACGAGACCTCTCTTGCCGAGGCGACGCAAGCGGACATGACCGGTCAACCGCTCGCGTCGCATTCTCATGTTTAAACAAATCTAAAGTAGTACTCTGAACCAAAAAACTTGTTTCTTCCTAAAGTTACAGCATTTTGTGTGTGAAATAAAAATTATGACTGTATCTTGGTGGCGTCGCAAGCGCGAGCTGCTTGGGCTATTGCGTCGCGACGGAGAAACGCTATTCTAAAACTCTTTTGCGTCGCGTGCGCTAATACAAGCGCTAAAGTTAGCGCTAGCGTGCGCTAAAATTGCGTACGTTATTCTAAAACTCCCTAATGTCTATTTGCTGGATTGCGTTTGACTAGCTCCGCCTATGGACGGGAATGCGGCCACGGTCGGCCATCTTTTTGGTAGAGTTATGTTATCTCTAGCCATGATAGTAATATGGCGGACAGCGCAATGGCGGCAGGCTGCCATAAAATAGAAGTGGATCTAGTACACTGTATCGTGGGTGATATTTCGTGCTTGATTGATGTTGTTCGACGAAGCATATTCTTGAAACCTGGCATGAACGGTAGCCTCACCTTTGAGGACCCAGTGAAAGTTCTACGAAAGCGCAGCACCGGGGGAAAGCAGCGCAGCTCGCATCGAAAGCAGTTCGATGCTCCTTTCGATGCGACTTTCGATGCGTGCTGTGCTGCTTTTCCCCGGTGCTGCGATTTCGTAAAACTTTTACCTGGTCCTCGAAAATCGGGCTACCATTCACGTCGGGTTTCAAAAACATGATTCGTCAAACAATTTCAATCAAGCACGACATAATACCCACGCTATTTTGATGGCAGCCTGCCACCACAACTGCCACAACACTGTCTGCCATGAAATACATGATAGTGGCTGCAGCAGCTGTACCTTGGCCAGAGGTAATATAACTCTACCAAAAAGATGGCCGCCAGTGGCCGCATTCGCGGCGTGCATGCATGAAGGGCGGCGGCTGGACAGGATTGACTGGTGATAGAAAGCGACGGCGTGACTAACACCTAGCAACCGAGATGCAGTGGGGGACAGCGGGGCTGGGCGTTCTGGGGCCGCCGGATCGCGGCGCCCCCTTGTAATGAGCCATCTGCAGACAGTCGCCGCAAACGGCGGGGGGGGGGGGGGGGGGGGGGATGGGGGGTGAACACGCTTCTCAGTGATACACCCGCCGTCCCCCACTGCGCGGCACCGTAAGTGGCGAAAGGGGACGTCGCCGGCGATCTTTGGTTGCTAGGTGTTACGTCACGTCGTCACTCCCTGTAACCAATCCAATCCAACCAAGCCAATCCAGTGCGGCCTCCGCTGCTATGAGTCCTATCACCAAGCCTCTCGAAATATGCACCCCGCCGCCATCTGTCGGCGCTTGCAAAATTTGTTTCCTAGCCAGTTTCCAGAGCCAGTGGGGCTGTGGCGCCATCTCGTTCCGACGTCGCGAACTTTGTGTACGTGTGCTCAAAACCAATCCAAGGTCAGCGCATGTACCAGGCCACTAATCCTAATGCATTAAAAAAAAAAAAAAAAAAAACACGAACTCCCCTTCCGGTGCTCCCAGAAAACTGGAAGGAAAGACTAACATTAAGTGGACGCCTCCGCGCGTCGACACCGTTTATGAACACGTTGCCTTTCTCGATAGTCTCGACGCCCGCGATGATCCTGAGGAGAAGACTTCGTCCCGCCTGGGCCAGGCCAATCACGCCGAATATCTCGCCCGGGAGCACGCGAAATGTGATGGGACCGAAGGTCAAGCCGCCTGGGCGCTCCTTTTCCACTTGCACGACCGCGAGGCCCGCAGGCGCCTTGGTTTCCTTGCCCTCCGTCAGGTACTTCATCATAGAGGCCACGCTGCATTTTTCCTCGGACACGGTCGGGTCAGTCTGGTGCTTCCGGTCTTCCTTGGTTGGCTCTGAAACAAACGTGCGGTGGCGTCACTCAGCAATCCTTTACTTCATTTCACACGAATACCCCTGTCAAGGCTGGTGTACATGATGCGAAAAACGACCGAACATACTGCGGGAACCTCGAACGAAATTCGGACGGCAGGTAGGCTCCTCCCCTTTTGCGACAATCGGAAACGATTCGAGAGATCTGGAGCCCTAATCTGGACACTTCACTCCAAAAAAAGTCTGTGCGTCTATTTTCACGCACAGCACTCGGAGAACCAATCAGCGCCCCTTACGGAGGCAGCTCAGCGAATGACGATGCCGAAACATAAGTTTAGACCAAAAAGCGCATTCCGAGTTGTGACATTAAGCAATGCAAGCGTGACGTTTTACATTGCTTAATGTCACAACTCAGAGTGTGTTTTTTGGTCTGAACAGCTGTTTCGGCATCGTCATTCGCTGAGCTGCCTCCGTAAGTTGCGCTGATTGGTTCTCCGAGTGTTGTGCGTGAAAGTAGACGCACAAACTTTCTTTAGAGTGTTGGCAAAGAAGTCGGCGAGAAATTCGTCAGCCGTGATTGGCCAATGCCGCGCTTGACCTTGGTGCCGGCCAATCATAGCCGCCAGATTTTTCGCCGTCTTTTTCGCCAAGTATCCAGATTGGGGCCCCTGGCGCACCAGAGTTTTTCTTTTTTTTTCGGACGGAGCCTCCGATTGTCGGAGGCTCCGTCCGAAAATGGGTGCTTCGGGAAAGGGACAGTGAACGTCGAATGCGACGCCAGCCTTCGCAACGCGATCATTGGAGGGAACCCTCGCGCTCACAAAAGGTGTCGGTGCCAAGGCCCGTGCACGGGTAGCATTCAACGAGCTTTGAATAGCAGAAGTGATTAAAGTGCGGGACGCCAAGTGATCGGTCTAGCGGAACGTTGGCAACTAGTCCATGTACTGGAAGAGAAGCGGCGCTAGGTGCAACGGGTGAATTATTTGCATAAGCCTGGCGTTATAGCGCGTTGAGTACGTGATTACGCTTGGTTATTTTACTCGACAGTATGCTGCTTCGATCTTCACTCGCAGAGGAGAGCAGCCCTTCAACACCTCAATGAAGGAAGCCAGGCTGGCAAGATTTGCGTATTAGGAACTAAAGTTTGTGATCATGAAAGCCTGATTTTCTATCCGTGGCTCACACAAACTGTAGTTCTAAGTGAGCTGCGGGCGGTGTTAAACGTTCCTAAAACCAAGAGCCTAATATCTGGTTACTTCATTTTGCTCTAGTGTGTCTCTGCAACGTGCTACGATTCCTGTATTTACCTCTCTCGCTTTGCTGCGTCACTAAGCAATTTCACAATATAATAATGCGTTGAAACACAAATCCTTACGTGGAAAATATTTTTTTTGCGGCAGATATGTCATAATCACTACAAGTGCATATTTGATGTCGCAGAAGACGAGGTGGAAATCAGGTGGCGTAACCTTAAATATACACATGGAAAGAAGCTCCGTGACATCTTTAAACGCGAAAGAAGTGGAGCAGCTGCGCCGTCAAAAGATATCCGCTGGATTTAATTTGACCAACTTAGCTTCCTACGGGACACTGTGCAGATGCGAGCGTAAGATATTCCTTTGTCCATTTCGTTTGTTTCATCGCTCATTCCCTGAACCTTGTCTCAAGATTTCTACGCAAGACTGTGAGGAAGCACAGGTGCTTTCGAAACCGATTTTCTTATGGAAGTGCTCGTGTTAACAATGAGTTTTGTTGAGACATGCATTCGCACTAGTGACTCCGTCGGTTGCTATGACATTGTTAGAAAAAGAAAAACAGCGCTTGCTCGCCATGCAGCATCGCGGTTATACTTGAGTGTGTTCAGCTTATTTCTACAGTTTTTGTGTGAGTTTTATAACGCAAGCTTACAGCGACTTCAAAATACAAGATGGAAAAAAATGTTATATGCCAAGAATTAAAAATATGGAATAGAATCGCCCAGCCACTCTAAAAGTAAAAATGGGCTAAGTCTCTTCCCTCCGATAAGTTAAAAGCAATAAAAATACCGCAAACCTTCACTCTCCGGGAATGGTGTTGTAACGTTATGTGAGGCCTTACTCCGCAACTCTGATGTATACACATGCTCTAGCCATTTAGTATTTGTTGCTTTTGCAGCACAACAAGCAGCATAACCCTCCATGCGGTTAGTAAAGAAGACAGTATACAAGTTGGTGCTGCTAAAGAAGAAGTTCTATTAGTTCTACAGTGGGACATCATTCAAGATTCAGGTGCCTCATCCAGCCCTACTAGTGCGGTGCTCACTACTGCTTAATCTGTCTCCATTCCTTCCCCTTTCGTCGAGAGAGTGCTACATGTGCCATTTGAAGAAAACAAACTTTTTCCTGATGGGCATGCCATCGAGCACTAGTACTTCACTTGCTGTTTCATCACCAAGGCCATCACGACAGACATGCCCAGCAGGATGCAAAGCCTCACAGGAAGAAGGAGCTAGAACGGAGCAACGATGAACCCGGGTTATGGATCACATTGACTGGCAGCTCCAAAACAGGCCGGATGAGTCGGACGGTTCTTTTAAGGAACTAAAAGTGCACGCCAAACTATTCCTAGCAACATTATGGTTGATTACCAGATTCACCTTTTGTAGGTCATGAAGGCCTACTCCCAGGGAATCGTGCCTAGAGTCCTGTGGGACATTGAGCACTAAAATGTATCTCTATGTCGATTCATGAGCCATCAAGCCTACAACAACCATAGGTTCAGAAGTGAAATTTTAGGGTTTCCAGGTTAATTCCAAAGTTCATTGAGGTTGTTATTGTATTTCTTAATGTTTAGAGCACATATATCTAGATTTTTTTTTTCTTATTTACTCAGTTTGTGATATTCCCTCAGTTTGTGATATTCACTCAGCCTTTGCAACATTTCAGTTCCTTACGTGGAAGTGCTTTCGACTTGACACTGCACTTCTTGATTGTGTACAGTGTATACATTTTAATGCGAAAGCATTTACTGTCTCATGGAGCGAGTTGACGTCATCAGTTTGAAGCGGGCAAACAGCAGATAGTTTCCTTCGGATCCATTGGCTGGCGCGCGTCAACGGGGCTCTCATTGGTCGCTGCGCTCGTCACTTTCCACGACTGCTCACCTTATGGCGTTGCGTGTCCATCAGCGTGGAGCGTCCAAGATCACCAGGGGAGCACACGCGCCGACCGGCGACGAAAAATACGCAGCAGACGAAAAAGGGCGCGGACGAGCGGCTTACATGCTTTCGCATTCACAACTCATAAGGCATGCTTAGGTGTGAAGACACCTAAGCATGCCTTATGTGATGCAAGAACGTTAAACGTTCTTGCATCACTTGAGACGTTCTCTGTGTCTGTTCCTTCTACTGAAAGTTCTTCCGATTTCTTCCACCGCAGTCTCAGGTGTAATACGACATGATGCTTAGGTGTACCTTGATCTTTTAACCATGTTTCTTAATTTCGTTTGTCACTCTGAAAAAGTACAAAAAAGTGCAATAACTCAAATTCGACAATATATATATCATAAATGTTTATTTTTTGCATTTTTACTTACAGCATTTCAGCTTATCTCGAAATACCTTGAGGTAAATATTGAATTTATTTAATGTGTTTTGCATATATGTCTTAACTGCAGCTTTTCAGCTTTGTAAATCTCTCAGTCTGTGATATATTCCTTTTTTTTATTTTAGTGCATTATGCTACGGGTACAATCTACAGAAATGTGTTGAACACTTTTTGATGACAGCAGTTGAGTGGCTCAGACGGAGTTATTCAATTATGTTTGCGTCCTTTGTCATGGCAGCTAACCTGGTGTACTCTGAAAGTAAGCCGTGAACAGCTGCCTCACAGCTTTAGCACTAAGAGCAGGGTTTCTGGCCCGAGTGCAGCCCAAAGGTGTAAGGAAGCTGTTTCGGCTTGCTCCGAGCGCCATGTGCCTTCAGTCACGAAGCCGGTTGCAGAAACATGGTCCCCATAACCATGTGGAAAGTAGAAGTTGTCTCTCCGTCCTGCATTTGACGCCGAGCAGTTATGCAATACTCAAGCTACTAGTACCAGGAGCTCAGCATTGTTGGGCGACTCTGCCAGAGGTCTTCGGAAGATCCGCCAGTGAGACGACAGAATTCCAAAGGCGTTCGCTACACACCTCCTTGAATATAACGTGAAACATGAACAGTGATCAGAAGTAGCTCTTGCTTGATGTGATGAACACTTTCAATAGTGCCATGCTAGTTATTCGGAGGTTGAAGGGCAGTTAGGGAAGCTTGAAAGCATTTTACATGCCTTGATTATGATTAACCTGCGGTTGAAGGTGTCCTTGGCTTGTTAAAGATTCTGCCCTGGATAAGGTCTCAAAGTAATTGGTTAGTTTAAATGCTTCATCATCAATGAATACATGTGGTAGCGCGCACCAGCACAAGCCATGGGCACAATGGAGTGCGTTTTCTGAGATCAAAAAATGTATGCCAAGTTTCTGGGCCATTGTGTTGCATACGTTAAACGTTCTTGCATCACAAACGTGTTATGGATTGGTGTGTAAGTCACGTGACGTCAATTTTTTTCGCAAAATATGGCGGGGAAACTGCATTGGTGTATAGGTCACGCGACGTCAATTTCCCCGCTAAATCTTGCGGGGAAACTGAATTTTTGTATAGGTCACGTGAGATGAAGTCATGTGACATTGTTTTGCCTGCTAAATTTAGCAAGAAATCTGAATCGACATTGAGGTAACATGACGTCAATTTTCCCGCTAAATCTAGCGGGGAAATGAATTTGTGAATAGGCCATGGGATATGTCACGTGACGTCAATTTGTACGCTAAATTTAGCGAGGAGACTGAATTTGTGCGTAGGTCACGTGGCATAAAATCATGTGACATTTTTTCCTCTCAATATAGCGGGGAAACTGAATTGGCGTTAAGGTCATGTGACGTCGATTTTCCCGCTAAATCTAGCGGGGAAACTGAGTTTGTGTATAAGTCACGTGACACAAAGTCACCTGACGTCATTTATTGCGTTGAACTTTGTGGGAACCGTGGGGTTCCCTCTATCCCTATCTAGGCCTTGCTTCACACAGGCCGTGGGAGTCGTCGTCACCAATGGCGTCGGCCTGCCGGATACAAGGAACCACGAGGCCGAATTCCCGGAAGGGGCCGGTTCTCCCTTGCCCATTTTGGGTGAATGTTGCCTTCGGCACACCCTTGGGAGTGTTTATGAACGCGTCCCGTTTTCGAGTGAGTTTCTACCGGCCTCCCCGGGCGCGTTCATTTCCTGCAGGCTACATAAGCCGGCCACCACCTGTGGCCGGGGCTCTTGGTTAGCGGGGGCTACGCTCGACGGAGCATCCGTCGTTGTTTTACTGCTCCCCCTTCTCCGTGATCCTGCCAGTTACGGCAGCGCGGACCCCCCTCCTGGTGATCCTGTCAAATAAGGCAGCGCCAACTTTATTTCTCTTTTGTTCCGCGCGGGTGCAAGCGTGTGGCGTAAGCCCAATAAACACGTTCTACGGTATCCCTGTGCTTGGAGTGGTCTCCCGTCCACCGGAGCCTAACGGCAGTCAACGGACGGACCCGGCCGTAGCCGCCATAGCAGCGGACTACGGAGTGGGTGTTGCCTCACAGCGTTCAGCAAGGTAAGTTGAAACCCACATTTTGCAACCGACGAGTTACGGAGTGGGTATCTGCCTCACTGGGGACTTTGGGGTAAACTAGAATCCCGCAACTTAGCGTACTGAATTGGCGTTGAGGTCACATGACGTCAATTTTTCCGCTAAATATAGCGGGGAAACTGAAGTCATGTGATGTCACATGCCACAGCTTCACGAAACTCGGAGCAACTAACCAACGAACGTTTCACGCTGAAACACATTTTGACAACACTTAGCTGCTTCTATCTGAACCGCGATTATACAGCATACACATAAAGTTGTGATCACAGGGGCTAGAAATCCTTGGCCAAATGTTCCATAAAGAGTGACGATTATCAAACCTTGTAGTTGTGATACTGTCACGGGTGAAGTGACGAGACGGCGTTCGGTGAAGAAACTAAAGGTTTAATAAAGGCGAACTTGTGCCATAACAAAGGCTTAAAAGAACAGGTGTCGTAAGCGAGCGACGATGTCGTCAAAGAGGAAAAATCCGGCGCTATAGTTTGTTGCAACTCAAGAACGTAGGGCGAGGGTAAGACGGGTCGGGGAGGAGGAAGCAGACGGAACGCTGGAAAATAGAGGGGGAAACCTCCTACCCGCGGCCAGGCATCGAATCATGGCTTTTTGCGTGGAAGGCAAGCGCGATGCCTACTTGGTCAGCTGCGCGCGCAGGAATATTAGCCGCTCTTAATATAGACGCCTGCATGAGCACATGCTTTCCGTCAGGTGCCACCGTCAGATTGCACCGTCAGGTGCAACCTCTTGCCACACCTGGGTGTCCGTGGTCTGCATTTAAAAAGGAAGTGCGATTGTAGGACGTTAATCCTAAAAAATGTAAAGGACATACAAAATACTAGTACGGGGTGATATGCTCCATCTCACCCTACGATGGATTAGTGCCCGAAGGCTGGCGGGCGGAGCACTACCTCAGAAAAGCTTGTATCCCCATTGCAAATGAGCCCGCGAGAAAAAATCACATACGCAGAGTACGAAGAGCACTAATCTTACGCATAGGATTGTCTGTTGTGATAGCGCGCTATTTTATATTGGTGAAGTAAAGGTACATGATATTTAGCTTCATAAACAGTCATGTCATATTTGGTAAACATGTCTACTGTTTGGAGAAGTTAGAGAGCGCGCAGGCGGCACTGACATAAAGTCGTTTCGCCTTCGCCATAACAATCCAATCCATTCTTTGTGTATGTACCCGGACCCGTATCTCCCTTCCGCGCGTGGTCCGTACATACCCTTTCGTGTCGAACACTCGATCCGACTCATCCTCATTTCTTAACGACCACTGGTTCGTATCCCAAGTTCTCCTCAACACATCGCTTCCAGACGTTATTTAATCTCTTCTGTAGTCTTCACTAGTGGCAAGCAGGTATCCGTCACAAGGGTGCGAAAAGCAGACGAAAAACTCGCCTCCCCATGACGCGTCTTGGCGCACTGATACCATACGTACGACGGAGCAAATATACTACGTGGTTTCTAACTGGCTCGCGATTAAAAACAGCGGCCTGTAGCATTGGGCTTTAGCCCATCGTAGGATGAGACGGAGTATAGTACAATTGAAAACGAGCGTGTTGGTTAATAGATACAAAACTTGAAAGTATAAAACAGCGACGACGAGGACGGGAACAGGACAGTACTGTCGACCGGACAAGTGCTTGTCCCGTCTACTTTTTTCGCTTGGCCCTAGTGTTTTGTGCACGGCTTACATTTTTTCAGTCGTGAACCAACTTGCTCACATTGCCAGCGTAGGACAACAATGCACGACGAGTAAATTCACACCGACATGGAGATTTGCCTCGGCCTTTCCCGCAGACTCTTGCATGTATCAAGTATGGCGGCTCTTGCAGTTGAAATGCAAACTCCGAAGGCCAGTGCCACATCCTTGACCGGATCTCATGAGGATAGGTACCTAGACATTGAATGCAATGAATGAGTCTCGACTTGTGCAGAGGCATTTGCACATCAAAGATAGGCAACATAAAAAAGCACTCAATCAGGGATTCTGTAGGGTGCTAGTTTAAGTTATCTTACCTTAGCGTCACGGCCAGCCTCTCAGATGCACTAACTGGCTCCCTGCAGAAGTACGAACGTCTTCTTCTACAAGTCTGAACACATAGTCATACCCCTGTCGGGTCATGCGGTAATTCTTGAAGTATTCGTGGTCACCTTCCCACATATGTTGCATCTGTAACAAATTGTCCTTCGTGCATTGCTTCGCACGCTCACGCGACCCTGTTACATACCACCACAAGGCATGAGCTTGACTTGAGCACGAACGGAAGAGTCGAAGAATTGAACACATTGCGCTCAGAATCTCCCAAATTTTCTTTCTGAACCATAGTGAAAATAAACTTAAGTGGAAAAAGCACAAAACAATTGTCTAATAAAGATGACCCCCCCCCCCCCCCCCCCCCCCCCAACACACGAAAGCAATGCCATACATACCGCCGTGAAGAACTCGCTCTCTTGTCGTCGTATCTGGCAAAGTGGACGGGCCGCGTCTTTTCACTTTCCGAGTTTTCCTCGTGAGTTGAAGCACTACCAACTATTTTTCTTTTTTCTTCAAAAACCAAAGTTCGCGACGTTGGTCGGGCATTGCTGTGTTCAAACTTGCAGGTCTTTCGTGCGTCGCAGTAATCATAAAGTATTGCGATTTCCGTGCGGAAAAAAAAATGCCTCATGTGGCTCGTCTTCCGAAGATCGCGTGCAACGGTTTTCAGATGGGCCGATCTCCGTTCGACTCTCGGTCCTTCTATTTTTCGCATCACCGGTTTCAGTTTTCAGGCGGGCACGTTGAAGGGCTTCAGAACAAACTCCTTTAAAAGATCGGCAAACCAGCGCATGCCGATGGGCGCGAAATCGCGAGCTGTGGCCCTAATCTGGACCCTTGGCGGTGAAAAAGTCGGCGAGAAATCCGGCTGCCGTGATTGGCCAACTCCGCACTTGACCTTGGCGCCTGCCAATCAGAGCTGCTGGATTTCTCGCCGAGTGTCCAGATTAGGGCCCCAGGTGTGGGCACTGCGCGAGCGCAGAAACCAGATTCGCGTGAGGTGAACCTTCTGCGTATGCGCTGTGGCGACAGCAGCGCCACCGCAGAGGTGTGACGTCAGAGCCGCGTGTTGGGCCTCCTTCGCTGCAGCTTGGAACACAGCCCTGTAATATGGTGCCTGGAGCGCGTCTTCGACTGGTGTGTTTAGCGTCCTATGCTGCCCATACATCAGAAGTGGTCCCGAAGTGGCAACAAATGACGCCACAGAATCCGAAGTGTCATGCCGTTGCATGTCGCGATCCTGGCGGTTGGTCGTAAAAATGCTATCGAGAAGCTGCGAGTAGCACAAGCGAACGCGAGCGTCGCTGTCGTCACGGCGTCCCAACCTCTGACTGCCGAAGCCTTCCGTGGACTGCCATACTACACCACAGCTGTTGAGACGCCACCAGGATCGCGACTGGCGCCAACATGACACTTTGATGACGTCATCAGGCGGAGGAAGCCGGGTCGGAGTGGCGAAAGCGGCGGCGCCGCAAGCGCCGCATATTCTCTTCGTGATTACCTTGCGAAGTAAGCTGGGATGACCTTGAAGGATTCACGCAACACGGCGCAAGTTTTTTTTTTTTTTTTTTTTTTTTTTTCTCTCTTTTGGATGAGGGTAAAAATGCATGAATGTAAAATTGATGGAAAATAGGAGTTTCAAGGTGCTGAGTGCGTTTACTGAGTCAGGAAAGGTGACATTGACGAGAAAAATTTCCTGAAACATGTGGCGACACTGCGAATGTGGGATGCGCGTTCGGGGTTCCGGGTCAAAACTCCCGCGGAACCGAATTCGCAATTTTCGCTGCTCACTCTGTCGTGGCCGGGAGTTGCCATTTGCACAACATCAACCGGGGGGTTGCGTGATGCTCCACTGACGTCGTTTCTCTGCATCACGCAGTTCTTTTGATTATAAAAAAGGCGCGTGTTAACCCCCCCCCCCCCCCCTTTTTCCGCTGCGGCTTATTACAAGAAAAAAATAACCCACTTGGCCCACCTGTAAACGCCGCTTCGCGGCAGCCTATAGCCTATCCCGCTCGCGGAACGATCAGCTTGACGATGGACGAACCCAAATAACGCCAAACGACAAAACGTGATGAAAGGGAAGGTCGCGTGACCCTCACCGGCAGAGATGCGTGACGTAGAAGAGGTTGTGTCACTGGATTGTCACGTGACCCCCGGTTAAAGCTGTGCAGATAGCAAATAGCGCAATGCAAGCATGGCGCTTTGCACTGCGCAGTGCCACAGCGCAGACTTCATTTTTAGGCGTAAACGAATGTTCCGTCTCATCATTTGCTGAGCTGATTTCGTAGATCGCAGAGATTGGCTCTTTGAGTGTTTTGCGGGTAAGTAGACGCGCAGGCATTTTTTTAGGGTGCTGATTCAGTCTCGCAATACATATGGCGCCTTCTTTGAACTTTTTTTATTTCTTCAAAGCAATCGAAAGTTTCAGATTCATGCCACCACCACCAGGGTACGCGTTTTTTTGCTCTGGGTAGTGACGCAAGAATATCTGGCGTCTCAAAGCTTTTGGGTTTTTTTTCTGGCTGTTTTAGTTTTATTTAACTTGTGACACGGCGTTTCTTGGTTTACGCTCTTAATTTTTTTCCTTTGTATTTTTCTCGTTATCGCATTCCGGACCAGAGCAGGCACGCCTTTACATGTCCATTTATTTTATTTATTTCAGTACCCTCAGGGTCACTACGGCATTACAGAGGGGATGGGCAAGGAACAGTACAAAGTTCAGTACAAACAATATTCAATATGAACGATGTAAGACATGAGCAGTCAAGGTTAGTATCAACAAAGATGATTGGTTATCGCAGTTTTCAACAAATCAGGTGATGATATGGACACTTAAAGATGCGAGAGGTGGTTCCACTCGGAAGACGTTCTAGGTATGAAGGGTTCAATGTAGGCGTTGGTACGACACTGACGCAAACCTACTTTGCTTTGATGGTCAAGGCGAGCTGAGATATGCGGTGGAGGAAAAAGAAACTTTTCTTTTAGAGTAGGGCTAGAGTAATAAATATTGTGGCAGACGAAAAGTTTTGCGACACAAAAACAGAAGAGGCAGAGACAAGTTAGTTTTCATAGACGCTTGCGGTACGGTGATAATTACAGATAAATCGTGTGCTGCCATTTTGGGCGGCCTCAATGTTAGATACGAGTGTTGAGTGACCGGTTTCTCAAATTGCTGCAGCTTATTCTAATTTTCAACATACCAGTGTTTTAAACAGAAGTAATTTTAATGACACGGGGGCTAATGCAATATTTCGTTTGAAGTAACCAAGCATAGAGTTGGCGTTAGCAGATATGTGAATAATGTGAACTTTCCATGACATGTTATGGGTAATATGAATACCAAGATATGTGTAGAAAGTTACGAGTTGCAAACGATAGGAACCGAGGTAGTATGTTGATGGTGAGGAGTAACATCGAGTTACACTCATAACTCTACATTTCGCTATGTAAGAGTCATGAACCATGTGTTACACCACTCCAAAATTGCATCTAAATTTGTTTGAAGTAGTACAGCGTCAGATTCGTTAGTAATTTCGTGATAGATTACACAGTCGTCAGCAAACAAGCTAGCAAATGATGAACAAGGCGTTTATATAAATTAGAAACAAACGAGGGCCTAAAACGGACCCTTGACACCGGATGTTACTTTACTGAGGTGAGAATTAGCTTGATTAGTAGAGACAAACTGAGTTCGATTTGTAAGAAAACTTTAAATGCAGGAAAACATAGCGCGGTCGAGGTTAAGTTTATTAAGTTGTGTGACAGTTCGAGACGCTCAAGTGTGTACTACCCAAAACAACTCCTAACAAGTCCCTTTTCGCAGCGCCTCCTGGGGAACGCAGGAGGCCCAAAGACAAAGACGGCAGCGCGCCAAAGGTGTCTATAGAAATGGTACATATACCCGATTTCCGAAACACCCCGAAAGCTTGTAACGGGAGACCACTCCAAGCACAGGGATACCGTAGAACGTGTTTATTGGGCTTACGCCACACGCTTGCACCCGCGCGGAACAAAAGAGAAATAAAGTTGGCGCTGCCTTATTTGACAGGACAGAAGCTTGTAACAGTTCACAGGGACGCGCCAGGTTTCTTTAGTCGCATCCTCCAGTTTTTTTTTCCTGCATTGGCATCTACGGATTATTTGTCGTCTGCACAACTCCAGCTTACCGAAACGCTACTGCGTGTGCGTCAAACTAGTCGATGGTATTGGTGCGCCGAAGCATCGTTTGTTTCTCTCTTGGTTTGCCATACTTCGTTTCAGCTGAAGTCCAGACGCAGCCGACGGTACGAGCTAATGGGACCAATCAAGCAGACTCAAAAGCGCAAGTCACGGGATCTTTACTCTTTATGATTGGTTCAGCGATGATAGAACACGAGCAGAAACATGACGAACACCATGATGGTGCGCTTTTGTCTCTGTCTGATTGGTCCCATCAGCTCGTAGGGTCGACTGCGTCCGGAAGACCGGCCTACAGAATCGTCTTCTGCCGGGAGAAAAAACGGCTCCCAGTTTCCTTCTCCTCATTCTCTCTCGCACTCTTTTCTCCTCGTCTCCCCATGGGAGCTGGTCTCTCAGCTACCCCCGCAGAAACGAGGAAGGTTTCCCTCTTTCTTTAATGAAAAGGCGGACTCGAGATGGCGTTTCCTCGTTTATGGTTGCTCTTCAGCCTTAAAGGTGAAACGAAGTATAAACTTTTTTCGAGTACTATCGTCCCCAGCCAGTCTTGATTTTGCCTAATTATATTATTAATTACGTGTTTATGTTTTTATATCTGTAAAGCCGACAATTATTTTTTTACCTACAAAACTAGAGTTTGTACGTCATGGGGGTGCCCCATTAACGTTCCACACGACATTTTTGTTGGTCGAAGTCTAAAGGCCCGCGTTTACACACTTGCGACCTCTTAGAACCAGTGGACGAGAGGACACACTGGTGCCATCTCTTGGGTAGCAGTGTAAACTCGGCGGTCCGGCACATTTTCTGTTTCTCTCGCGCATTATTCTTTCTTTCTTTGTTCGAAAAACTTTTATCAACGTTATAAACGAGCCTTTCCCATAGGTATTACGCACATTTGACCTCGGAAATCCCGCAAAACCTTCGCTCTTCTGAAATGCAGTTCCAGGGTCATCGCATAGATGGCGCCAGCGTGCCAGTGTGTTCTCTCGTCCTAAGACATTTTAAGAGGTTTCAACAGGTCTCGTCTCTCTCGGTCATGCTCGGTTGCAAGTGTGTAAACGGGCCTTTGCCGTCCAGAACTATTCGCCACTTTCGTGAAAATATAAAGTATATTTTAAGCAACTGTATCTGCAAGGTACTTTTTGCATAAGTACTTGTAACTACATCTTAGGTATACATTTCTGAAGTAACTTTTTACAACCCTGGTGATATCCGACCCTTTTGTTCCCGACACTTTCGTTTCTTTTTTATGTTCCTGAGCGCGAGCAAGCGCGTCTCCTGGCACGAGCTCTTGGCATTGACAGTGCTACGGCGGCACTTTGTTAGCGGCTATTCCTTTGTGTTTTTTTTTGTTTTTTTTTTCTTTTAGAGCGCATGTGAAGGAATTTTTGAATAACCTCTCGCGATGCGATTTTTCTAACTCCTGAGTTGACGTAAATTCTAAAAAAGCCCCTGCGTCTATTTTCCCGCAAAACTCTCGGAGAGCCAACCACCGCAACTTACGGAGGCAGCTCAGCGAAGGAAGCTCAGTAAATGACCTACAGCTTCAGAAACGCAGAGCGTGGCGACTCTAGAACACATGATTATTATTCCGAAGTCAATCCGATTGCATCATTAGACGATAGCTCCGCCGAAGAACGAACTATACGGATGCAAGAAGCGCGAACATCGTTCCTTAAGCTGGCAGTGTCCGCCAGCCTAAGAAAGGCTGAAACGAACAACAGCCAGAACTTCCTTTAAGGTAACAGAACTCATGTATATATTGAAAGGCACGACTATTCTAAATCCTTGCGATTATATTTTTTTTATGTATATATAACTCAGTTGCGTACGCACCTGACTTCGAGCTTGCATTCATGAACTCCTTGAGTGTGTCCATGTGGAATGACTTTCTCGATTTTATATCCCAACTAATTACTATCATCAAGTACAAAAGACCACTGAGGAAAAGGATCGCAACGTCCCAAAGGTGAGAATCGCTGTCCAAGCCAAGTGAATGGCGGTAAGGTTGGCACGGTAGCGAGCACACAGTGTCCCAGCCTGGAATACGAAGGTATAGCGAACATTAACGTGTGCTCGTGATCGCGCTTTTTTTTAAGTTTAGAGTCAAAGCGATTGCAAAAGTTTAACAGTGAATAGAGGCCTCGACGCTCTCTATTCAGTTATTAGGTTGATTTTTGTTTTCGGGGAAGGGGGGAGGGAATATATTTCAAAAAGATATTACGAATCCTCTAGTTTGATTAGCATTATATATTTGCAGACATGCAGTCACACGTTTAATTTTCGTACTAGATACATGAGCAAAGTCCTTTCTTGTGAAATTAATAAGTAGCTGACCCTACTTCATTTAAAAAATTTACAAAATAAATAGCACTTAAGGCCACGGTCCCACTGAATGTCGCAGTTTAGGTATTTTTTGGCAGATTATTACTCATCTTCTTTTGAATACTGTTTTGTGGGATTGATGTCGTTCAAAAGGCAATGCAATTTTCTTTCATTTGATATTACGTATGTATTAGTTTATACTGCTCATGCGCATTTGTTGCGTTGCGAATATGATGGCGCGGACCCTCACTTGCTCCGCTGGTTCATGTCTCATGAAGAATCTATTGAAGATAACACGGTTCCAATATAGCAGTTTTGTTAAGATGATGTCGGAGCAGAATGTAACGATACACTTTTTTGGTATTTGCACTACTTTGTTTTTTTTTTCATCCCTCCAAACATTGCCCTAAAATTGACATTTTTCAGCACAAATATGTTTTTAATGACAAGCGCTAGGACAATGAAATTAGCTACAGATGTAGTGCTTATTATTGGTAATATTCAGAAAAAAAATTTAATGTTGTGTAAAATTTTTTTGTTTAGATATTTTATATCAGACGTAGCACTTTTTGGTGCTTCGAGTCATGGTACTTCAAATGCCGCTGAGGAAATAACTAAACTATGATAAAATCTTTTATAACATTTAGAGCTACAATGGTTGCCCAAGAGGTGGACGATGGCTTTTTTTCATTTTCAAAGTCATAACGCTCCAGGAGCCCTTAAAACTTACCTGTTTTGACGCATATCATTTTTGGACATCAAACAGATTTATTGGCATCTAATAATATTTATTGTTTGGAATAGATATACATTGCGATGTATTAAATTTTCACAATGACCTTGCTTTGGTTTCTTAATAGGTGTAGAGCTTAGCTAATTTTAAAAACAATTATAAACTATTTCGTCGTTTACCCTGAGACTGGGTTTTTTTTAGAAGAGCAGAAGTAACAGAAAAAACAGACAGGTCTCAATTTTAACTTTCTGTTACTTCTTCTCTTCTAAAAAAACCCGTCTCAGGGTAAACGACGAAATGGTTGACTTCCACCAGCTAGCCTGTACTTTGACTCTTTTCTCGTTAATTATAAACTGTTTGGGCGTTTTGTTGCGCTACCTGGCGGATGGCAGACAAACTGCTGATTTCTAATGTTCAAAAAATTTCCGAGGGCGGCGTTGGCGTCTGTATCATCATCAATCTCCGCGTCTTTTTACCCTCACATTTAAAAAAATATATTGGAAGATTTACTATCGATTACCGAATGGTTTAAGTACTGGGTCAGGCTAATAAATCTAAGACAAATAATTAGACAAGCGTAGCGTGATATATTGTGTTCATTATTCGATATGATTGAATTCAATAAACAATGAAGACGAAGAGGAAAAGAATACACCGGAGTTCACTTCATGCCAAGGGTCACTAAATGAGCTTTAAAGTATCGGTACTCCGTTCCCCAAAATTATTTTGGGTCTTGCTCAGAGCAAACGCAACTGCCGATCATCATGTTCCAAAAGTACGACTTCCTCAGCATTAGATGCGGTGCTAGGAAGCTGATGCAATATTGCAATGCTCTGTCGCGGGTTGTTTAAACATTTGTGAGGGACGGAAAAGCGTTTTCTGTGATTTTAGATAAAGCTTCATATAACTGAGGCTTCCGAAAGGAGGCAATGCATTAGCGAGAATACTACCTGGACAACAGTCTTGAATCCTCTTCACATCGTGTGCAGAATCTTCATTCTCGGAGGCATTGAAGACAAAGTTGCAGACGAATTCTTTGAAGGTGATCGTAAAGCGGCAGCACGACATCTGCTCCAACTTCATGGTCTTGATCTGCCCTGTTCCTCGGGCAAGCGTGTACTGAGGAATAACTCGGAGCGGTAATGTGGCAATCTTAATATAGTTGTCTATGGCTTCAACAGGTAGGAAGGAAGAAATGGTGTGGGGAGCCAACAAGCTGAGCCCAATATTAAGCACGGTTCCTGTGGGGTGTTCAGAAATCAGCTGAATACAATTTCTGCAGCTCTCTAGTATACTCGAATCAACGTTGTGTAAACGCCTGAATGCGCTAAAAAGGGAAGAACATTAAAACTCGACAAAATATTCTGGTCTTCTTTGGTTTTAACACGGCAATGGTGGTTGCTCCGTGCTTTAACCGGCTTTTACTGCATGCAGTACAAGCCGGTTAAAGCACGGAGCAGCCACCATTGCCATGTTACAACTAAAAGGATCAGAATATTTTGTCGAGTTTTAATGTTCTTCACTTCTTAGCGCATTCAAGCGTTTACACTTGGCCTGCAGGCCAAGTGACATGCAACCCGATTATCTTGATGTGAAAATCTGTTTCATCCCATACCGAGCATGCTCAACGATTCAGGGAGTGCTTTCTACGTAGCTTTGACAGTACGCCATAGCTCCAATGTTACAACCAGCAAGGTGGAGCATAATACATCACTATTCTCGTTAAGGGGCATAAGTATTGAAAACATACAAAGCTAACTCTTAAATAGCAATTTCAATATACGCATATATTATATATAACAATACACGTATTTATTCTTCAGCGAATTTAAGGTGAAGTCGGTGGTATTTCACGAACCTGATGCTCTCATTTTGAAAAGACATGTGCTACTTAATTCCGACAAATAAATAAAACAAAACAAATAAAATCTTTGAATTCCTAGCAAAAGGCACAAAAACATTTTTGTAAAATAGGTTGGAACAATATAAGTAGTAAACTTCCATTGTCAAGTTTCATGCCTGCGCACGCGTGGGAGCTCAGTGATAGCTGCACCAACACACCTTCGTATGATATACATGTAGTGGTTAGATAGAGGGCTGACGTCTAATCATTTGAACTGTCAGTACTCAACCTAAATTAATTGGACACACATAAACGTATTTGTGTATTTGTACGGCTCGGTGAGACCGAAAATCTGAGATGTCCTCAAACAGCTCGCTAAGAAGCAAAAACTGTTTATGTTCTTATGGAATTAAAACAAAACCTCAGCTGAATTAGGCAACACTGAACATCTTTGCTTTCATGTCCACCTGAGCCAAGAACTCTCAAACAGAACCTTTCCACCAAGAAACTGCTCGTCTATGGCTGTTCAGCACATCTAGTATTCGAAAACAAACCTCCTGAAAGCTTCATAATGGCAACAGTATTTACTTTTTATTGTGATTCAACGATATAACGTCAGAGTTAGTTGACTGTATTGATTTTAAAATTTTAGCTGAGCTCTTATGACAATCGAAAAAAAAAAAAGTATGAACCCTGAAAGTCGTTCAAAATCGACAAGTTTTGTAGATTTCTTACCAAAAAGGGATCCGAAGCTGAACAGCGCGAAATAGGCAATTAGTGACGACTCAAAAAGGTGGGAAACAATGTACGCAATTGGTACAAAGGACCAGCCAAACATCATGTATAGTGCAAACGTCGTCGCTGGAAAGATATAAAAAGTAACTAGGTTAAATTTCTCGTAAAGTATTTTGACAAAATTACGAAGGTAGCAAAACCTTGTGGGAGACCCAAAGAGACACGTTACGTTTTTGCTGAGAGATTTAACTTACCTAACTCTCTCACTCAACCACCCCCTCGCCCACTCCGTACGTAATAAACACCTCCTGGTCCTGTAACTCGGGTTAACCTGGCGCCTGAAAATCGAAACGTCAGCTGCCGCTTCACGGAGGCTTCTTTTTCAGTCATCGATTGTTTTAAAACCTAGAGACACTCGGCAAAAAAGCCCCAGATTAAGAAGGGTAACGACAGCTCCCTTCTCCTCCGGCACGGACATTATTTTCTTCTTTATGTTCCGCTTTCTCGCTCTCGTCCGCCATCTTCATAGTCCCAAAACAGTAGGCGAATTACTACACTTGCTTTAATCGCACGTCTGAGCGCAGTTGGAAGGCTAAAAGACACACACATGCCTAGAAATAGACTAAAAGCGCATTGTCCCTGTCCAGATTCTGTATTTGATTTGATTCACCGTGGAGAATACACCCGAACAAAGATGCTAATGTTGAGTTGAGCTTCTGGCGTTTCTTGATTGAGGTAATCGGCTTGTAGCCTCTACTGCGCTCTGAAGGCAAAGACCTTCCCCTCCCTCCGCTCACCCCTCATCTTCCTCCACCACCGCCACCATCGCAAACACTCCTTTATCTCTATGGTTTCCTCCCCCACACTCGCCCGCCATCCTGATAGTCCCAAGGCAGCAAGCGTCGCTCTTCAAAGGATGTCGTTACTCTTCTGTATGAAGGGACTTTACTCGACAATTGCCAGAGCACAAGAATGAAAGCAAATTCAGTCACCTATAAGAAACTGACTAAACCCGCGAACAGACGCAATGGAAAGCAGTGGGTCTATAGCAGGGGTCTCAAACGTTTTGTATAACGGACCGGATTGGGGACCTGTCGCAGTCTCGAGGGCCGGAATGTAAATAATATAAATGAGGAAATGCTAAACAAAAAAGCCTAAATAAGTATTTAACTCTACAAATTTAAACTAGAGCAATAATCTAAACAAAGTAAGGGTAGATTACTAAGTATATTTCTACGCAATATGTTACTAATTATAGGATTACAAAATAATTGTGACCCAGAGAACTCACCAAGCATAAATCAAAGCGCGTTTGAACTTTGACATATTCACACACAGCAGAAGCCTAATGAGTATTAGATCTGATCACGACAATTTATGCGAGCGTTATGACACAGTACACTAAGCACGATATACACGAGAACGCAAAGGAATTTTTTAATACTTACGCAGACATAAAGCAGCGAACTGCGAGTTGCTGGGGCTGACAATGCACAATCAATGATATGACGATTGAACCCGTGTTTTGGTGTAGTGTTCTCATTCTTTCTGATATCTTCGTTTGCACTTTTAAAAAACGCCGCAACCAGTTTCTTTTTTTCTCTTTTTTTTTCTTTTCTTTTTTTTACGGGCGTTTGTTTTTTTGCGTTTGTAGCAGCAGGCCGCAGGCTGTGCGTCGTTGGAAAGACGGCAGCCATCTGCGCGCCGGCAGCAACGCCTCCGCGGGCCTGATCTCACCCGCGGGCCGGGGTTTGGAGACCCCTGGTCTAGAGCAGTGGTCTCCAGACGCCGGCCCGCGGGACAGACCCGGCCCGCGGATCACTCTAAAAACAAAGGTGTAGCCCCCCATTACACCCCTTGTCACATTTACGACACCCCAAAACTTCAGTTGGATGTACAGCGCACCGACGTCGAACTGACGGCCCCAACTTTGACGAGAGGCTTGATGTCGGTGCGATACACCATAATGGACAGCTAAAGTACGTATCAAAGACTAGAGACGAAACAAAAACACTGAGGTTTGCTGTGGGGTAAAAAAAAAACGATTACTTTTTTTTGCAGTCACATTAGCTATTTCAATAAGTTGTACAACTCGGCTATCAAGCCGCTCGTGAAATTTGGTACCGTCGGTTCAACGTCCAATTGAAGTTTTGAGGTGTCTTATACCTGGTGAGGGGTGTAAGAATATACCCATATTTATTTGTGTGATGGCCTCCCCACCGGTCCGCGACCCGTTTCCAGCAGGCCCGCTGCTACTGGCGCAAAAATTAAAGGAAGATCCATTGGTGGATCCTTATGGAATACGTTACTATGACTCTTGGAAAACGCCACACATGTCCCCCTATGGGAAACGCTGACGCTGAACCCTTCAGCTTTTGGGGTTTTTTGCGTTCTCTTTTGGCTTTGTCACGGGGTCAGTGTTAGCGTTTTTCAAAGGGGACGTGTGGGGCCTTTCCAAGGGGTCATGCTAACTCATTCCCTAAGGATCCACCGATTCTTCCTTTAATGTTTTTTTGTTTTTTTTTGTCGTTTTTTTTTCGGCAATGCAGGCTCACCGAGCCTGCCTTGCCGCTTCTTGCGCCGCATTTCGACCAGCGGAGCTAGGCGCTGCTTTCGCTCCTCAGTATCGTTCGCCCACCTTGCACGCATAGCAGCGGCATCCGCTGCCTGACCTGTTTTCGCTGTTCACCGGATTCTCAAGCGCCCATTGGTTTCCGCCCCGTGACGTCGCCTCCCTCTCGCCTCGCCACGCCGCTCGCGCATTGGCTTCAACCCCGTGACGTCGCATTCCTCTCGCTTCGCCGCACCGCGCTCACATTGGCTTCCGCCCCGTGACGTCGACGCCCTTCCGCCTTTATCTTTCACTACTCTCCTCCTCTCTACGCTGCACGCTTCTCTTTCCACTGTTTTGTCCGCAGACGGATGGCGCCAGCCTTTCGCTGTCATTAAGGTACTGATGCTAACGCATTAATAGGCGCTTCTTAAAGGGGCGATGCAACAATGTTTGTACTTTGCGCAAATACCGCTTAGAACAGATCCCTGACGTTAATGACCTATGAAACACGTGTTCGTTTTTCACCCCACGCACAAGAAGTGCCAGAAAGAAAATTAAAGAAAAACGAGCAGCGTTCATTCCCTCAACTCGCAGCCAGAACAAGCGGCCACGTGATCTGGAGCCGATTATATGCCGCCAATGTTGATCATAGCCACGCGCTACGGTTGGCAAAGCACTGGACACGCGCTGAGTTCCAGACATTGTTATGGCTCGGCTATTGTCGTCGTTGCAGCGATTGGACACGGGCGACTACCCGAATGCTTCTCGAGCTAGTAATTATCACGAGCACAAATCGAGTGCCCACGCAATGATCGGGTCTAATCTATGAACCGCATTCAAATATCGTCATTGGGGTGTACTGCGATACCCATGCTACTTCATCAAATTTTGCAAAGGAGAGATTAAATGAGAATGATCACTTTTGTCCTTGAAATTACACCGCAACAAAGGGGTTTCTAGGCCAGTGGCGTTGCGTGCGAGCATTCTCGAGTCCCACTAGTGCCAGTAAGCTCGTGTAAAGTGAAAAACATTCCAATTGAATATCGTTGCACCGCTCCTTTAAGGAACGGCGTCGCGATGCTCACTAAACGCTTCGTGTGCGTGCTGATTCTTATCCCACTGATAGTTGTGTGCCCATATTTATTGCACATTTCACCACCTCCATTCTTAGCCCCCTGTTTCATGTCTGTGTAACTACGTTAAAAGTAATTTGCGCTCTCATGCATATTGTGCTTAGTTCCGTGTGTCATACGTATCCCGTATTTCCATCACTAGTCCTATACCATTCTCATTCGTCTGTTGCCTTGTACGAATAAGCCAACTTTCATATTTGCTTTGATTTATTCCTGGATAATTTTTTAGGCTACAACGTTGTCGAATGTAATAATTAGCTAGATATTGAATTATACTATATATATATACATACAGTATATCGATCTGCATTACTCGCAAGTCTTGTTGTTTGCATGTAGGTTTTGAATTTCTGTATTTGAATAACTATCTAGGTATATTTATTTAAGGACTTTTCTCATTTATATTTACTTGTTTATTTTTGGCCCTCCAAGCTGCGAGAGACACCTAATCCAGCCCCTTAGCCATAAATTTCGGAAACCGCTGGTCCAGAGCAACACATTTTTTTAGGCTTCCAAGTCTGCAGAAGGTGCGCGGTGGGCCCGTGAAACAAAATGGGTTTTGGCACCACCAAGCGTTCCGCATTTTAAACGAGCCCACTCTGATGAATTACTGAAGTATTTGCTCAAATAATTTTCAAGAACTTCACTGTCGGCATCCCCCCTCCCCCCCCCCCCCCCCCCACGCAAAAAAAAAAAAAAGAACTTGTAAGCGTGCAGATTCATGAAAGTTCACAGAGCGTAAAAGATGGAGTCATATTTTTATTATTAATAGACTCATTTCTATGATTACCTTTGTGTTTTGCTTTTACCAATTGTTGGAAACATGTTGCTACACTGCAGTATCCAAATGCATTTCTAATTATGATGCCCACTGACCTGGTTTAATGACAGCCCTATAGTGTTTTAAGCACCTCAATTCTTACAGGCTTAAATTATTGTTAATTTAGAAAGTTACAAAACACTTCAATCTTCTTCAAATCTAAGCATAGGAGTACGCATAAAAACCGACCTTGATTAAGAAGCTAACCTGACCCTCACTGCAACACAGCAATCAATGCCTTTCCGTGGGGCATCAATGGGACAACCACCTAAGCACTCAGAGATAACTTACCAACTTTAGTATAATCCAAGCAGTTTGGCATATCCCATTCAAAGAACAACAGGGGAAGCGTGCAAAAAATGCAGGCGACAAAATGCGCAGTCATGTCCCAAAAGAAAGTGAGAAGCCAGTAGCGTTCCGACGACAACCCGGCCATCAGTTGGATCGTTAAAGCTCCACTTGTATGTTCCTTTAGTGGCAGATCAACGTAGGCAGATGTCATAAGCGACAGGGATAAGGGCACCAACAGCATTCCGACGGTTCGTTGTGTGAAGATGGCTTTGTGTAGCTCGTTTGTGACATTCTTGAAGGCCATCAGCCCGGCGACTTGAATAGCTGGACAGAAAAGTGACGAACGTTTCCACTAAACGCTAAATAAACGAGGCAAGGGGAAAGCAGTAGCAATAATGTTATGCTTGATGTCCCTGCCACCACGATATTTTTCTTCAATATTCATTGCATGTTTATGCGGAAGCGAGCAAGAAGAATTAAATGATTGAACAATGGGTGACCTGGTAAATTCGTTACCCTGAACACCATGCTCCGAGAAACGTGATGCCGCTCACGTTTGCCGTGAGCGACTTGTACCTACGATCACACCGCTAGTGCACTGCAATGCAAACAAGCTTAAATTTATCCACTCCTGTAGCACGCCGCAAATTAGTACGTTTTTGCTTATTCCAGAAACTTTACCACTGTCATCCCCTGTTGGAAGTTCATTCCTGCATATCCCCGCTCGGAAATCCGGCTCGACTAGCACATTTTAGAAATCATTCCTGCCACTCTCACTTGTGAGCTGGAACAGTCTCCCAGAGTCGATCATTTCAAGTACTTGTCCTTGTGGATATAAACTCAATTCTATTATTTTGTTCCCACGTATAATTAAACTAGCACCGCTTTGTCTTGTTCCTAACTTTAAATTTAGTCACGAGACAGCGTTCTATTTTTGTTATTTGTTTTTTTTGTTTCGTTAAATCGCATTATTTATTGTATTGTCCCCTCATATGTAATGACCTCGAAAGAGGGCCCTTAACAAATAAATGAATGAAATGAAAGCCGCTTTGTACGTTAATTTTCTCCGTATGTAGACGTAAAAGCGCCGTAGGTAAGCTCACCCTTGCCTCGCAAAAATAGGGCTGGATCCCTGAATGTGTCGAAAAGTTCATCCACTCTTTTCCACGTAACCACGGGATGTCTCAGCAATACTTCTTCCGTCGTTAATAGGACAACTTGCGTGACTAATATCATCGGTATAACAAAATAACTGCGCTTAAGGAAGCTTGCTTTCTTCCGCCCGAGAGCCCTAATCTGGCACCGAAATATATTTGCCGACTTGAAGCGAGCCACGTAGCTGCGACTTGCATCTGAAATAGTGAAAATAACAAAAAAAAATAGAAGGTTAAATGGCGCAGCGGAAACGAGCTCCTTTCGGAAGAATGCATGTTCAGAAACAATTATAAAAGAGAAACATTATTTTTATTGTAATCGTCGACTCATGTAGTTATCTCAATCCTACTCATTCGCACAAGAAAACGAAGAAAAACATTGATAGGGTCCATTTGAGTCCCACTCTTCGCGCCAGAAGAGATAATCTTTTTGTTCGTGTTTTCTTTTTTTTATGTTTTACTTAACTGTAACGCAGTTACACAGCTACAGAAATAAACCGATGTTCTTCACGAGGAGCTCTAAACTCTAAAATAAAATCCAGTGCGTCTACTTTCCCGCCCAACAATTGGAGAGCCAATCACCGCAACTTACAGAGGCAGTTCAGTGAATGACGATGCCGAAGCATATGTTCAGACCAACAAAGGGCAGTCTTGATTTTGACATTAAACAATGCAAAACGTCACGCCCGCATTGCTTAATTTTACAACTCAGACTGCGTTTTTTTGGTCTAAACATATGTTTCGGCATCTTCATTTGCTGAGATGCCTCCGTAAGTTTTGTGATTGGCTCTCCGAGTGTTGTGCGGGAAAGTAGACGCACGGGCTTCTTTTAGAGTGCGCTGGAGTACCTAGATCGCAAAAATCATATAGCTATATAGTCACTGCAGCAACTTCAGAAAGGCAGGGTGTGGCTTACCATATTCACGCTTCTTGCTTCCTGATTAGTTCTTTGGCATTCTTATCGGCTGGTGCTGCAATCTCATTGGCTGCGAAGCGATAAGATGCACGGGACTCACCATGCCCTGCGTTCCTTAAGCCGTCAGAAACTAGAGCATGTCTTTTTTATTTATTTTTTCTCGTCGGGAATGTGACCTTCTGAACTGAGGAAAGCAGATACAGGCATTGGAAATTTCTATTAAAGATAGAGATAGCCAACGTCGTGCCAACTGGGAGACGCGAAATGCAGAGAGCAAGTCGTCTGAATCTTGCGCAGGAGTTGCGGTGACGTCAGAAAGACGCCAAACTCTGATTGGCTCAGATTGGAAGGATAGTGGGTAGACCGCAAAGCAAGCTGCCTTGAGGTCTACCCACTATCCTTCCATCAGAGCCAATCAGAGCTTGGCGTCTTTCTGACGTCACCACAACCCCAGCAAAAGAAGCAGACAAACTTGCGCTCCGCATATGCGAAGTCAAGGCTCGGGTGTGCGACCGCAGTGACCTTGGCACACCTGAGTTTTGACCGGGCACTCTTCCCACTGGAGCACTCCACTTAGTTTAACCTTGCAGCTGACGCTACAAGTTGATGGGACCGATCAGACCGCGTCAAAAGGCGCACCATCGTGGTGTTCCTCGTGTTTCTGTGTGTGTTCTATCGTCGATGAATCAATTCCTAAGCAGAAGAGTCCCGGTGACTCGCGCCTTTGACGCTGCTCGACTGGTACCGTTAGCTCGTAGCGTCGGTTGCATTCTGGACTTCAGCTGGCAGTTCTTTCTTTCAGAGACGCTACGCCGCACGACGATCTTTGCGTCATCGGGCCACAAAATGTGCACCGAGTTCATCTGTGCAGCTTTACCGCGATGCAACACAAAATAGATGTTGCGTTACCACCGCCTTTGACGCGATAGTGCGGGAAAAAGGCGAATTGTTTAAACGAGCAATGTCACTGGGTTACTTAGGTCGTGAGGTGTACGAACATCCTCGGGCACTGTAGAAAACTGCTTCTCGTGGAATCAAAGTTATATTAGTAGTTTAGCTCTCATAAAGACGCGCAAGTATTATCTCTAAAGTTGGTGTTGTTTTAACGTAAGACGTCCAGTACGGTAAAGATACACAAGGGCTCTTCGGGTTTCCATATTTCGACTCCCTCTGTGTTTTCAAGATTTTTTTTTTCTTAGAAGCTCTAGCGTACACGTTAAAGTAGAGCATTGACCGCAAAAGCGTGTAAGGCGAGCACAAAAGATTCCAAATAAAAAAGTACTCAGGAGGGGCTACTTCCTACTGCAGTCATTTTCCTTTTTTTTTTCTAGCTTTTGAAGAAAAAAAAAAGGTATTCAACGATTACTGTATTTCTGAAAAGAAACGGTCCGCCCACAGAAAAACTCTAGCAGTATCAACTTTTGAGAAACTCACAAACATTCTAAATACGGCGAGATGTGAACTGCAACAGGATTATTACTTATTTCAACTTCATAAACCTAAAATCCCATTTCATCTCACATTGAACATACAAGACATGCAACTGTTCAAGTCACCTAATTATTAAGTAGAGATTGTGTCTTCTTTTTTTTTTATCCCATTGTCTTCGTAGGACAATATTGGTATCGAGGGAATGCGCTGCTCCTTCGACGCATGTTTTGAAACGCGCGCCAGCAGCGATATTGGGCCTTCCGAAACGGTTTGATAAAACTCCCTATTAAAAGCACTTAATAATTTATGCATCCAGTAACTATTTTTTTAACTAAAAACACGACTCTGGTTTGAGATATAATTACAGAGTTTTAGAATAGGGGACCCCCAACACTTAGGGTCCTCCAATCAGCTTGGGACGTCGCACTGCGCGTGCGAAGAACCCATGCCGGTTTTGCGTTTTAGGTTTAAGTTAAGCGCAAACGCTTTTGATATATATATATATATATATGTACATATATAGCGGGAGGCATTTAAGTTTGTTCCGAAGCGAGCTTGCGTCGCTCTCGCAACCGGACAGATTCCGCAAAAGCGCGCGCTTGGATGCCGGGATGGCCGAACGAGCTGGAGTCCATTCATATGCAGAAGAAAATGACGGAAAAAAAAGCTTGTCTTGACTTCGAACATCAAATCATTTAAAACTTTGGCAAAAGTGTGTTGATTTTTTTTTTCGCACTCCTTATGTGAACAAAAAGTGTTTGTTAAGCTCAAATTTTTTTACTTCTTTATATTTGTTAGCTTTTGATGATTTTGTTTGTTGGCCGCACTGGCGTTGCAAGCGCGAAACGCAAGCGTACCACGCTGCGTTGTGAAAACTCTATCCTATAAGCTGGCGGTGCGAGGAGTTACTGCGCTTGGGTCCCCCCTGCCGTCCCAGGGCCCCCGAGTACCGGGGTCACCTATTTTAAACTTCTATCTTAAACGCTAGAACTGTTTTATCGAAATGTCTAGTGAACCAGTAGTGTCATCTATACACCTTTCCACAAAAAGGGTGCCGCCATGTTGAATGTCGCCACTTCCAGTATGGCCGAAAACATTGTTTTGCCGTTGCCACACCAATAGAAGACATTCAGGTAATAAGCATAACCGTCACCCATTCTCCTTTTCCCTCACCTATACTTTTTCTTCTTTTTTTCTTTACTATTTGCAGGTTGAAATGCTTTATTTTTTCGTCGCCCATACCGGATATGTCAACCAGGTGGCTGGGTACGAGAGTAAACGAAAAAGATATATACCAGGGGTGTCCAAGCTGCGACTCTTCGCTCGTTAAAGTGCAACTCGCGGCTCCCTGGTAAACTGCCCCCCCCCCTCCCCCCCGGGCTCCCTCCCGGTCACATGAGCACTTCCCCAAAAAAGAATGGAACGCGTTTTAAATTGAAAGACTGATTGCGGTTTGGTAGTCTTGTGCTACTGCAAGAGTGCTCTACCTTACGTGCAGTTGGACTGCTTTTGACTCAGATAGATCAAAAATAGTTTAAGTTTCGTTTATTGCTCTGGATAAAGGTTTGCCTCCGCCCCCCTCCCTTTTTCTGCCTTTCCCCTTCCAGGCGGCTCTTGGAAGTTTCGTGGTTTCGTTTGCGGCTCTTAGGCCGGGTCAGCCTGGCCACCCCTGACATATACCTTATCTACATGTTCCCTCTCCCTCCTTTATTTTAGTGTTAACCGGCTTTATTTCTATTTTATCCGTCAAGCGCAGTGTAGTGTTTCCTTTTTGGTAGCGTCGTAATATAATGTTAAAACAAATACTATTGCGAGGTGTCCTAATACTAGGTAAAGGTTCGTCGGAGAAGAGAACTCACGCGCATCTCGAGCCACAGTATAAGCGGAAGTGCGTGCAACGCCACTAGTCGACATTCGGAGAATGACAACGCAGATTCTGCGGGAGAACTATTGATCGCTACTAGTTTTAAACACATTAATAAAAGTGAAGTACAAGTCCCTTCAAATTCGTAAAAACGACGGGATATACCTTGACTGCTGGAAGAAACCTCTTCTTCCGATACACTAGCCTCCCTCTGTTCTGTGTGGTGCTCGTCCCACCTGAGTAGAAAAAGCAAACATCAAAATGACCATACAAACATAATCGATTTCTGCGAGTTTCGGGGAATAACCTATACTCTAAAAAATGTTTTTTTTTATGTTTTTCGGATGAGTAGACGCAGTCTACGCACCCGAAAAACATTCACAGAGCCAATCTCTGCAATCTACGAAATCAGCTCAGTTGGCGGAACGTCCGTTTAGACCTCAAAATGAAGTCTGCGCTGTGACATTGCTCAATGCAAAGCCTCATGCTTGCATTGCGCAATGCCACAGTGGAGACTTAATTTTGAGGTCTAAACAGATGTTCCGCCTCGTCATTTTCTGAGCTGATTTTGTAGATCGCGGAGATTGGCTCTTCGAGTGTTTTGCGGGTAAGTAGATATGCAGTCATTTTTAAGAGAGTAGTTACCATAGAATTCAGCTAAACTGTTTAAATTAAAATTCTAGTAACGAGATTGCACCAATCGACACTTTAACTAGCACAAGGATACAGTGCAATTCGCTGTACACTCCTAAAAAGCCCGTGCGTCTACTTTCCCGCACAGCACTCGAAGAGCCAATCACCGCAACTTACGGAGTCGGCTCAGGGAATCACGATGCCGAAACATATATGTTTAGACCAAAAAACGCAGTCGGAGTTGTGAGATTAAGCAATGCAAGAGCGTGACGTTTTTCATTGCTTAATGTCACAACTCAGGCTGCGTTTTTTTTGGTCTACTCTAAACATATGTTTCGGCATCGTCACTTGCTGAGCTGCCTTCATGAGTTGCGGTGATTGGCTCTTCGAGTGTTGTGCGGGAAAGTAGACGCGCTGAACTTTTTTTTAGAATGCATTGCAACAAAATACGATATATCAAGGAAGAATCACTGATTAGAATAGTATTATTTAAAGTCAGTTCCGATACGAAAAAATAACAAACTTATTGGACGACAGCCAATTGCTATTTTGGGACAGTTATGTGGGCGGGCGCATGGGAAAGAAACAATTGGAGATAAAAGAGTGTACACGGCGTAAGAAAAAAAGGGAAGGAAAATAAAGCATAACTATCCTTTCACATCCCTGCGAAGGCTGACGGATCGATGACCCAAATCAAGAAACGCCAGAAGCCCCACGTCACGGCTCTAAGCATCTACTATCTTTGGGGTGTGTTCTTCGCGGGCTCATCCACTCAGACCCAGAATGTAGCAATGCGCTTTTAGTCTGGGTGTATGCACTTTCGCGTCTCTTACCACTCGACTGCGCTCTGATTTTACAATTAAACGAGCGTGGAAATTCCGCCTACTGTCTTGGGACAGTCATAACGGCGGGCAAGTGCGAGAAAGAAAACATAAAAAGTGTGCGCGCGGGAAAAGAATGTAGATGTCGTTACCTGTTTAATGCATGGGCCTTAATATATAGTTACCTCGGCCCTAAGGAATATAACGTTATGTTGGGCAAAGTTGTGGATATAAATTTCTAATTCGACGCGCTTATACTAATAATATATTCCTGCTCATTTATCTGCTTAATTGAAGATAGTATTAAAATATCAGACAAGATGCACTACTTACCGCAGCAAAACGTCTTGCAAAGAGGATATGCAAACGCCAATTCTCTTTATTTTATATTCTTCTTGAGACTCCTCTAACTTCTCCAGCAATCGGCTCACGCCAGATGGATGTGCATACCCGATCGTATACGCAATGGTGTACCTTTTTTCTGTGAAAAGTTCGACGTCCGGGAGGTACTTTTCTACAAGCTCGGTCAATGCTACCCGATCGCATCGCGAGGAAATTGTCAAGATGAGCCGGTACCCAAGACCTAGAGTGCAACAATCGTATCAGAAGCCTGTCAAGTTTCCTTTTAAATAGTCTCGCCTTAGGAAAAGAGGGCAGCATGCATTGAGCGCAATGGTCTTTCCTATATTATTCTTAAACCTATCATAACAACCAGGCACTTGAGTTGCAGTTGCTCGGGAAACAACAGAGGAAACATTCAAACAACCACAAAAGGTGTGCTGCGATTGACAGCGGTAGCTGTTGCATTGTCGAAAGATATGCTTTAGAAGATTCGCTTTTAGTTGACGTTCGGCAGTTTGCCCTATTGAAAGGCAGACTTGCATCACGCGCGGGCTTGGAAACTACACACTTCTTGGCCGACAAACTCTGGGACCAGAACGGAGACGTGCTTAGATTGCGCGGGCATCAGGCAGTTCAGAAACCACAACCATGTCGCACACGTCGCAAAAGTATATTGTTCACTCTTAAAAAAAAACTGTGCGTCTACTTCCCCGCACAAAACTCGGAGAGCCAATCACCGCAACTAACGGAGGCAGCTCAGCGAATGATGCTGCCGAAACATATGTTTAGACCAAAAACGCAGTCTGAGTTGTGTCATTAAGCAATGCAAAACGTCACGCTTGCATTGCGTTATGTCACAACTCAGGTTGCGTGTTTGGTCTAAACATATGTTTCGGCATCGTCATACGCTGGGCTGCCTCCGTAAGTTGAGGTGATTGGCTCTCCGAGTGTTGTGCGGGAAAGTAAGACGCACGAGCTTTTTGTAGATTGAAGACTGTGGGGGGCGAGAAAGCGCCTCGCCAGAAATAACATGGCTGTGCGAGGGGTCACGATTCGAGAGGGAGAGAGTGATAGAGCTGCTGAGCTCTATCACTCTCTCCCTCTCTTAATGTCACAACTCAACTCACAACTCAACTCACAACTCAGACATTAAGC
Source organism: Ixodes scapularis (assembly GCF_016920785.2). Classification (NCBI taxonomy): domain Eukaryota; kingdom Metazoa; phylum Arthropoda; class Arachnida; order Ixodida; family Ixodidae; genus Ixodes; species Ixodes scapularis. The sequence continues at coordinate 45,545,920 of NW_024609884.1, forward strand.
AATGCAAGCGTGACGTTTTGCATTGCTTAATGTCACAACTCAGACTGCGTTTTTTGGTCTAAACATATGTTTCCGCACCGTCATTCGCTGAGCTGCCTGCGTAAGTTGCGCTAATTGGCTGTCCGAGTGTTGTGCGGGAAAGTAGACGCACAGACATTTTTTAGAGTGTAAGGTTAATCCAAGATGGAAAATAAAAGAAATCAACTTGATAGTTTGCCGAAGTGTTTTTGCTGTTTTAGATTGCTTTCTGGGGTGTGCCCTTTGCTTTTTATGAGCCCAATCAGAAAAATAGATATCCCGATCACCCCTGAAAAGTAAACTATATATATGTAGTACAAATCCGAAACCCTGCTTGAATGTAATGCTAATGATGGTGATCTAATGCTCAAGTATAGTGACATGACTTTACCCAGATGAAAAAAATAAACGTGAAGATTTTTTTTTTTTTTTAACAAAGAGGTTGCGTGAAACAAAGCACACAATTTTGCCTTTAGGATTCACAAGAATTTTTCACTGAAGTAATACCTCATTGCCAAACAATATCGCTACTTGGATCGCAAGAAATTTTAGTTTTTATCTTTTATTTTTTATCCAGTCAACGTTATGTTCCCAAACTAATTGTATTAGTAGAATGGAGAAACTAAAAGCATCAGTAATAATTTTTATGGTATAAGCTTTTTATCTGATAATCTTCAACTTGAACTCTACGCAACAAAATCTCTGTTGCATTTATTGATTAAAATATATTTACTTATACATTAAGTGACGGCTTCTGTATTTTGAAGTTGTATTTTATTCCAACAGGTAAATATTTTCCCAGCCACCATTATTAAACTCTGCCATAATAGAACCGAACAAAAAGTGGCAACATACCAGGGCATACAAGCCTAAGTGCTTTCGTCAACGGCTCATTCCCGATTTTGGGGAATTCGCTATAAATGGTCATGAGGAGAAAAACAATTATGAACCCCAGCATAAATGCTCATTTTCACCTGTCAGTGGTCAAGGCTATGAAAAGGGATATGTGTCAATTGAATAATAAAGGAAACACAAGCGTGAAACAAACTTGTGCAAACCCTGACGCTAAATGTCTTTGGTGAGTGTTTGACCTAGCTCCAAGACAAACAAAAAACACTGAATCTACTGAATAGTTTTACAAATGCCAGCATACTTAAGTCTGAAGCCTGATATCTGAACCCCATTAATATACAAAACATATGCGCAGGAAAACTAGCAAACTGCCATTTCTGTTTTACCTCTAAATTAATTGTACGAGAATGCAACTCTCTTTCGTTCCCTTTCAATTTCATGTTTTTCCCAAAACCACGCGTTGTCTGACCGTACTTTTCTGTCGTCATACCCTCTTTGCCTAGTGCTTCAATTTTCGTAACACTCGATAGTTTTCTGAAAGCTGATTTTCGATGGTATCGATAGTCGACTACAAGCTAACTATCGATAGTACTATGGATAGTACTATCGATTGCACTATCGCTCGTACTATCGATAATCAGTCATCGACAATACTATCGATGATACTATCGATAGTCAACTATCGATAGCACTATCGAAAGTCAACTATCGATAGTACTATCAGTAGTACTATCGAAAGTCCACTATCGAGTTTTTGACACTATGGATAGTTTTGGAAAAACTTTCGATAGTATCGATTGTCAATTTTTCGATAGTTTTGCATAACCAGAGCAGTGCTCGTTACTGTTTTGTTTTTTTCTGTTGTTTCTGCGGTTGTTGCTACTGTTATCGTTCCCTTGACAGCTGACAACCAGCAACAATCACTGTAAGAGACGTTTTTGGAAGCTAGAGGAGTATTCTGGGAACTATTCAATCCGCTACTTAATTACCCAACCATTTCTACTTGCAGCATTGCTTTTTTTTATTTATTGTTTTTTTATTTTGCTTTACGTATGCCTTTTTAACGTTGTTGATGTTTTTTTTTCTAATACAGTTAATTTAATTTTCAGCCTTTCACGCAGAAAGATTAAGTCGCAAAAAAAAAACTCACTTGCATGTCAGTTTAGCTAACCAAAATTTAATCAGATGCAAACATATAAGCATTATGGCCAATTACTCACTAATACTGTGACCAGGCACGTAGCCAGGGGGAGGCCCATGGGGCCCGGCCCCCCCTCCCTGAAATCTTCCATTTCGCTGGGACCTCCTCTCCCCCCTCCCCCTCATACAGCATTTTGTCATGGGCCCCCCCCCCCCCCCCCCCCCCCGAAACAAAATCCTGGCTACGTGCCTGACTGTGACCCTGGAAGTTAAAAAAGATGCCTGTCCTGATATCCTCCTGCAGCGTTTAACTTGGCAAATATAAGATTAGAAATCGAGAGGCGAGTCTAATAATTGTGTTGAAAAACTTTTTTTTAACGTATACAATATGTTTTTTGACAGCTCACCATATTGTCGGCGTAAAAAGACAGAAGAGCCACAGCACTGAATTTTGCTCTGCGAAAGTATAGCAATTCTATCTCCAAGGATTTCCGCCTCTTCGATGCTGTTTGTAGCCAATAAAATTCCCGTTTGTGAGCGAACCTTCAATATAGTATCCCAGATAATGTTTCGAGATTCAGAATCTGTTCCGACTGTCGGCGAATCGAGCAATGCGTACTGTGAAAACAAAACGTGGCAAGCTGATACATTTCAATAGAAACACAATAGCGTTAGAATTTATACGCTATATCAATATATGCATTGCTGTTAATTAATCAAAGACAGGACATTGCATCCCTACGGGTATATTTACTAATATATAAATAAAGATGAATATTCGTCTGTGAGGAATGCAAATTTTATACTTTACAGGTAATGTTTAGAAGTACTGAATGGCAATTAACTTTACAAATCAAGATTCAAAAACTAAAAATCAAGGAGAAAGTGATCCGACAGTATTTGTGTTAGGAGCACATCAACACATGTTCACGTAATAAAAAAAAACGCATTAAAAGAACCTTTACATTTCCGATTTAAAAAAGTACTAAAAATGGTTCCGAAAGTATCATAATACATTGTAAAGCAAAAGGGTCAACCAGGAGTGTTTTGGTATTATTCGAATGATGCTGTGAGAAACTTCATTTCGCCGGTATTCCTTCACTGTGTATCTGATAAAACCCCACCAACTAAAGTAATGTCAAAAAGCAACTATGAGATTATATGTAGAAAAAAATACTTGGTTAAATAGGTATATATATATATATATATATATATATATATATATATATATATATATATATATATATATATATATATATATATATATATGTGTGTGTTCTCTCGGCCTTCTGGACGCTCTAGCAGAGAAGAAATAAACTGTATGAAAAGGAAACCTCTGGTGCGTTAAGCAATGAAATGCCCACTTGTGTCCTCCTTTTCTCTCCAAATGTGATCTTGCTCACGAAGCATTTTTTAATCTCAAAGATCTGAAAATGCATCAGTGTAGTGACAACTTCTTCATCGGGATCGTCAGCTCCCCGGATCTGAAAATATATATACATATATATATAATTAATAAATCTCATACAGTAAAATTGTGGGGCCTTAACCTTTCCGATATGGTCGTTGGCTGCAAAAACGATGACGCGGTGCCATTTGACATGATAAAAACAGCGTGAATAAGCGAGACAGAGTCAGAGAGAACCAGACACGCAGGCACCAACTTGCAACTAAATGTTTATTGACAACAATCCGTGATGTCACTTATCGTAGTTCGCAAGCACACAAACTCATATATCACGGAAACGTCCACAGCGTCAATCCGTAGAGGGGAAATTATCTGTCGATAAAACGTTCGTTGGAACAGATAATCATACGCGTGTGCCGTGTGTGGTTCTGTGACTTTCTCCGTCTATTCGCGCTGTTTTATTATGTCCTTCACTCACCAGCTAGCCCAGCAATCCACTATTTAGGTGTCAAAAATTTTCCCTAGTCTATGGCTCACACATGTTTTGTACATCACGTCGTAGTCTGTCAAGCTGGCACTAAAGATATTTTTAAAGTTAGCCAAATTTTGTCGGTGCTTAAAGCAAGTTGTCTATATATTTTCATCCTAAGCTTTCAGCTGCAGATTCGGGTGAGTACCTTTAGAGGTTAGAGGTATTTAGTTTTCGTGTGCTGCAGTCTTTCATCTGTCTGGTATTGCTCAATACTAGCTCAAGCAACATATACCGTCAATTTTGGGGCGTGACACCTTGTACTTACTCAATACGTTATTTTTACTGATGCATTTGAAACTTTATTAATCTGTATGCAACTACTCAGCTGGCTATGCCAAATGAGTAGTTGCTATAAATCACTAGGCCCTTCTCAATCGTCTCTGTCTGTAATAACATTGAGGGAATTCTCAGCCCAATCATGAATTACTTTTATTCCTATGAAATAATACGCAAGCTTGGTGTTTCTTGTGTAATGCTTTACTGAGAAGTTGAATCTGACGATCTCGTTAGTTCCTTGTGTTATCATGCACATTGTAGGTCACTGGGTTTTTGTTTTGCTTTGTTTTGTTTTCATCAATCGTAATCTGCAATTGATCAAAACATTCTATAATATTATATTTACATCTGATACTATTACTTATACTGATACTGATTTCTCCAAGAATCGGCAAAGCTGTGTTTCGTAAATTTCTGCAGTGCGGCATTTTTTAACTGTTTTTCTTTTGGGGGCTCAGCATTCAGAATTTGCTGTTCTTGGCCATGCCGAAACTAAAAGTCTACCTATCCATTCTGTCAGTTTTGAAAGGCTAATTACCTTCGAAAAGAAAAGAATATTTTCTTCCACAGTCATATATGGAAACAGGGCCGTATGCTGGGGGCAGTAGCCAATCGAGCTTCGTATCTTAGACTCATGGAGGCGAATATCCAACCCTTTCAAAAAAGCAGTCCCTGATGATGGTTTTATGGAACCTGCGAAAAGCACTTTTGAGTAGGTGGCTAGACTAACACTCACGAACACGATACTATTTATTCAAATATAGATTTTTTTTTTTTGTAACAGCGTGCACACTAAAGAGGAACTTTATTTGCTTAGAACGCGTATCGCACATGTCTAGTTCACGGCGACAATTTTAGTTTTACTTCATAACTACGAGCAGAACTGCGTTGCGGCAAACAAAACTTGCCTGCTGTGAAACCTAAAATGACTGAATATTCACAGGGTACCGAAACTCGCGATTTTCGTTTCAGAACCGAATCGCGGCGCAGCAATCGCGCTCCAAACCATTCCCAATATGGCTCATGCTCTGTGCGGTCGAAGCGAAGCGCGTACAGTGTAGCGTTCGTTCTCGTGCGAGCTATTCAAAAAACCTTCCTGGTTTTTGGCGACACTGGTTTGTTTTTATTAAAGTTCTTTTGCTCGATCCGAGCGGTTCGCCACTTGCTCCTCGCTGTCTCGTCTCTCTGTCTCGCGAAACACATCGAAGTCGAGTGTTAGGTTTAGCGTCTGAGGCGTAGAATTTGAAACGCGGTATACCAGCGCTATCGGGGCGAGCAAAGGAGCCGGAAATTTTTCTTGGCGAACTATATTAGCGGCTATTTTACATAAAAAACTAGAGAAAATCAACGAACCTTCCGTCCGCTCCTAACTCATCGATACCCAGAGCTCCCACCCGTGCGTACCCGCCGTACCCGTTTTATATACATGTTTTGTTGTTTTGGGCCCATCTCCAAAATGGCCGACTGACAACTTCCGCCACCGGCTAGAGCACCGCAAATCAGAACTGAATTCTGATGGCTTGATTTCCGGTAAGCGGACTGAATGGAATTCTGTACTCTGTGAACATTCAGTGAATCTAGTGAACCCCATACCGGGCCACGATTGAAGCCAAGAACGACTGCAGAAAGCAAATTTGAGAGCCAAGTGCCGATTTTTCATAATGCATCGTGCCTTTCAGTAGTCCGAGAATTGAGCTACGGCTTAGTCGGAGGTGCACGGTTTCTCAAATCACTCCTACGGGTGCGAGAAACCGAGGTACAAGTGACGACGTATTCGCTGCCCTATCCCCCAGACCCCATGAAAATCCCTTCTAGTTATTCATTCTTATGACTATGTGAAGTAGGCACCTGTCAACATGCGAAGCAAAATCGATTTGCCGCATCCATTTCGGCCCAGTATAATGGTGATGTTATTGAGATAGGCTTTCAGGGTTGCATCGTGGAGGATGTAATGTTTCAGGTAAGGAGGATCGATCAGCTGCGAGACATAGAAAGGTTGCGCCATAAGAAACTGAAAAATTTCCATACTCAATCAAAATGTGACCTGCTTGCGACCTACTTTGGACAGTTTGTAGACAACTAAATATGGACTCGACCTCTCCTTGGCAGGCTCAGCTAGTCCCGGGTGTTCAGGTATAGCACCGAGGTCGTCGTTTTCTGACACTCCCACGTTGGGCCAGCAACCCCAGTAGATTGGCTGCGTAGGAAGAAGTGCAGGTATCCTTATGGGTGGCGCGGCTAATGCGTGACGGACAGCAAATCCCAGGTCAGCATGCACTCTAAGGACCGACAGCAAACCCTAGATTAATATGCACTTTTCAAAAGGAACTTTAACTGCTGACTCCGCTCTTTGCCCATCTATAGTTTGTGACAACAATCTTAGTACCTATGCTCAGCTGCAAGCTTTCGGGAGAGGTATGCGGTACGGCAGTTTGTCGGTACTGTACTATTTACGAATGTACTACGAAATTCTTGACTCTGTCTAAAAGTGCCTTGATAGACTCTAGACCCACCAAGACACAAAAAAAACGTTTAAAAAAAGTATTTTTCTCCAAAACGTGACTTAAACCAACACGCCCTCGCTCCTTCCGTTTCAGCTCCATTATCCGCTTGTTATATATATATGCTTGCAATCGCTTTCGGCCTGGTACGACAACATAATTTCACCCTCAACGCGTCGGAGCGTGACGTGATCAAACGCAAAAAATGAAGGCAGTCTTCTCATCCTCAAATGTGTTTTCAATTAGAAAAAAAGAGCATGTGAACCCATTCGTTTTTTTTTTGTTTTTTTTATAGTATATATTTAGATGCTTGTGAGTGTTTCGAATATCTAAGGGTCAAGACTTGCTTAGTAAGCATTTCAACTACATAACGGTTTGGGAGGTTCCTAGCATGTCAATCAACACCCAGGAGTGGCCACCTTCGATGCGCCCGAATTGGCAACATTGACAAAGAGCGTGTCAGGAGCTCAGTGTACCCTAATTCTTTTTAGTTTTGTCGTCTACGTAATGGAGCCTAAATTGTTTTATTCGACAAATTTATTACATATAAACCAACTAAGAGAGCTTTGTGTGTGTACCACGTGGTGTTAAATTTTCGAATAACATGTAAGATAAACCTCTTGAATTAAACCAAATTTATTTACTATTTTGACTTAAGAGAAAGTAGGGGCTGAGTTTGAGTTAGTATTAAAATTCTTGATTGGTGCACACATACCTTCAGCTAGCGAGAATGCCAGGACTGAAAACAAATTGCATTGCAAAACCTGTCACCACAAAGTCCTACACCTACTTTGAGAGACACCCAAATTAAAAAAAAAAAAAAAAAAAAAGTTATTCACACCTACAAAAAGTGCATAATATAAAACATACGAGTTAAAACCTTTGCCCAAAGCAAAATCCTTGTTTTGTGTAATGCATGTAAGACAGCAATGCATCAGCTTGGACGGACCACCCAGCCTCTGACAAAATTCAGATATGTGCCACTGTAAGTGGCATGAATGTAGCTGTCTTGTTAAGGAAAAACAATATAAAAAGGGACAAATATTTTTTTATAAATGGTGCTTCACGCACATGTTGTATGATGTTTTCATATGTCCTCAATGAAATTCCACACAATGAAAATACTTCATCTCTCTTACCCCAAAATTATTTCTGCATTTTTAAGCCTACAAACCGAATTGAAAACACAAAAGCTTACTAGAATTAGATGTAGAACTATCGTAAAGCACCAATGGCAAGTTCGAAATCTCAGATAAAGAGACGAACACAGAAGATTACGATGCCGCCTCATATTTTTCTGCAGGTTTTTTTTTATTACTTTATGTTATAATTAACTTTCGCAATCGGGTTATAACTAGGGTTTCGTGTTTTGGTACATACCAATAAATTCCAAAAATTAACACCCGCGAATTGGTTTTATCTAAATCGAAGAAAACCAAAAAAACAAGCCCTATGGGAAGAAATATTAATCTACAGCTTCATTTTTTATTGGCCCAGAACACAGCCACCACGTAACTGTCTGCGAGGCTGCTGCTTTGTTTAGAACAACACACATTCTAAAAAAGTCCCTGCGTCTACTTTCCCGCACAACACTCGCAGAGCCAATCAGCGCAACTTACGGAGGCAGCTCAGCGAATGACTATGCCGAAACATATGTTTTGACCAAAGAACGCAGTCAGAGTTGTGACATTAAGCAATGCAAGCGTGATGTTTTGCATTGCTTAATGTCACAACTCAGACTGTGTTTTTTGGTCTAAACATATGTTTCAGCATCATAATTCGCTGAGCTACCTCCGTAAGTTGCGGTGATTGACTCTGCGAGTGTTGTGCGGGAAAGTAGATGCACGGGCTTTTTTTTTTTTTAAGTCTAGCTTGTTTTGTTTTCTTCTCCCATCGGTACGGGGTCGTTTTCAATGTATTTGGGTCGCGCGTATGTACGTTCCCTGGAGGTTGAGGAATTCCATGTCCGTGCCATATATTCTTCAACATACGCCCAAATTAATCCTGCTTTTTTTCTCTTTTTTTTTTTTCTCGAAACGCAGAAATTGGTACCGAAAAACACCGAATCCGGGGGAAAATATAAACACTGAAAAATATCTCCGAACTTGCAGAAAAAATAAAACCCTGAAAACACGGCACCCAATAGTTATAACCTGTGCAGGTTCATTAAAACGACATTGGGGAGTCTACGAATAAATTATAATTGTGTGTTAACATCGAAACAACCCGAAGTAGTGTTACTGCTGCATTTTATTCCTGGGGGGATTTAGGTTAAGTTATCTCTGTTTTACTGGATACTACTCTTCTCAACAAAACCTTGACCAAGTTCAAAAAGTAAACTCACGTGGAGGAAAAACCAAAACTTTTCCGGAAATGAATAATTATATGGCCAGATGTTGCTCAGGTACCAGGTAAGAATGGTGCTTATCAGGCACGAACCACCCATGATGTTCAGCAGTCGATATACAGTTAAAGAGTGCAATCCCTTCTTGTTCATGTTCCACAGCTGTGCGCCAGTGTCTAGAATCAAAGTAAAGGGCTGAGAGGGAAACGATTGCAGGGTTGCTGTGCAAAGAGGCAAGCACCTAGATAACGAGGCTCGTCGACGTCACCTACCGGGATGCACACAGGGGACACGAGTGATGCATGCCTTGCACAGACGTCACATCATTCATTTCGCACCCCCCCCCCCCCCCCCCCCCGAAAGAAAAAGAGAGGGGGAAGCTACTTTTGTGCAAATTTCGAGTGAAGGGCTAATCTTCTATATTCTTCTAGAGGGAGTAGCGACGTCTGGGCACGTCTGGGACACACAAAAGAGAGTCCCGAAGAGAGGGGAGGAACACACCTTTCTCCGGGACTCTCTCTCCTTCCCCTCTTTACTGCAGGTGTCCGAGAGCTGACGGGATGGCGTCAGGTGTAAAGCGTGCATTCGAACAACGGCGCATCACACGTGTCTATTATCTGCACCGCGGACAATCGAGGTAGGTACTAGGTGATGTGCTAAATCTAGTTTAAAAAAAATCCCGTGCGTCTACTTTCCCGCACAACACTTGGAGAGACAATCACCGCAACTTACGGAGGCAGCTTAGCGAACGACGATGCCGAAACATACGTTTAGACCAAAAAACACATTCTGAATTGTGACATTAAGCAATACAAGAGTGACGTTTCGCATTGCTTGATGTCACAACTCAAACTGCGTTTCTTGGTCTAAACATATGTTTCGGCATCGTCATTCGCTGAGCTGCCTCCGTAAGTTGAGGTAATTGGCTCTCCGAGTGTTGTGGTGGAAAGCAGACCCACGGGCTTTTTTAGGAGTGATACTTCCAGCAGCTCCGCGCCTACGTAATGCTGATTACGTTTTAGGCCTGTACGGCATGCTCTGCCAGCTCTGCGGACGTCTGAGTAGAAGAGCATACTCAAAAGTTAGGACAGATAGAAACACGAGCACACAGACTGAAATGGTGAGGTCAGATCCCGCTCACTTTGTTCGATTAGTTTAGCCACTGATAGCACAAGAACAAAGATACAGCGAAGGTCATGACGTAGCAAAAAGTCCTGCGTGCATTGAATGGACAGGGCAGTAGACTTGCAACGGGAGCGACATTTGGAGGTGGGCTACAGACAGGTAGTTATCTCCAGAGCCGTATATTGGGAGAGTTTGGCCAATAGGCGGAGCAAAGGCCGCCGCCAGCGCCGAATATTCCCCCCGCGGTTAGAGCGTAAACTAAATATGTGACAACGCGTCGACCAACCAATCAGCTAACCGCGACGTCCCAATACTGGAAACGACATTTAAAGCGTGAAATAGAAGCGTTCAATCTCGCAGCAGCACGACGACGACTAGTGTTGCCAGGTCTACTGATCTATCAGTAGATCTACTGATTTCGTCCCGCGTCTACTGATTCACTGAAAAAAAAAAATCTACTGAATTTTTTTTACCAAACATATTAAAGTTTGTTATTTGGCCCTTTCGGTTCCCCGGGTCGCCAGTCAAAGGAAACTCATATTCTCCCAAAATTAAAAACGAAGCACTGGCTAGATGGCCCAGAAGCGCGTCGACGGTGACATTCGAGCGAGAGCCATATATGTGGATAGTTTGGGCAGTCTATGATCTCGCCGCCGTAACGCCCCTCTCCCGAGTGAGCCAATCAGCCAGCGGCGCAGAGCGAGAGGCGTGAGCTCATGCGCCTAAACTCTCGGCTGCTCCGAGCTAAGAAGAAGAGGGACGCCATTTTCATTCATTCGCTTGACGGAATGCATGGGATCAACATCCGAATTTCAGCTCTTTACTTCTATTTGGCAGGCTCTGGCAAGAAAATTATATAATGTTATTCCTCAGTGGCTTAAAGGGCTAACGAATTAAGTTTCTTCACGTTTGAACGCAAACTTTGGGACAGGCGAAAAAGAAATAAGCCCGTAGCAGACGACGCGTAGCCTCTACAGTGCACCGCGCCAACAGCGTAGCGTCAAAAACCTTCCACAGCCCAGTAGGGAAAGATGGCAGCTTGCAGAGGACTTCCATTCCTTCCATTGGACATGTACGCGCGCACTTGCCGGAACGTCTTGTTTTGGCTTCGTTTCAATATTAGTGACAGGTAGATGTCGCACTGTCGCACTCATCTGTTGATCCCAAAAGTAGCTCAGCCTCGATTTCAAAGAATAATCCTCGAAATTGCAACACTAGTCAATGCTGATAAAAGAAAAAAAAAAAAAACATTCACGGTGATATTTCACTTTGTCCTCCATACAACAGGTAAACTTCAGTTGGGTCTTGTTGTTTTTTTGTTGTTTTTTTTTCATTTTTATTTGTGTATATTACCATGCATTTTATTCGTTACTCTACACTATTTCTTCGAAGTGTGTTTTAATGGAAATAGCAAAACATGGCAAAACACACATTTCATAGAACCTACTGATTTTTGTGCAAATCTACTGACTTTTGGGGATCAATCTCCCGACTTTTTTTTTTCTCCGTCTGGCAACACTGACGACGACGATGACGACGACGTTTAGAGGATGCCACACCGGACGTCGGCGGTGCCTCAATCTAAGCCATGGGTCTCGGTACCTCGGAGGCGGCAGCTTTCCGCTTTGACTGGGCTACCCCCTTGGAGCCTGATGCTTCGGCCCCCGGTGAGCGACAGCACCATCATGCTCCTGGGGCTCCTTTGTGCAACTGTGCACAGATCGAACAGCAGGCTACAGATCCCCTTGGCCCGCTACTGACCCAGCTCAACAAGATGTGGACATCTTCAAATTGGACTGACATTCTCCGCAATAGTAACAATCCATCTCGTCGTCATCTTGCATGTATATACTCATCGCACCATCATGTTCCTTAGACGCGGCACCGCGGGCCTTCGTGGTACGGGTTGTTGCCTTTGCGCGGTGCCGCCGCTCTCCAGAGCCAAATAAAGACATTATTATTATTATTATTAAAACAGTGCAAAGGGTGGGGTGCGCGAGCGTCTTGAGACGCGGTTTGCTCGGCTCGGGTTGAGACGGTCCCGCACGGCTCGTGCGCTGGCTTTGGCAGGGCTTTCCTTCCCCCAGTCTCAGCTGAGACCAGCGTTACTAGAACCCTCAGTTGGGAAACTCACCGTTGAAACATGGGCCGCTGGCGTCCACCGAGACCGAGCTAAGTACAACAACAGCGCCACTCTTTATCATTTGTCTTAACTGTGGTCACCTTGAGCTTTTAGAAAGCATTTTTTTTTTGCGTAACAACAAACGGAAAAACTCTTTTTGTAGTATTTTTATTGGAGTTTAGTACAAAATGAAGGGCGCGTGTTGTTTTCTAAAATTTTTAGTTTGCAAGGTTTTGCAGTACAATCAATATTGTTTTCATACAACCATGCCTCAGCGGTGATTTCAGGTAGCGCGTCCCGACCTTGGTGCATATTAACCTCGGTAGTAATTCGCGGCGCGTCCGCTTGGGAGTCGGGGGTAGCACCCCTGAAGCCCCTTTCACAGTATCTGTTTTGGCCCCAAAATGGCCGATTAAAACCAAAATGGAAGTCACGTGCAGTTCCTCGAGTGGCCGCTGCGGGAAAAGTGGTCGCGTTGAGATCGCCTTTAGCGCGGTTCTGGAGTACGGATCAGTGCCACTCTTTCTGAGCAGTCTCTATGGGAGTTTCCCAACCGAGTGGTTCTATAGTAACGTTGGCTGAGACGCTGTTTCTAGCAAGTCGGCCCTGGTTTGGACCGCACGTTCGTTCATTCTACCGTTGAATATGGACGTGACGAAACCCTAACATGCGCCAAGTTTTCAGTCACAAAGAGTTATACCTTCTTACTTGAGCGACGCTAAAACGACTTAAATTAGTCGTGTCACATATTCAGAGCTCACGACCACCGCTAGGAGCTGTTTCGAGGCCTGTGGTTGGCCCCGAGATGCTCGCCTATTCAAACCAATGTATGGCCAAACTTATCTCCACTGTGGTGACGAAGGTGTAAGAACGAATTGTTTTTGCCCCTCCGGAGAAAGCAGTGTTGAAGGATGTGGAGTCCGTTCCCTTTTATTGTGCCATTTCGCACAGTCTCAGGTCTGTGGCGTCAAAGATCGGAGTTAACGTTGTCTGCAAAGCGTAGCACAAGCTAAAAAAGTTGACGCCTTTTTCAGGGGCGGCTTTGGGGTGCACGAAAAAACAGAGGGATCCCGCGGTGCCTTGTCAGCAAGAGGCGGTGTATAATATTCCTCTGCGGTAAGGTTTTTCCTATGTAGGACAGACTGGTCGTTGCTTAAACGATCGTATATTGGAGCATAAAAGGTCGGTTAAAAATAATGCACCAAACTCTCAAATTGCAAAACATGTAGACGAATGCCACAACTGTGGACCCAAGTGGGAGAGCACTGAAGTCTTACATAGAGAGAAAGACAGCAATAGGATAGTGTTAAGAGAAACTATGCATATTTTCGGCTCTGGGAACTGTGTCAGTCAACCTTCCTTATCCCTTAATAACAAAACAAAAACAATTGCAGTTTTTTTTTTTTTCGTCAAATGGTTTGTGGTTTTGTTTTTTCTCTTCCTTTCTTTCTGGTGCTTTGTGGTTTTCCTTTTGCACAAACTTCCTTGTCTCTTGATAAGGAAACAAAAACGTTGGTACGTGGTGCCGGGTTCAGAGTCTGACCTTGCCAAATCCTTTTGTGTTGGGGTTCTTTTTTACTTTTGTGCCTCGGGCTTGTATGCTTTTGTGATTCAGGTTTTTGTGCGGTTGTCGGTATAGGTTAAAAGTTAAGGTACACTATGTTGTGGCCGAGGAGGTCGTTCGAATTTTGAAAGAGGTCAGGGACATGTGTATAAGGTGATGGTTGTTCAATAAATTTCAAGCTGTGTTAGAGACTTCGTTGTTCTGTCAATTTTTTTTCAAGTTCCTACGTCTCAGGGTTACTATAGATGTCATGACGCAGCGCCTTTGGTGCCGCTTGATTGGTCCATTCGGTTTGCAGCATACGCTACGCTTTACCTGGCAGGTTCTCCCAAACGCGGGATCGCAGCGTTCAGCTGCTTGTTATGTTTCTTTCTTGCTAGTAAAGTTTTCGTAAATAACTTTTTGTAAATTTCTCGTAAATCCCGGCAATTAAATGCAAAAAAAAAGTGCTGACTTGTTCTGGATTTAGAAGAGCTATCAGAGCGCCCGAACATGCGTGCCACTGTCGTGTGTGATACAGACCTACAACATATGCACTCTAAAAAAAACCCGCGCGTCTTCATTTCCGCACAACACTCGCACAGCCAATCAGCTCAACTTACAGAGGCAGCTCAGCGAATGACGGTGCCGAAACATACGTTAGACCTAAAAACGCAGTCTTAGTTGTGATATTAAGCAATGCGAAACGTCACGCTTGCATTGCTTAATGTAACAACTCAGACTGCATTTTTCGGTCTAAACATGTGTTTCGGCATCGTGATTCGCTGAGCTGCCACCGTAAATTGCGGTCATTGGCTCTCTAGTGTTGTGCGGGAAAGTAGACGCACGGGCTTCTTTTAGAGTGTACTTCGTTTCACCGACGACAGCGTTAAAAGCGCACCATCAGCCAGCGTTAAAAGCGCACCGTCAAGGCGCGCTTTTCTTTATGGTCGTCATGTTTCTGTACATATTCTATCTTTGGTGAACCAATCTCGTCAAGCTGCACAAATGCAGCTTTTTTCCTCAGTCCCCTTCCATGATGTACTTGTGCTTGATGGAAATAAACATTATTAATATAAACAAAACGGCCTAGCGACTTGCGCTTTTGACGCTGCTCGATTGGTCCGATTACCTCGTAGCGTTGGCTGTGTCTAGACTTCAGCTGAAACGAAGCATGCGCCGAGAAACTGAGGGGGTGTAGGAGACGAGAGCGCACGGGGACGCCAGAACACCGAGCTGGGGGGTCTGAATCTGGACACCTGGCGAAAAAGTCGGCGGGGAAATCGGGCGGCTGTGATTGGCCGGCGCCAAGGTTATTCGTACATTTAGCGAAAAAGTCGGCGAGGAATTTGCGAGAGCCCCACGCCGGACGCCTGCGTTGCGTGTTCTATAGCGCGTTCGATGATTGCAGTGGAGACAAAGGCAGCTATAGCTTTAGGTCTATAGACCGTTCCATTAGGGTCATAGCAGAGAGGGTAAAAGAGAAAAAAATGCACTCCCCCTCTCACCCCGCGTGTCGTCCGCTCCGCCGAGTGGGCTGTAGCTAGCGTCCGGCTGGCATGCAAACTCTGTTTAAAATCGCGTCATTTTGGAACTTTCAAGCGCAGATGCGCAGATTTTGGTATGCCAGTTGTCGTGTAATATTATGCAAGATAAAAAGACTCACAGGGTCCAATTGCGCTGTTACCTGCGTGCGAATAAAAAAAAAGATATAGGGAAAACTGTGTCAGATTGGCCGATCTCTTTGGCGAAAAGTAAATCCGATTGCTGTACCTTTTTTACTATACAAAGTTCGCACTGGTGTACGCCTTTAGCGACTATGAGTGGAAGTCTGAAATAATAAATAAAACGTGCTCTCCTGCCGCAATACACGCAGTAGTTGAGGGTAGTACTGCCGGCTGACTCAACTGCTATATAAGTAACGGAAAAAAGATATGCTAGTTGATCATTTAGCAAAATAGAAGAACAGAGAGCTATAGGCTGATTTTGGAGTAGTCACAACTATTCTAAGAACGCGAACCACTTCACAACGGCAGCCACGAGCGAAAGTTCGATGTTAGGTAGAGCCCGCCGATACAGCCCAAAGATGGAGAATGGCAACCTCCCGGTTTGTCGTCTGCTAGCGGAGTCGGGTGCGTGCCCTCTCTCTCGTTTTACACCGCCGAACCCGCTGAACTTCCCGGATGTGTGGAGAGGGCGCTGCGGTCGAACATAATGGCGCCGCCCAGAGAGCGCTAAATGGAATGGTCTATACCCACTAATCGTTTCTAGCAGAGGTCAGCGTTCTGACGTCCCTCTCGTCTCCTCCTCTCCCTCACTTTCTCAGTGCATAGTGACGTTGACGGGGAGTGTCGGCTCTCCGAAGCCGCAAGGACGAGCAAAGTACGTTGCGCATCGCAGTGCCGTTCTTTCAGCCCAACAACACTCGGCAGTCTAGCTTCAATCTCGGATATTGTTGATCTTGGTGTTGTTGTTTTTTTGTTTTTTTTGGGGGGGGGGAAGGATACAGAGCGAGGAAGGGAAAGAGAGCTGGAAAGCAAAGGAGTAGAGTTTTTTTGTTTTAGTTGGTGGATCACTTGTATGCATTTAGTGCCAACCTTCCAACGTTCAAACGTATGCATTGCGTGCTTGTTAACCGTTTCCATTTTATGTTTAAACAGCGACACAGGGGGATATAAACGCGCAGTGGTTAAGGGATATTCACACGGGGGATGATTTTCGGGGAGGGGCGTGTGTGAAGTGAGTGACCGGCGGAACCAGCGGAACCAGTGACTGGCCGGAACTTTCCCCGACTCAAGCATTCACACGAACGGTGGGAAGACGAGAGGGACGTCAGTGTTATCAGACGCATTTAGCGGTCGCACTCTCGAGAACAGGGCTCGGTTCGCGCTGACGAGAGTCATGGCCGATTTTCTAGGATATTCCGTGGAATAACAAGTTTTTGAGGAAATAGAAAATTCTGATTGATTTGCGTTCAACGATACCTAGGCAATTATAATCCTGGAGAACATTACGATATTTTGCCAAGAAAAGCAGAAATTGACAATTTTGTGAATGTGCTCCATAGGATTCACTGCAATTTAATTTGAAGGGCCGTGTAATAAAAACTATAAGCGTTCAAACGTTGAATTACTGCTCATTGATATTTTATGACTATCATCTAAAATATTTCCGGGGAACATTGTGATGTGTGTTGTTGTTGATTTGAAATTCTCATTTTAGTGCATGCGCCGAGGTGTTGATGTCCAAGAAAGTTGGCGATGGAAAAATGGAGGCCTACACATGAAACGGCGATAAGCGATTATGGTAGCAGCGCTGTTAGGTGCAGAGGACGACGAACTGCTTCCTGCTAAAAGAAAGATGTTTCTTGAATGGATGAATTCAACACAAAGGACGTAGAATCAAAAACCAGTTTCACGAGGAGCGGCTCGAGGACGGCATCGATGAATATCGAAGACTCCTTCGGGTGCCTCGAACGACACGCGCAACAGCGCAAGCCACAAGTTAGGCGATCCCGATGCCGCCGCCGGTATTCCGCTGAGCAGAATCTATAAAGTTGCCAGACACGCAAATAAAATACCGCCAACTGCGAAGAGATCCCACGCCAAGGTGCTTCTGCAGCCCGAGCAAAAGCTCCCTCATTTCCCTGGAATGTCTATGTCAGCGCGGCTCCGCGCAAAAGCATGACGTTGTTACCACGTGATGCTCATCCCGAGGAGTAAAAGGAGGGATTTCTTTCGCGTGTAAATACCCCATTTATAATCTACAATTTTTTTTCGTGATTTACCCTTAATTTAAAAGGAATGAGTGAAAGATTGGTGTTCTAATTAATTTTCGGCACAGGTAGAAAGCGGCTTACCGATGTTCTCCAGGTGAGTCACATTCGCCAACATATAACTCCAAGCCACGTTAGGAATTAGATTGATGAGGGAAATTATCGTCTGGATTGGGCTGTTCATCTTGATATCCGTTGGAAGCACTGTGGCCAACACAAATGGAATAATCAGGGTTCCAAAGAGTATGAAGGACATCACCACGAGACCGACGGAAGCTGGAAAAGTAGGAAAACGCCAACATTTTGAGCCCTTTGATACTGTTAAGCTATTTAACTATGTTGCTGAAGTTATTGAGGAAAAACACTGCTGCAAGGAGGAAACTGGGAAAACGAATGCAT
The DNA here is from genome assembly GCF_016920785.2 of Ixodes scapularis. Taxonomy (NCBI): domain Eukaryota; kingdom Metazoa; phylum Arthropoda; class Arachnida; order Ixodida; family Ixodidae; genus Ixodes; species Ixodes scapularis. Next base: position 45,563,955 of record NW_024609884.1, read on the forward strand.
GGCGCACCGCTAGAGCCTGTAACGACTCTAGAATAGCTATCTTTGTTTAGTCGTTGTAGCACATCATAAGTTGATCCACGCCTAGAGATCACGCTTCCATGTGACACCCCAAAACAACGATCACCGCGCGGTCCAATTCTCGCATATCTCCAAAAATTTGTTTAAGAAATTACTAAAAGACCGGTAAAAATCCCCGAATGCTCCGAGTGCATAAATTCCGCTATGGTAAACAAACACTCACGCCTAGGCACCACAGACGCAATGACGAGGCAAAACAGGACAGTAGATGCGCAATGTAGAACTGCTCCCAAAAGCAATACAAGGATGTCACTTTTCTTCATTATGACTCCTGCCGCTCTTGCCACACTGACGGCCGGGAGAGCGCCGAGTAACATCATAATAAATGACCACCAGAAGCTACTGAACCAGTAACTGAACCCGGAAACGCCGTTGATGATCATCAACTCCTGCAAAACAAAACCAGGGTTTAGCTGAACTTTCGAAATCGTGATTCTGCACTCTAAAAAAAGTCTGTGCATCTACTTTCCCGCACAAAACTCGGAGAGCCAATCAGCGCAACTTACGGAGGCAGCTCATCGAATGACGATGCCGAAACATATATGTTTAGACCAAAAGACGCAGTCTGAGGTCTGACATTAAGCAATGCAAAACGTCACGCTTGCATTGCTTAATGTCACAACTCAGACTGCGTTTTTTGGTCTAAACATATATCTCGGCATCGTCATTCACTGAGTTGCCTCCGTAAGTTGCGCTGATTGGCTCTCCGAGTGTTGTGCGGGAAAGTAGACGTACGGACTTTTTTTAGAGTGTGGGCTCTGGTAAAAGATTGCCATCGTAACACTCATTGCATTACTTTCTGCACGTACCGGCACATGACGTGTACAGCATTAGAACGTACTCAATACTGCTGCAGCATGATGCACAGGGAGTATAAAATACCGGCTAAATATTTCTGATTTCCACTTAATAAAGTGATGGTAAAAAAAAAAAATCTGAACTGGTCGTTTCTACAATTGATTACCTTTTGTTATTTGTGTGCTATTATTTTCTGTTTTATTTTGATACATTTGATTTCATTATAGCGTTTCATGTATTTTGTTCTGCTGCTACGCTGTTGATGTATTTATTTTATAAAGCGGTATCGAAGTCCGATCAGGCAATTTGTTTTCCCTTGGTACCGCCCACACTATGTATTGACTAAACAAACTTAAATGAAAAGAAAAAAGAAAACTAGTCCCACTTTTTTTCCACATGGGAGAAACATTTTGTCGGTGTTCGTATAATACCACGTTTCTTGGGTTGCTTAAAGGGGTAGTGAAACGAAATTTTAGCGCCGATCTTGTTGCATAAATATGGGCTAGGGACAGGCACCACCTCGGAAATATAAATATTGCGCTGTAAAACACAGGAGAACTAATTTTAAACATAATTAAACGATTTCAAATTCTCATCTGGTGGATGGGGGGAAGTTCTCGTGACATCACTTGTGCCAAAATGGTAGCGCCGTTCTGCGGCAATACGGCGTGCCGGCAGAATTCGCCTAGGCCTGAACGCGTTTGCAAAGCCTTGGCGGAGGAAGCCAAAGCGTAGTTGGCCACAGTGAGCTCGTTCTCGTTGCGGCTCTTTGCACGAAACGGCCCGAGCATGCTAATGGCACGGCCGGTATTAGTTGCTGCGAGTCGCGAGCTGCAAGCCGACGTTAAAAAGGATATGTTTGAACTACGAGGGTGTCAGCAAGAGCCACGCAAATGCCAAATACCTGTTCACACTCGGAGCGGACGCGCGCGTTTGATCGAAGTGCTGGATTCGCTCTTAGACCGCGTTTCGGTAAGCGCTTCTGGACCGATCTTTTACGATTGCAACTCGATACTGACATGACACTCGGCAAAGAAAGGTTAGACCGACATCGCGTAGCTCCCACGAACTGCTATAGCTCGACACTGACGTAGCGTCGAGTCAGAATAAAAATGGCATACTAATAACAGAGTGTACATACCGAGTTGCCAAGGTAATCCGTATGGCGTTTATTTGAGTTCTATATCACACAAAACAAGGAGATAGAATCAATGAGAGTCCCTTTTCGACGACAGCGTTCGTCACCGCTGTCTCGGAAAACAAGGAGATCGAGATGACAAGGGGGAAATATTGACCTCTGAAATTTAGTTCAGGGATCAAACTACTCATCCGGTAAGGGTCCACAAGGGTCGCGCGGGCATATTCCATTCAGCAGGCCAGCCGGTCATGGACAGACGGTCTTGGCCAAGGACCGCCGGAGCAACGGTGCGCCGAGTCGATGTTGCTGCTAGGCCTACTATATTCTGCCGAGCTCGCTCGGTCGGCAGAATCGTGGCTGTTGTAGCTCTTCTCGTGTGTTTGTGGATCCTGCGTTCTTGATCGTCGTGGTCTGTTTTAAGTACTCCTTCCTTTTTTCTTGCTGGTTGAAGTCGGGACGCACGAGAAGAGCACGAAGAAAAATAAATGTCCGTTGGTGGCCGATACCAAGTAACTGAGCGACGCTGTCGGCCTTGTTGATTTGATCGTAAAAAGTGCGTAAGACAGCTTCGGAGCTGTCGTAGGATTCTGTCGTAACCTGCGCAAAGGTTACGACAATTTCGTTTCGAGAGCACGGGTTTTCTCTCAAATTTGTCGTACGCACTTTTTTCGTCGTGAATTCGCTTTGAGAATCCGGCCTCAGAGCTGGTTTTGTCAGTGCTGCCGTGGTTGCCGACTTGCCGTGGTGCAGCGTGCGTGCAGCCCTTGCGCATCTCAAACGGCGACGTTGTCACAGGTCGTAAATCGTCGACGCGCCACCAAGTGGCAACGCTCGTAACCACAACATTCACGCCGTAGCCTTTCCCGACCGGCACAAGTGACGTCACGAATGCGCCCAATATCCCAAGACGCATCGCGCTCTCCGATGGCCGATTTTTGAGCGCGCGCCCAATCGGGCCCATCAGGGTGAAAAATATAGCCATCCGTTCAAAATACAAACGCGCGATTATGATTTATGAATATCATTGATCATATTGAACCTATTTCTGACCATAATAGGTGTATTTCAAGTTTCGATTCAGTATCCCTTTAAAGGAACCAGGAAATGATTTCTACACTTCTTCCTCCGTAGCTTTAATTTCCAACTCAAAAACGAAACGATAGATCACGTGGTCGTGATGTCCCTGGGTACCGGATGCAACCACTCCACGCTTCCACCGTACTTTTGAAGCACATGTAGCTTGTCATTCGCAAGTGATGATTAAGTGCCGTCGCGGCACTCATTGGCCACGAACGCGGATCCAGATATTCGTCGACGAATTGATTGTTGACGAGCACATACATCCGCGTGACGCAGTGGTCGTCTCTAATGCGTGAGCTGGGATCGGCTGACGCGCTTGAGTTCCGCGGATGCATCACATTATAAAGGCGGAGAGCTTTGAGGTAAAAAATTTAAAGTCTAAAGACTTCAGTCGCAAGACTTTTCTTTTTTTCTTACAATAAACGTTTTCCAACAACTTGAGGTAAAAAATATTTTCCCATTTTCGTACTGAAAAGCAACTTTCCGTTTTCTACCCTCGTGCACTATTGTTATTTTGGCGCAGTAAACAATATGCCATTAGTAAAACCCCAATTCATCTCAGCCCAAAATTCATTTTATAGTTGCTGAGTGTCTGCGGCCGGATAACTATATGGGTTGTATCCTTTTGATAAATGTAATCATGTTTGCGATACTCTTCCCACTGTCAGTATTCAATATCTGTGAACAGCTCGAAACAAAGTCCCATAACCATGCAAATGTAATTAAACAATAAAGGATAAATATAAAAATTGTAATGGCTCGCAGTTTTCTTTTTTTTAATATTAATTCGATTGTCATCGTGTTCCGTTCTTCATTTTTTTTTTCCTTTTTTTTTAGAAGTACTTGCCGTTGCAGCACAAAAGCTGCCTGGTTTGTGCGTTGTAAAAATGAGACCGACCTTGGTTTCAGACTAACCCCATATCCCTTCCACAGGCTGGCTCGTATTTTAACCGTTACCACGTGTTTGACTGTGTCTTTCCTTTTGTCCGACTTTAGACCGCCGGGCTTATGTATCAGAAACATGTTTCTAGACTACTTTTTGTATTGATTGAAGTTTGATGCAACAAAATCCCTGCCTTTACCAGGCCACGGAGAATGTCAAAATGGGCAAAGCACGCGACACAGGAACGCTCAGAGATCGACAACATCCCGGAAACCCCAAATAACTGTACACATTAAAAAAATAAATTGTGACTAAAAGTGCCAAATGGTAGCGTTCAAATAATTACATCGAATCGTTGGTGTAAATATCTAACCAATTTCGAAAGCTGGGCTCTCGTAAAAGGCGTCCTTATTAGTTTCGCTTAAAACCTACCTTGAGACCGGTGGACAGTTCTAGGGAGGTCTTTTTCACCAGAAACGGTTGGCACAGGGTCATGCTCACGATAATAGGCGACACTTCGAAAAGGTAATGCAGAAAGTTGGGCTGCGACCTTTGCCTGCGAATGTTGCTGGGCTTCCCGGCAGTAGGTATGGCATCTCGAAACCTTTCAGCAATCTGGGAAACAAATCTAGTCAGCACTTCAAGACAGCCCGTCTCCTTAAGAAGTTGGATGGGCGGGTTTTAAACAAAACCGGATTAAGAGGTGTCGAATAGACCCATTTTCAAAAAATCCCATCGAGCAATGTTGGCGGCCGCCATTTCTTTGGCTCGGCGCGTGTGATTTGATCCGCGTCCTCGCCGAATACTCATGCAGCACTCGTTCACAATACGAGTGAAGCCGAGGTCACACCAAACGCTGACGCGCAGCCATCGTGTCCAATGCATGCTCAAAGTACGTGCCCAAACAATGGCGGACTCGGATAACTGGAGCAGCAATCACTAGATGGCGCGCACTTTTGCGGTGGCTCCATTATGGGACCACTCTTCGCACCAAATTCGGCGACTGCTTCTAAAAAAAAAAAAGAGGCAGCCACACCTTGGGGCGCACCCAGTCGCCTCACTGAAGGGCTCCTCGTATGCAGGCCGGGAAGAAAGAGTGGAAAGACGTATTGCAAGTCAAGAGCCAGTGCTGCAAAAGTCGAGCGTAAATCGCAGTAACACGGCATCCACCTTATACACTGCTGCGAACACCGTATTTTTGTACAGCGAGCCCGAAATCACTTCCGTCGTATTCGACATACAAATTCACACAATACACGCTGATTGAAAGACAAAAAATATGCGTGGTTGTAATTGTACCAGGTGCTAAAAAAAACGTCGCGCAAAAAAACATTACATAGAAGCCAGGAACATGCGCATGCCGCGGACTGCGAACATCACACGCTGGGCTGCGGTTCTGTAAGTGAACAACTTTCTGTGGCAATAAAGCCAATGTCACGGGTTCATGCGAGCTCGCGCCTTGAGCGCCGATCAAAGCTGTGCATGCGCACTCTTCCCTTCTTCCGAAATGCCACAGAAAGTCGTCCCCGAGTGAACTCTTTGCACCATAAAACATACCTTTTTGACATGTTGCACAAACACCAAGAAGAAGAAGAAGGTGTTGACGAACGTACGTATACGTGCAAAATGCCATTGGTTTTAGGCTTTTGCTTTAGAACCGTTACTTCTACCGTCGCCAGCGCGTCCAGCGCGTGTAACTATATGCTCGCAGTCTGCTCATCGGTGCTTGGGTAATTTAGCGAGAAGTCTACTAGTCACCCCGTGACGCTGAGAGGCAAAGTTCCGTAAAGTCCCTCTATCTTGGGAAAAGTGGCGCCGTTCATTGTCGTGAAAATGCTCGAGACACGTGCCGCGCGCCACTTCTGGGAAGAACATGGCGTCTGAAATCTAGCTCAGTGCTGCGCCGTGCCGCCATGACCTTCCCAAGGGATGCACCTTGCCCGTGCCTCTTGCACCGACGCACCTTGCGCTACATTTAAAATATGAAGGGGCTTTATAGTTCTGCTATGTGCTCCCAGTGGGAGCACAGTTGTGCGAAAGTCCGCCATCTTGCGCTCCAAAAATTCAAAGGTTTGTGGGGAAAGCCACACTTCGTATTTACTGGAGTCGGGTACGCTCGGCGCAGTGGAAACCGTGAGCACTCGTTCCTTTTGCTTTATATTTGGCAATCCGCTTTATATTTGGCAACCACGCAATGCTTTACAAGCTTTCTAAATTAACGCTCCTATAAATACGAGAGCGTACACTACGGTCGTGTAAATAAAGAATTACGCTGAATAAAAGCCCACTCAAATTTGCCGTAGCACAAACGGTGATAGTTGGGGGCAGACACTCTAAAATATAAACTGCGCTGTATACATTGTATGACACAGAAGATGCTCGTGCGTATTCTGTGCCATACCATATTGCGTAATTTATATTTGTGAAGTTTCGGGTGCCTGTCGAGAAAGCGGAAGTTTGCGTTTTATGGCCGAGCCCCACCAGAGTGACAAACAGAAACAACCGATACCGAACACCCGCACGCACGCGAAAGTATCTTTGGCATGGCGTGCAATCACTCGTGCATATACGTATAAACTTCTCGAGCAGCGAGAGACTGCAAGCATGCCAAAAAGTACTACATTCGTGTGCATGCCGCTCGCGCTCGAGGCTTGTCGGTTGTTTCTGCTTGTCGTTCAAGTGGGACTCGTGCCTGATAGGTTTGTTTACCGCGTCCAAAAAAAGTGGTCCCTTGATTTCCGCCTGATGACGTCATACAAGTGTCACGCTGTCGCCGGTCGCGATCCTGGCAGCGTCCCAACAGTTGTCATGTATATGGCAGATGCCTGTTCCGCTGCATGTTGCTCTCCAGTGTGGCAGTCCAGGGAACCTCCGGCAGCCAGACGTTGGGACGCCGTGACGACAGCGACACTCGCGTTCGGTTATGCTACTCGCAGCCTTCTCGTTAGCCTTTCTACGACCAACCGCCAGGATCGCGACATGAAACAGCATGACACTTCGGTTTCTGTGACGTCATTTGTTGCCACTTCGGGGCCACTTTCGATGTATGGGCAGCATAGGACGCTAAACACACCAGTCGAAGACGCGCTCTACGCACCATTTCTCCAACCCAGCTCCCAAATGGCGCTGCCCTGTGCGACCGAAGCGAGGCACGTACAGTGTAGCTTTCGTTTTCGTGCGAGCTATTCAATAAACCTTCCTGGTCTTTGGCGACACTGGTTTTTCCCTCGATCCAAGCGGTGCGCGACTTGCTCCTCGCTGTCTCGTCTCTTTCTCTCGCCTCCAAACACATCGAAGTCGAGTGTTAGGCTTAGCGTCCAAGGCGTAGACTTTAAAATGCAGCACCAGCGCAACCGGAGCGTGCAAACGAGTCGGCAATCTTCTTTGGCGAACCAGATTAGCGTCTCTAAAATGGCCGACCGATAGCGTCCGCCGCGGGCTGAACCAGCCATTCAGAACTGAATTCTGTGGGATTGACTTCCAGTAAGGGGAGTGAATGGAATTCTGTACTCTGGGAACATTAAGTGACTAGGTGGTAATATTGGGCTACCGCGGCCGTGCTGTCCGCTTCGCTGCACTGCGCGGATGCATTTAAACTGCATGAAAACGTTCGACTAACAGAGATGTCTGAGCGGTGCGAGGAAATCAGACGCGCAACTCCGTATAGGGAGAACATAGAGGAACTCTACTGAGAAGCAGAGCCGTATATTGAGAGGGTTTGGTCAATACACCAACTCATGTTTACAAACAAACTGGAGCGCCCGGAGCGCCCCTAGCGGACGCCACCGGCGCCGCGCATGCGCGATGGGGGTGTGGGCAAGAAGGTCGCCGTCGCCCATAAACAAACCATTGAAATGCGATGCTGTCGGCGTCTGTGTGAGTCCCCGCGCTCTTTTTCGCGTTGGAATTGTTGATTCTACGTCCTCCTAACTATGTCTGACTACTTGAGCGGCGTCAGCGAAATTAACGAGGCTCGTTACACCGCAAAGCTTCGCGTGAATAATCTGACATGCGGCGATTCATTCCGCGAGGACGCCGCAGAATGTACGCTAAAGCCCGATTCACATGATGACATTTTGCTCGCAATTTTCAGTAGCGACGTCGTTCGGACTGCAAAAGCGTGAACCGTAGCTGAGATGGTCAACGTCGATACTGAATATCGCAAGCAGAATCGGACCAAGTGAATCAGGCATAAAAAGTCGGTGATGGAACATCTCCTTGTATCTACTGTTTACGTCGAGCCTGCTTACCAACCTTCAAACTTAAGTCTTTTGAAGCCTGCACTTCTTATCGCAAGTACCGGGTCCACGATTGGTCTACGGGCCGGTGTCCTCTAAAAGAGCAGACGACAAGCAGAAACGTTTGAAAGAGCAGACGACAGTTCGAACGATCAGGCGACCGTTTGAACTTGAAGACGCACTGAACGTAGTCCGCAGGTGGACCGTACAACTTGGCGGTTTTCCGGCGTTTATTTTGGAACAAAACAAATAAATCTGATGGCCAGAATTATCCGTGAATTTAACCCGAAATGCTTCCCGTCCAAGCAATCGTGGTCCGACGGCGTCTGGTTTTCCCTTTTCACGGCACATATCCACGTTCTCGGACGAACCGAGCGCATGAAAACTGACCTTCGAACCTTTCTCGACCCTTTCGGTACAGCCCCAGTCGCAGCATTTTGACAAGAAGGCAGGTTTTTGTCTGGTTCCTTTCAAAACAACGCAGGAACGCACGTCTCAGATGGGCACTTCCGCCCACAGCCCCGGACCGGAAGTGCGTCCGACGCGCCACCACCGCGCCGTGACGTAACAGAGATGAGTTGGTGTATAGACCTTTGTCCGGAAGTGCTCTTTTTAGCCTCGACCGCAAGGAGCAAAAGCGAACAATAATCTCGAACCCAAACGCTCACGGGGAGGGGGGGGCTGCGTCGGCCTGCGCCGCCGCTTCCCGTTGAGGGCTTCTTCGCTGGTGTGCCGACTGCCGTTTCGCCGGCATCGGTCCTGTTTACCGCGGTATGTGAGTATGGTGCCCGTAATGTGAGAGCCGTGTGTCCATACGCCTCTTTGCCGCTGTTGGTTTCTATCTAGCCGAGCCAGAAAACATCTCGCGACGAGTTGACCGCGCCGCGAGTGACGAAGAAGAAGCAAACATGGCGACAATTGTACGATTGCTTTGGTGGCTCCGGTGTTGAGTGTCTTCAACGTCCTCGTGAGGAGGTTCCCCTGCCCTTCGAAGTTATTGCAAGCACCACGAAAGATGTGGAATCATCGTCTCAACTACAAATAAGCAGGCCTTCACGAGCAACAACGTTGCCGAGCAGGCGCTCGGCACAGTTGTGTCAGGCTCACGCAGCCAGCGGCACAGTTGTGTTAGGCTCACGCAGCCAGCGGCACAGTTGTGTTGGTTGTGTCGTCAGATGTTCAACAACGCCGAGGTATTTTCATTTATCATTTGGAATGGCTTCAAGAGTGGGAAATTAATCTATTTCGCGGATTGTTAACGCCGAGGCGAGTGCCCTCAGTTGCAGTGCCGTCGTCGCGCAAAGTGCAGAGAAAACCGGGTGGCGATGGCGGCGGTGCTCTTTGATCTTGCGCCGTCGGGTTTATGAAGTCCGGAGTAAACGTACGTATGTACGTGCGTCTGCTGGATCGGTGTTTTGGACTTCCTCAAAACTCTTTCTCACGCGCATTTTCCTTGTGAAGCTTAGTAGCTCATTACACCTCATCGTCGACTGCGCTCATTTGACTACGACGGACGAGCCTGCGTGATGTGAATTTTACTGCCTAAGATCCTTGGTGTGCTGTAACGAGGGCTAATAAAATATCACCGCGAACTTCTGAACAAACGAGTCGAAGTTTCGTCTGCTATCATAACTGATCGCCTGTCACAATATTAATCAGTAGCGTTCCTAGACTCCGCCCCCACAGGCACCGTGCTTCGTTGCCCGATAGTAAGTGTCTCCTGGTACCTCGTAGAATTCCAGCTCCTACTTCAAGTAAGTACCATCCTTTAGAACTGGCAATTAATAGTCTCGAACCCAGACGCTCGCAGTGTGTGTTTGTGTGTGTGTGTGTGTGTGTGGGGGGGGGGGGGGGGGGGACGCGTGCTAACATACTCCGAGCACTCGTTTACGCCGCTTCGCAGCGGCAGACAAGGCGCCACATTACAAAAGAAAGCTAATCCGAGCTGTCTATGTAACTAGACCCATTCGCTAGTCATTCGATGGAACGTCGTGGTCTTGTTTTCATTTGCTAAAACGGCGCTCGATAAAGTGAACGCCTCCCACTTATTTCGGCTCGGCGGAGCCGCGCTGCCGCAGAAAGGCAAGCACATCGCGAAAATCGGTCTCAAACGTGCCACGAATGTAATGTCGTATACAAGAAGCCAACAATCAAGCATTTGAAAGCTACAAGAAAGCGGTAGCGAATTATTTACTACGCAATGAACCCGGACTGAAACGCGGATGTCAAGGGTCAGCAGACACCGAGAACATTTAAGACGAGAAAGGTTTTCTCTTGTTTTCTCGATCGAGATGGGTTCTCGAATGTTCACGACATCTTATCTGTTGAAGAACGGGTCGCGGAGGCTTCTGGTGAAGACATCGTTCACGATGTGCCGGTGCATTCGGACAGCCTGCCGCATCCACCTCCCCAAAGCAACGCCGCCAACGCAGCCCCCCCTCCTGCCTGCCAGTTCTCTCCGCGTGGTGGCGCGAGCGTAGATAAACATGGCGGCGCCCTGGAATTGGCGCGGACACTGGTCTATAGGGAGGAGCCGGCGGGAGCCGAGGTGGAGCGGCGAAAGCGTCGCCGCCGCCAGCGCCGCATATTCCCCCGTGATGAACATGCGAAGTAAGAATGAGCTGGATGACCTCGAAATATTCGCGTAACACAACGGAATTTTTTTTTTTTTGATGGGGGGGGGGGGGGGGGTAAGTTGAAAGTAAATGAATGTATAATTGTTAAAAAATGGTGGAAAAGGGAAGTTTAAAGGTACGGAGTGCAATTACTGAGCCAGGAAAGGTGGTATTGAGGAGAAAAGTTTTCTGAAACATGAGGCGAAACTGCGAATGTGGGGTGCACGTTCGGGGTTTGGGTCAAAACTCCCACGAATCCGAATCCACAGTTTTTACCGTCCACACCGTCGTGGCCGCGGCATTCTTTGCGGTTCCCGTCTGCATAGCGAGCGTTCCCTCCCTGTGGCCCTCGTCATCAACGGTCGCGCGTGTCACCGGGGCCCCCACCCCCACCGTCCGTCAAGATGGCGCCTACTACGTCAAAGGCCCAGTCCTTCAAGTTCTCGGCCCCGTTCGAGGTACCTGTCAACCAGATTGCTGTGTATTACGTGCGTGTTTGCCGTGTATAGCAAACACGACCTTTTGATCCCAAACAACGGCGGATGCAACCGGAGACACCGGGAGGGGAGACCAGGGCGGAGATCCACGGAGAAGCACGGGACGACGGGAAGCAACAGACTTTTCTGGTCGCAGACCAGAAAAGACGCTTCTCGTAACACCACGACATCACCCTATTGTAACCTAAACAGTTAACTAAATATATCCTTCTATTATCCCAAATTAACCGGTACATCACAGTGGCGACGAGGATGGCTTCCACGCAACAAAGACGGACATAAATAACTGAACGACATAGGAACAAAGGAGACAGCGGTAATGTTGATTGACGCCCCATTTCAAAGTTAAAGAATGTCTTGCATCGGGAAAATCGAAGAGTTCAATCAGAGATCGGAATTATGGTCATCGCACCCTCGAGGTAGCGAAAACACGTTTTGAACAATTTGCAACAAGGTCCTGCGGGTATGACGAAGATGAAGGGACTGGCACGTGCGGTGGCCGTTTTTGGATCATGACATAGAAACAATGCTCTGAAGTTGTCGGCCATGCCAGGAAGTGAACAAAGAGGCACCCAAAGTTATCATACTGTCGCGAAGTTTTTCTCGCGCGAGTGTTTAGTCTACACTCTAAAAAAACCCCTGCGTCTTCTTTCCCGCACAACACTCGGAGAGCCAATCACCACAATCTAAGGAGACAGCTTAGCCAATGACGATGCCAAAACATATGCTTAGACCAAAAAACGAACGTCACGCTTGAATTGCGTAATGTCACAACTCAGACTGCGTTTTTTGGTCTAAACATATGTTTCGGCATCGTCATTCGCTTAGCTGCCTCCGTAAGTTCCGGTGATTGGCTCTCCGAGTGTTGTGCGGAAAAATAAGAGCACGGGATTTTTTTTTTTTTTTTTTTTTGAGTGTAGCTTTATTTTGTTTTTACCTTCTTCGAAAGTTCGTTCGACTCCACGGCACGTCTCAAAGATTCTACCGGAGTCGGGGGCCCCAAATGGACGCGAACCTGAACGCTGTAACACTTTATAGAACCCCGCGTCGGAGATGTCTTGTTTTGTGGATGTCTGCTTTTAGGATCTCTACTTCGGAGTTGGATTGCTCCATGTATAACCTCTCTGTCTACGATTGGGCTTTGTATTGTTTATAGATGCTCTTGTGAGCTTCGTTCGGAATGTGTTCTGTCTTGTGTTTGCGCATGTTTTTGGGATGTTCCTATTTGCTTTGGGCTCCGAGCTCTAAGAAAACCTTTTTGTGATTGGTTGCCTAAGTAGCTACAGAATGCTACTAAACCCAATATAAGCAGCTGCTAGAAGTCTGCAAAAAGGTCAGAGCCCGTACACCATGCAGTGAACATCACCCTGCCTCTGGAGGCCAACCTGCACGGCTGATCCCCTTTGGCTGTGGAGTCTTCCGCCCGCTAACTCGCCAACTTGCGACCCCTTACGGCTGTGGAGGAGTTCCGCTTGCCCGCCTTTGTGTGAATCCTTGTTTCTCGAGTTTAACCGTGTTCGGGGCACCCGCTGAAGGTGTGATCGAGGAGGACGGCAGGGAAAGTTTTCTTAGGTTAGGAGTAGTACCTCCAAAATGTTTAATCTCAAATTATATAATGTTCAAATTGATTTAAAAGAGTAACTTGTCTATATCGGATAAATAAACAGTTGTTTCGTTAATAACAGTATCTTCATCTCCGCGACAATACGCCCGTGGGAATACCCAAGAAAGAAATGGCAACGCCTGCATGCAGACTTCGCAGGACCCTTTATTGAGGGAATTTCTTGCTGATCATTGATCAGGGGCGGATTTAAAAAAAAAGGGGGGGGGGGCGGATGTCCTGAACCCCCTCTTGATTTCTGCATGTGTAAAATTTAGGGCGTAAAACGAAGAAGAGGGGGAGGGGGTTCCTAAATATATGGTACGCTGACCAACACCTGACCCCCCCCCCCCCCCCCTTCTCAGGAAATTCCTGCATCCGCCCCTGTCATTGATGCATAAGCGAAATGGTCCCAGGTAGTGACCATGACCTCGACAACTTCGGCAGCCACCATAACAGTGTTTATAACTTTCTTTGCAACATGTGGACTTCCAAAAAGGATTGTGACAGACAATGGCCCGCAATTTCGACCAAGCGAATTCCGGGATTTAATAACAAGGAACGGAGTGCAGCTGTCATTCTCACCCCAAACCATCCCGCAACGAACGGGGCGGCAGAAACCTTCATGAGAACATTGAAAAAATCTGTCAACGCAAGCCTGAAGCCGGGGCTGAGCATGGAAGAGGCATGCCATAACTTCTTGGTGGCATACCGGACGACCCCGCACATGACAATTGGCTCAACACGTGCCAAAATGATGACAGGAGAAGAATTTCGCACAAGGGTCGAACTTCTTGGGCTGTCAATAACGGATGTCGTGCGATCAAAACAGACGAAGCAGCACGCCTCGCTCAACTCTAAAGAACGACACCTACATCAGTACGACCAGGTCTGGGCAAGAGACCACAGGAACGGCAAAAAATGGTCGAAAGGCGTCGTCGCCCGAGTTCTCGGAAGCAAAATATATTAAATTAACCGGTACATCACTCAAATCATCCCCGCTCTATATACGCCATCGTCGGCGAAAAGGTCTGTCTCACCTACAGCACCATGGAGGCAGCAACCTTCGTGCTGCCGCAAGTTCTACTGAAGCAGCTGATATGCTTGTAGAGCAGGGCAGCCAGCTGCTAAACAACGTCGCGGTCCTGCTGGAACAGGTGGGCCCGCGTATAATCTGTGTCGGTATTCCTTCTTCCATCGTATGTCCCGGACGACGCCCGCCAGGCTGCGCTCAGTGTGTACGGCAAGATTCTCAGCATTTCCCACCTGACCTACAAGGGCCGTCCCACCTGTCCACCGGCACGAGGGTCCTCCGCATGGAGGTGGTGAAGGCGGTACCCAACTTCGTCCACGTCGCGGGCCACCGCGTAATGTGCGAGTCCAGGGGAATGGAGCGGGTGTGTTCCCGCTGCGGCCAAGAGGGTCACTTAGGGGCGACATGCCGTGTGCCCCGTTGCAACCGGTGTGGCGTCTTCGGTCACGGCACCGAGGGCTGCAGCTCTTCGTGCAGGCGGTGTGGTCACAGCCATGCCACGTCCGACTGCACGCTGCCCTGAAGTTACTCGGCAGTGACCCGAGCTACCAGTCCACTGAACGAACCCTCGTTAGCCTTCGACAGACGCCACAGCGTCCGCCGGTGCAGCGGGCAACGCCCCCGAACCCGACGCCCAGTCAGCCGCACCTCACAAGCAAGTGAGTGCGACGCGCCCTGAAGATCGACTGGCAGGACGCTCCAACTGACCCTGAGACCGCAACAGCCAGCAACGACGACACTTCAGAAAGTGAGTCTACAGGTTCGCTGGTCATCGACGAAGCTGTGCCAAGGGTGCCGCCGGACGAGTCGCCGGCAAGCCCGGAGTCGACAGCCGCCAGCGAGAAGACGTCATCGAGCAGCGACCCCGGTATGGAAAGACGGATTTCCCTCGACACCCTCGATGCCATCGCGCTATCCACAAAGAGCATGGGCGCGTCAAAGTCTAGTGACGACAGCGACGGCACCTCTGCCTTCGACCGCTGGGACGTCAAGAGGACTTTGGCCACTGCGACGGACTCGGACGCATCCGGTCGTGGGTCTGCACGAGCGCCGGGCCCGAAGAAGGTTCGCAGGGCAGGGAAACGTCCGATCGTCGGAAGCCTCTCCCCGTAGCGTCAGTCTTTGCTAGTATTTTCTTTTTCCTGTAATTATCGCATGTCTTGTTTTTTCTGCTATCTACTTATGGCCCTTTGCATTTTATCTTCAAATGTTCAGGGCTTTCGTTACGAAGACAAGCAGCGGGGAGTTTTTCATTTTGCCGGGAGCTTGGGCTGCGATTTACTTTTTATTCAAGAAACTACTTTTTGTTATGCTCGCGATGTAGAAGCATTCAAATCGCGGTTTGCGGTCTCTTGTGTTGTTTTGTTGTTGTTTTGTTTCGTATAGTTTACCGGGTTTCACGGTGTGGGCGCTATCATTTTCCACCAGTGCCTGGCGGAAAGTTTTTGTACTTTCGACCTTGAGGGCCGTGTCATCGTGTTTGATTTTAATTTAGGCAGTCATCGGGGTTCACGCGATAAGTGTGTACGCGCCCCCACGAGCCGCGCTTTCAATTTGTTTTTTCCTCGGACATTAGACGCCTACCTTTTCGATCAGCAACCCTTTTTTCTGCTGGGCGATTTTAACTGTGTGACGGACTCGGGCACTGAACGTGCAGGGTCAGGGGCGGCGTCGGTCTGCGTGGAATGTGAGGGAGGTCGAGCGCCCCATTCCTGATTTTCGGCTGAGGGACGCTTGGCAGGACAGACCTCCCAATGATTTTGGGTACACGTGGGCTAGCCATGGCATTATATCCGCATACATATATACATATATATATAGCCTACTTCCCACTTGACTTTCCATCGGTGGTATATCCCGTTGCCAAGATCTTGCCTCTCACTTCGGACGCGCGGTATACATTTCAGGCCACCACGCACTTACTGCGACACTGGTCGTTCCGAAGCTTCAGTCTGGTCGGAGCACCTTGTGGCGCATGGAAATGTGCCTCTTACAAGAGGCCGCGGCTGTAGCTGAGCTGCGCGGCAGTACAGCCGAGACTGTCTCTGCAGCCCTTTGACGCCACACAATGAGGCGGCTTGAAAGCGCTCTGGAGGTCCCTGCTAGCTTTCGGCTGGCAAGCGCCGTAATGTGACGCAAACTGCACAGCTGAATGATGTTATTCAGCGAATGTTCATTGTGCAGCTGGGCGGTTCAGACACACTGTTCATGCGGGAGTACTGCATTGCTGAACTCAGCGCTAACTACAGCCGCCTACTCGGGCTGAATTTGCGAACCACCGGTGTCAAGTTTTCGAGGGGTAGACCTGTGTTCAACCCGGAGGTGCTGCGGTACCTCCGCGCGTCGGGGACGAGAGGTGGGGCCCCAACACGGGTACCGGGGGTTACTCTTTCGGGCGGCCATGAATCCTCTCGGCAGGAGGACATCGAGGCCGTCTTCAGGGACTATTTTGTCCAGCTGTACGCCACGAGGGAAGAGAGCAATACGCGTCACCTTTTCTCTGTCGCGCGGCAGTTTTGCAAGGATCTTCCAGCCGTCCCTCGCGAGATGAATGAAACACGTTGCGTCCGGCGACAGGAGGTCTAGAACACTGCGTTCTTTGAAGACCGGCTCCGCACCAGGCCCGGGCGGCCTGCCGACTTAATTTTATTCCAAATTATGGAAGGTCCTCGGTGATGCACTGGAGAAAGTTATCAAGACGTTTCTTGCATCTGGTTTTGTGTCCGATTCTTTTAAACAGGGATGAATTAATTTGACGCCAAAAAGCTTCGATTTTTTGTCATAACCTTGGGTGTGGAGGCATATATAACGTCACTGAACGCGGATTACAAAGTTTTTTCCTCCCTTTTAAGTAAAAGACTCCACGATATATTTCTCTTCATAATCAGTCCTTTTTCAAACTTGCAGTGTCCCAGGACGCACAATTTTTTCTTCCCTGTCACTGACGCGACATGTTTTCGCGTATGCTACGTCATGGCAGATATGCGGGTTTTTTTGTGTGTCACTTGATCAGGCGAGAACCTTTGACCTGGATAAGTACAGTTATCTTTACAGAGTTTCAGGATGTTTTGGTTTCTCTCCCTCCTTTGTGGAACTTCTTTGGCGCCAGTATGGAGGCTTGTCAAGCGAACTTTAAGTTAACAGTTGCCTTACTGCACCTTTTCCCGTCACGCGGGGTGTGCGACAAGGTTTCCCCTTATCGCCCATGTTGTTCGTTCTAAGTGTACACGGCTGCACGCCCTAAGGTGAGTTTTGGATCTCTTTAATGATGTAGATTATGTGGTGCGCCCTCTTATCCTCTACTGGTTAGTCCACGTACACCGCACATGTGTGCCGTGTGGGCTTGGTAACTTGTGCCCTGCGGCGCAGAGTCCAATGCCGCACTATGCTTCGGTGGTCGCGATGCACCGACGGATAACTCGAGAACCCCTCGACATATGTGTTCAAGAGACTCCCGTGTTGCGGATTGGTGAGTCACTTTGTGTTGCTGGAGTTGTCCCCCTCGGCACCTTGTACGAAGTGCAAGGTGCTGAGGGGGACACGCACAGCGGCGAACGCGCAACCGCTTTACAAGAATTTTGGTAGCACTAGTCCGGCAAGTGCTATGGGAGTACCGAAATAGAGCAGTTGTGCAACACCGCCGTCACAGGGCCCTTTTTCCGATGCTTAGAACATTGCGAGAGCAAGCTGCGGACCACCTTTAAAAGGAACTCTAGTCACTGGGCGAACAGCAGTTCCTCCGAAGGTGGCACTCCCGATTCATTATTGTGAATGACAATAGACTCTCCTTGCGTCCCACAACCTATTTTAAATAATGGAAGTGTAAAGAGTCTCTAGGTGTGGCCTTCGTGTCAAAACAATGTGTAAGTATGCACATATGCAAATACAATTGTCTGCCTAGCAATCAAAAGAATGATTGAGCGCGCTCTGAATGTTGCAGTGACGACAATGTCACGTGCGTTGCCCTTTCAGTTACGAAGAGTAGTAGCAAATTTCAACTCTCCCGTGCTGAAACGAAGTACTTGAATGCATCCTTACCTAGAAATTGTGATCGGAGGGTATTTGTTAAGCTCATTTCCTCCGTTAGGGGAATATATGTAGCTGGTGGTTGGTCACAAGAGCTGTCAATCATCGCATCCAAGGTCATTGAAACAATTTCGGTCAATGACGTGCCATAATTTTGACCCTATTCTTGCCAATCAATAACCAAACTCTACATATACGGCTTTGCTGAGAAGCAGAGCCGTTTATCGAGAGAGTTTGGCCATACATTGGTTTCAATAGGCGAGCATCTCGGGGCCAACCACAGGCCGCGAAACAGCCCCTAGCGGCGGTCGTGAGCTCTAAATTTGTGACACGACTAATTCAAGCCGTTTTAGCGTCGCTAGAGTTAAAAGGTGTAACTCTCAGTGACTGAAAACTTTGTGCGTGCGAGGTTTTCGTCACGCCAATATTCAAGTGTAGAATAAACGAACGTGCGCTCCAAACCAGGGCCAACTTGCTAGAAACAGCGTCTCAGCTGAGACGGTGAAAGAAAGCACTGCCAAAGCCAGCGCACGAGCCGAGCGGGACACCGCGTCTCCAGACGCTCGCGCGCCCCACCCTTTGCACTGTTTTGTTTCTGCCAGTCACAGGACGCTGTTCTAACAAGCCAACATTAGCAGTGCAGAGAAAGGCATGGGCACGAGCGCGTGGCTTTGGAAAGTGGCTCCTATGCACGAGTTCTCGTACAAACAAAAGCGTTTTTGCTCAGCTAGGTTTACGCGCCTGTATCTTTGTCTTCACTGCCGACATTTGTAAAATGGAGCAGAGAGGCCGAGATTGAACGCCTCTATTTCACGCTTTGAATGTCGTTTGCAATATTCTGACGTCGCGGTCTCCTGATTGGTCGACGCTGTGTCACAAATTTAGTTTACGCTCTAAGCGCGGGGGGAATATTCGGCGCTGGCGGTGGCCTTTGCTCCGCCTGTTGGCCAAACTCTCCCAATACACGGCTCTGCTGAGAAGGCACTTCTGGCACCCCTGGTGGCTCAGTTAGTGCCTGTGGAAAGACTCCCGTAGCCTGACTTGACAATTACCAGGCTCGAGACATCTAAACACCGTAAGTGGATTACACTGGAGGTTGAAGGGTTATGCTTCGTTTCACCTTAAGTAATCCAGACGCATGCCGACGCTATACGAGCTGATGGGATCAATAAGACAGTGTCAAAAGCTCACCACCACGGTGTTGGTGGTTCGCTGTTTCTGTACGTGTTCTATTGTCGCTGAACCAATCACGAATAAAAAAGGCCCAGTGACTTGCGCTTTTGAGTCTGCTTGATTGGTCCCATTGGCTCGTAGCGTCGGCTGCGTCTGGACTTCAGCTGAAACGAAGTATAGTGAAAAAGTCTGAAGTGATTGACGCAAGAAAGGGGGATGCACTATACTTCGTTTCACCTTAGGTCCGAGCGCGGCCGATGTTATGAGCCGAAAGGCCAATCAAACCGCGCAAAACGCGCATCGTCATGGTGTGCTGTCTGCGCTTGATAGGACTAGCCGGCGGAGGAGCACGCACAGAAAGACGGCGAATACCCGCTGGTCCTATCAACCACAGAATGCACGCCATGACGTTGCGCCTCTTTCGCTGTTTGATCGGCCCTTCGGCTCATAACATCGACCGCGCTCGGACCGAAGCTAAAACGAAGTATAGCATCCCGAAACCTTTACGCATTACTATCATAAATATTTTTTTAATAAATAAACACGATAGTTGTTGGCACAAGCATGTCACAACTAAGGATGCTTTAGAAATTTATATTCGGTCATTCATAATCACGTCACAATAAAAACAAAAAAAAATGACCGCATCTCCACGTGGTGAATGACGTTGATTGGGGCGAAGCTCTGGTGGTGCTGATGATACTGATTTTTTTAGCATTTGACCGCAGTGCCCTTTCGTCTATAAACGTTGAGCCAATGCATGCAAAGTTTAACACGATTATATACGCATTTGACCGCAGCGCCCTCTCCTGTATAGACGTTGAGCGGCTACATGCAACGTTTCATCCATGACAGAAACCCCAGCTCTTGAGTTACTACCACATCTCAGAGCCCCCTACTCGTCCCGCAGTCGTGGTCGAGTGGTTAAGGCGATGGACTAGAAATCCATTGTGGTCTCCCCGCACAGGTTCGAATCCTGTCGACTGCGCAAACATTTTGTTTTCTTTTTTTTAAGAAGACAGATGGGATGGCAATCGATGTGAGCACGGACGCCGGACAAGGCTAGATTTTAAGGAGCTTCGCCCCTGAAAATCTCACTCCCTTATTTTGCTTAGAGCCCACAACCTGCACAATTTAAATGCGCGGATCAACAAGAACTCCCGGCACTTCTTGACTTTTTTATGTTCATGCCCAAGGCGTGCCAATCTTCAAGCGCTTCCTAAAGGCAAACTGATGTGAATGTTAGCCTCAAAATTTACAAAGGAGTGAATGGTGTTTACGTACAATGTAATCGGACGTGTTCACCTTCCGAACAGGGTATTCTGGTGAGTAACTGCCGAAGATCGACGCAACATTGAGAAGCATTTCTGAAATTTAATTGATTTGGACTTTGAAGATTACTAGAGACATAGCACATAAACTGGAGTCACCATGAATTACATTTTCTTTTTTTCTTTCCTTATTTTTCTTACCAGACATGAACATTGCTTTTTTGAGCACTTAAGATATGGTCTGAATACGCGTCAGGATATGCTGACTTCGCGAGTACTGAATACCACACATTTGATTTTCTAAACATACACCCCGAATTGCAAAAGCAATTTCTACGTCCCCCCCCCCCCCCCCCCCCCATGAAGGAAATATTTTATTAATAATTAATACAACAGCTTTAGGGACATCCCAGGAAAGAAATATCAGCCATAAAAAGAACGGCCGAGTAGGATAAAAACAAAATAAAAAATGTAAACCCACTCGCATGTTTTCATTTTCAATAATATTAAGCCAGTGATTTCCTTCTTTCAAAATTACGAATATCTGATGCCAAAATACTGTCTCCTCACAGGCAACCTAAGAATAAGAGCCGGCTATTATGGAATACACGTCATCCAGCCCTATGGTTCTTTCTAAGTGAGCGCCCACATAAATGCTGCCTGTACCAACTTTACGCCTCTACAGCATTTCTTGTCTACAAATAATCCTCGCACAACCAACGCAAACTGCAGGAACAACTGGATGAACATTCTCGACGCGAACACGTATGCTTTAAGCCTCAGTGGGCACCCATGTGTGCTAGTTAAGAAGTCGAGAATTACGATAAAGATTACCTGTGTTGTCTTGTTTCGTTTTCTTTGTTTTTTACTCCCCAATTTTAATTGCTGTTTAATATCCCTCATCCTCATCTTATGTTCTCCTTTTCACTGTGCAGACGTGGATCTACAAATCAGGATATCGCTGTTTTTTTGTGTTTTTTTTTAAGTGCCAGCGAAAAAGTCTTGCTGCCAGCTCGCACTCAAGGACAGCACGTACTGTACGTTTATGAAAAGCTATACTTAATTTGATACTTAGTAAGTTTGCCTTAAGCTTGATACATCGTAAGGTCGCCTTAAGCGCGTGGGCCCAGAGTGTGCAGTAAAAAATGGAAAGTGAATATCAAAAGAATATTATTTATAATTGCGGCCTCTCGTCCAAAAAAGTAAAAAAATAATAATAATAATAATCACTGCTTCTTTCTTTCTTTTTTTGTACCGGAATACGACTTCTCTTTAAAGTTATTACGCCTAATCCAACGCAACATATGTCGGTACTGGTTGTGCAGCTTTCGGAAACTGCGCTATTTAGATTTAATTTTTGGCAAGGACTTTAGCGACTACTGTAAATTCCTGAGGTATTATTAAAGGCTTTCACTTACCGGCAATCGTAGTTAAAGCATCGGAAAAATAAATAGCCCTTCTGCTGTTAAGACCCGTTAAATTGCCTATAGAGTCCCCGTATGATAAAAATATCACGCACAAAACAGGAAAAAATATTTCAACGAGTGTGAGAAATACATGTCTTCTGAACTGATATTTGCATAGATCCTTCCACAGAAGCAGACAAAAATGATTCATGCAACGTGGCATATCTGAAAATAAACGAAACAGAGATTTGGCAGCCACGACCCAGAGGGTGTGCATTCCGTCTGAACACGTTACCGTATTCCTACTGACTACCGGTTGAGAACTTCAATAAAATAGGCACATCCACTTTATATACACTATTCAAAAACAACTGCGGGGAACATTAATTAAAACTTGTTGTTGGCCTAGTTGGTTCATGATGCAGTCTAGAGGTTTTTTGCGCGACACAAGGGACAATCACAAGCGAGTAGACACGGACAAGCGCACAAGGGACAATCACAAGCGAGTAGACACGGACAAGCGTAAACATTAAGATGCAAATTTTCGGTTAAGCAAACAATTAAATTGTTATTTTACAAACGTTCAACCTTTCCTCTCTGCCATGGACAATAAAACTGCATTGCTTACCTCCAGGCTCAGACCATCATTCCTGAACGAGTACTTCCTTACTTTTACTTTCTCTTCGTCATTGAGGAGAAAATGCGATTGACATAGTATTTTCACTTTCGTCGCGAAAGCTCGCGCTGACCCTTTCCGAAATTCAGTCTGGCCACTTTGACCGCTATCATCATCTGTGGAAAGGCATCTGTGCCATACCAATGGCGGCCTTCTAGTGACTCATAAAGGAAGACGTTGAAGATGCTTCTAAGCGGATGATGCGAGGCCTGTACATTCGGGGGGTCAGTACGACGCGACGTAGGAATGAAACACAAGAGCTACGTAAGCGTTTATCTCTAATAACTCGGGTTCAGTCAATCTGCGGGCGGCACACAATCGGCTTTAAAGCATTTTGGTGTATAGAATTTTCCCGAGGCATCTGAGTGGGTTCGAGCTTTGTTCTGAATACAGGTTCTTGGTCACCATCGAACTGTAAGTGATCGAGAGAGACTCACACTGAAGAATCCCTCGCGTGCCGTTGACTTGCAAAAGTGACGGCGCCGATACAAGTTCATTTCCGCCATTGATATGGCAAAACGTAAACTGTTTTACGAACCACCAGATGGCCCTGAATTTCGGAAAGGGTCGATCTGGATGAGCAATGAGCATCGTACCGACGTACGATCGTGCATCACTACGGCGTGGTGCACGTTAAAGACCCCAGGCTAGCGGTTCTACCGCATCGACTAAATTTCTCATCTACAGTGGGTAACAATGTCGCCATGTTCAGGCAGGCTAACCTCCCACTGTATAAAAAAAATAACGATTATGCTCCATCTCGATAGTTCCGTGCAGCGCAATGGAAGCTGTATGCTCTTTAGCCAATCGGCAGAGCGAGCATATCAGAAAATGGATTTCATTTCATTTCATTTCATTTATTTGGCTCAGGAGAGTCGGGAGTACAGCAGAAAGGCCGAAGGCCCATACCAGTTGGTCTGCAAACACCCAAACTAAAGGGGGGGGGGGGGGGGGGGGAGGGCAAAGCAAAAGCAACAAAATACTTTTGACAAATACAAGTTTAAAAAAAACCAAGACAACAACAATTAGATACTTGCACAAAGGCTATGTGAGCGAATGACGGAGATGGCTAGTTACTCTATGGCAGAAGTCCTTCACTTCGTCTCGTGCCGTGGGCGGGCACAAGGTGAAGCTAGGTGGCAATGATCGCCAGTGCGTCACAGTCCTCACAACAAAAGACTGGCGATGCCTCTCAGTTCTGGCTAAGATAGGCTGCAATGAACCGGTCCGATTTTTCCTTAAAGGGAGCACAACGCCAGACTGGCTTGAGTTCAGAATCAAAAGGTTGGTCAGCAGTCGTAGGGAGGCCACCTCTCGCCGTAAGGCAAGTGGGTTCCACCCAACAGCTTGCAGTAAATCGGCCGTTCGCATTTCCCGGTAACGTGCTATGCGTGTGTCGCGCCGCCTAACCAAGGTGGCGTAGGCGGCCCGACGCTGGACGCTCTCCAGTGCCGCTACAAGGTGTTCCTGGTGGGGGCTCCATATGGGGCAGCAATACTCAAGTTGAGGAAGCACAAGTGCAGTGAAGAGATGTCTTAAGGTCTCGGGTCCAGCCCCCTTGGTTACACGGAGACAAAATCCGAGCTGCCGACGCGCCCTCGAAAGTACCTCTCCAACGTGAGCGGAGAAACGTAGCTGGGCGTCCAGGGTGACACCCAACAGCTTTGCGCTTGATGTCCACCTCAGGGCAACACCATCAAGGCAAAGACTAGGAGGGGCCAGGGGTTGCCGGGCGCAGGATATCACCATAGCCGAGCACTTGGCAACATTTAGAGAGAGCCTGTTCTCAGAGGACCAAGCAGACACTGCATCAAGGTCATGTCGGAGCTGCTGTTGGTGAGCAAGGCTAAAGATCGGGTGCAGAAGAGTGACATCATCTGCATAAAGCAGGGGCTTGCAGTACAGGGATGTAACAATGTCATTGATGTAGACGTTGAAAGGTGTGGGTCCAAGCACACTGCCCTGAGGAACACCGGACAAGACCCCAACTGTATCAGACACTGAACCACGGAACACAACGCGCTGAGTTCGCTCACATAGAAAGTCTGTCAACCAGTTGAGGAGTTCGCCACATACGCCAAAAGCACGGAGCTTGCATATGAGGATCTTATGGTCTACTCTGTCGAATGCCTGCCGGAAGTCCAACTGAACAAGCGCAGAGGGGGTACGGCCATCCAGGTACTCACTGGCAGTGTTGACGAGAACAGCCAGGGCCGACTCGCAGCTCCGACCGGGCCGAAAACCATGTTGATACACAGTGATTAGATTATGCTGTTCGAAGTGAGCAAGCAGTTTTCTGTTTATTACACGCTCCATGGTCCTGCAAACTACGGAAGTCGTGGAGATGGGGCGGTATGATGAGGCAGTGTCAGTCGGCGCCTTGCCACCTTTGTGTACAGGCGTTACCATGGCATGTTTCCACTGCCGTGGCACCTTTCCCGCCGAGAGGAAGTTGCCAAAAAGCCGAGTAAGGACTGGGCATAATCTGGTGGAGCAGGCTCGTAGGAATGCAGGATGAACGCCATCAGGTCCTGCACTTTGGGAAGCGTTGAGGCAGCGCAGCGCTTCTTTAGTGTCGTCCTCTGTGATCACTGGCCTGGTAGGTACATTACAGTCAGATGTTTGGGCACTGGGAGTGCCGAGAGCTAGAGGCACATCTAGGAGAGCGTCGGAAGCCCATACAGAGGAAAAATGGTCACTGAACAGCTCAGCAATAGTTTTAGGGTCACTGAGAACCGAGCCGTCCCTTTCGAACTCTGGGACAAAGGAGGACCTGCGCTGGCTCTTGATGTATGCCCAGAAAAGCTTGGGAGAGCGCGCAGCTTTCTCGGCGACCACGCACAGGTACTCCTTGTGGGCCGTATACACCAACTTTTTCAGGTCTCGTTGTGCTCTTCGTGCTGCAGCAAGGACGTCTGGACGATTTGTCTTCTTGGCTTTTCTGAAGAGTTTCCTCTTTTTGTGGGAGAGGCGTATAATATCATTGGAGATCCAGGGGGTCCTCCGACGGCCGGACAGATGCTTGGAAGGCACACAATCTGCCTCAATGGCGCTCATGATGTCCAGCCACATGTCGTAAGCTTCATCTACAGATGGAGTGTCGAGGACCAGACTCCAGGGTGCGAGATGTAGGAGGCTGTTCAGGTGTGGTAGGTCCATCCTGGAGAAGTTCCGTACCATTTTAGAATAATGGCCAGACTTCGGCAGCGTCAAGAGGCTCGAAAAGCGGATTGCGTTATGGTCGGACCCAGCCAGGCTCGGTTGGATGGAACAGTCAGTTATGAGGGGAAGGTTGCTCACAAACACGAGATCTAAGAAGGACGCTTTGCCTGTGATCGACCTGTATGAGGGTTCACCGCACACCTGAACAAAACCAGACGTTTCCATAACATCAAGGAGAGCATCGTCGTGCGGGCTCAGCGGGACAGGTGCAGAGAGGTCAGACCAGTCTATGTGAGCGTTAAAATCTCCAAAGACGCAGACACAGGAGTAGGCCGAAACGTCAACATGTGCCAGAGATTGCCCCAAGAGATCGTAGGAGGCAGCTCGCGTGCTAGGTGGACAGTACACGCAGCAGAGCAACATCTTGCCCTTCCGATGTTTAACTTCGACAAAGACTGCCTCAAGGTCCTCTGACTCCAGGTCGCGCCTCCGACGGCAGGGCAGTCGATGGGGCACCATGATCAATACACCACCACCATAAGACGCACGGTCCCTCCTATAGACGACGTGCCTGGCGGTATCGATGAGCTGACCGTCGTGGACAGACGGGTCGAGCCACGTTTCGCAAAGACCAAAGACTGTGTCTGGATCCGCCTCGACCAACGCTTGGAAATCAAGTGTTTTGTTTTTCACTGAACGGACGTTTGAAAACCACACTGCGATGCGGGAGCTCCCAGGTGAAGGGCCGACCGGAGCCGGCGACAAGGCGGGCTGCTGGGGAGCGGTGTCCGCGGGCTGGCTGCTCGGAGCCGGAGCGAAAAGATCGTCATCCAGGGGTGGGAGTGCACAGACTCCGCAGTACCACTCTGTGGACGAAGAGGAGAGTCTCCTGTAGGCTTTAATTGACAGCAGCTCACACTTGGGATGGTGCCAGGAGTCGCATCCGTCGCACTGCAGCGCAGCCACATTCTCGAGGACCGGCCGGTCACAGCGGGGGCAAGTGGGCCGCGGCCCAGGATTGGGAGGAACGTCTCCGGCGAGGAGGAGGAGCAAGGTGACGGGCGCTTGCTGGAGCGAGCGGGCCGAACGGGCTCTGAGGGCAGTCGTTTCTCCAATCCCAGTAGGCTTAGCCCATCCCACGGCAAAACCGGCATCACGGGGGGAGGCGACCGCGATGTGCAGCCCAAGTGGTACAGGCAGGCAGGCGAGACGTTCATCGATACTCGAGATAGCAGGGCATTGCCAGCGAAGGCTTGCGAGTACGAAAAGATAAAACAAAGTACGGAGACACGCAATCTCGGACGCCATGTTTCAAATGCTCAAATGCTCGGGATTCCGATTCAGAAAGCGTTTGTTGGCCTTTGGGTACAGTGTACTACACTGTAAAAAAAGCCCGTACGCCTACTTTCCCGCAAAACACTCGGAGAGCCAATCACCGCGACTTACGGAGGCAGCTCAGCGAATGACGATGCCGAAACTTATGTTTAGACCAAAAAACGCAGTCTGAGTTTTGACATTAAGCAATGCAAGTATGACGCTTGGCAATGCTTAATGTCACAACTCAGACTGCGTGTTTTGGTCTAAACTTATGTTTCGGCATTGTCATTCGCTGAGCTGCCTCCGTAAGTTGCGGTGATTGGCTCTCTAAGTGTTGTGCGGGAAAGTAGACGCAAGGGCTTTTGTAGAGTAGAATACTTGGTGTAGTGTTGGGACCGGAGCGGCTCGGCAACGGGAGCTCGTGAGGGCGCGTGTATTGACGGTTTGTGGCGGCGCTGTAGTCGAGTTACTTGAAAAAAACTGCGCAGCCCGCCACGTTTGGCGGAAAATGTGTTTAGAGTCGACGACGCTATTGCTTTTCTTTTCTTTTTTCCCCCTTTGAGCGGGGCGCGCGTTGGTAAGTCGACCACGGTTTCATAGTTCCGTGTGTTCGATCGAAATATGTTTTGAATCTTGTGTGTTCTGATTTTGTGGATGGTGAACGCGTAAGTGTAGCGCCATATGGCAGTGAAAGGGAAGCCGTGAAAATGGCTTCTCTTTTCGGCGTGTCAAAGGACAAAGCCACGAGAGAGTTTTGGAAAAAGAATCTGCAACGATCGGACAAGCGTCTTGAAGAGCAACCGCCGTTTGGGAGCTGCATTTCTAGGCCCGCTTCATCCTTCGAGACGACACCCACATAATCGGCGGAAAG
Source organism: Ixodes scapularis (assembly GCF_016920785.2). Taxonomy (NCBI): domain Eukaryota; kingdom Metazoa; phylum Arthropoda; class Arachnida; order Ixodida; family Ixodidae; genus Ixodes; species Ixodes scapularis. Next base: position 45,591,817 of record NW_024609884.1, read on the forward strand.
GAAGTGAGAATTCCTTGTGGACGCCAGACGCGGTGCCGTCTCTGCTCCGAAGTGTACCCCAGAACCTGAGGGGTGACCGTCCCGGAGGACGAGAGGAAAGGAAGTGGAAGGCAAGTCCACCAGAGTCCATCGGTGCAAAGAGTTCGGGGCTCGCTCGGGAAACTGCGTTGTCACCAGTGGTGAACAGCGAAGCTCCTGCCGTGATCCCACGAGGCATCGATCGCGGCACACTAGTCACCCTGAATATGCCAGCTCCCTACTGCGCTGTTCACAAGTTCAGCAACTTCGACGGTGTTGCTTATTTGGAGACTGCATTCGAGCCGAAGTCTAACAAGATCATCATCGAAAGGCCGGTGTTCATTTGTTTCGACAACTTACCTGATGTGGTATGCCAAGTTACCTTCACCTTCAGGGTCATGTATGTATTTCAATGCCGTGCTGTAAACCATTAAAACTTTTACCTTGCCTGATTTACGTGTGCTGTTCTTTCTTGCGGTGATGTGAATTAGTTGCTTGTTTTCTTCTTTGGAGTTCATAAAGCATTACTTTTTTAGCCCACGTTTTCTCAGTTTTTGGTCTCAAGTTCAATGTTAAAACAGGTGATAAAAATTGTCACAGAAGTTATAAGCCATTTCTTACAAGTGAACGTCAGGTGGTCCTCGGATGGTCGTGGCAGCCACGAACAAATATAAGATTATCATCTCTTTGTGACCCTCGCTTCGGTGGTTTGTCGCATAAATGAACACAAAAATGAGTGACAAGTGAAGCGAGCTGATTAAGGTCAAGAAGAAGAAGAAAACGGGCTGAAAAGAAAGAAGAGAAGTTAACTTTAGGGATACATAAAGACGGGATGAGGACGATTCGCCACATGCGCACTCGTCACAGGACGATTGGTCACAGGACGATTCGTCACATAAGAACATTCGTCACAGGATGACTCGTCATGCGGGCAACTGGTCATATCGATCGGGCAGGTGACGATAGTAAATTGCAAATTTCAACAACTGCCCACATTCCCTGATGACGAGTTTCACGACTTCCCACTGTCACATAAACCAATGGTTAGGAAAACTAATCTTACAATACTCCTCCTCCGCTTTTACTTTAATTATATTACGAGTCTTCATCAGGTTGATCTCAGTTGCTGGCTTTAACGAGCAATAATCCGACTGGCAGCTTAATCAGTTTTTACTTTTGCCTTGCATACACCTATTCGACAAAATCAATAAGTATAGGAATTCTTTCTGCTGAATGTGTACGAGTGAATGTGTACAGCCTCTCTCTGTTGCGATCACCTCCATTATTTTGAATGTAGTCCGAGTTCAAAAATTGTCGCTCTTATATGGCCTCCGCATTCACCGTTCGGGACGGACCCAGAAGCTAAAACGTCTGTTACAAATTCTTTGACCTTGAGAAGCGAAAGACATGCTAAGATAAGATGTGACCCACTTTGTGAGGCCGAACCAACATTCAATGTTCAGGACCGAAACAGAAGCTAAAACGTTTGTTACAAATTCTTCGCCTTTCAGAAGCCAAACACATACTAAGGTATGAGGTGGGGCGGCGGAGAAAAGCTCACCGGAGAAAAGCTCATCGGAGAAGAGCTCACCGGAGATAAGCTCACCGGAGAAAAGCTCACCGCGAAACCGGCAGATGCGGAGAAAAGCTCACCGACCTTTGAGCGGATGCGGAGAAAAACTCACCGATATTTTTTTTAGCTTAGTGGATTCTGCGTCAAACGTGGCAATTTAACACAATTCGTATTCGTCACTTCATTAAAAATGTGTCCTCTTTTTTGTAATATTATTGAAGTTCATTGGGCATATTTACCAATTCCTCAGAAATTAGTAATCACTCACTCTGCATAATAATGAAGCCGCAAGTATAAAAGCAGTACATCGTACATCGGTAAAAAAGGCAATTTATTGACAACTGACACTGCGCCGTCGGTAGCTCTGTCAAATACAGAGGTTTATTATTTGCGAGCTAATATGAATCGCGGTCTGTGAACCGTTTCAGCTCCAAATATTCAGTAGTGCGTAATAAATAAGTATGTGTTTGTTGATGTAATCAGTGTCGGCTACGCTGTTCTCTTTTTGTTCATTTCACTAACAAAACTTTAGTTGCGAGAACAGCTTCGTCCTGACGTGTTTGTTGCGTTCACTCCGTCGTCGTCATTTGGGCGGTTTTCATAATGTATAACGTTTACCAACTTACCCAATTCGCTACCTTACAGAAGACTAGTTCTTACATAGGTCACGAGTAACAACGGTGACAGTGTGCAGCTCTGAAGGTCATGAATGGCTCTACATAGAAGGTCACTATCACACAAAGGCAACGTGTGGAAACACCACCACGAACGGCTAGAAAACGTGCATGTCCGAGGAAGAAAGAAGCCTCGATATCCTACTGGCTGTTTTATCCTATTTTTAAAGGTTAACAGAAGCTCCAAAGAGAATTTCAGGCACCGCGTTGTTGCGCATGAACTTTCGGATTTCGAAATTTACAGTTTTGATTTTTAGGTTTTAGGCATACATTATTAAGTTTTCAACTTTTTCCTGTTCTTCAAGTTCAAAAAGTTGTTAGTTAGGCTTTCTTTGCCTAGAGAGTAAGCCACAGAAAACACTCGCCCGCAATTATTAATGTTGGAGCTTAAGCTTAAGCTTAAGCTCCGACATTATAAGCTTAAGAAATAATACATGAAAGGACATTTTCTTTTTTACAAAGCTGACGAATTTTAATGATAATAAATTGATATATGTTACGCTTGATCCAAAAACCTACATGTAAAAAGAAGAAAAAAAAAATAGGTGAGCTTTTCTCCGCATATGGTCAATGACGGGTGAGCTTTTCTCCGGTGAGCTTATCTCCGGTGAGCTTTTCTCCGGTGAGTTTTTCCCCGGTGAGCTTTTCTCCGGGATTCATGAGGTGAGCCACTTTGTCCGCCCGAACCAAATTAAACAATAAATATTTGGGGGGACGAACTATTGTGGGACCGGTTGGCCGCGTGACGAGTCATCCTATGACGAATGTTCCTGTGTGACGAATCGTCCTGTGACCAATCGTCCTGTGACTAGTGTGCATGTGACGAATGGACCGTATCCCCATAAAGACCTACTAAAACAATCTCGGGCTTTAGTATGAGCCATTTCGTTCCACCGTAAAATAAAAAAATAAAAAACTGCTTTTGAGATTTAGATATTCCCGCCAAATATCTAATGTTTGGCCTTTTGAAACCAAGGAAATGGGCATTTCATTTAAAATTCTCACTATCCGACGAACCGAAAGTCGCAGGTAATTCTACGCTGAAACAACTTGCAATTCGCTTCTTTAAAGTCACAATTGTCTTTATGTGAAGGCAGAGTAATGTAGCTTATACCGTCCAATACATTGAAGCATCATGTTACCCACGGTCGTGCCGCAGCGTAATTGATGCCGCGGTGAAGACCGCTGGCAGGTCATGTATCAGAAATCCTATGTGCAGCGGCACGAAAGCGGAACGAAAAATTCATACTTTGGCGCCTGCAGCCGCGCATGCGCATACCTTCTGGGTAACGCGCCGGTGACGACACCTGTCGCGATCAATACCACGCGCCTCAGGCAAGCCGCTCCGGTCCCAACACTACCCCAGAATTCTAGTACACTGTATTTTGGGGGAGGGAGTCGAAACGCGCTTTAGCTTTCTCTTCATCCTTTGTTTCTTCTCCTTATTTTTTTTTTTTTTTTTATTTTAGCCGCGACTGGTAATTAGTATCGCTGCTCAATCTATTCTAATCATTGACATTGATGCTAGCGAAGAGTCCTAGTTTGTTACAGCTAATATTTTGGGATATGGTGTGTGCTATTTTAGGGAAAAAATTATTATACAGAGGGATCCATCATCTGCTTGTTGTTGACACCGTATTTTTACTTGAACGCGCCAGGCGCATGACCCTAAAGCCAGGGCCCCATTAGTTATGCATGGTTATGCATCATACAAACGATAGTCCGCAGACACCGTTCGAACGTTGGTCCCCCCGCACGCTTCGCATGCGGCGCCCCAAGCTACTCTTTCAATTGTTTGGCATTTGGCATGAAGCTTAGATGGCGTGGTGACTCGCAATCTAATCTGTCTGCAAACGTTTCTACACATCATTTTTTTTTACGTTCTTATACTTAGACGTTTTCTTAACGACGGTCCTTAGGCTGATTGATTTGCTGCCCTCCTTCAGCAGGACTGCTAAAACTTTCAAAGCGACTTGCTTGGCCTCTTTGGGATAATATAAAGGCTTAGAGGCGGCATCGCATCGGTGTCTCGGCAGCTGCAATCCTTCGGGAACCGAAGCACCTCCTGAAAACTCATCTCCACTTCGTCTGAATCAAAACCTAAAGCAAATTTTGATTTTCATAATATATTCAAACATCTTCCGTGACGCAACAGACTAATCTTTTTCAGAAACACTTTCGCTTAACCTCTTCTAATAATCGTTATTTGTAGAATTGATTGTAGAATCTCCTTCTCGCGTGGTACAGTACATCGAACAAAGTCAAAATTCCTCACCGAATGATTCAGACGAACAAAGGAAGGCGGTTTACAATGGACCTTTTCCGAGAAGCGTTCTGCGCACGCGCGAGCGCCCGATGCCAAGCGGCAGAAGTCGGAACGAAAAATCGAGGAAATTCGGAAGGACGCTGTATATCAGCGAGTAGAACAGGCAACTGCACCATATATATAATTGTGTTACACAAAAAAAGAACGTCGACGGAAATGAAAACACGACGTTTGGGTGGACGCCACGGATGCCCCTCTTTAAAGTCGCGTTGGGCAGGCGCCGCTGCTCAGAGAGCGAAGAAACTGGTAGCGTAGCTCCCATTATCGATTGGTAGCGCAGGTAGGTCACTTCCTCAATTTTTAGTTCGTGCAGCCACCGCCTGGTGCCGTCGGTATGTGGAAAAGGTCCATTAGGAGGGGTCAAATCAGTTTAGAAGCATGCACCTTTCCAATCGCTTGAGGGGTATAGAAGGGAAACACGTCGCGCACCACAGAACTTTATTGTACGTTCCACTTAGCTTTCATCCCGCAGCTTTCACAATGCTGCACGGAACTTCTGAAAGAAAGTTTAATTACTTTTTTTACCTTCGTGGAACCTTCCAAAACCTTGTTTTCAAAATAGGGAATTGCAATTGTATATTGTTTTGAATGGCGGACGACAAGCAATTTATATTAATTAAACTAATCGTTCAGTGTGATATGTATTTGGTGTTGGCTTCGAGTGCGACGAGAAGGGGGCAAATAAACCGTCTGTATAAAAACGTAAAAAAATCGCCCACAAAAATTGTATAATAAATGACGAAAACGATCCCTGGAGAGGGGGAACAAGAGGGACAAAGGACAAACACAAATCTCCAAACACAGCTAGGTGACTGGTGCGCGACCGAAAAAATCCGCCTGGTCCGGGCATCGAACCCGGGATCGCTCCGTTACACGTGGCGCGCTCTACCAACTGAGCTAACCAGGGGTTAGACGTCAGTAGAGCAAACGGGTTTTATCAACCGCCACCAGTCTAAACCAACAAGGGTGAAGCTTGCAACTTAAGGTTATGATTATAATGCAATTAAACGCAAAGGTGCAAGCGAGCTGGACAAGAATGACGAAAATAATCCCTGGAGAAGGGGAACAAGAGGGACAAAGGACAAACACAAATCTCCAAACACAGCTAGGTGACTGGTGCGCGACTGAAAAAATCCGCCTGGTCCGGGTATCGAACTCGGGATCATTTTCGCCATTCTTGTCCAGCTCGGTTGCACCTTTGCATTTAATTGCATTATAATCATAAGTATAATAAATGTTTTTCCTTGTTTTGTTGGTTTTTTTTTTTGTTTTTTGTTTTTTGTCTAGATAGCGGGAAGGTTGTCAGCCCCAATGGGTGGATAGGGCGCGTCCTGTACAACTTTCTCTATAAAAGGGAAATTAAGTCCGTGGCAAGCGGAAGAGACAGAGACAGGATAAGCCCAATGCGTATGCTAACTACAAGATAGCTTGAACAATTTGCACGTCATGCGGTTGGCCGCAATATGCAGTTTCAGTACTTTTGAGCTCGGGGTAAAACGAGGAGCCAAATTAAAATAAATACACCTCACTTTATTAGCATCACCGGCCAATCACACGGCCCTGAAAAGGTTCCACTTCACCCGACAGCTGAAGAATAAATGATGTGTACTAGGTGAAAAAAAATAATTGTATAAAATCGTTCACCGAACTGTTTGTCTCGAATGCGTCAAAAAAAGTTAGTCAATAGGACCCCGTCAAGGGCAAATTAAAATACTTATTACTTCCCGAATGCTATCCTATCACTGTAGCGTAAGTTTTCTTCGCTTCTTCAGCTTGAGATGTATTTCAATAAAGAGGTATCCGATCATGCCGGCAGAGAGGAGGACCGTTAGCAACAGGAGCTTGTGAGTGACGAGAAGCACTTTCTGGACAGCAAACGCCACGATGAAACCAAGAGACTCCCAGAGACGGTAGTTGGCGAAGGCCCCTTCCTCGCTGTCCGCAAACACTATGCCGTAAAACGCTGCAAGAGGAGAGACAACGACTTAACTCAAGCGTCGGCGGCTCGCTTAAACTGCACCGTAGACTCAACCATAAAAGAATCATAATTAAAGAACGAGCAAAAAAAATTAAAAAAAAAAAAAACGAGTACGGCTATGAGAAACCTCAGACACAGACACATCACTTGTAGTTTTTCCCTGAGTTCGCCAATCTCCTTCACGAGCCTCGCGCGCATGGCACATGCTTTGACCGCTTTCCAAAGCGGAGAATTCGCGCGTGCCGTGATTTGTCAAAAAAGTCAAATTAGACGTTTTAGTGATTTATACAGCGTAAGGTTGGTCTGCCAGTAGGGGCGACACTGGTTTACACTGTAGATGAGCAATTTTGCCAGTGCATTACGACTGCTAACCTGGGGTCTTTAACGTGCTCACGCAGTAGTGATACACGACCGTACGCCGGTACGATGCTCATCCAGATCGAAACGGGCAGGGGTGGGGCTCAAGCCCAGGATCCCTAGGTTCTGCAGCGCGAGCTTTCGCTCCACGCGCGTCGAGCTGGGTGTGCGCTTCAGCCCACTCGGCCACCGATCCCCCCCCCCCCCCCCCCCCTCACTGGCCAGTTCAGGTACGCCACTGCTGAAGCGATGCTAAGAGGCACCTAAACGTGCGGGAACCTCGCTGTTGCTCTGCGAATGCGGAGCACGAGCCGGCACGAGCACTACCACTGCCTACTGCGAACTAAAGTCATAGCTGCGTCACGTATGCTCCGAATGCTTGGTGAGGTCGGTCTATTTTATTATGGCTAATTCGGGTGGTCATTTCCCGGCAAAATATTTTGCCACATCTTCGGCAAGGGCGTGGTCAAAGGCTGGCGAGTGGGCGCCGTTCGGGTGGCGCTTCTCAGACGTGTGCCGGCAATTTACCGGCTCAATGTTTGTCCGAGCTTCAAGAGGTCGGGCAGCTTGTCTGCCGGACTGTATCCGGTACCGTTAAATCCGAATCGTGAGAGGGAACCAAACGAAACAACGCTCGCCTATAGCAGGTTCGAGTAGAAAACGAGGCTGTTGAGACAGACACCCTTTCGTGCTCCGAGAAAAGATAGCAAAAGCAACGAAGACTAAAAAAATTAAAACTTTAAAGGATGCCAAATTTATATATATATATATATATATATACAATTTATCCAGTTTGCTCAAGGTCAGTTTGCTATGGAACACGGGCCGCATCACTCTTCGTACATTATTTTTTTACAGCAGTATATTAAGTTATCAGACCGCTGTAAAATAATAATTAAGTATGGATAGTGATGCAGCTCGACATTCGAACACGCATTAAAATGTCAAGAGGGGTGGGCGCAATGAGAAGAAGACCGAGGATTTCAAAAACAGGTATTAACAATAAAACAGAATATGAAAAGCGGCGCCGGCCAGCCTCCTTTGGGATCCTTGCAAAATGGCAACAGTTCCTCGGAAATTCAAACAAAATATATTAAAATTTCACGCGTGTGCGGGCAGAACCTCACCGATTTATTAATCTGCACTTCCAATAATTTCAGAATTTAAGATCCTGAAAGTTGTGCGGACTGTGGTAATATCAATATTCCGAAAACTATTGTGAAGCCGCTAGTGTTTCTGCACATCTCAGAGAGTCGGAATTTATAATGTTGACGCATACAGCGTGCTCATTGTACCATAGATTTTTCGAGGAAGAAGTTAAGAGGAAACTGAAGAGGTTCTTAAAGAAAGACGAGTTAGAGGTGAACAAACGGTTAGGGCGAAAACGAGCTGGGTAATGGTTAAACATTTTACTAAAAACCCCGAGACTGGGACGAGAAGGGACGGACTTTGTGTTTGTCCGTCCCTTCTCGTCTTAGTCTCGGGTTTTTTAGTCAAATGTTAGAAGTGACTTCTAGACTATTTTTTATCTTGTGAATCTGTATATCACGTTCGTTTTCCCGGAAGATCTATTTAAACGCGAGAAAACACGAAAATCCTCCGACCAGTTGTTACGTCATAAAATTATCTTTCGGTCGCCAAGCGCGTGTCGCTCGTGTGTGCGGCGCGTGCAATTGCAAGCCTGCCATGTATATTCCCCTGCACTGACACCAGTCGTGACGTATTTTTCTGACCCTTTTTTTTTTTTTTTTAATAGCAAGGGTGCGAGTGCATAGCTTTAATAGCCACTGAAGATGCGCGAGAGCGGAGATTCCGAAAACTCCTTTTATGACGTCACGCTCCGGGAAGGAGGGGCTTCAGCGGTACTTTGAAGATGATTTTCTGCAGCGTCCGTGCACCACATTGCAAAATAATCTCGATGTTCGTGATCCTGAAGGCCAAATAAAGACGATTTGAGCGTTTTTACTCAAATATCAAAGCGCTTCAGTTTCCCTTTAACAAAGCTGACGCGCGACCCAGGCAAATAAAAACGTCAGTTGCCGGCGCTTTGTGTTCTGCTGGAGAGGGTCACGTGGTGCACCGCTGGAGCGTTTTTTGGTCGCCGGTGCCACCGGCAAGGGCTCGCTGGTGATTGACCACCTCAATTTGCCATATGATAATCTTTTCTGCGTTACTGGGGTCGTTGAAACTAAAGTCACTGGATCTGGGAAAGTAGCGCCATTGCCTTCCCACCCGCTGGCCGGATACAAACAAATACCAACATACAGACGACAAAACCTCTCAAGGTGGTTGGCTCATCGCTGCCGGTTGCCATGGCGATCGCCATTTTGGACCCTTCGAAGCTTCGAAAGGGCCTTCAAAACCAGTCGCACCAAGATCGCTATGGAGCATCATCGTACTGAAAGCGATCCTCGGCCAATATGAGAGTCTCTGGCACTGTGCATTCAATAAAATTATCCCTCATGATTATTTCCCCTGATCTCTTACAATTGTGTTGCTCTTCTTGCGTGTTTCAAAACAGTAAAATTATTTTTTAATGCCTGCAAGCACTGACGTTGCGTGTGATGGCGGTACGAAAATGTACGGCATCATACGCGGCGTCGCTTGAAACACTTAAAAAGAGCAACATAATTGTAAATCTGGGGAAATAATCATGAGTGATAATTTTATTGAATGCACAGTGACAAACACGGTCATATTGGCGAGCCCTCACAGTGCACAAGAAACGACAACCTGTTTTCTAAACAGTGTTGAGGTTAGAGACAACCCTGCTCTATTCGATTCGAACCACTACTCGCACGTCCCTAGCAGGCACGTAGCCAGGAGGGGGGGGGGGGGGGGGGGAATCTTTTATTTTGCTGGGGCCTCCTCTCCCCCTTCCCCCTCATACAGCATTTTGTCATGACCTCCCCCCCCCCCCTCCTCCCCCCCGAAACAAAATCCTGGCTACGTGCCTGGTCCCTAGTATTTGAGTAATGTAACGCGCCTACTCACCGTTCACTTGGGTCTGCCAAACTGCGTCTCCTAAGCCCCAGCAGCCAGCGATAATAAAGAAGACGTAAGGCTCTTCGGGAGATGATTTCCAAAGGTACAACAACATGATGATGGCCGCGTTGACCATGGCACCAAAGACAAAGATGGGTATCCTGCCAACGACTTTGATGATAGACCCAAACACCATCGAAAAAATAGCATCTGTAAGTCCAAACGTGATCATCACGAAGCCGACGTTATGGATGCCCAAGGAACAGCTTACATACGCCTGAAAGAGAAAGGTACAATTTAGGGCAAGTCAAATAGAAATTCGGAAGCGTAATAATGTCAATTCACTGCAAAGGTGCAAGTGAAACGAAAATAATCCCTTGACCAGGCGGATTTTTTCAGTTGCGCACCAGTCACCTAGCTTGTCCTTAGTCCCCATTGTTTCCCCTTTTCCGGGGATTATATTCGTCATTCTTGTCCAGCTCGCTTGCACCTTTGCATTTATTGCATGATCATCATCACCTTAAAAATGCAGGCCGTTCACCCTTGTTGGTGTCAGACTGGTGGCAGCTGCTAAAACACGTTTTCTTTACTGGCGTCTAACTCCTGGTTAGCTCAGTTGGTGGAACGCTCCACTGGAAATGGAGAGGTCTCTACTTCGATACCAGGGCCAGGCGGATTTTTTCGGCCGCGCATCAGTCACCTAGCTATGTTTGGAGATTTGTGCTTGTCCTTTGCCCCCTTTGTTCCCTTTCTTCAGAGATTATTGTCGTCCGGAAGCGTGTTGGGCATGCGTATACAATATATTGCGCCCCTTTCTTCGTAGTAATGTACCCATTTAAAAAAACAACTTGCCTGATTAAAGTCGCCGACCAGAAAGGCTTGCTCAACACCGCTGTAGATTGTCAGGGGCACGATGGCCCATTGGTAAGGCTTGCGCATGTGCCTCAAGGTCTCCACCAGCAGACCAAAAGAAGACCTTTTTTTAGTATCCCCGTTCGGCTGCGTCGCAAGAGGGTCGAGGAGCACCAGTACACTGAGTGCCGAAAGGAAAGCGCACACGGTGTAGATGCTCATCAATGTGTACAACTTAGAGCTATCCGGAGGCTGTAAGTTGGCGTTGTCCGTGATCTCTTCCGCAGTTACGAAGTTCACCCCACAGCTTTCGACGCTAAAGTTCAGTGTGGCGTTGGCAGGCGGGCCACCGGGCTTGAGAACATAATAAGAGATGAGGTTGCCCCAGATCTGAGCTGTCTGGAAAACCATGAAAAAAACGCCAAAAAATCGCGTCACCACGTCGACCGTCTTTTGTCCTGTCTGCCGGGCGTACTCGGAAGCCAGGGTTGTCAGGTAAGCGCACTTGGCTGTCCACAGTGGAGCACCACCAAGGCCCAGAATGATGGACGCCGGGATCATCGTGAACCACGTCGGGTAAAAATTAGCGATGAAGTACACCGCGTACATGAGCATGGACACAACGAGCGTGTACTTGAGACCCAGCCGGCTAATCATGAACGTGGGCACGAACATGCACGACACCACCAGTGCAACGTAGATGGTTGCGAGGGTATACGTCCCAAGACCCTGCTCCGAATTGATGCTGCTCTGGAGGTTGGAAACAGATTGAAATGCTGTGAACAACAGAAGGAAGCCAGAGCTAACAACTAGAACGTTTTTGAAGATGCTCCTTCGGCTCATAATTAACACGGGAGGAAGCGCACCGTCTTGCAGATTGGTGTTCTCGCGCATTGCGATGTGGTCGCCCTTCTCTGCATAGCTCTGGCTTGAATGTTGCTTCGAGGTCATCTCCATTTGCTCAGTCGTTTTCGCCATGGAAATTTTCAGGTCTCCTGTTTGTGCCAATCATTCACGAACCTGAAATCGTAAACAGATAACAATTTTAATCCTCTCTTTTCTGCCTATGTCGGAAAGCAATTTTTTATGCCGGAAAATAGTTTTTTGCGTGTTGAAATAACTGGCTTCAGCCAGTGAGGACAGAGAAAGGTTTCTTTCAAAACGGGCAAACGTCGTTTTGTCAATGAGATTGCATGACCATTAAACCGCGTTCCCCCCGCTCCCTCTTGCCACCAGTTTAGTCCAAAAAAGAAACTTCGAAGATTCATGTTACGAGCGCATCGCGAAGCATTAATGAAAGTGTAACAAGTAATCCGAAAAATGTACTAAAAATGAGGAGGCATTCAAAACCCTGAAGTGCTTCAACCAATGATAAAAGGATGCAAGTTATCTGTTATTGGTAACTCTAGTCAACCTTTTTTTTTTTTTTTTTTATGATCTACGTTCACCGCTTTAACATTTTACTGCTTGGAGCACTAAATGTTTGACGTGGTATGAGAGGACATTCATTTTGACACCTCGTTACTTCGATCACTTAGTGCTGTCAGACTGTTTAGTGGTGATCACACGAAACACTCACAGCGCCCTCTTGCCAAAATACAAAGCTATAAGTAGGATTTTGTGTTTTCGTTGTTTATTCTCGTTGTCCTGAAGGAACCTTGTCACTAGTTAGAGATTTCATATGAAACTGAAGTGGCATCTCTTGAGGCACAATGGCACTCGTAATCGTATAAAGTTAATTTTTAAAACACCGACTTTTTTGTTTTTTATTTCGTTGTTGTTACCTCGAAATTCTGAGTTTTCCGGATAATTTCTAATTGACAGAAAATCTACCGGCAAGTGTTTTTTCGGATTTTTTTTTTTCGGATTTATTCGAAAACACGGAACCAGCTAGGTCGAACAAAAATGTTTCGCGGGAGTTGCCGATGGACCTTTTTCCGAAATGCGTACGGCGCATGCACGCGATGCTTGCCGCTCCTGGGTTCGAAATTGCGTGCTAGCAAAATAGACCCACCATCTTGTATGTTGTGCACAAGCCTCGTTTAACTAGTCCTTCTTGTAGAGATCAGTCTCCTCAAAATTTAACACAAGGTGACACACGCAAGTATATTGACGAAAAGAAGAGAAGAAAGACGCTTTTGATCGCATGGAAAGAACGAATTTCGAAGCAACAACAACCATGGCGTCAACACTTCAATGCGTTGTCATTGATTTTACGACATTAAATAGTTTTAGACTGTGCGGTGTCCGCTCTCACCTTCTATCGTAACAGCGTCTTTCTTGTCAGGCGAACGGCATGAACTCGCGCCTCAGCAACCTAGGGTGGGTTTGAGAGTATACCGAGGTCATGGGAGGGGTTCGCACGGTTTCGGGTATGAGAAGTGACGACTCAGTGGTCCGCCTTAAACGCGAATCAAATTTCCTCATCCCGGTTATATGTGACTAGAAATCCTGGAGATACTAAGAAGATAGCAAGTCAACCACCAGGATGGTGAGGGGCCCTGTCCTTCCCTAGCGTGACGTCACTTGCAAGGCATGTATAGGGAGTGGGTTAATATAGCTTAAATCGCTTGGTGCGTATTTATAATCTGCTACTTTCTTTTCTTTCGCCTTTCGCAAGAGTAAACAAAAAAATGTCTTTCTTTTTTTCGTTTTCCGTGAAATTAGGCTCAAAGAAGGCAATCGCAAGTATAAGACCGCTCGCGCGCTTGATAAGCTCGCCACGTGGAGAAAAACGAGGAACCTGCCTTTTAGATGCCCCTGGTATAAGAAGCTGAAGGCGACGCCGAAGACGTGGTCACGAAGGAGTGCGCGATAAATGCGTGAACGACGGCTTCGTAAGATAAGACAGATAAACCTCGATGCAGAAGCGAGCGACACTCAAGTGGGTTTCGGGGAGCGTACGAAAGTTCTGAGGCACGCTGCCGCCGTTTTTGCTTTATAGGCAACCTGCGGTGCTGTTTGGTTTGGCGCTATCTACCGACTGAAGCCACAAAAAAAAAAAAAAAAAAAAACATTCGATATGCCTGGAAGTGGCGACTGCATTATTCAAACGTGAGCTATTACTTTGGGAGCACCGCTTAGCTATAGTGTCTGAAGCAAGAAATGATGGGTAGGCCAGGAAGCCGTGGGAGTGTCCCTGCGGGCCATTCGGAACAACGGAGTGAGGCACGTGACTACGTATCGCCGGAGTGCGCTTTTACTCTAAAGAAGGCTTTTCGCTGCGTCATGCTCCAATATGTGTGCGTTCTCCTCGTATACGTAGAGCATATCGAAGCCGTCGGAAGGCAATGTAAAACGTGCTCTTCACCCTTTGCCATACAACGAGACAGGCTAGAACCGTAGGCTCTCACTCTGCTGGCGCCGCCTGGCCGCTGCCGGCTGGCACTATAAGAAACCCTCCGTAAGAGCAACTTTCGCTTGTAATTTCTCTGAGATGTTCTACGGGGTATGAAAAAGGTCAAAGGAGCGGGCAGGAGGACAGGAAAAAGGGGGGAGCAACTTGAAATGCGTCTAAATTGGCACCAATCGTGTTAGATGTGACTCTGCGCAACGTGGTACGATTCGCTTGGAGTAACATCATCCTTCGTATACTTACTACCTACGCACTGTATAGACCGACACGCGGGCTTGACGTCACGGCGCTGCGGCGGCGCTGCGATCGCGCTGGAGCCGAGGGGTGTGGGCAAAAGGGCGCACGTATCGCATGGGCGTCATAGTATTTCAGCATGCCGCGAAGCTGTGTTGCCGTTAATCTCACAGAAATGTACAAGAAAAGTAGCGGAGTGAGCTTCTACAAGTTCCCGGCAGACGCTAAAAGGCACAGAAGGTGGATAATATCCAGTGATCGAAAATTATGGTCGCCTCGCGCGTTTAAGCGGCAAGCACTTTCTTGGAGGCAAGTTTGAACAAGTGCGGCTTCCATTTCAATCTCCGTTCCGAGCTTTGCTTATGTACAGGGAAACCGTCCTCTGATCGAGACCACCCGGATTTTGTTCCCACGGTGTTCGCGCACAAAGCACCGGTCAAGCGCTCGTCGGAGGCTCGCTACGCCTGTGCTATCCAGCAGAAGGGGATCGGCAACAAAACGGCAGTGTTGTAGGCATTACCAAAAAAAAGTAACGAAATACGTTACTCGTTACTTGCAAATCAAAGGTACGCATTACTGAGCTACATTGCCTAAAAATAAAAGAAACGCGTTACCGCTACCGATAAAAAGTAACGCACGTTATTTCTGCGTTACTTTTTTAAATTATGATTAAACACGTTTTACGGTTTTGACGATACAGGTATGCATAAGCTCATATATCAAGAAACATAATGTTCATGCAGAAACAGAAGATAATTACTTTATCTCTTTTTACGGTTTCACCTAAATACTGACGAGAAAAAATGCAAAGAAATACATATGGCTTGACGCCTAAAAACACGGAAAAAATTGAAATGTAATTGTAGTAACGAGTAACGTAACTACGTTACTTGAAATAGTAACGTAAGTACGTTACCCGTTACTGTGTCGAAAAAGTAACGAGTAGGTAACTACGTTACTGAAAAAAGTAAAGCGTTCCTGGTAACACCGTTACTTATAACGTGTTACCGCCAAGACTGCAGAACGGACAAAGCGTTACTGCTTGTCATGCCTTGTGGTCCTAAGAGTAGGAAAAATAGCATACCTTGACTTGAATACGGTGTGTGTATTTATTTAATTAATAAATACACTTCTGCAGACCCACAGTCTGCTGATCCCGCCGGCAGTGCGGAAACCGACTCGAAGTAATCGTAGGCCTGGAGAGACTTGTACGCCTGCTCCGTGTCGGCCGTGAACTGGCTTGGCGAAAAAACTAAATAAACGACGAAGTGAGCCGTCGACTTCGGTGGCAGCAACTTCACGTCGGAAGTCCAGCAGGCCTTGTTTACGGCGTACGGATCCTCGTAGGCAACGCCGTCCACGCACAGTTTGTTTCGATACCGCCGCCGTTCAGGCTAGGGTAGCGAGCTCAAATAGTCGGGCATAGCATACGACATACGTTGCCAGGAAATACGACTCACAAAAAAAGGTAGAAGCGTCCCTACAACGTCAACAACGAGCGCACGCCACACAACGCAATGGCGAAAACACGGAGGGCCGGGTCGCTTTTGCCCATATAGCTACCGCGCATGCGCGGCCTTCCGGCCGGGTTTGTAAACAGAGCCGCTCCGCGTGTCGGTCTTTTTCATCCTCAGTCGCATGGGCGCTGCCATCTTGAAATCACGTGACGCGGCCGCCATTAGGTTCCTTCAACTCGCTCTCCCCTCCGCCCCTTGGCGGGTCCGTTGTATTAGTGCTTTCCGTCGCGTTTCACCGGGATTTTATGCCTTATTATGTAAATTTTGATACTTATATATTCTGCCTAATTGCATGACATGATGATGACCATAACTTCTGCCGTTAACTTTGTAGCCCGATCTGACTACTTTTACAGTCGGTGTACCGAATGCGTGAGGATGAGGCACAGGAATCAGCGTTAGCACTGAATCACATTGATTATATAAATGACTAAGACAGCACGAAGGTTCAGAGGTCAATTACTTGTGACAACTCAGGTTTGTGTACTAATAGTGGCCTAACATTTGCAATTAGAAGCGCGTATATTTATGATTTAAGATCGGAAGGCGTCAAGTATACTCACCGTAAATGGAGACTATGTGTTTCTGAAAGCATCGTCATTCGTATTCATAACAGATCAACAACAGTTTTTGTTCATTATTGGAGGGAGCTCGTGGACGAGGTAGACAACGAACGTTTCACTTGCATTTTATCCGATGCTATAGAAATAATGGTACGTGCACATCAGGTGATTTGTTTGTTCATAATATCACACCTACATGTGTATGACGTTCTCAATCGTTCTTTTTTTTTTTTTTTTCTTTGCGATATAAACACTCGGTTGGCCCATTTAGGTATGGATTTTAAGAAACTCTACACAGTGGTTGGTCCCATTTCGATAGTTTTTCAAGCGATTCATTGATTGTCTTCAGGTGACCACTTCAATTCACTTCATTTATTTTAACACAAGGTTGGGACTTCCCATGTAACAGACTGCCACAGACAGCTTAAGAGTACCGAGTTTTAGAACAGCGTACGCAAAATCTTTGATTACGCAAAGAAAAAGCGTCGTCTCTGTGCGCTAATCCAAAACGCGGTTTGAGCTCGGCACATGCGCCTTAATGACAACGATTTTTTTCTTTTCTTATTGTCTTCCGTACGCAAAAAAAAGAAAAAGTTGCATAGGTACGCTCTTTTAACTCTTGCCAGTGCATGGAGTTCTCAATCTTTGACGCCGAAGAAAAGCCGTCTGCATAAAAAAAAACACCCGAGTCCAACGCTGTCCATGAAAAATTGAGGTTTACATTTAGTGGCTGGCGACGCCGAAATTCGCAAAGCGCATCTGTTCAAACAAATACATATCTGTTTACGCAGGTCCATGAAGTGGCGCCTAGCGTTAGACTTCAGCCAAACTTTCCGAGGTACTTCTCCTATGTCCTTTAATTTCATTTGGCCAATTTTACGGACGTCAGACTCAATGTGACGGGCCTGTCACTTATATGATCACATATCTTGTGTACGCAAATGTCCATATAAAAAAATGTTTATTTCCTGGCGCCTATATTGTGAAATGCTGCTTATGGGGGGAGTACTTTAACAGGGCTGATAATTAAAGAAATTTCCTACTCGGCATGGGTTTCACTCTCAAAACAATTTCTTATTTTTTTTTAATACTCTGCGTCATTGTACAAAACTTTTTTAGTCTGCGAAACGCACTAAAAGTTTGTTCTACACGAAAACAAAAGAGTAGTAGTAAACTCGCGAGTTCATCTGTTCTTAGTACTTACCGATTCAGCACATTGCTAATCTAGCTGTCGATCTCCTCCTTCACATTCACGTATTACTAGTCTCTTCATTGGTTTATTTTTCTAGAAACTAGCGTCATCAGGTACGAACGTAGACGATGGTAGTCTTGTCTGTACATCAGTTCAGTCGTTTCGCCACCGACCATAAGCAGATGCACCAAAAATGTACGTAAAAAAAATAAAAGAAAACGCAATTTAGGGTTGAAATTACTTCGTAGTCTTCACAGTGGCTCAGTACCACTGTTTCATTGATAATGTGCTGCAAGGGGAACATTCGTATCACAAAATTAAGTATAAACTACGTAAAACAGCAACATAGCCGCGTGCACGTTGAAACCGAAACCAACCAAATTGAAGCAACTTAATGGATGGATGGATGAATGAATCCGGCTGAGCCCTTTAGATTGGGTGGTAGCTTACGCCACCTAGCCATTTGTTTTACCATTTAAGCTTGGAATATTTAAATGTGAAAACTATATTCACTCCGCACTGAAAAGAAAGTGAGGCTATAAAGCCCTCTTGCCATCAGTTAATAAGAAAATACCTAGTTTTCTCTCGCTTTCTGCCACCATTCACTTAATCTTTGCTTGGTAATCTCTACTGTCTTGAAATCCACTCTTCCTTCGCTGTCTCTAAAACCCAATGACTTTATTAAATCTATGTTGTCTTCGGTAGGCATAGGGTGAAGCCCTTTACAGTAGATTATCAAGTGATCAGCCGTCTCGTCCTCCTCTCCACAAGCAGTGCACACTGTATCCATTTCCTGGTACTTCGCTCTGTATGTTCTGGTTCGCAGAACACCCGTCTTCGCCTCAAACAACAATGAGCTTCCCCTAGAATTGTCATAAATGCTTTCTTTGGCAATAACTGTTTTGTTTAATCTATAGCTTTCCAGAGCCGTCTTTGTCTGCATTCCCTCTAGCCACCGATCTCTTTCAGTGGCCTTAACTTTCTTTTTAACTGAGACCTGCTCTTCCGTAACTCCACCATAGCCTAAAAACTTTCCTCTTCATTTCCTAGTGCGCTTTCTCCACAGCAGCGAGTATGTTAGCGCCCTCTATCCGCCGGTCAGGCAACTACTGAGATCAAGAGGCCATACGGATCGTTCTGGAGTAGAAAGCTTTATGGAAAGGGTCAAGCATACTACGATGAATATACAATAATGTGTGAAGTGCCCTTTTGAGGGGAACCCGGACAAAATGATTCCGAACAACATCGTCCCAGTCAAAATGGTCTCGTTCAAAACGGCCCGGACAATGGTGCGAAGCGCGAACCCGGAAAAAATAGTTTCAGTTAGATTTTGCAGCATGGTTTGCTTCCACTTAGGGCAGGAATCTCAAACACACGGCCGGCAAGCATCCCGCGACTGCGAGCCCTCGTTCCTATGCCTCGATCGACGAAATGTGTCAAAAATATATGTTTAATATCGTCGATTCATTTCCGCTCAAAAAAGAGTTCTGCTCATATAACGTTTTCAGGCATTTTGCACTATTGTGTTTTATTTTGAAAGGAGTATTGTTTCGTCGAAATATTTGTTTATCTGCACTTTTTCATGTAAATCAGCCAGAATGGCAATACGTAGGCTACACGTGCGAGCTCTTTGCTCAAAAAGGCACCTCGGCTGCAAAAACTCTTGTTCAGCAGAAGCAACTGACAAACATAAAGCTATGAGGTCGGGCTCCTATCTGTCAGACAATGAAAACATTTTCTTAGGATGCTGCTATAAAAATCGTCAGGAAAGCAAAAACTGCCGTATGAAGAGATATGTATTTTTCTTCCCGTTGCCTGTTGAGCCGAGTAAATTGTGCGACAGGGAAAGTACGGTATGTTTGCCCTCCTTCTATTGAAAACTGCCACTAGTGTGGTGTGGTAGTGTTTTAAATTTCCTTATAACATCAGGTGTGGGCCCAAAGTAGTCGTATATGCAGATGAAAGCTAAAGATGGCAAGACAGTGAGCTTACAAAAAGCAGGAAGCACAAGGTTCCTTGTCTTGAAAATCTCTGGGACGCCGCTAGGACAGACGGCTGCTTTGCAACGTGAAACAGCAATGCTGTTTGTTTGTTGTTTTTTTGTCCCAAAATAATAAAATATCACCCCCCCCCCCCCCCTTCTCTTCTGTTGGCCTTTGTCCTTTCGAGGATGGGCTATCTGGCCCCCACACTCGAAGGAGTTTGAGACCCCTGGCTTAGTAAATTGCATGCACCTGCTGCAAATGGAACATAGAGAAAAGTGTGTTCTATAATATACTTATTGAAGTTACAAAATGTTAGCTCTTTTAAACTTCAAAAAATACAAGGACTGGAACAAATATGGTGCCTAATATTTTGTTGAGCGCACGATAATAAGGTATTTTGATGACACCTAATAAAAAAATATGTATACAGGGTGTTTGAGCTAACTTGTGACGCCACACGTGTCAAACAATACTGTTGACAGTCCTATTGAGCAAGTCAAGATATGTTTCGGTGATGCACCAAACTGGCTAATTAACACAAACTACTTTGCTATTTATTTAGAAATAATTACGTTTATCGATGTTTGAAAAAAAACGCGCGACACCTTAAAAATCCCACGTGACTACCCGCTTGCGAACTACGATGTTAGTGCCCTTAGTCACGTGAGATTTTATTATCCTTAATTTCGCGCGCTTTCCTTAAGCCTCTAAAACATTATTTGGACACACAAAAGCTACCTTAGTGGGAACGACACGAGGGGATGTCTCTCGGCACGCTCTGGAACTTTTGTATTGAAGGGTTTGCGAGCATATTCATATTTAAAACGTTTGCTAATTCATCTGCGTTAATTAGCCAGTTTGGCACATCGGAACAAATACCTTGACTTGCTCAATAGGACTGCGCACAATACTGCGCTGGTTCAACGAGTGTAGCACTCACCATTGGATGGAAGCGCCGAATAAAGAGGGACGAAGAAGTAGACAAAGACGTGGCGCCTTCTCTACTTCTTCGACCCTGTTTGTTTGGCGCTTCCGTCCAACGATGTACCAACTAGCCCATTTTTCAACCTTACTAAAACACTCAACAGTTTGTTGTTGTTTTTTTTGTTTTTTTTAATCTTGGCACAATTTAGCTGAAACACCCTGTAAATGTTCACGATTGATGTCTTTCATTTATCATGAACATTCGTTTTCTTCTTTTTTTTTATGATTCATTGCCTTAAATCGAAGTGTAAAAAAACGCGTTCGCAAGATGTGACTATTCTCAAAATCGGAGAGCAGCCGGCGCTACGATCAGGTAGAAAAAAATCTGCGCTGAAAACACGACGTGCATGGCGTTCGCCGATGTTCTTCGTGTGCGTTATCATCGACTAATCCCAACAAGCGCTGAGAGTGCGCTGCGACCTTGCGTTTTCTTTGTGTAGTGACTTACTGCCTTCGATAGCGCTCTAACCTGCGGTGAAACGAAGTATAGAAGGTGCACCCCCAAATATCAGCCGCCTAAGAGCCACAGATCTGAATAAACGAAAATTGATATTGAAGACTTGGGCTGCACCTAGTTGTTTCGTAAAAATACATATACGACTAAATGCTGGATTACATTAAACTATCCATTCAACATCTGTTGAATAAATCTTCAGAGTAGCATTTCACCAAAAACAACTAAAAAGAGCCCAAAATGTCAAGATGTTCTATCGGGACATTTTGTCCGGGTTTATATTTGGGACTATTTTGTCCGTATACACTTTGTCCAAAACCATTTTGTCTGAAACCATTTTGCGCCACACCCCTATTGAGGTGCAGAAGTGTCGCTTGAGCAATTCATTAGCTCGATCAACTTAGAGGCTCGTAACTTAACTGCCCTGGGTTGCCAATGAGCGAAACGTCAACGCTAAATGAACCGCGAAACTTTCTTTTTTTTTTTTTTACAAAAGAAAACACGTGACAAGTTTACGGGCTGCGAAAACTCCACCGAGTCATATAGACGAAACAAAAATGAATGACCACCTCACCTGGATAGGTTCGCGATCGCAGGTCGAAGAAGTAGAATCTCTGTCCTCGAAGTACAGACAGAGGTAAGTGTCGCGTACCGCCGAGTTCGCTGTCCGTCCACCCTTCGTTATCGGACGCACGCATGCGGTAGCGATGTGTGCCTGCCGTAATCATAGCGAAATGGGAAAGACCGAACACATATCGTGCAACCGAAAGTGGCAACAATTTTATCTAGGTTTATTTTCACGTCCGCGGGGCAGGTTCGTCTTTCCCAACCAGTCTTTCACCACACGTTGCAATATTTTTTTTTTTTCTCGACGCAGCGTTTTAACAAAGTTCGCTCGCATACACGTTGTCCTTGTGTGCCGTTACATTCGCGTACTACGTAAGCAGCGTTCGCGCGTGCTGCGACTTTAACAGCGGGTGCGTGGCCTTAACTCGGGAAAAGTCCCTGCGCCACGCGAACAAGGGAGAGGAGACAATATTCGTGTGCTGTAGGCAGTTTACCGCATGTGTTTCTTTTGACACCAAACAGGCGTCGCCGCTGTTGTTGCGTCTTCACGTGCAATGATCAGTATTTCCGGTGATAAACAAAGTTACTCAGGCTGCGTGGTCAGACTCACGTCGCAGCTCCGTAAACGTATGTTAAAATTATAGATGTGGCCATAAAACAACTTGGTTTGTCGATGATATCCTTTGCACATTCTGGGTTTCGCGTAGGAAGGTCCGAATCGCCAAGCTTATTTCGTGTTGTCAGCGCGAAAAATTCGGTGTTTGTCGCGATAAGTGGAACTAGCTAAGGAGAAAAGTGGATATTGTAAGAAAACCGACATGTAGTGCGAACGTTCACGCCGCAACTCAAGCAACTCTAAACAATTTTTGAAAGTGCGTTTGTTTTATAAGTTACTCTCGCGCAGTATATCATTTCCGATCGACAGCGGTGTCAAAACATTACGTCTTGGCACACGCGAAGTCAAGACATGATTCAAGAAACTTTGGAGCTGATAAAATTAAGAAAGAAAGCAAAGAGTTGGCAGTTTTTAGCAGGTTTGACACGTGTCGGGAACAGATGACTTGATGAATTTTATGTTTCGCGTTTCACGTTAACTTCATTTTTTTTTTATAAATTAGTTAAGAGTCGGCGCTTTGTGCGTGTACTTTGTCTTCTTGTCCTTCGTTTCTTGCGCTGTCTATTTGACCGTCAACATGTACCACCAGCTCTCCCAACTTTGCGCCGTATTCAAGAAAGGGGAAGTTCGAGTTTGATGCAAATAATTGGTAATGTGGGATCAAAGATGAAGTGTGTAATGCGACGACGAAACTTGACGAGCTCTAACTATGGGCACAGCACTGCATGCACTCTGAGGATCGACAACTCAAACGCGTAATTGTGTTGAACTTTGTCGGCACGAACAGAGTACAGCACACGGGACAAGCTCTCTGGCAGCGCGTTGAGATGATTAACACTGCTCGATATTCTCCCGTGTTCTCTGTAACAGTCAAGGAGTGGAGCGAAAAACTAAGAGAAGTCTTATACGTTATGAGCAGAGCATTTAACTCACAATTTAAATCAATGCGATTTAAATCGTGACTTAAATCATTATTTAAATCATCATTTAAACCGTGATTCAAATCAGGCTAATTTTATTGTGATGATTTCAATCAAACCTCTCCCGCAAAAATAATCCCGAAAAGATTTTTATATACAGATTTTATGCTTGCTCTGTGTGTTAAAATTAAAAATATCATCAAGAAAGAATTATGTATATAAGGCTAAACACGAGCAAAAATGAGTGCTCTGCTGAGCTAATCGAATGGTTGAGTTTGATTTCTACATGGTGCGACCGTAAGAGTTAACACATTTCGGCAGGCCTTGCTAAAATTCGAAATCAAAACATAATACCCGAAATTGGGTACGCGAACAAAGTTTCGCAATAAGTTTTATGTGTATATTTAAGGGTTCAAATCAAAGATGGTAAAATAATACAAATAGAGCGAAAACGGCGGCCGGGCATTTTTTATGCCCTATACAGGATGTTCGTTGTTTGCACACTGGTTTGTGAGCTTGCTTCCAGGTGGTCATTGTTCGTATATTTCGTTAAAAGTAATAATTATCGCCATTATCTCACTCATCGCCAGCCTCTGCCATTGGTGAACGCGTTTTGGCCTTCAGCAAGACACCCGGGAGCAAGCTTATAAACCAGTGTGCAGACGACAAACAGGCTGGTATAGGACATGACAGATACACGGCCTCCGATTTCACTTTATTTTTAACATTTCACTGCCTCAAAATTGAACTATGAAAAAAATAGATATAAAGGTTTTTGCGAAACTACGCTTGTGTGCCCAATTTCAGGTATGTACGTTTGGAATTCGAATTTTGCGAGGCGTGCCAAATGTGTTGGTCCTTACAGCAGCACCCTCTATCTTCGAAGTCGTTCGTCGGCTACGTAACGTCATATTGCAACAAAATCAGAACGCAAAGGGAATATACAAAAACTAGAAAAGTAATATCCTATTGCAATCAAGTCAAAACGCGAAAGAAAAATCAAATAAAGCTATTTAATATCCTAAAAAATATCAAGCCGTTTTTGTTCTAGTATGGCAGGGATGGCACCAATAAAAAGTTGTTAATTAAGCTATCCTTTACATCAATAATTCTTTCTTCCGCATTGTTATCAGTGTCAGAGTAGTTGACTGATCTCCCATGTTAAAAAAATACATTCATACTTTGTCTCATCCTACGATGGACTAAATGTCAAAGCCACGGGCCGCGAGGTCCAATCACGTTGCACGCTAAACTATGACATGTTTAACATTGATTAGGGGTGGACGAATAATGCTCGAATCCAAAAGCGCTGCATCATTTCTATAGCTTCGACACCACAAAGAGCCTTATTTTGTGGCTTTCTTTGCGGTGTAAAATAGGTGAGTCACTCAGTGCCATTCAATTCGAACCACTGTCCGCCCATCCCCGCTAGTGGTCCTAGACGCAGGCAACGACACCCGGCAGGCAACGAGCGGAGGGGGGGCAGTCGCGGGCCACCGTTGCGGGTGCCGCTGAACCTAGTGACGCCACTGGTTAGAACCAAGTTTGTCTTTTTTTGTGAATAACAGGCGAAGCACCCGAGTCAAAAAGGAGCTTTCGTAGATTGCTTCTTTAGCTCCGAATCTCGTATAGCGGAGGTAGGCGCTGCTACTGAGCATGCGCACCGCTAGCTTTGTCTGCACAATGCCAGGGATCATTTTCGGAGGCCGTAAGCTAGCGGGATGGCGGGTGCGGTTGCAGCTTTTGGTGCCGTGTCAGCCTACAGCTAAAGGGATGCACCTATACTCTTTCTTTTAAAAACATTATTTTATTTTGACAAGGACTACTATAATACGGGCGTATGAGAAATGAAAAGTAGTGGGTTGCAGAACATTTTCGAAAGATATAAAAATTGTTTCTATTGTTTTCTTGATAAGTGTACGGCAGGGTTGGGCGGTATCGTGATACAAATGTATCGCGATAGTATTTCAGAAATACATTTCGTATCTGTATTTCTGTATCGCGATACATTATTTTCACCAGTATCCGTATTCCTGTATCGAAATACATTTGGAATGTTTCTTTGTATCGCGATACAATCATAGTGAAATGTATTTCGTTACATTTCTCGAGAAATACT
The DNA here is from genome assembly GCF_016920785.2 of Ixodes scapularis. Taxonomy (NCBI): domain Eukaryota; kingdom Metazoa; phylum Arthropoda; class Arachnida; order Ixodida; family Ixodidae; genus Ixodes; species Ixodes scapularis. Next base: position 45,617,086 of record NW_024609884.1, read on the forward strand.
CCCCCCCCCCCCCCCCCCTTTTCCCGAAAAAAAAAAAAACAAGTCCGAACGCTTTTTTTTTTTTTTTTTTTTACTTCTGAGGGCACCAGAGTCAAGGAGATGCTGGGGCATTGTTACTATGCTGACCAAGGTTCCTTTTGATTCTGCAAACTATTTTTCTATGCGTCCTCTTCTCACTTCTGAGAAGTGTTGCGTAGTCGGGGACTCGAACCAGGTGGCGTGCCAGGAGTGGAGTCAGTGCATCTTCTGCCGCAGGTCCTTAGGTAGGAATTTCTTGAGTCATTGTTTGCTGGCATCCAATGCCCGCTGCTAACCGTCTCTCTTGCCTTAGCGTACAGAGTACACCCAGCCGGCAAAGCTGAGTCACATTCCATTGCAGCACCAGTTTGGCGGTGGTCTACTTGAAATAGTAGGAAGACTCACGCTGTGAAGTTCAACACATATTCGAATGCATCTGCGGCTGCGCCCGTAACATTGCATGGCTCAAGGGTACGTCATCAGCCGACGTGAACGTGACCCGCTGCTCTGGTGATCCGAAACCCAGAAGGAGGCCAGAAGTGGCCTCGCTGTGCCATCCCATACTACGTACTCCCGCGACTCGTCTCGAGACTGCTGTTTCTCGGACAGCTCGCACCTGTGCCGGCAATATCAGCTCGCAATCCACGAAGGTCTCTGTTTGGATAATGCTAGGCAAAACTTGAGGACTACATTCCGTGCGTCGGTGGCGGAGGGTCGGTAGTAAGGAACTTCAGAAAAGGGATATATCGTTTTTTCAACCGTAACAGAAGATAAAACATGTATTCCAAGATGCTTCAGGTGGTTCACTATTCTCAAAAATCCCAAATGACACTGCATTCACAATCTTCAGCGAGGTAACCTACAACGAAAGTACGTATTGTCCTTTCATACACGGCAGCGTGGTAAGGTTTCATGTTCAAGGCCACACCTACAGATAAAGAATACTATAGTTCAGGGGTGGCCAGGCTGGCCTGGCCTAAGAGCCGCAAACAAAACCACGGAACTTCTAAGAGCCGCGGGAGCGGGGGGGGGGGGGAGGGCAAATTCAACTTTTGTTCAGAGTCTGACGGTACGTATGGGGGCACAAGGCTGTGCGACTGTACGTATGGGAGTACAAGGCTGTCAAACTGCAAGCTGCAGTGTGCTTTATTCTGAAATCCTTTCTTTTTTTTTTCCTGTGAAAACGCGGAAAGGGGCGAAAGGGGGGGGGGGGGGGGGGGGGGTGTCCCCTTACGAGGGATCCGCGAGCCGCACTTGAACCAGCAAAGAGCCGCATGCGGCTCGCGAGCCGCGGTTTGGCCACCCCTGCTATAGTTCATTCCACCGTGACATCACGTGATCAATGTTGACAGGATTCCCTCGTCAGACAGACAGGATGTCATGAAAGGGACCGCGGTCAGCCCTTGATGGAACGTTTTTTTGGGCCCATTGAAGACTCCTTGTCGTCCGAAACCACTACCTTCAAGGCAGAGTGCCAAGCCTACAGGAAAAGTAATGTCGGGATCGAAAACATCCACTTCAAACTTCAAGCTTCATCTCAGTTGGCGTCTCAAAAAAAATTTTGAAAACATATTGCACTACCAGTATTTCTGTATTTGTATTTCTGCACTCCCTAAAATGTATTCCTGTATTTGTATTTCCAAATACTTTTTGCCTCTTTTTAAAATGTATTTCCGATACGTATCGCGATACATTTTTACAGATGTATCTTAGTATCAGTATTTTAGCTACTATTTTAATGTATCCCAGTATTTGTATTTCCAAATACATTTTTGAGTATTCCTGCCCAACCCTGGTGTACGGGAAAAGTAACGTGAACGCAATTCGTAACGTAACGAGTAGAGTAATCCGTTACTTTTCAACGAAAGTAATATGTAACGGTAATTCATTACATTTGAGGCTCGGTCATTTGTAATTGTAATTCATTACATTTTTCAAGTAACGAGCACAAGTCTGCATCAAATTAATCTCACTTTAATCACATTAAAACGTATTTAAATCAAGTAAATCTTATTTAAATTAAATAAATCTCAACTAAATCAAATAAATTTGATATAAATCAAATAAATATGATTTACTTGACTTTTCCAAAAAACAATCATATTTTTTTTTATTCTGGTCATGAGTATCAGGGATAATGTCCAAAGTTGCAAAAAAATTGAAATCATTTCATGGTCCCTTTAAACAGAAAGGAAAAAATAGAGCGCGCACATTCACGCAAAAGAAAGAGGATATCATTAATAAAAACAAATGTTGAGTAAACAATGTATTTTTTTCACTAAACGTTCTCTTTTTTTTTTTTTTTTACTTCTCGCAGTAACGGCTAACGTAGATACAAAAAAAAAATGGTGCCAACAGGAGTTTATTTTGCCCATATACGTAGATCCTGTTCACTTCATGTAAAACTAAGACCAGCAGCCTCCAAATGAGCGTCCATGGTTTCTTGAAAGATTAGTCGGTCGATAACACAAGGTATGTGCCGTCAAGGCTTGCTGAAGCGTCGGATTCGTCCAACACAGACCTCTATTGCACGATCGCTGGACTGCAAACGGTAACTTAGCTGGCGTTTCGCCAAAGTAACGTCGGAGCTCTAGACAAAAAAAAAAAAGAAAAAAAGACCGGCTTATTAATCTACGCCAAGGCCACAGGTGGGAAAACCTGCTGGGTAGCGGGTTGAAACGAGAGGTTCGGTGCCTGATCGAAATCGCTGCACTTTGCTCAGTCTGAGTCGGCCTCGAAAACATTGCCTATCAATTGCCTCTCTATACTTTCGAAGCGTGTTTAACGTTTATAAATAGCATCGTTAACAACAAGAACAAATAGCAGTCGTACGTTCGAAGCGCTGCCAAAATTGATAAATAGCTGTATGAAAAACAGAGACAAGAAAACAGCATGAGAAATCGACCGTTTGAGAAGATAAACCGTCAATCAGCCCGGCTTTGCATAAGTTATCTTTGTCACTGGTGAGGGAAGAAAAACACGGAATGACTCGTCAATGTGCTCCTTTATCGGAAAACACAATCGATTACATTGGCGAGATGCATAGACAGTGGTATCAGATATCTTTCTTTATATATTTACGCAAAAATAATCTCGCGAAGGGTTCATCTCGTGAGTAAATGGGCGTCAGAGCGCATTTTAGAATGTACTTTTCCTGTGAGAGTTCCACTTGCTAAGATGAGGCGGAAAATGAGCTCGTCACCAGGCAGTTCATTACGAGCGGTATGAGCTGAGCTAGTTGGTTGTACATGTTTAGTGAAACCAGCTCAAATTACAGAAAATTAAAGAGATAGGAGAAAAGACACCCGATCGTTCGCTGGTGTATACGAACTATTTATTAAACCTCCGCTTCTTCTTCTACTGGTGTTGCTACTGTTATTGTTAGTCTTCTTTCTCTTCTGTTTCGTTCATTCTGTTGTTTGCCATCCCTTTCCCTTATCTAAATTGACTTTTTTTTTTTTTTTTTTTCAGAAATATGCGAAGCGGATTTGAGGTATAAAGCTAATGCGTTTCTTTTAAAGTTGAAAGCTTGGGCGGAAGTAAACTGTTTGCATATTAATCTATCCAAAACAAAAGCCGTGATGTTCCGCCCACGAGGTCTGAGTAATGAACTTTACGATCCTCTTAATTTTGGTTCTTTAAATCTTGAATTTGTAAGCAGTGTTAAAACCCTTGGAATTGTTTCTCTCGGAAAACATTCTCTGGAATAATCATGTTAAATATATCTGCGCTAAACTGGAGAAAATCATGGGAATTTTTTTATAAACACAGACATATTCTTCCAACAAGCGGAAAGCGGATTCTATATAATTAGTTATTTTATTCGCATCTGTGTTATTGTAATCTAGTCTGGGGAAATACATCTTTCGCGCACTACATTACATACACTACATTTACTATAGAAAAAGGTGATTGGAATAATTTCAAATGTCTCCTACATACATCCAACGCCGTCATTGTTTAAATCATACAAAATTCTTAGTATACAACAGGTCTATGATTATCGATTCACCATCGCGCAGGCACGTAGCCAGGGGGGAGGCCCATGGGCCCGGCGCCCCCCCCCCCCCCCCCCCCCCCGAAATCATTCATTTTGCTGGAACCTCCTCTCCCCCCTCCCGCTCATACAGCATTTTGTCATGGGCGGGCCCTCCCCACCGAACCAAAATCCTGGCTACGTGCCTGCCATCGCGTATAAGTATGCGGCATTTGGGCGCTCAGACATAGTTCTTAAACTTTCTGACTTAAAAGAAAAATGTGACTTTTATCTCATAATCACCTTTCGCGATGGTGCTACATATTCATGGGGTCACCGATAGGTTAAAAAAAGATTGCAAGCAGGCAAGACGTGAAAATGGTGTGCTCGGCACCCAACAAGGTGCATGCAATGTGCCGGAAGGTCAATCAAGCACAAGCCAACAAGACTAACACCTGTAACATCAAGCACAAGACAAAGTACGTCCCATGCGAAAAGGATTTACAACATACCGCTGTCATGTGGAAGTGCTTTGGGCCATAGCCTCCTCTATATAGAGGAGGCTATGGCCTCCTCTTTATAAAGGAGATTATAGAGGAGTATAGAGTAAACTATGATTGGGCAAACGGGACGTGGCATCAGCGACCGAGCACGTGAGCATGCGCGCAACCTAAAAAACCTAACAGCACCTGAACATTTAGCTGCTCATTGTAAAGCATACAAGTGCAAGGCGAAGCTCGAGTTGACATCCATCCTAAGACACCACAAGAACAGGTTCGCACGACAAATATTAGAAGCCCTAGCCATAGCAGAAAAAGAAAAAAGAAAACTGCGTCAGTTCACCTTTAATCACCCTACAGCAAATTGAAAAGAAGTTCCTGCGGGGCACCAGTGTCCATGTATATAAGGAAAAAGGGGGACAAACAACAGAATGGACGAAACAGAAGAAAAAGAATGCTTAACATTAGCAGTAGCAACACCAGTAGAAGAAGCGGAGGTTTAATTAATAGTTGGTAGACCAGCGATCGGGTGTCTTTTCTCCTTTCTTTATAATTTGTTGTAAGTTCAGCTGGTTCCATTAAACCGTTCATTATCGCAGGCTACCACGGCAACGCTTCTTATGCGCGCTGAAGAGTTTCAGATAGCAATGCTGTTCCGTATGACGTCCCTTTGGCACGTCTCTCTCCTCCGGCGTCTCTCTGGCACGTCGTGCACGGTCATACTCTTCGGGACTTAGCCGCAAGAGACTAGGGCCGCGGGAGCGGAGGCCCGAGTTCGTAAGAAAAGACCGAACACGTCAGGCAAGCGCCAACGCAAAAGAACCACCCGCTTTACAGACATTACTTTTATAGGCATACAAACCAAACCAGAGGGCGCTAGTGTTTAGCTAGCGCAGCTAGCACGCCCTCTACATTCCGCCTTTTGGGACGAATGTATATAGGAGGTCACGTGTTCAGGCGCACTGGTGGCTTGATGACACTCCCGGTCCTTGAGCGTACAACCGCTGCTGGCCGTCTAGAAGGAAAAGCCGGGGCAGCTTGAGATGCCTCTGGTGTTGCAGGAGGAAAAGGGGCAGGTGCTCTTGGTGTTGGAACGTCGAACCCTGCTTCCGGGTGAGCCGGAGAAACAATTGAGCTTTGAAACTGCTCGCTACCTAGTCACGACGCTCAGGGGTGCTATGTTGCGCTTTTTGCACTCCCAGGAGACTTGGAAGAGGGAAGTGACGTCAACGACACAGCAAATGCAGATTGGATGTTGACAGAAGAAAACGAAATCAACACCCAATCTGCGTTTGCTGTGTCGTTGACGTCACTTCCCTCTCCCTAGTCTCCTGGGAGTCCAAAAAGCGCAACATAGCCCCCCTGGTGACGGCATTTGTTGAAGCACCAGATGTTTTCGGTTGCGAACTAGCGTGCCAGAAGGGGTCTGGACCACGTAAGAGAGTGGCCGTTCTGCTGGGCTGAGGACCGTACCCATGCAGCCTGCGTCGTGGACCCAGACCTTTTTTCCCTCCTCAAAGGAACGTAAATCATGCGCGGCATGAGGACGTTTGAAGTCCTAACGCTGGCGTTGCCGTGCAGCAGCGTCCCGTATTTGGAAGTCTGTGTCGTGAAGCCAGTATGGAACCAGCTTGGCGGTGGAGACGGGCAGTCGCGTTCTCGGGCTACGAGCAAATGTGCCATGAGCGACTGTGCAGGGCTGAGTCCAGTCACACCAGGTACGCTATGGTAGGACAGGAGGGCCAGGAGCCAGTCCACGGACTTTCTGAAAAGTTCCTTGACCGTCCGCACCATCCGTTCGACTTCGCCATTAGACGGGGCGTACCTCGGCCTGCTGGTGACCTGAGTGAAGCCGTAGTTCTGGAAGAACGCATGGAACTCAGCGGACGAAAACTGTGGTCCCTTGTCACTGACAAGGGTCTACGTACGGCATCCCGTGCCTAGCAAAGACACTTCTGATGACCGTAATCACAGCCGTGAATGTGCTCGAACGGAGGGACAACACTTCCGGGTACCTGGAACGGGTACACAGGGCTGTACATAGCGAGGCAAACGTCAGAGGACAGCATCCTTTTGGGCCTTTCGAAGGCTGTGGCTTACGTTTGACTACACGTCGACGAGTAGAATGTAGTCAACCCCTTCATGATGGAAGATGTCCGTGCCGACCCTCCCCCAAGGATGACTAGAAGTTTCCGTAGGAAGAGTGGCTCAGCACGTTGGACCCTTGTGGTTGCGCAGTTGGAGCAGTTCTCCATCATTGTCTTGACCTGGCTTCCCATGGTCGGCCACCAGACAGCTTCAGGGGCAATGGCGCGGCACCTGTTCACGCCGAAGTGTCCATCATAGATAAGACCCAAAACATGTTTCCGCAGAGAAGCGGGTACCATCCCCCACGGAAGACGAGGCCGTCGCCGACACTCAGTTCGCCCCGATGACTCCAATACTAAGCCAAGCTGGTGGGAAAACGTTCCTTCCGAGGCCACTCTTGTTCGCAGTATGACTTGAGTGTAGCGCATTCCCAGTCAGAAGCTTGATGAGAGCGGAAGTCACTAAGGAGGACCGCAAACTTGGAAGGAATGGCACTGAGCACCTCTTGGACATAGAGATTCACTTTGTCGACGGCTGGGACAGTGTGCAGCAAGTCGACCGGTTCACGGGAAAGTACATCCGCTGTAGCCAACTGTTTATCAGGCACATACTTGACGTAAAACTGGTATACTGGAGCAGCCGAAGATGGAAGCGCTGGATCCGGGTGGCATAAGGTCTAGGTCGGCGGCACCCAGATGATTGACCAGGGGCTGATGGTCGGTCTCAAGCGTGAAATGGATACCCCGAAGGAACTCGTCAAATCGATGAACTGCCCAAGTGGCAGCCAGGGCCTCTTTCTAGATGTGACTGTATCACCGCTCGGTGTTTGTCAGTGCCCGGGAGGTATATGCGACTAGTCGCCGATCCCCTGACGGCTGGTCCTGGATAAGCACACCGCCCAGCCCAAAGGAACTGGCATCCGCCGAGACTGTGGTAGAGTACACAGGGCTGTACCTAGCGAAACAAACGTCATGGGACAGCATCTTCTTGAGCCTTTCGAAGGCTGTGTCTTACGTTGGGCTCCACGTTCAAACTGCGTCCTTGTTCAGAAGACTTCTGAGGTGTGCGGTCATCTGCGACAGATCGGGCAGGAAGTGACCCATGTGGCTGAGCAGAGCGAGGAACCGCTGGACACCCTTAAAGTCCCAGGGAGTTGGCATGTGTTGAATGGCTGCCGAGGAACCGGACACTTGAGACCTCGAAACTGCACTTAACGTTGCTGGTGACCTCTACTTGCTGAAGGCGACCGAGAACTGCTTGGAGGCGCCGGTCATGCACTTCGGTGGTGCGGCCAAACACGAGAATGTCATCCACAAGGTTGACGACACCGTCTAGTCTCTCAGGTATACGGGACATCTGGCGCTGAAAATATTCCGGGCCAACGTGATGACAAAGGGGAGGCAACAGTAGCAATGCCTGCCAAACGGAGTAATAAAGGTTGTATATTCTTGTGAACTGCGGGCCAAGCGAACCTGGTGGAAGCCGGAAGTGGCGTCCAACTTAGAGAAAACACAGGCGTCTGCAAAAAATCCAAGCGTCTGATCCACGGTTGGAAGAACGAGGCGCTCGCGAAGTACGACATGGTCGAGCTTAATCAAATCCACGTAAAGGCGGTAACCCCCCGCTGGCTTCGGTACCATGACGAAGCCCGCGCGCCAGGCTGTCGGCTCGTCAACACGAGGAATCACGCCGTCTTGCTCCATCTTGTCAAGCCCTGGCTTGACGACGCTGCAGAGCGGTATCGGGATGCGCCATGACGTACTGAGTGAAAACGGCACCGCAACGGGCTTTATCCGGATCATGTATTCCCCGGGGAACGTGCCCAGACAGGCAAAGAAGTCTGGCGGAACCTCCTGAGGCGGTGCTTGCAGCAGAAGAGCGATCGGAGTCGGGGTGGCGACGTCAACGAACTTGACGACCCTGAGGGCGTCGATGGCGAGATACCCGAGGAGAGGTAGCTCCTTTCCCGCGACGACGTAGAGACGCTCGTCGACTCGCCTACCTTTCCAAGACAGCGTCGCAGAAATCGTGCCGACACTGCCGAGGAGGTGCAAAGGGTGACTTCCGGGGCTCAAGAGCTCTTCAACTTCCTCACCTTGTCGAGGAGTATTGGACATCCGGGAAACATGCGTGCACGGAACCACGGAAACATCGGCGCCTGTGTCTCCCATTCTGAGTCGCCGACGCTAGAGTATAGAAGCGAGGCACTTCTTAGAATTGATGACACTCGTAGCCGCAGTACTCTCAGTGGCCATTTTGACTGTTTCTAGAGTTCAAAAACCTTGCTTGAGTCCCTTCGAAAAGTTCTAGAAGCTTCGGTTCGGTCACCTGACCAGGGGTCAGGTCCGTTCGCGCGCTGCGCTCGTTTGCGTGAGGTTGCCACGTCCACGTGCGCTGCTGATAGCTGATGGCCGCTGAGGGACTGGTGCTTCTTTTCCAGTTTGGCGTCTTCGTGTAGCCGGGCCTGCGTAAGCGCGTCGATCAGGGATAGCTTTGGGTTGCGGCACAGCTGGTCCGAGAGACGCGAGTCTGCCAGGCCCACGACGAACCGGTCGCGGACGAGACGGTCCTCAACGGCTGGCAGGTGGTTGCACTTTCGAACCCTTATTCCGAGGGCAGTGAAGAAACCGTCTGCGGTCTCGCCGGCTTGCTGTGTCCATTTGTGAAACCTCGAGCTCTCGTAGGCCTCGTTCACGGGGTCGACGAAGTATATAGCCCGTGAAGCGCCAAGTGCGTTCCGCGTACGACTTGTACGCGACTTCGTCTGACATAAGCGAGCTGAGAACGACTCGTGCCCGGGGTCCCATGTATGAGGAGAGGCCTAGCCTTGCATGGTCTCATCTGGCGCCACGTGGATGCCGGTAGCAAAGGCATTATCCTCTAACTCTTGCAGCCAGGCAGGCCACTCTCCGGCGTCCCCGAGGGCACGGGGCCGGGTTTCGGAGGCTGGCGGCAGCGATTGTGGGGGCTGAGGCTGGGCCGTCGTTATTTGACAGGGCTGACTGACAACTTTACTTCAGACACCATGTAGTGTTCGGGACTTAGCCGGAATAAACTAGGGCCGCGCGAGCGAAGGTGGCTGAAGGCGTAAGAAGAGACCCAACACGTCAGCTAGGGACCAACGCTAAAGAACCCCCCCGAGCGAAGGCGCTAGTGTTCGGCTGCTCACTTAGCACGACACCGCTTCTATTCAGCTATCTCCCCTTCAGTCAACTTTTACCGCTTGCGAGGCATTGTGAAGACTGCGGAACATCCAGTGAGCGCCTCTTCCCTCAACCCGCGCATGCGCGCGATAAGGAGGAGAGGACGGCACATAAGCCTCACTTTTCCGCGTATGCGCATATATGCGTTTCCATGTGACTACCGGAAGTTCTCAAGGGGGGTTGACTTAAAAGAAAAACAGTTAAATAATGTTTGTTGCCCCGGCAGTAGAAGTGGCGGTAAGAGTCGTGTGCATTGTGGTTGACTGCGTGCTAACAGCGAGCTTTCATCGGATTTATATCGCATTAGGGACCTTTAGTAAACAGTTACCGCGTTCCGCGTACCGCACTATCGCACTACCGGAGCCTTTGAAGCATGCTTTTAAGCGTGCGCCCCGCGGTCACGGTATCGCGAGCGCGCGCTTAAAAGCATGCATGCTTCAAAGGCTCCGGTAGTGCAGTACACGTTAGTTTGGTAAAAGTCCCTATTATCAAAGATGCAGTTCGTAACAGGCAATAAGCGATTTGAACGACAGCTTCTGTTGTGTTTCATTAAAATTCCCTATAAACTCCCTAGCCACATACGCTCCAGTAACACCTTGATTTTTTTACTCCGACAGAACATTTAAGACGATGAAGTTTGGCGTTCAGTTGGGCCATCTTTTGTATGATCCTTTGCTTTGAACGGACTCCGTCATTTTGCCTGCCAGTCAGTTTTAATCAGAGCAAACTTTACGTTTTTGCCATTTCTCGCATTCATAGTGATACAGCGTGGCATTTAATAGAAAAATACTCAATAGCAACTTCATTATTAAACCACTCAGCAGATAAATAACCCGATATATTATTTATTTTCTGAACAGTTCGCGCTAAATGGTGCGTGAAGAGCGGATCATGAAGTAAGAGCAAGCGACATTTTAGTACAGGTTAGAATAAAGCGAGTCGGTATGACCAACTTCCAGCAGTCAAAACAGCAAAACTAAAAGCGCGCATGTATGACGGATCAAAAATAAAATATGGAAAGGAAGTTAATTGTGCACCCCCTTCAAACCCCCCTTACACACACACGCACACGCACACAAACACACACACACACGCACGCACACACAGGCGCGCGCACGCGCGCACGCACGCACGCACGCACGCACGCACGCACGCACGCGCACACACACACACACACACACACACACACACACACACACACACACACACACACACACACACACACACACACAGGAAAAAAAGACGGTTCCTATTTTTGGGAAATAAATGCCAAGCGCGGTGCCAGCAACGACGGATAAGTATTTAATTATCACTTTTGCATTACTGAAGGTTTTGAGGAGAAACTAAGCATAGAAGAACCAAGAGAGGATATCATCAGTCCTAAACAACCAAGAACACGCACAGTCAACGTACGGCTTTAAGAAAAAAAAAAAGAAAAAAAAAAGATCATGGAGAGGCGAGCAGATTAAGAGAGACTAGCGACCTCTACCGGCAAGCCCGAAGCCGAAAGTAGCGGGCGAATTATTCCTAGCGCTTAAGTTTCCGCACGATACAGTTGCAAACGATGGTCAGGCGGCTGTTTTAGACCACGCAGACCAAAGAGCGGCGAGATGGGTCAACCTGCAAGTTCACCGCAAAACTACTTCCCTCGAGCTGCCCAGTTGTTTATTCGCCGGTTCGACAGACCCCCACACACAGCCGACGGCAGGGGCTGTACGCTAGGGGGTCATCGCACCACCAGTGGATTCGAAGCGGAGGTCAAGAGGGCGGGGATGACCAGAGGCATGCCCGTCGCGCCGTCCACGGCGTAGCTGGCGCTGGCTCCCAAGGGCAGGCCCGGGGCACTCATGATGGAGCCCACCGTGGCGCTGGCCGTCGTCGCCCGGGGCACGACGGCCGTCGTGGCCCGCTTCACGTCCACGTCGACGGCGAAGTAGCCCGCCACGCCCACCGTAAGCACGCCGAGCAGGATGTACAGCTTGGTGTCGGTGCACACCAGGTTGCTGTAGCCCAGGGCCGCGATGGTGCCCACCGAGCGCCACAAGTGGCAGCTAGCAAATGCCGCTTCCGGGGTCTGCCAGAAGACCACCGCGTAGAAGGCTGCGCAGCGCGCGGATTTTAGAACCCTCCTTCTACACATGATTTGTACATGACGTTAGCGCCCCGTGCTAGTGGTCATTCTGGGTCATTCCTACTTGCTCTTGCTGAGATAAACAAATTCGGCGGTGGCGCGCAATGTACGCTGCAGAAAACAGCAAGGCCACCCCGATGGCCACTGACATGACGTCGTGTAATCCACGTATCCGCCGAGAAACTGAGGGAGAGGACAAGACGAGAGAGCGCGCGGAGGTCAGAACTCCGAGCTCTGTTTCGAATCATTAGTGGGGAGACGTAAAGCTATAGCTGCCTTCGTCTCCATCACTGAACGCGTTCCAATGCGAGAGCCAAACGGCACACTGGCATTCCGCCTTCTAACGCCTTCGGCCGAGTACAGTGGAAACAAATAAAGCCCCTCAATGTGTTTGCGTTTGTCTTGCAAGTAGCGTCAAATGCGCCAGTGCAAGAGGCCCGTGTCTCAAGCGGCCTTTTAGGGCAAATGGCGGAGCAGCACTGCAATGAGCGGCCCTCGGAAGCGAATGGCGGCCGAGCACCCTTCCGTGGACGTGTCTTGCGCGTTTCCACAACAATGGTTGGCGGTACTTGTAAGCGTCAATTTTATCGAGGGACTTCAGAGACAAAAGCTGCCTTTGCCTTCAGTGCACTCGACGAACGCGTTCGAATGAGAAAGCCCAAAGCCGGACGCCGTTGTTCCTCGTTCTAACGCCTTCGACGAGTGCAGTGGAGACACAGGCTGCTGGCCTACCCACTAATCATTTTAACCAGAGCTCGGCGTTCTGACGTCCTCGCACTTTCGTCTCCTCCTTTCCCTGTCCCGGTGCATAGGCATCAGCAAGCTGGCCAAACATCGGAGATAATGTCTTGATTAGGAATGCCTCCATGAGCGCTTTGCTTAAGGTGGACACATCTGGTCATTTTGTCCCACACGTTTATTTTTCTTTTTTGTTCAGAAGAGCGTGGAAGAGCGTGTCACTGCACGCGTTTGTGGCGCTGACTGTGCTATGGCTATATTTTGTTTTCGTCGATTTCTTTGTATTTTACCCGTGAGCGCGCGCTGTCGACATGCGGTACTACAAAGGGTGGCGTCACCCTAAACAGAAGGACATTGAGGCACCCTATACTTTGTCTCACCTTAGCATGGACTAACTGCGAAGGCTGTGCAAGCGCGAGCGGCTGGCCTTGACTGTCTTGACTGGAGCCACTCGCTGCAAGAGCGCTCGTGCAGCTGCCGAGGCTTCATCCAAAGCAACTAGCTCCCGCCTTTAGCATCCGCGGCTAACAATACTTCATGCTAAGGTGAGACGAAGTATAGTCTTGACCAGTTCACACACGCGAAGCATCTAGAAGCAAGTGTCTGGTGCATTGCATTATCGTTTGTGCAGTTTGCATCCGCACTTTCTCTGTCGCCAAAGTGGCAACCGAGAAACCGTGAAAAAGAGCGACAGAACGAACGAACGCCCACGGGGATATTATGCGCCACATATCCTTAAAAACATATACCTTGTTTGGTTTCGAGACAGAAATCCATGGAGCAAAAATGCGGCGAACAGCCCGGCGGCTTGTTCGCTTTGTCCGCGGCGCAACAGTCACTGTTCAACGCCTACGGGCGAAGTTCGTCGCCCTCCTCGCCCCATGCACGTCAACCGTAAAAAAAAACAAAAAAACATAACGTTATTTTGAAGAGCAGTTGACCACTATACTTGTTGTCACACCAAGGAAAAAGCAAGTTGTCAGAGAAAATAATTATGCCATATGCGTTTGAAACTTTTACCAATTTAAATGCACATTTAAGTATCTTAATTTACCCCCAAAAAATTGGAAAATTTGTAATGTTCCGCGAGAAGATGAACCTCTTCTTACTACAGTTCTTGAGGTAGTTAATTCTGTGAAATCACTGGACGTGTTATTTGGCATCTGAACGCTTTAAAGAAGCACCCATCCCACTTTCAAAATATGTGCATATATTTCTCAATCAGAGCCCCTGAACCTTCAGCCGGCTCCTTATTATGTTTTGTAAAAAAAAAACAAATAAGACGTTCGATTTTCCAGCACTCCTAACATACTGGAGTTTTGCGCTCCCGCCCTCATCCCTACAGCAGGTAGGTACCACACCTGCTGAAGCTACTTTGAAGTCGTGGTATTTTGGAATGAACAAATAAGCATACACCAGCAAACACCAGCAAACACTTACAAACGATATGTGTGGTCCATGCGGCATCGGCGATGCCCCAGATACCTGAAGCGACCAGAAGGACCAAGAGGAGGTAGCTTGTTTCGTAGCTGAGCATCAGGATGATCATGGCCACGTTAACTACGGCGCCGAGTAACACCATCTGTGGACGGCCCGTTAGATGGAGTAGCGAGCCGAAGCTCAGCGAAAAAAGAGCACCGGTAACACCGAGGCTTGCCAAGAAAAGACCGACGTAGCCCACGCCCCAGGAGCACGTGATGTACGCCTGCGAATAAGAACACCGGAGTGGGCTTGAACACTCAAACATCGAGGTAAAACACTTAAAACTAAGCATTCCGGAAAAACGACGAGCTTTAAAAGAAACAAAAGTTGATACATTATAGTCGCATGTGCCAAACAGAAGGTACAGCTGATAGTGGGAGGTTCAAATCACACTAACCCTTGTAAAGTCGTCGGCGATGAAGGCGACCTCCAGTCCAGTGAAGATGGTCAAGGGAACAATGAAAATTTGGTAGGGATTTTTCATATGACGCATCGTAAGCAGCATTAAGTCTAATGATGCTCTGTCCTGGCACTGTACTTTGCGTTCCAGAGGATCCAACAGGAGAAAAACCACGAGAGCCGCTATCCAACCGAAGGCCGTGTACACTACGCAGAGCTGAAATCTGCTTGTCACTGACGGAGCCGTCAGGTTTGTAGGCAGCGCAGACTGCGGGCAGAAGTTGACCCCGCAGGCGGTTCGCTTGTCACCGTTTGACCCGTGGCTCACGCCACCACCGCCGCCAGTGCCCAGAATCACGTAGGAGAGCAGGTTTCCAAATACTTGGGACAACTGGCTGAACATGAGGAAGACTCCGAAGAAACGCCCCACTACGGCGTTCGCGTTCTGGTGGTGCAGGCCCGCGTATTGGGTTGCCAGCTCGGCCACGTATGCGCTATTGGCCGTATGCAGAGGCCCAGCGCCGAAGCCTAGCACGAACGAGGTGGGAAGCACAGTGACCCAATGCGGGTAGAAGTTGGCGATAAAATAGGGTGTGTATAGGAGAGTGCAGGCACCGATGGTGACCTTCAGACCTGCCACGCTGATGAAGAAGGGCGCGAGAAACAAGCACGAGAGCACAAACGAAGAGCAGATGGCACTCAGCGACACAGTACCTAGACCACTCTCAGCGTTGAGCACGCTTGTCTGGAGGCTGCTTAACGATAAGAACGCCGAGTTGATCAGAAACGAGCAGGCGCTGAGTACCAGCAAGTTCCGGCGTAGCCGCTGCCTCCGCTGCCGTGGTTCCCAGGATGGGTGCGCTCTGTCGCCTTCCGCGTCACCGGCCGATGGCGATGACATGTCAGTCGCGCCGTTTAGGTCATCGTGGCGTAGTCCTGTGTCCGCTAGGGCTGCTCGCCTCCTCTGGCCAGTCAAGGCACCACTCTCGCACCACGCTCTTACGGGGCCCCAGCTTGCAAGCTCGCAGCACCCGGTGGGTCAGCGCTTAGAAGCAGCCCTCGAGAGCTCCAACCTCGCCATTGGTAGCTTACCAACACCACAGTGACTTGAAGCAGCACGTTCAAGGGGCGAGGCCTCAGTGACGCGAACCAGCCGAAAAATAATGCAGCGAGGAGTACGGCGGCTAAACACGCCCCGGTGTTAGAGGTCAAGTGCTTAACGGTACACAGACGTGTGGTGTCCGAATGCGTGATGGTACCCTTGCTCGCAAATATTAGAAAGCCGGATTGAAAGCGACCAGTAGCGATGCGTGTGTGATGGCGAGTTTCAGACTGCCCCGGCGACTGGTCGTAGCATCGTAGCGCGGGGTTCTTTGGAGCAAACTCACCACATGAATTCGAAACGGGTGAAAACCGCCATAATTGCAAGCGCTTTTTCGTCTTTTGTTTTCACCATCCTTTTTGATTCGCACCGCACCTACAAATTTACAGTATAAAGACAAATTATTTTTAGAACGAATAAGAGAATAAGATTTGATGAAGGGGCTAAATTCCTGACCCAAATTTAACCTAATCATTATTTATATATTTTTTATTTAAGCCTATGCTTCAGAATTCAGGCAGCACAAACGTTTCGAGGGAGAGTGAACGGAGGATTTTAACCTCGAGATCTACTCACTAGGTACGGCCCTGCTGCAGAGCTCTGGCTTTCAATCAAAGATCAAATACTCCTATGTTTGTTACGTGGCAAAAACCACTCGTTTTTTTTTTTTTTTTTTTTTTTTTTATTTAAGCAATGTTTTGTACTAAGCACCTCCGTGTGATAATTTAACTGTGGTTGCCTTTTAGTTTTACTATACTCCGTTTCACATCACTGCGAGCGTTGCAGAAACTACAAGAGCGTGCTCCAGGCTTTCAGCGGCCCTGCGGACCATGCGCGTTCGTGCAGTACAAGCATCATTCAGGGCAACTTGCTCGTGCTTGTAGCTCTGGCTTTGTTTGCACATAGAGTAAAACAAACTATACCTTATTCATATTTTTCATCCATTATTGTAGGTTCCAAGTGACCGAGGTGCACCCGCAAACCACGACCAACTCTATACTTACGACCACTGCATCTGAGCGCTCTCTATGGAAAAGCCTGCTCCCGGCTGGATGGACGGATGGATGAATCCGGCTGAGCCCTTTGGGTCGGGCGGTAGCTTACGCCACCTAGCCATTTTGTTTTACCATTTAAGCTTCGAATATTTAAATGTGAAAACTATATTCACTCCGCACTGCAAAGAAAGTGAGGCTATAGAACCCCCTTGCCATCAGTTAATAAGAAGAAACCTAGTTTTCTCTCGCTTTCTGCCCACATTCACTTAATCTTTGCTTGGTAATCTCTACTGTCTTGAAATCCACACTTCCTTCGATGTCTCTAAAACCCCAAAAAATCAAATTTTGGGATTTTACTTTCCAAACCTACGACGGGCATCTGGCACACCCCAGCAGAGGACTGAAGATTAATTTGGACCACCTGGGGATCTTTTGACGTGCAACCGAAAGCTCGGTTACACGGCGCCTTCTCCGCAACAAGCCTCCGTCATATTGCGGGCACCTCGGTCGGGATTCGAACCCCCTACCTGGGGATCCGTGGGCCGGCGCTCTCGCCTCGGAGCCATGTCTCTAAAACCCAATGACTTTATTAAAGGGACACTGACAGAGTATCAAGCGCTCAGCCGTCTCGTCCTCCTCTCCACAAGCAGTGCACACTGCATCCATTTCCTGGTACTTTGCTCTGTATGTTCTGGTTCGCAGAACACCCGTCCTCGCCTCAAACAACAATGAGCTTCCCCTTGAATTGTCATAAATGCTTTCTTTGGCAATAACTGGTTTGTTTACAAGCGTCGCTGCGGTCGCCGCGCCCTAATTGGGTGAGGTGTACCGTGACGTCAGGGCGATGACTCCGCTCCGCGATCTCGCATCGGCTCGCTTCCCAGCACCGGTTTCCTGGTTTGGCGTTGTGTGCCGCAAGCTCTTCGAGGATCTCGACTTCGTTTACCCGGTGTACAAGACGTTGGGTTAGGCCGATATTGACGTGCTTTCGTACATTTTATAAGCCTGCTTGTCCATTTTACTTTTAAAATTGGGTTACAAATCCCGAAAGCTATCGGCGGTGGCATTTCCGGCGATGAACCTCTCCGTCCGTCCACACGTACGATACAAGGCAATTTTGCGAGGGATCGGTGAAGCGGTGGTGCAAGTGTTTCAGACGCTGGAATTCTGTTCCTTGCATGTTCATGATTTAGGACGATATTACATCCCGCCTTCAAGGCATTTGAAGTGGCATTTATATCATGGGCCTTTGGCATGGTCGGCAAATTAGCTCGCTACCCCGACTTTGCGCTGCCACTCTGCATGCCCTGGTTCGCTGATGTTTTAAAGGCTCTTTGTCTGGTTATCTTTGAAGTGCCCGTGGAACAGGGTTGTTTTACATAAATGTAGCTTCTTCGTGAATGAATTATATAGTTTATACACGTATGCAGGCATATTTCTTAGAAGATGCACAATTACTGGAAATTAGTTTGTATGGTAGCAGCAAAAACGGCCGAATTGCCCCCAGTTGCCTGTATGTATTGAACTGCCTAAAATATGCACAGCAATAGTGCCGTAATTTGGAATGTTTATACTTTTTCCCGACATTTTTATTCCAGCCTTGGGTATTCGCAAAATACACCGTTTAGTCTGAATTGTCATTTCCAAATAAAAGGGACACTGCTGCAGGTCTCCAAAAGCTTCCTCGGCCTCCAAACTCCCTACAGTTGGACTCTCTGACAACAGAGGAAAACAGGAGTAAAAGCAAGCATTCGAACGTCTGTCCAGTGGTAGATGCAGCGCTAGTAGCAGAAAATGTGGAACCTGTGAAGGGCGACAGTCTGCGTGAGAAAAGGTTTTGGTATTTTAGCTTCAGGACAATTCGATTTAACTAAAATCTCAATTTTAGGGCTTAAGAGACTAATAACGAGCTAGACACCTTTGTTTACGTTTGTTATACATTACTTGAGGGTTGATATAAACAAGTCCATAGATACCACCGTGTAGTTTATTGAAATACTATCCGAATCCAGCAAAGGACAAATGCGAGCAATGTATATAACAAATGTTCCTTGTTTTTTTACTTTGCCCCTGCACTTGGGCTGTCTAACTTGTGATTCTCTCCCAATGGCCCAGACTGTATTTAGCATGTTGCTTGAGCAGCATGCAGCTTTTCTGCTTCGGCGAACTTTGTTTAAAAAGAAAGGTACAAAACAAATAGTATACATAACCTGCCAATTCATTCAGACCATCAGCAGCATTTATTGTGCGAGATGTAAATCTATAGTGATGCTCCTGCAATTGTGGCCATATTTCTTTATTTTCATGCCCTCGAGATCGACCTAGAGGTGGTGCTACGGTCGCGCTATCATCATCATCAAAGCGGGGATAGGAGAACGGCCGCCCCATAGGCTTTCCAGGTTCGCGCGCGAGATGGCGTAGATTCTTGCGTTTATTTTGTCGCATACTACCGGTGGTAAAATAATTCTAGCGGAAAAGGATGCGGTACTGTTCGGTGCTTCAGTAAAGATCGAATCGTGTTGCCAGCGTGCGGCCTAAATTTATATAATTGCTTCTGTGGGTGCGTCGTCTGCTCTAGGCGGACGTTGGAAAGCATGGATCACCACGACAGATGCCTGTCTCCGGCTGAACTGGAATATTTGAGTTAAATATTTGTTTCTTTTAAAATGTGTATCGATTCATGAAAGTGGGAATTAGAAACAACAATAAATTCCAACCCAGATAACATAATACTGGTACTGTGGGCTGTGGGCTGTGAAATCGCAGCTTCTATGCTGTTTTTTTAACTTCTAGCTTTTGCAGTAATATAAATATTTAAAATTAAGATAAGTTAGCGCTGTATTGGAAATTACCATGCTATTGAGTTCCTCTGCTCTTTTACTTTGCCATAGTGTGGGTAAGTGTTTTGGAGTCTGAACAAACCTACTGCGTTGCGATGAGGAGGGTGTGTCTCTTCTAGTTAAGATCTGGGGGGCTATGTTCGACAAATGTTTCGTTTCTCCTAAAAAGAAACGGAAGTGACAGAAGTGACGATATCGAGTCTGCGTGGTTACAGGCTCAAATGACGAAACTTCCCTCTTTCGTCATTTGAGCTTCTAACCAATCAGACGTGATATCGTCACTTCCGTCACTTACGTTTCTTTTTAGGAGAAACGAAATATTTGTCGAACATAGCCCCCCTGCCAACTGCACGGTTGGCAGGACGACTGAAACAAGTGAAACAAACTGTTCTAATATATCTACCTTGACTGTAATAAACGAGTGTAACCGAGCAACGCAGCAATGTTCCTGTTATTAAATGTTTTTCTCGGTAGTGTGGGTTCACCCGCTTCAATTTGCTCG
This sequence comes from Ixodes scapularis, assembly GCF_016920785.2. NCBI lineage: Eukaryota > Metazoa > Arthropoda > Arachnida > Ixodida > Ixodidae > Ixodes > Ixodes scapularis. The sequence goes on from NW_024609884.1 coordinate 45,637,060, forward strand.
GTGAGGGCCGCGGATGTCAAGAGGCTAATACTATAAATTTCTTGCTAAATAATCTTGTATTCAAACACAGTAGACTCTGCAACCCCAACAAACGACGCGCACCGCGACACAGCCAGCATTGGGCCCAGTGATACTCTTTTACTGATGAGGGTTAGCGACCTTCACGAGACGTTCCGATCACCCTCACCTAACGTATACCTAGACTGGGCAGTTCATCGATTAACTTTCAGATTGTTCAAGTAATGCTTTAATTGCAATTTTTTTTTTTTTTTTTGCCGGTTAATTGGAGTCTTGTGCTGGAGAAAGTCAACAGGGAGTAAAAAATGCCTGCTTTAATATTTTTGACGTCTTTATTTCTTTTTGGGACACAGGATTGCACGGTAAACCACTTCAGCGTGCTTCTCATTTTACCGAGGGTGATGATACCGTTTATATAATAACTTTAAAAAAATACTTCACTTTAAAAGGCCTCCCGTGTTCATATTTCTGTAGGAGTCACAGCGTGAAGTTAAGAATGGGAATGCAATATGCCATTTATGACATAGTAAAACCAGAAAAAATGTGCAGTTTTTACGCCTTTCACGCAATATTACCGGCGAAAAATCCACATACGGATTTATTGATTGATTAGTCTATTAAAGGATAGCGATCAGTCGGGTTAATGTTCTAATCAAACCACAGACCCACTCAACATTCAATGCTTTATGGAAGCCACGGTTTGTGCGAGATAAAAAAAATACGTGAGACCCTGCAGCGATTGTATACAAACCAACGCACTAAGATTATGGAAGCTTCCCACTTAATAATAATCGCTTTGCTGAATTTCTACGAATGGGAAACGATAAAATACAACCTTTAGTAAGAAGAAACGGCAACAAAAACATAACATTTAATAAGGAATGTCAAGCTCAGCCTGAAACGGGCTTGCGTCGTCGAGATTCATGCTCTGAGCGTGCGCCCGTAGCAGACGACGCACGGCGGTATCCCCGCTTTCGCGGGTTTCCAACTTCGGCCGCACGGTGGCGACACGGTTCGATCTCGAGGCGAATACCAGCTGCGATTCATGCGTTGCCTGCCCTGTCAACAATGCTTAAAATGTTGGTTGAAGTTTCGCCTGTAGCTATAGGCCATACCTCAATAAAGGCACATATAAAAATTTACACTTCCTACGAAAAACACGCCAAAAAGAAATTAAATAGAAACGAGCGCGCCGACAGCTAGCGTCGTCACAGCCTCCACAGGGCGAGCGGCGCGAGTCGGGGAAAAATTCTCTCCTCGCCGTGACGTCACCCCGGTTTGCCGTAAAGGGGCGCCACGCGAACTTCTCGGGGCTAATAGCTTTCCAGAGCCGTCTTTGTCTGCATTCCCTCTAGCCACCGATCTCTTTCTGTGACCTTAAAGGAGCGATGCAACAATTTTTGTATTGTGCACAAATACCGCTATAAAACGGATCCCTAACGTTAATGACCTATGAAACACGCGTTCGTTTTTCACCCCACGCAATAGAAGTCCCAGAAAAAAATTAAAGAAAAACGAGCAGCGTTCACCCCCTCAACTCGCAGCCAGAACAAGCGGCCACGTGATCGGGAGCCGATTATATGCCGCCAGTGTTCATTATAGCCACGCGCTGGGGTTGGCAAAGCGCAGGACACGCGCTGAGTTCCAGACATTGTTGTGGCTCGGCTGTTGTCGTCGTTGCAGCGATTGAACACGGGTCACAACCCGAATGCTCCTCGAGCTAGCAATTGTCACGAGCCCACGTCGAGTGCCCACGCAATGCTCGGGTCCAATCTATGAACCGCATTCAAATATCGTCACTTGGGTGTACTGCGATCCCCGAGTTACGTCATCAAATTTTGCAAGGGAGAGATTGAATGAAAATGATCGCTTTTGTCCTCGAAATTACACCGCAACGAAGGAGTTTCTTGCCCAATGGCGTTGCGTGTGAGTATCCTTGAGTCCCAGGTGTGCCAGTCAGCTCGTGTAGAGAGAAAAAAATTCCAATTGAATATCGTTGCAGAGCTCCTTTAACTTTCTTCTTAACTGATACCTGCTCTTCCGTAACTCCACTATATCCTAAAAACCTTCCTCTTAATTTCCTAGTGTGCTGTCTCCACTTTGTGTTTATACTCCTCGTGTATAAATAGCCGAGTTTTAGCGCCCCCTAGTGAGAGGAGTTCTCGCTGGGCGGCACAAAAACTCGGTCCTCCTACCTCGTCGGGTTCTTCTGTTGTCCGTGGGTGCGTGCTAGCTGATCGTGCTTTCTAATTTCAAGCGCGTTCACGCTGTAAAATGTTTTTCTTTATCTAAAGAATATTGAAGGAGAGACCAATGGAATTTCGACGAAGAGACCGGATTCGTGGTGCGATACGTTTCCCCTACGAGACTAGAAATCCACAGGGAATGATCTATTGTTATAGCCACACATGATGTAGGCTATTAGTACATCCGGGTGTGAACCTTCTGCTGCATGCCGAGATAGATGCGTTCACGTCCTTGGTAGGTGGGAGCAGTCAAGCTCCCACCTACCAAGACGTCATTAACTACCTCGACAGAATGGCGAGCTTTGGAGTGCTTTCAGAAGCCAGTTAAATTACATGGACTTCTGAAAACCACTATGCATTTTGTGCATAGTGCAAAAAAAAAAAAAAAGAAGTTGTCGTACTGCGTGATACTAGTATTATAGCTCTACTCACTGACATACAAGCCTATTGGCAGGGAATGCATGGGTATGTAAACTACTGACGACTGCAGTGTACAGTGAGTAGTTGCCTGTTCCAAAGATAAACAAACAAAAATAAAAATTTGTCAAAATCACACAATTGTTCTGCATTTACTCAGAGATCCAACCGAGACGGAATATACAACGAGCCTGAACGTCCATCGAGACGAAAGATCCAACCAAGACGGAATGTCTAACGAGCCTCAATGTCCTCGAGACGAAAGATCCAACCGAGACGGAATGTCCAACGCGCCTGAATGTCCAACAGGACGGTGTATTAAGGCCACGGTCCCACTGAATGTGGCAGTTTAGGTAATTTTTGGCAGGTCATTACTCATCTCCTTTTAAATACTGTTTTGTGGGATTGATGTCATTCGAAAAGCAATGCAATTCTCTTTCATTTGATAATATGTATGTGTTGGTTTTTACTGTTCGTGCGCATTTGTAGCGTTGCGAATATGATGGCGCGGACCCTCACTTGCTTTGCTAGTTCATGTTTTATGAACGATCCATTAAAGATAACACCGTTCCAATATAGCAGTTTTGTTAAGATGATGTCGAAGCAGAATGTAACGATACACTTTTTTGGTATTTGCACTACTTTGTTTTTTTCATCCCTCCAAATATTGCCCTAAAATTGACATTTTTCAGCACAAATAGGTTTTCAATGACACGCGCTAGGGAAATGAAATTAGCTACAGATGTAGTGCTTATAATTGGTAATATGCAGAAAAAAAATTAATGTTGTGTAAAATTTTTTTGTTTAGATATTTTATATCAAACGTAGCACTTTTTTCTGCTTCGAGTCATGGTACTTCAAATGCCGCTGAGGAAATAAGTAAACTATGATAAAATCTTTTATAACATTTAGAGCTACAATGGTTTCCCAAAAGGTGGACGATGGCTTTTTTTTTTTTTTTTTCAAAGTCATAACGCTCCAGGAGCGTTTCAAACTTACCTGTTTTGACGCATATCTTTTTTGGACATCAAACAGATTTATTGGCATCTAATAATATTTATTGTTTGGAATAGATATACATTGCGATTTATTAAATTTTCACAATGATCTTGCTTTGGTTTCTTATTAGGTGTAGAGCTTAGCTAATTTTAAAAACAATAAAAACCGTTTGGGTGTTTTGTTGCGCTACCTGGCGGATGGCTGACAAACTGCTGATTTCTAATGTTCAAAAAATTTCCGAGGGCGGCGTTGGCGTCTGTATCATCATCAATCTCCGAGTCTTTTGACCCTCACATTTAAAAAATATATTGGAAGATTTACTATCAGTAACTGAATGGTTTCATTATTGGGTCAGGCTAATAAATCTAAGACAAATAATTACAAAAGCGTAGCGTGATATAATGTGTTCATTATTCGATATGATTGAAATCAATAAACAATGAAGACGAAGAGGAAAAGAATACACCCGAGTTCACTTTATACCTAGAGTCACTAAATGAGCTTTAAAGTATCGGCACTCCGTTCCCCCAAATTGTTTTGGGCGCCGCCATTTTGGGTCTTGCTCAGAGCAAACGCAACTGCCGATCATCATGATCCAAAAGTACGACTTCCTCAGCATTAGATGCGGTGCTAGGAAGCTGATGCAATATTGCAATGCTCTGTAGCGGGTTGTTTAAACATTTGTGAGGGACGGGAAAGCGTTTCCTGTGATTTTAGATAAAGCTTCATATAACTGGCAACCATGATTTTAAGCCACAATATGGCCAAGTGTCGTTACTCTGAACCGTAGCTAATTTACTGGCATAAGCGGGAGCAATGAAGAAGAGGCAGGTATCAAAAGGTAGTGGCTTGTGGAATCCACGGGGCTTACGTCATGGCCCCTCCAGGTATTACAAGCCTCTTGAACAAGAGCATGAATAGTGTCATTAAATAAGCTACACTTCAGAGTAGCGACACTTGGCCTTATTGTAGCTTAAAATCATTGTTGCCAGTTATTTGAAGCTTTATCTGAAATCACAAGAAACACTTTTCCGTCCTCCACTTCAAACAGTTTGCGACAAAGCTCTTCCAGATCGAAACGGGCAGGGGCGGGGTGGGGTGGGTTCTGCAGCGCGAGCTTTCGGCGCTCCGAGCCAGTGTGCGCTAGACCATGCACTCGGCCACCGACTCCCCCCCCCCCCCCCCACAAGCTCTTCCAGATCGAAACGGGCAGGGGCGGGGTGGGTTCTGCAGCGCGAGCTTTTGCCCCGAGCTGCTGCGCGCTAGACCATGCACTCGGCCACCGACCCCCCCCCCCCCCCCCCCCTTGTGCGTCTAATTTATATACAGGTATAAGTATTTGAAGATCGACGATGGACGTCGATTGTCTCGAGGTAATGTAACGTAATAACATTATATAAATAATAAACTTGTTGAAGGACTGAACGACTCAATTTTTCAATTCTTGGATTGTAATACGGCGGTTGCCTATTGTACTTACTGTTGATGAAGAGCAATATGAGGTGACGAGGTAATAATTAATTGATGAGGCTCTATAAGGACGACGACAATAGTGGGTGTCGAACCACAACGTACAGTGCCAGACTTGTTTCAAGTATCGTGTACCCAAAGACTTTCCTCACCCGCAACAGAATACGGTAGAATCAATGAGGATGCTGCTTTACAACTGTACGTGGAACAGGAAAACTGCACTGTGCAGAAGTGCGGCTTATTCGTTAATATGAGGGACAGATTTCTAGCAGCATTCCCTGATTGACTACTTGGAACAAATGGCCTCGTTGACATAAAGTGTCCCCGTTCCAAAAGATTCTTGAAGCATACTTAAACCGCAAAGGAGTATGAGGCGAAAAATAAGAAAAAGGAGCCTGGTGTGAAAGGTCCAAATCACCACCATAGCTTCTACTATCAAATACAAGGGCAGTTACACAATACACAAAGAGAGTTTTGTAATTTAGTTATATTTGCGCTTAAGGGCATTGATATCCAACGTATCCAGAGAGATGACACCTCCTGGTCAACCAACATAGAGCCTTTTCTACTCAAGCTTTACATGGAAGGCCCGACTTCCGCTGAAATTCCTCACGTAGACGAGTTGTCCGACCGAATAAACTGCCATTACTCCCGATTTGGGAATCTCTCGATCTTTGTTCGTAGGCCATAGTATCATGAGATCGAGGGGTGTGGCTCTTCGTCCGCCGAATATTGCTTCGGCGGGGTTTTTTTTTTTTTTTTTTTTTTTTTTTTTCGTGTAAGATGAGACCGTCGCGAGCTGCCGGAACAAGAACCTGGCGATTCTTCACTGAACTGCTTCTTCCGTAAGCTTCAAAAGGGCTTTTTTTCGTCTCGCACACCATCTGTTCTGCTTGCCCGTTAGTTGCAGGATGGTATGGTGCACTAATGTGATGCCTGATTCCGGTTTTTTTTTATTCAAAAACTTGTTTATTTTACTTGAAGCAAGATTTGGCGCGTTATCAGAGAAAAGTATTTTGGGTGGGGCAAAAGTAGGCAAAAGAGACCGTAGAACGTCAATGACGTGTTTCGACGTCGTGGCAGGCATTTTGTAAACTTCCAGCCACTTAGAGTACGCATCGCCTATGACTCCGCAGATGTGGATACGTTTCGCCACCCACCGACTGAATAGTGGATCGTTTTCAGTTACTGTTCATGATGGCGTTGGACTCAAGGAAGACCTCGAGTCTTTTCACAAAGTTAGCCCAGGTGCCAGGACTTTTGTCGAAAGCGGTAAGTGTTCGAACGTCGACAACGTCGGTAGCCACGTGTTGTGCTTGAGACTGGACACTTACCATTCGCTGAGAAGAAACTTGCTTGTTCGTCTGCCATAAGTTCGATATCAGGTCCGATATCCGGACCTGATATCCGATATCAGGTCATCAGGTTCGATATCGGAACTGATAAGTCCCATATCAGGTCATCACCGCAACACCATATCCTGACAAAACTGGTCTTCATTGTCCGCATGTCCATAGTTAGCAATCACGTCAACTTATTAATTCCCGAACGCTCATGACTTGCCGTCGCTAAACGCCGTTCATTCATAGCGTCTTCATTGCAAATAAACGTCTTCCTATTTGTTCTGATGGTTTTCATCATATTCCTCCTAAAGGGGTATTCACACGAGGGAGAAATCCCGGGGATTTGTCCCCGGCACGCGCGCATCACGAGATGAAAACGCGAGGCTTTTGCACATCGCAAAGCCCGACGTTTTCATCGTAGGATGCGCGTGCCGGGGAGAAATCCCCGGGATTTCTCCCTCGTGTGAATACCCCTTTAGCTGTACTTACAACATTATGTGTGTCGGTACTTCCGAAAATATTGCAACGGTGTTTGTTTTCTGGGAACCTATAATGTAACAACCTTTACAACATCTTCCGGACCCCGTGAAACACAATATTTCGTGACCTTTTTTTAGTCGTCATTAAAATGGTGAGGTAAGTACCGTAAATCGCGAAGCAGCTTACTGGACGTCCGCTTCCACTGGTGTCTTAAAAGATTGAGTCTACTGAGCGTGCATTCCTGCAGAGGAAATTTTCATTGATAGAATATTGACACGTCAATCAACTTTTGATTCCTTCTTGGTAAGATTTATTGCGAAAGCCCGTTACAACCGCCGAACCTCATGTCCCTATAGGGTCTATTCACTTGCTGAGTCATCACCCACAAACATGGCCGCCGAGCGATAAAGCGGAACTTTTATTCGTGAGCTTGGTGAAAAATAAAAGAAGGCAAAGCAAACTCGCCTATCGGCAAGCCGCTATGGCCTTCGGCGGCCATGCTTGTGTGTAGTGACTCGACATTAAAAGGCGGTCTGACGTCATGTGAATAGACTCTATAGACCTTTGCATCGCTTATCAGTCGGGCGAAAAATGCTGAGTCACTGAGCTGTGGACGCATGCGCAGCGTCCGATATACCACACAGCAGATCAACAGCGCATGCTTAGAAGGCGTTCCACAGCCCAGCAGACAAAGATGGCAGCGAGAAGCGGGCGATTTTTGCAAAGGTCTATACACCTTTGCAAGTGGGATCCCGGCTTAACCTCGAACCGCGCGCCAAGGTGAGGCGGACCTACTCTCCAGCCAGGACGTTCGCTGGTTGTCGTACAATGTTGCCAAGCGTCTCTCGCCGAAGAGCACACCACTGAGCGCAGAAAGAAATTAAAAAAAAAATAATTATAAAACGTACACGTGTCGTCTTCGACAGCGAAATAGCAAGGACAATTAAATAAAATGCCTAAAGCGGTAACAAATCGAAAATTTTCAAAAAGATCGAACGTCTCAAGGCGCTCTCTTCAGAATGCGCCAAAAGTCGCATGGCCTTTGCATCAACGATGGCTGCGCTCGTGGCAGCTCTGGCTTCCACAACATGCAGGAACAGAGGCTTCGATTGTTACAAAGTCAGCTCCAACCCTGAAAGATGCCCCGTCCTACAATATGTGACGCTACTATTCTGTGTGGATACCTCCTCCAGCGTTCCGAGACAGTAAGTGTGCCGCTAACGTAAGCCACCGGCGATGCAGCAAACGGCACCATCTTGTCATCGCGCACCCCAATGACGTGCCCCTGGCGCACCCCAGCACGGCGGAAACGGTACGGGGCGCCAGCATCGCTCAAAATGGCAGCGCACAGGAGCCTTTCTTGCAAACGTGTATAGACATTTTCCACAGGGGCGCCGCCATCTTGAATTGTCGTCACTTCCAGTATGGGCGACGAAAAAATAATAAAACGTTTCAACCTGTAACTAGCAAAATAATAGAGGGGAGCCAAAACGAGAATGTGTGACGGTTAGGCTTATATCCTAAATGTCTTCTATTGGCGTGGCGACGGCAAAACAATGTTTTCGCCCATACTGGAAGTGACGACAATTCAAGATGGCGGCGCCCTTGTGGAAAAGGTCTATATCAGAGAACAATTTATACCCAGCCTGACATTCTCGCATACTTCCGTTTGCTGGGCCACGCTACTTGAGCTAGCTGAGCAGAGCTGCCAGCGGTGCGAGCAAGGCCACGAGGGGAACGTGGTGGTGCTCGAGCCATCCCACTGTGAACCAACGTTTCGGCCACCCCACGGGTGCGTGTCGCCATCTATTGGTTGAACTAACGCCTTGTTCAAGATGGTTGCCGTGGGACCGCAGCCTTAATGACCGGTTAAGGGAACACAACCTCTCTCTAAATTATACGGGGGGGGGGGGGGGGGGGGGGGGGGGGGGGTCACCTACCTCTGCACTGTCAAGTGTGTAAGTGTATACCTTCTTTACAAAAAAAAAAAAAACCTCGATAATTGGCAGATTCCATGAAAAACACAACAGGGAAATTTTTGAAGCTTTTAGTATACTCCGCCTAGGCGAGCGTTGTGTCAGCCATCCTTCTGTGGCATTAACGGACAAGGAAATCGCCTTTCTACAGTCGTTTAAAAAATTAGGTTGTGTGTATGTTTATACAGCCTAAAACTTGGTCTGCCTCCAAGAGCGACGAGTCTCCCAGCTGTAGATGGGCAATTTATCCAGTGCAGTACAACCGCTAGCCTGGGGTCTTTAACGGTGCATCACGCAGTAGTGATACACGACCGCACGCTGGTACGATGCTCATCCAAATGGAAGCGGGCAGGGGGGGGGGGGGGGGGGGGGGGGGTTTAGCCCAGTCTCCTGGGTTCTGCAGTGCGAGCTTTCACTCCACGTACTCCAAGCTGGTGTGCGCTCGCCCACTCGACCACCGATCCCCCTACAATCGTTTAAGCGTGGTTGATGGTGTGTGCCCTCCGCGTGCTCGGGTGCCCCCGTGCGAGTGTTGCCTCGGCTCGAGCAGGTATACCGGGGGCTGTTCTTTTTTCTTCCTTCAATAGATTGAGTTGTGAATTTGCGATTGTCTCTTCTCTCTTCCCTCTTCACTGTTCCTATTTGTGCGCAATTTTAATCATGTTCAATCATTACCAACTCGACCAATTAACCACCTTACTTCGAGTAATAAATTTCAGATGCATTCCATAGACAAGATCGCAATTGAAAAACAAGATCGCAATAAATAAAGTAACAATACAAATGACAGAATTTCGAGACATTTTAACTGAGATTAAAGCTAGCTCTTTTGTCTTGCTTCTTATGTAACTTAAGTCAAATTATTTTCCGGGAAAGCCAGCAGTTGAAGTTGTTAGATTTCACGTTCTGTGAAACAAAACCCCGAGACTGGAAAAACTAAAAGGGGGCTGTTATGCTTGCCCGTTTCGCGTTCCCGCGCTACGATTTATTTTTTAATTTCTTTGTGTATATTATTATTAAATGTATCATGAATGCATGTTACTTCGTAAGAAAATGATTCTATTATTTCTAAGGCAACTTAAAAAAGACAACGTCAAGAAAATCGCATTTGAAGTTGACCCTGCCACGAGCGCCTGTAACGACCGCCTTCCAAAGCGATCAGTTCGCCTACACAGCTTTTGCTGTAGTCGAAACAAAGAGTGAAGGAAGTTCTATGTACATGCATGAACGTATTCTTGGCCGCCCTCATATCGACTTGAAAGATATCCATCATGCGCATGCCAATCATTTCTGTCAGGTAGAAAGCAACACGTCGGAAAAATTCAACATCCTCACTGACGAAAATCCACGAAGTGGGAGTGGCAGATGTGGATACAAGCTGATCAAATGTTGCGGATTGGGAATAGGACGCGGACGCGGTGTGGTGTGGATGCGATGTGCGGCGAGCGCGGGCGAGACGCATTGTTTGGATTCGTTTGTTTTCGAATAAAAGAGCGATATGGAACGTTTTCAGCTCACAATGAAGACTTTTCTTAGCGATGTAAAGGTAGGAAAGTGGAAGAGAGTCAATTCGAAAATAAGCGATTGCTAAGTACTGTTTGACGCCACGTCGGCACGGTCTCTCCTCTCCTCGCTGAACAAATTCTTGACTCACTGCGCTAAAAAGTGAATGTATTTTTTGTTTCACCTACACAGCCTACCAGCCTCCACTTGTGCCCGAAACTATCACGGACTGAAATGGCCTTCCCGACGACATCGCCACCATATCACCGCTAAAGCCAAATTTCGCCTTGCACTAGCCAACCACATCCCTCTGTAATGCCCCCAGGGGCACTGATGGTACTCCTAATTAAATAAAAATTAAAGGAGGATCCATTGGTGAATCCTTAGGAAATACGTTAGCGTGACCCTTGGGAAACGCCACACACGTCCCACTTTGGGAAACCCTGCCCTTCCCTTTTCTGTTTTGGCTTTCCCTTTTGCTTCCTCTATTTTTTGCTGCCTCTTTTTAGCTTCGTTACGGGGTCAATGTTCACGTTTCCCAAAGGTCATGCTAACGCATTCCCTACAAATCCACCAACAGATCTTTTTTTCTGCGAAGCGGGTTTACCGAGTTCCTTTCGCCCCAGCCTTTGTCGCGCGCAGACCGGCGTCGGCTTGCCGCTTCTTGCGCCGCATTTTGACCAGCGGAGCTAGGCGCTGCTTCCGCTCCTCTGTCTCGTTCGCCCGCCTTGCACGCTTCGCAGCGGCATCCGCTGCCTGGCGCTGCTTCCGCTGTTCACCTCGTTCCCCCGAAGGTAGCTATACAGGAACTCTATGTTCACCGGTTTCCCGCGTGCGCATTGAGTTCCGCCCCGTGACGTCGCCTCCCTCTCTCCTCTCTACGAGGCGCGCTTCCCTTTCCACTGTTTTTTTCCGCAGACGGACGGCGTCAGCTTTTCCCTGCCCACTTGGCTACTAATGCTGACGCATTAATAAATAAAATTAACTGATAATTAGTGAACCACCCTTTCCGTCGATATGAAACACCAGCGCACGACCTGCTCCCACCTACAGCGTGTCTCAAAAAACAATTCAGTGTTCACCGCACAAATAAACATACGCATCGTTGAACGTTCCCTCTCCACCCAAATGTAGCGCTAACGGTCCGAACCAGATGCTAAAGTTTCAGAACTATGGGAAAATGGGACCAATTTTCGCCCGTTTTCGGTAACTGCGTGCCATAGAGCCGCCATTTTCACATTGAATAGTTCAGAAAATAACGTAAGCTTTTGAATAAGATAACGGTTAATGCTGAAACTAGCATCTGGGTCTTGCCGCTAGCGCTACATTTGGGCGGATGATAAACGTTCGGCGACGCGTAGTTTATTTTTGCGGTAAAAAAAAAACAAATAAAAACTTTTTTGTTTTTTTGTTGTTTTTTTCTTTGGGGGGGGGGGGGGGGGAGGAGGCGGCCTTGATGTACATACCGTGAATGTCAACATGTTTGGGCACACTAATTAAGCGCATATCGTATTTCAGTTTAAAGCTGTGTTTCTCCGGTTAAATCTTTCCATTGGTGGCAAGCTTTCGCAAAATATAAACCCTTGACGTTTGTAACCTACAAATCGCGCAAGTTTAGTGGCGGTGGTTTCTCTCCCTTCAGTAGCAGTCGCATAAGACGGGAGAAAAACGAACAGCGTTCATCCACGTCCCTACGTTCATTCCCTCAAGTCACAGCCAAAACAAGCGGCCATGTGATCTGACGACTGTGTAGACGAGTAGAAGGGTGGAAGAGGAAGCACTACTTTCAACTTAAGTCTGGCCGGAGCGGACACTACGAGCCATTCTCAGCCAATCCAGCTATGTGAACATAGCACGTGATACGCTCTCCGCCCGTCACTGCGCCACTCTCCAACACCACGTGGCACTCACCCGGCCTTGGATTGGCTCCGATGGCTCGTAGCATCCGCTGTCGTCGGTCGTAATGTGAAATCGAAATTTTGTTTATTGGTAAAGTATACGCATAAAAAGAAGAAAAAAAACGCGGATGATATATTCTTATTATTCGCGTTTTCGCAAAGCAAGCCTTGCGCCTGCTGCACGAGTGAGTGTTGGATAAAATAGATCTAAAAAGTATTTGGAGTACAAAGTAAATCAGGTTATGTACTTCAAGCAAAGTAATAAGTACAGTGGGCGTAATGTACTTGAAATAAAGCACACAATAAATGAGAGGTTATGTACTTCAAGCAAAGTAATAAGTACACCGGGCGTAATGTACTTCAAGTAAAGTACTATAAATACAATTTACTTTCGAAGTAAGTGTGAGTACTTTTAAACACAATATTTTGTGATCCCCTTTTGTTAAGGCGGTAGCTTTAAAAAACCAACCTCAGGAGCCCCGTAAGCACAAAATATGTAGGTCGGTCAGTCCGTAACTGCTAAAAGACCTTGAAAAAAGAAATGGTAATCTGCGCCAAGGATCGAACCCCGGCCACTTGCGTGGAAGCCGAGTGCGCTGTTGATTGAGCTACGAACCCAGCACGCAGGAATGAGAGGAGCAGAAGCAGGTGGTATGAGAATGCGTGCAGAGCGGAGAAAGGTGGAAAGGGCAAGAGAGGAGCAGAAACAGGTTGTGTAGAAAGGCTGTGCGGAACGAGGAATGGAAAGTGCGGGAGAGCGTACTTCCCCTCTCTTGGTGACCCAGAAAATTCAGCGGAGACTGTTTCCGGGTGGCGCTGAAAGGAAGTGTGCGCGGCGTCACAAAGAGGCAATGGTGAGACGTAATCTGTTTCCATACAAAATCATGTCCTAGACATCACCTGAACTAAGAGCACCACCCACCTCAGGCACTGAAATATTAAGGGTCATCTTGCCCTAGGCACCAAACACCCCATAAAGCCACTGCCATTTTGCAGAATGACCAAGCATGCAACCAATACTTTAAAGAGCTCAATTTCACCGAGCGCAAGAAGGCACTGCCCGGGTCAGTGCGCTCTTCCCTGTGCCTTTCCCGCCTCTTGACACAATATATGGAATATGGGCACCTTGCAGATCTCACACAGTGCCGATACGTGCATCCATAGTGCTCGGGCAAAGGTGAAGAGCGGGCGTGCGACATGCCGTGAGATTAGGGAGTTGTAGTAGATCGTTTTTCCCCTCCGCTACCGTATCCGTAAAGAAAACGCCGCAGCAGCGCATGCGCGTCGCCAGCCTTGTCTGCATAATTCAGGGTCTTGTGGCGGATGACGGAGCGCTATGCGGGTGCTTAGCGGGCTGCGGAAACGGTCTACTGAAACTCCCTATTCACCAAAAGCGCGTCGTCAGAGAAAGCGCTGTCTTCGAAGGTTCGCAATCACCGGGATCGGCGCTCGGGCTTTCGCCTTCAAGTCGTCTTAGGCATAACATAAGAGGCCCTGTGAATTTTTTTATTACTTCCATGTCAATAACAAAAGTACCTGGAACGGACCAGAATCGTATTAGGGATCTACGCTACAATTTTTCAAAGCTAAATATGGTCCCCCTCGTGATAATGGATGTTTGATAACAGGAAAAATACAGGAAGGTTTAAAATTGTCAATAGTGAAGCCGTTATAGGGTGTTTTCACATGAAGTCAATCTGCAATTTTGTTTTGTTTTTTCAAACAAATTTACTAATTTGAAGGATTTTATTGCAGCCTGTTGAGGAGATGTCAGCGTGGTAAGACTTATAAGCGTCTGTACTTTATGCATCTGAGGGGTCATGTAAATCCTTCGAATGCTTGTCTTCGGCACACGCCAAACAGCTCGCAGCAGAATGGTGTACAAAATTACGTTGGTAGTAAGACAGAATTAGGGAACTATAGACGAATACCAATATTGCCTACAATTGCTCGCATTCTTGAAAAATGGGTTCAAAAGTGTATGAATAGTTCCTGTGAAAGATTTTCTTTATTAAACGATGGGCAGTATGGTTTCAAGTAACAAAGAGGCACTATTTCACTACATAAAAATTTATCAGACTCTGAAAATGAAAATCTTGAAAATAATAAAGTTGCCCTTGCCTTGTTTTTGGATTTGTCAAAGGCATTTGATACAATTGATCACGCACTTCTCCTATCAAAACCTAATCAGCATGGTTTCAGGGGACCCTTCAACAAATCCTTCACAGACTTGTTCACGAACAGGTTCCAGGCGGTCCAAATCGGAAGCAGTACCAGTAGAAAACTCAGAGTCGATTGCGGCGTACCGCAGAGTAGCACATTAGGTCCGTTACTGTTTAATATTTATGTAGCGATCTAGGATTATTAAAGTTGCGATCTAGAATGTTTCAGTACGCGGACGATACCATTCTTTTGCTACCGCACGATAAGTCGATAACTACAGCCAAATCGGTTTCGCTGCTTCAGAGCGATAAAGATTCATTAGTTAAATGGTTTGAAAGTAATCTCATTTCTTGTAATGTCAATAAAACTAAGTTTGCTTTCATAATCCCCATAAACAAGTTACAGTAGTACCAAACATATATATTCACCTTCATAATCACGCTCAACAAATTTGTACGTCTAGACCATTACCATATGACTCGACAGTTAAATATTTAGGTTTAATATTTAACCAACATGTCCTCTGGAATCAACAAATAGAATGTATATTTTAAAAAATGCGGGTGGTATCCGCGTATCTTTACAAGCTAAAAAGTGCCTGTTCTGTGAACTTGCGGAGAACTATTTTTAGATATTTAGGAGAATCGGTCATATATGGTAATTGTTCGAAGTACAAAAAACAGGGAGTTGGTAGAATCATAAAACACACTGTAAACAATATTTCGTACGTATCAGTATACGAAAACTTGGGTACCAAAGAAAATGTGCATGAGCTTCAAATTCAGTCGAACCTCGTTATATCGAACAGTGCGAGGACCGTGAAATAATTCGATATAACCCAATTTCGATATACAAAATCACACCAAAAACGCGTGAAAGTGCAGCGCAATTTAATCGCTAAAAAGCTAGCGTGCTCATCGCTAAAAAGCTAGATCTTTCCACGTTGCGAAGGCCGGTGCCCGAACACGGCGTGCGTCGGAGTACTTGCTTTGTTCAGCCTTCGATTTGATGTCGCTTTTCGTCTTCAGCAGCGTGCTCAAAGTGATTCGCGGTATGTTGTGCGCTTGGGCAACACTGGACTTTTCACCTTTTTCAACGTGGCGGATGATTTTAAGCTTCGTCAAAAACGTCAGCAACGTACGTTTCTTACGTTTGATGCCATCAGTACGCCGCACGCGGATGACGCAACGTCGGAAGAACGAAAGTGGGGGAGCTAAGCAACAAACAAAGCACACACACACACATATATATATATATATAAAGCGATACTAGCGATGCTGGCGATACCAGCGATACGACTGCGCTGACCGAGCCAGTATGCCGCAGAGTCTGGATGGCGCTCCCGGCACCAACGTTACTGCCAGGCACCATAGGCATAAAGCTTTACGCAGGCATGCGCTTTTAAAAGTCGCAAACGCCTGCTGCGCACCGCTATTTTCTGATGTGTTCCGGAAAAGCCCGCCGTATCCCTTGATGTGTTGCCGGAGAGCCTGCCGCCTGTCTCTGGGGCGCATGCTTTGAAGCGCTGCAGAGTTCGATATATTAATTTTTTAACCGATCGAGTTCGCTATAAAAAATTTAAAATGCATGCGATTCTTATGACACAACAACGATTCGATATAAGCAATAATTCTATATATCCGTGTTCCATATAGTGAGGTTTGACTGTATTGAGATTTAATCAGTTTCATAAACATGTGATAATAACAAGCAATTATTATAGCTTCACCTTTAAACAATAGGTGAGAAAAAGAAACTTACGACGTACAGAGCGGTTCAAGGTTCCTATGATACAAACCAACTATGGAAAAAAATTAAAATGTCACTATGTTGCTTCATTATACAACACTTTTTGTCAGTATTTGCTAAATTTAACATCCTTCTGTGTGGTAAAACGGAATGCAAGAGTGGTGCCTCATGCTCACACAATTAGCATTGTATAATTACCTAACGCGTAGTGTGGACTACTTGTCTTTTTGTTTCTTCGGTGTTTAATTGTGTCACGGTTGTCCATTGGCTGCCTGGTCCCACATACAAGCATCTCTGCTTTTGTGGGTCAGCACACTTCATTATGCATTTTTCAAAGATAATAAAGGCAACATTATTATTATTACCTAAAAAAACACTGGCAAGAGTGGTAAATTTAGTGTGACCCCGCGCTTCAAGTCGTCATAAGAGTGACTGAGGTTTTCGACGCTCGGCAAGTTTCTAATTGGAACCACGCATTTATTTTCACTACTTAAAAACCTGATTAGTAAATTTGAGTTAATTATTTTGGTAACTGGTGTTTTTGTCCTTTTGCAATCCCTGATGCTCCCTGTAGCTGGTAGTTTGTTCCCGTTTTTTTTTTTGTTTTTTTTTTTTATCGGACATTTTATTTTTTGGTATTGTTTGAGTCTGCAAAACACCTAGTATAATTATAAAGTTGTGATAGGAATAATGGGTTTAACTGTTGCCCTGCCCGAAATTATTTTTTCCATTTTTGTTTAATCTTTTTGGTGAAAAGTGTACAAAAGATTTCTTACCTTATTCAAACTAAGAACAATAGACAACTTGCTAAATCCTCCAAGTGCCCCAGGAATTATGGAAACGGTGTTCCTTCAGTTTCAAAGTGATCGGAAATATTGACCAATTTGATGATTACACACTTTAGTGTGATCTGGAGTCATTCTGAATAAGTGTTGTGTAAAGTCGAAAAACCTGTCATATCACTTTTAAAATTTCTCATCAATGTCAGCATTTTTTATACTGTACATGCAATCCACCCTTCAACCTGGCTGAGCTGCAGAAATCTCTTACAATATTATCATTCTCGTGATTGTTGTTTTAGCAGGAATTGCTTAAAAGGCCGAGAATTCACAACAACCAAAACCAGGATTTAGCTTGGAATCAGTGGGCACCAATCACAAGGAAACTGAAGGAACACCATTCCCATGACTCCTCGGGTGCGGGAGGAATGCATAGGGAATTCAGCAAATAGTCTATTCACATCCTCATCATCCATGCTCTTGCAGTAATTACTTGCCATTATTCATGTAAAAATGCGTCCAATAGAACACAGGAGACTAAGATTTTATTCTGATGGGGGCTTCTCAGTTGTTAATCAAGTCTTCTTGTGGGATGATTGTGACAGTGGCAGTATCTTCGGGAGACCCGTCAACAGATGTGGCCAGAATGTGGCTACCACTCAATATCTGGAGCTGGTGAGTCTGCTGGATTTGGGCTAATTGCTCAGGTGTTGCATGGACTACCTGGAAATCCCCATGTTCAGTGCAGAACACCTGGGCAACAAAATCAAAAGTCAACAGCTGGCCATGCTATGATACACAATCCCTGCACTATAAGTAGGATTCCGTGTTTTCGGAGTTTATTTTTTCGTCAAATTCAGGGGGTTTTTAGTTTATTTTTTTCCGAAAATTCGGAGCTTATAGGAGTTTATTTTTCTTTAATTCCAAAATCTTTGAAATTTGGAGCTTAATTTTGCAGTGCTTCTTATGAAAAATAAATAAATAATATCCGGGTGTAAACATATGGTAGATAAAGAAAAATAAAATGTGCTATATCAATATTTCTTCAGCTGGATTTGTTGTTCGTGCCATTGCCATTGGCAATACTAATTTGTCCTACGGCAAAAGTTGCACACATCTGTGACTTCGATAAATGTCGATACTTTAAAAATTAACTCCTGGGGCTCTAAACTTGTCAAGCACAAAGTTGGGGCCGAAGTTGACGGAGCGTGCCGATTGGACTACCACGACGATGACTTTGCGCTTTTGCCGCCAGCGTCCAATCGGCGCGCTCCGCGAACTTTCGGCTCCAACTTTGGGTTCGACGAGTTTAGGGCCCTTGGAGGTAGTCACTGGGAAGCACGTATTCATCCCACCCTACTCCGTGCTACCCCGCGGCCGAAAGAGGTGGAGTGCTAAAGGATATAATAGGGAAGTTTCAACTGCCCCTCTTCCAATTTTAGGCAATCTCTGTAGTCCATAGCTTCAAACGTTACAAAAAGACAACCCCTCCTTTATCTTAAAACACAAATATAGTATGGCCCAAACTGGAAACCAATACTGAGGCTTTTGTTGTGACCCAAACGTACAATGACATGTCGTGCTGAACCTTGACGAGATAAGCGGTAAGACCCCTTTTGTAAATGGTACGAGATTTGAAAGATAAATGTGGTGGCTTTTTCCCAGGACCATCGACCCTGGGTGCTGATCAAACTTAATTGTAAAATATAGTTTACTTGAGAGGGGAAGGGGGGGGGGGGGAGGGTGCATTAGCACATCAAAATTCTGAGTTTATCGGATAAATCCGAATTGACCAAAATTTTACCTGCGGGTGTTTTTCGCAGTTTTTCGGAATTATCCGAAAACACGGAACCTTGAATATAAGTCACTGACAGGACAGACTGAAGTAGCAGACTGAACATAAGTGCCAATCTAATCCACACAAATTATGCATTGCAAAAGCCAGCATCCTGATGCTGGGGGCACACCTCATGCTGGGGGGCACACCAGTTTGTAAGTATTGAAGGGGTTAGCTCGGGTGAATGTGATGTGAACTCGGGTGTTTCACAGGGCTCGGTTCTGGGTCCCCTGCTGTTTTTGGTATTTGTTAATGACCTTATCGAAGATTCACCTGTAAAGGCCAGATTATTTGCCGACAATTGTGTAATATATACTGAAGTAAATTCAGTTAATGATCAAATTATGCTACACAAATATTTGTCCGAGATCATTGAATGGTGTGTTAAGTGGCAAATGTCATTAAACCTAGACAAGACAGTATGTATGATGATCACTCATAAACGACTGCCGTTAGAATATCTGCACTGCTGGACGAAAAAGCACTAAGCCGAGTATCAGAATTTAGGTACCTTGGTCGTACCACAGCTTCAAAACTAAGTTGGACAGTGCACATTAACAATATACCGTATTTACTCGCAGAATGAACGCACTTTTTTTTCCGAAAAATCGATGCAAAGTTAGGGGGGGCGTTCATTACGCGAAGTAAAACTTTTGCCTCCGTATTCACTCGCATAATGAACGGACCTTTTATCGTGAAAAATCGGAGTAACTTCTTATCTCTGCGCGCCGCGCCTGACCCCGTCTTGTCGCCTTTCGCAAGCTGTTTTGTTTGCTTAGGCGTTGCTTAGGCGAGGGCTCTCCGCTTACCTTTCTTATCTCCTTGCGCGCGACGCACGACCCCCCCCCCCCCCCCCCAAACCAAACTGCGCTGTGCAAAAAAAAAAAAAAGCTCCTTTTTTTTTTTTTTTCCTTTTGCAAGCTGTTTCGTTTGCTTAGAGGTAGGGATGCCGCGAACTTTTTTCGAATCGAAGTTTCGATGATCGAATCAAGCGGTTCGAAAGGTTCGAAAGATTTCGATTTTTCGAATTTTTTATATCGTCAAATTCGACGGAGGTCGAATTTTCGAACTTGTTAAGCTAAGAATTTCAACGCTTTTCGAACCGTCGAACTTATTACGCTAAAAATTCGATCTTTTTCTAACTTTCGAACTTATTGCGCTGCAAGGTTCGATGCTTGTCGAACTTTCGAACTTGACTGACCAAAAAATTCGATGAATTTCGAACTTTCGAACTTATTTATCAAGAGAATTCGAAAAGTTTCGAACTTTCGAATTCTGAAAAGTCAGAAGTTCGACGAACTTCGGACTTTTAGGGTAAAAGTTCGACGTTCGTCGAACTTC
Organism: Ixodes scapularis; assembly: GCF_016920785.2. Classification (NCBI taxonomy): domain Eukaryota; kingdom Metazoa; phylum Arthropoda; class Arachnida; order Ixodida; family Ixodidae; genus Ixodes; species Ixodes scapularis. The sequence continues at coordinate 45,657,279 of NW_024609884.1, forward strand.
GAAAGACCGGCGGACGGTTTCATTTGATTTCAAGTAGTGGTGTACATTCGTAATTTTTTTTTCTCGAACTTTTACACGCGGTGCTGCGTTCCTTACGAAAGACAATGTCGTTTATTTCAATGTTCTGGCATGCTTAGGTTTAAAGAAATAAATCCCCGAAGGGGCGAGGAAGGACGACGGGTTTTTGACGATTATCGTTTGTGCCAGATTTGAAGCACGCTGCAGCCGGAGCTATTTATGGTAGATAAGTTATACTTTTTTTTAAGAATGATCTATGTATAGCCTAGGTAAGTGCCGTCTTAAGATGTGATTATTGTTATTCAACGTGAGTTTCGAAGAAATGTCCAAACATGTATCTGCATGCAATTATGACCTAAACTTGATATTTATTTTCGTCTAAGTTGTTTGAGGTACCGCATTTAAATTAACACCACAGACAGTACATATCATTGCCATCTGCAGAATACAAAATAATATATTCATTGTTTTTTCACGTTAAGAAATAAATTAACTCATGGGAGAAGATTTCTAATAGAGTTCAAGTTCAGCAAGTCCTTAAAAGAAAACTTTTTTTTTTCGCTTCACGTTCCTGGGACGTGTTTCTTTTAGCCTGTACACATTTTGGTAAAAGAAACTTGTTCCGAAGTTCTGAACCTCTGAATATGCAAGAATAGAACACTTCCGACAAATTCTTGATAGTTTTTTTTTTCTTTTTTTTTTCCTGCTTTTTATTCCCGCATTTATTCCTTTTTTTTTTTTTTTTGTTACTATCGGCACAGGTGTTTAGGTCGAAAAGACAGCTTTGAACTTCCGAACCACTAAGCATGTGACGAGCAGTGTCTTCTGACAACGAGTTTCTAACAATGAACATCTACGCAACCTTTTATGCAGTGAAGAGCGACATTAGCTATACATATGCATAAATAATTTCAGATTAAAATAAGCTCGACCACGCCCTCTTTCCCCGTATTGTTTTCTTTAACAGTCCGAAATACCTGCAAGGGGAAGGAGGCTGAAGCACCCCCCCCCCCCCCCTCCCCCTTCGCTACCCTCTTTCCCCCGTTTTTCCTCTTTCGACGCCACTTGTATGGTAGAACGCTCCTCGACCTCGAGTTGTGTCAGCTTGTGTGCTTTTAGCAAGGCGATTCCTCCGTCCCAGAAAATAAACCTCCAGGACAATTATAAACTTCACCGGATCGGATTACTACCAGCGTGCAAGGGGTGGCGAGCTAGTTTGCCAGGTCGCTTCAAGGTTTTTCTGAGCCTCAACCTCCTGCTCGCCCCTGGCCGTTTCGAACTGGATGAGTCTCGTAAAACAGTGTGTTCGTGCAATCACTACTGCGTGATGCAGGTTGAAGACCCCCCCCCCCCCCCCCCCCCCTTCCCAGGGCTGGCGGTCCCAATCCTGCACTGGCAAATATTCTAGCACGTCCAGGACACTCGTCGTCTCATTTAATTGCCTGACCAACTTCGCAGAATCTAGATATCACACCCTAACTTTTCTAAACTTGATTTTGTGAAAACCAGTGAGTCGTGAAAACGTTATTTGAAACTGAAACTGTGGAAAAACTTGAAAATCGGACTTCGAACTTTGAAAACTTGGATTAGAAAGAAATTCAAAATCTTCGAAGTTTTTTTTTTTTTTTTTTTTTTTTTTTTTTTTTTTTTTTTTATAACGTTAAAAGAGAATCGAAACCTTTGAACTTTTCGAACTTTATGCAAAAATAAATTCGAAATCTTCGAATTGTTCGAACTTCATGTCTATAAAAATTCGGAGCGTTCGAAGTTTTCGAATTTTTTTTACAAAGAATTTCGAAATCTTCGAATTTATCGAACCTGAAGTAAAAAAATAATCGAAATATTCGAATTCGAAATTTTAGAAACCGTGAAAGCTTCGAAATTTTCGTATTCGAAACACCGCTGTGGTCAAAAGTTGCGAATTTTTCGAAATCGAACCTTGGTCGGTACGAAAATATCTAAATTTTTCGAAATCGAACCTCAGTTGGCTTCGCAAATATCAAAACCTTTCGAAATCGAACCTAGGGTGGTTCGCGACATCCCTACTTAGAGGGCTTCTCCGCTCCTCTTTCTTACCTCCTTGCGCGCGGCGCGCGACCCTCCATAGCCAAACTGCGCTGTACAAAAAAAAAAAAAAAAGAAAGAAAAAAAAAAGCTCCTCTTTGTTTTTGTTTTCTCTTAGTTCCGTTGTTTGTTTGTTGTTGTTTTTTTCCTTTTGCCGCCTTTCGCAAGCTGTTTCGTTCGCTTAGAGCGCTTTCTTTCTTACCTCCTTGCGCGCGGCGGCGCACGAACCCAAAGTCCAAACTGCGCTGTGCACAAAAAAAAAAAAAAAAAAAAAAAAAAAGCTACTCTGTTTTTTTTTTTCTTGCTTCCGTTGGAACTTTGCGAATTTTTTTAACGCCTTTTGCAAGGCGTTTTGTTTGCTCACGCTGCCCATGCATTCGCGACCTCGCTGCACCAGGATAAAAAAAGTGCGTTCATATCGTGCGCGCGGGGGAAGGGGGTCAAAATTTTGACATCCGAGTTGGGGGTGCGTTTATTACGCGAGTGAAAAAAAAGTCGAAATTTTGAGAACCGACTTGGGGGTGCGTTCATTACGCGAGTGCGTTCATTGTGCGAGTAAATACAGTCGGAAAAGCTAGTAAGCGACTAGGATACATCAGGCACTCTCGTAAACTCGCTTCCTCAGAAACAAAACTCACAGCATAGAAGACACTAATAATACCTCTACTAGAATATGCAAGTAAAGTCTGAGACTGGCATGTTAAATATCTCATTTCAAGTCTGGAGAAAGTACAACGGCGTGAGTTATGTTTTGTTTTCTCTTGCTACAGACGGCTAGACTCAGTGTCACCTTTTTGTAATAGGGCAAATCTACCCATTTTTCAATGCAGAGGAAGCAGAAGCAACTTAATCTCTTTTATAACATAATAAATAACCCGGTTCTTGTAAATAAGCAACAGTATATCGATGAGAGCATGTCGCGTATAACCCGCAACAAGCATACTTGGTATGTGACAGAACGGAAGTTTTCCAAGGACTGTCTTAAAGGGATACTGAAGCGAAACTTGAAATACACCTATTATGGTCAGAAATAGGTTTAATATGATCAATGATATCCGTAAATCATAATCGGGCGTTTGTATTTTGAACGGATGGCTATACTTTTCACCCTGAGGAGCCCGATTGGGAGCGCGCTCTAAAATCAGCCATCGGAGAGCGCGATGCGTCTTGGGATATTGGGCGCATTCGTGACGTCACTTGTGCCAGCCGGGAAAGGCTACGGCGTGGATGTTGTGGTTACGAGCGTTGCCACTTGGTGGCGCGTCGACGATTTACGACCTGTGACAACGTGGCCGTTTGGGATGTGCAAGGGCTGCACGCACGCTGCACCACGGCAAGTCGGCAACCACGGCACCACTGAGAAAACCAGCTCTGAGGTCGGATTCTCAAAGCGAACTTACGTAGAAAAAGTGCGTGCGACAAATTTGAGAGAAAACCCGTATTCTCGAAACGAAATTGTCGTAACTTTTGCGCAGGTTACGACAGAATCCTACGACAGCTCCGCAGCTTTTACGATCAAATCGACATGGCCGATAGCGTCGTTCAGTTACTTGGTAGCGACGACCAAAGGACATTTATTTTTCTACGTGCTCTTCTCGTGCGTCCCGACTTCAACCAGCAAGAAAAAAGGAAGGAGCACTTGAAACAGGCAACGACGATCAAGAACGCAGGATCCACAAACACCCGAGAAGAGCTACAACAGCCAGGATTCTACCGACCAAGCGAGCTCGGCAGAATATAGTAGGCCTAGCAGCAACACTGACTCGGCGCACCGTTCCTCCGGCGGTCCTTGGCCAAGACCGGCTGGCCTGCTGAATGAAATATGCCCGCGTGACCCTTGTGGACCCTTCCCGAATGAATAGTTTGATCCCTGAACTAAGTTTCAGAGGTCAATCTTTTCCCCTTGTCATCTCCATCTCCTTGTTTTCCGAGACAGCGGTGACGAACGCTGTCGTCGAAAAGAGACTCTCATTGATTCTATCTCCTTGTTTTGTGTGATAGAGCTCAAATAAACGCCATACGGATTACCTTTGCAACACGGTATGTATACTTTGTTATTAGTATGCCATTTTTATTCTGACACGACGCTAGGTCACTGTCGAGCTATAGCAGTTCGTGGGAGCTATGCGATTGTCGGTCCAACCTTTCTTTGCCGAGTGTCATGTCAGTATCAAGTTGCAATCGTAAAAGATTGGTCCAGAAGCGCTTACCGAAACGCGGTCTAACAGAGCGAATCCAACACTTCGATCAAACGCGCGTGTCCGCTCCGAGTGTGAACAGGTATTTGCGTGGCTCTTGCTGACACTCTCGTAGTTCAAACATCTTTTTTAACGTCGGCTCGCAACTTGCAGCAACTAATACAGGCCGTGCCAGAAGCACGCTCGGGTCGTGTCGTGCATAGAGCCGCAACGAGAACGAGCTCACTGTGGCCAACTACGCTTTGGCTTTCTCCGCCAAGGCTTTGCCAAAGCGTTCAGGCCTAGGCTAATTCTGCCGGCACGCCGTATTGCCGCAGAACGGCGCTGCTCCTATGCCACAAGTGATGTCACGAGAACTTCCCACCATCCACCAGATGCGAATTTGAAATCGTTTAATTAAGTTTAAAATTAGTTCTCCTGTGTTTTACAGCGCGATATTGACATTTCCGAGGTGGTGCCTGTCCCTAGCCCATATTTATGCAGAAAGATCGGCGCTAAAATTTTGTTTCCGCACCCCTTTAAGTACTCATTCTTTTTGCAAACAGCGCGAGAATGGAACGAGCGCCCAGCACATGTCGTGACCGCTATAACTCTGGAAGAATTTAGTTTCCTTGTTTCAGATTTTTGCCAGCAGTACCTAAAGTTGTCATTTCATCGTTGTGTTGTATACATGTTATTGATCTGTGCATTTTGAGCATGTATTTCTGTGATGTGCAAATCCGCTCGTATCTTGGTTTTGTGTAGGACTGATAGTATTTCAAATAAATAAATAAATAAACCAAAGAGCTGTAATATCATGCAAGAGGTGCAAGCCTTCCACTCCCACACTGCAAACTCTTCTCCTGAGGTAGAGGAACATACCTGTCCCTCTGGGACTGTCGCTGCCAGCTCAGCATCTTCGCTGGTTCCATCTTCGATTGTTTGCAGTGAAAATGTGCAGAACTCTGAAGCCTGAGGAACCAGTTCAATGCTGTTAATGCTATCATCCGAGACATCACTCGGCGGAACACTAGATGTTTGTGCTGTGCTGGAGGATACCTCCAATGATGAGGTCATCACCTGGGCAGAACAAAAAAAAGTTGTGGGCTGTTACAAACAAAAACAGTTTCATGCAATTCTGGAAAAGAATTTTGGAGCTTATGGCCAAACTAACAAAGGCTATCTTGCACAACCCAGTGAAGGGCTGAAGACTAATTTAGATCACCTGGGGTTGTATAAAGTGCAAACAAAACTTCAGTTACGCAGCCCAACCTTAGCTGGAATTCGAAACTGCCAAATGGAGATTCAAACAAAAACAGACACAAACATGAAATCTTTCCAGAACTATCTACACAGTTCCGGTGGTAATCTACATCTTCTCGACCTTTTGGCTTAGATCGCATGTAACTTGAACCTCTGTGACTAAATTTGCTTCACGCACCATGCAACCAACTACACGACATGCTTAACTCCCTCAATATTTCGACTTCATACCACAAACAAATCTGACCTAGTATCATTCAAGGCCATGTAGACTGGCCTCCAGATTAAGGTTAGGAAACAAATTTTATCACGGTAGTCATCATATACCCCCCTCAGAAGCCACTGCTCTCAGCAAAATGCCGAGCAGATTTTTAAAAAAAAGGGGGGGGGGGGGGGGGAAAGAGGTTGCCCCCTCCCCCTCCCCCCCCCTAAGCCCCCGAAAGTCAACTTTTTTAATGAAAAAATTTATATTCACCAGCCAAAAGGCGAGTTTTCAGTGACATAGCAAATATCGGGTCAACAAAATAGATCTGGGCAACATTTCGGCCGTAACGTGGTATCTCAGCAGACCCCGCCCAAGCCTGACCCATAAATCTGTCCCTGGCAAAATGTCGCTAGAACAACCCTCACAATGCACCTCTGCATTCCCTTTTGTCCTCACTTGTAAGGAAGCGCAAAACTCAATGGGTAGAAACTTTGCTAACACCTGAAGTCCTGATAATTTTTTGTGTGTCAGTGTGTCCAAGGTTCAGCTCCATGGCAATTAGACTAACCATCATGCATAACACTGAAACCTGTCAAGCCAGACACCCCCCCTAACTTGGACACCTCCTGAAGTAGGTAAGGCACGCTGAGCACCGACATAGCACATGTCCCACAATGAACACTATCATGGCAATGTTAGCCTACGTGAACACAGCAAGCAGGTCGATCAAAATGCCACTCTCTGCACATGAAAGGGAGGCATGAGGAAGTTAAGAGAGATTGATTACATGTACAGCCAGGCTCCATTCACCCCAGCACCGCAGTTGGTAAACAGCCTACCCAACGTTTTGACTCAACGGCTTGTACACGAGCTCGAAGAGTAAATTTCTTCCCGTCACACGAAAAAATGTACCCTTCCAAGTCATTTCCTCACCCCCTTTCTCGCAGGCAGAATCCTCATTCATTAAAAAAGGGCGGATTTCCAACAGCCGCAGAAAAGGCAAGGTAGCCATTGCTACGACTAGAAGTTGCCGCATTTGTTTACCTACCGCATCCTCCAATCGAAGCATGCTGCCATGACGTCACTGTAACCTTCTGCATGAGGAGCAGATGAACTTGTTTGCCAGATATGAATGTTCATAGCAATGTTTCCACTTTCGATGTGCTAAACTCACAATTGAGCACTGCTAGAATCCACGCATGCATCTCTACAGACATTAAAACGTCAACTGCAAATTTGAAAAACTACATCATAAGCAATTAAATCAGGGCACACGGTTGAAACAAAGTGTTGTTCAGAGCAGCTTTAGTCCCAATGGAGTGTAGCGACATTTCTGTGTATAACACTGAAGATGCGTTACAGCTTGATAAATAGAACATTAATATTTGGCTTCTGTGCACATAACTACCGCATTTACTCGAGTAATAGCAGCACTGTTTATGAAGAAAACATGAGGGTTCGCTTTTCCACGGAGCACGCAGATTGCCAATGACCGCGATCGACAGCATAATTTCAGCGGTTTACAGGACAGAGATAACGTCTCCGCGCGAAGATACCATCTGTGAAGATTGCATTTTTATGGAGACTCGTGTTCTTGATCTAGTTATTCACTATGTTATTTATGCGCAACGGGATGATTGGCTGTATATGTGCTTTGCGGAAAAGCAGACGCAAGGGCCTTGCTCATAAATAGTGTGGCTATTCCTCGAGTAAATATGGTAGACACTGCTCATGACTGTAGGTCAACTGTCATAGGAACGTTTTATTTTAAGTCACAATGTTTGTCAGTAAAATTTTATATCAACTATAAACATTTTAGCCTTCAGCATTAGGAACTCAGAAATATTTGTGTTAACCAACGGTCTAAACCACTCCGCGAGGTAGAAAATGGGAACGACCGTGTTCAGGTACAAAGTCACATATGTTCAGTTGAACAATGGTACTTGACGAATGGGCTTCAACTGAACACAAAAGAGATGGTAGAAATAATGAACAAAGGTTAGGGCGCAAACGAGCAGGTGGTGGTTAAACATTTTACTAAAAAAAAAACGAGGCTAGGACGAGAAGGGACGAAAAAACACAAAGTCTCAAATATTTTAGACTTTGTGTTTATCCGTCCCTTCTCGTCCCAGTCTCGGGGTTTTTAGTAAATCAGTAGAAATATTTTCTACCAGGAAGAAAAAAAGCTTGGTCTTCGAATATGCCCTATTTCGTGAACAAATATGGTGAGAACTTCGCATTCAAGATTTTGGTGTTTTTTTTTCAGTCCGAATTGGACTTCCACTCACACGTTACTCATACTGTTAGCCAGGGACTGCACTGACCAAGCATAGTTTTACGGCCGATGAAACATTTCTTTGCTTCAAGTGTCTTCTAAACTTCTATTGTGCATTTGCGAGATCGCATCTCAAATTTGCGTCAATAGTATAGAAGTTTGTCGTCTTGTCATGCAGTAATTTAGTTAAAAATGTTCCACATAACTTTATACCATTATGTAAGATGGATATATTGGCTGCCGTCACTTTACAACTACAATTCTCTCTTGGTGGGCACCCGTCTGTGGTCTCTGCACGACAGAAGCACTGCAAGAAATTAGCATTTCCTGCAAAAAATTGTGCATGCTTCTGTTGGTTGTGTAGAGTTGTTAGTGAAAAGGTTTTGTGCACAATCTAGGCAGACCTCCAAGTGCCAAGACACTTTTTATCCTGATGTGCAGGCCATCTGCTCAATGCCCAATCCCATTTTATTAAGAAAAACATTTTTGCTTGAATTTGTTGTTCTTTATTTCTTGTTTATATTTGTGGTTTTAGAGGACAGTGCACTGCTGCCCAGGTTGTTCAGCGGTTGACAGGCACTTCAATAAATATATCTAGCTATCTACCTCATAAAAGTGAATTAATATAAATGCGCCTTCTTGCCTTCTCAATGGTACCATGGAATATGAGCTCTATGCTAAGGGGGGCTTGGATGCACAAACCAACCCAACCCAAAGCACTTTCCAAGGTCAGTCTTTAATTCCTGCGCCTTTTCCAGCAAGTCCGACAACTTTGAAGAAAGAGCCAAAAACGGCCCCACCAATGACTGCAAGGAGAATTGCTTATTGTAAAATAGCAAGCATGTGTCCCCGTTGCAATGTATGCGCCAATGTCGCAACCAACCAATTCTGTAATGTTCAAAAAATGAGCAAAGAACATATCAAGCGCCCTTCCCGGACTTGTGAGCACACTCCGTCTGAAAAGTTCTACAAAGGGCTGTGGAAGCCATGGGTGGGAGAGAGAAAAAAAAGCCCCTTTTGTACAAATTTCGAGCGACAAGCTGACTGCTGATGGGCATGCAGAAAAGCATTGTTTCCGAAATACAAAAGTCTTGGGAAAAGAGAAATTCCTCTTCCTTCCACTCTGCAACTGCTTGCATTACACTCTCGCCCCTGTACCTTTCATAACACTGTGCAAAACTTGTGAGATGGATGGCCACTGTATCAGCCGCTTTTCCGAGCACGCTCCTGCGAGCTGAGACGCTCCCCCACATCAGCAGCTTCTCCGAGCTCACCGGTGCAAAGCAAAGAAGCCTGATGCACGTGCACGGGTGCAAGCAGTGAAGCCTGCCCCATCAATGGCCCCTTTTGCATTTTTGCTCTCCGACCAAATAAGCACCCATCCCCCAGTTTTTCGAGACTATCTCCAAATTTTGGGTGGGAGCTTGCTCATGATATTACGGTAATGTAAAATATTTATGGACAATTTGTGCATTACTTATGCTATTTTTTGCACAACTAAGCTACAAATGTGTTCTAAATCACACAGAAGATGGACAGTGCTGTGGATAAGTTCACAGCATCATCTTACTATGGTAAAGAGAGGCAGTAAGCGTGAGGGTCACAAAAAGGGGTACTATACTCCGTTCACTCTTAAAGGACCCATGAAACGAATTTTGGGCTGGAGCAAATCAATTTATATTGGGATTTTACTAATAGCACATCGTTCAGTGGGCCAAAAGAACAAAGGTAGAAAGTCAGAAGCCTGACTTTCGCAACAAAAATTTGCAAAACATAGCGGACTATTTCGTACCTCCTTCCCTTCGTAAACTCTCCGCCTTTTCACTGTGATACATCCGTGGACCCCGCAGCGCGTCACCGGGTTACTAGCCACCATAACCGGGCCCCCGCAGCGCGTCGCCAGGCCCAAGCGCACGTCACACGACACCGGACCTCACTTAATCCCTTTACCCCTAAGCTGACATTGCGGTGGAACCTACGCGCTTGCCGGACCAATCAGCCGCCTCCCTTTCATCACCTGACCTCATTCTCTGCGGGTCGGTATGCGCGAGAGAGCGTGATCACGTGGCAAGTGTGTGGCTGGCCCAACGAGCACGTAGCTTCCACAGCACTGTCAGCTTCGGGGTGAACGGGGTGGGGAAAGCAACTAGTCAGAATTTTGAGCGACGGGCTAATCTTCTAGGGGGACAATGGCTGTGTCCGGCTACACAAGCGAGGTTCCGAGCAAGAGGGGACTCCCCCCTTTCCGACTTCTTGAACTGTTTGGTGCAATGCGCGATTTATGAGTTGAGGAGGAAAGCTAAACAGGAAAAAGTTGGAAAAGCGTTTCATGACTCCTTTAAGCTGAAACTGCGGTGGAAGCTACGTCCTCGTTGGGCAAGTCATACGCCTCTCTTTCGCCACGTCATCATGCTGTCAGCCATACCAAAATGCGGAGAGCAGGGTTAGGTGATAAGAGGGAGGCTGCTGATTGGTCCGGCAAGCACGTAGCTCCCATTGCAGTCTTAGCTTGGGGGTGAATGAAGTATAGTGGTGCTGGGAACATAGATCAGATTCCTAGAGTGACTGTTGTAGCAGGTAAAAAGAGTGAAGTATTTCAGAGTAGCACAGGACACTCTCATTGCACATGCTTGGCACATTCAAATAAGCCTGGCACATAAAAACCACCACTTTGCAAGAAAAAGTATTAAAAGTGCATCATATGATGTCTTAAATAGTCTATCTAAAATGCCAAACCAGCAATCAGGTGGTCAAGCAAACAATGCAGTGCCCATCACTTTACCTAGATAACTTTGATATCACCTTATCCAACACAAATTTTCAAAATCTTAGCTGCTCTGTTGGCCTGCCTCTTATGGCTATTTTGAATTCATGATTTGAGACTGAAATTGAAGCAAAATGCAACTGCAATCGACTAAAAGAAAATGTGATACTTAGTTATATAAAGTGCAAGCATATACCATAAGTATAGATAAACATAAATTAAAGTGCGGCAAACCATCACAAAAATAAGGCTCGTGCCCAATAGTCGATAGAGCAAAGTGTCTATATATGCAACTAAACTCAGATTTTAACAGAGGTGTTACATACACCCTAAAAAAGGCAAGAAGTGTAGTTACCACCAACATTTACTAACATCGAGGATACTGCCACTATCACACAAGCCACACATTACACAGAGTCAAAACTCCCAAATATTTGACTAGAAAACATCATAGATCAGGTAACAAACACAAGTAACATGCAGCCAAAGAAATAAAAAATTTAGTTGATTAACGTAGAAGTTTGGGCTAGTTGGTAAGTAGACATGATAAAAACAAAACAGCGCAAAGACAAGGACGAAGTAGAAGAAACAACAGGACACAGCGCTGACCAAACAAGATCCGAACTTCTGGAGGCAGAAGTTTCCGGTGAATAAAAAATGTCTACAATAGAGGTACACCAACTTAAAGACGCTCTACCAATTTAACTTGGGAGTTCTCAAGCGTCTTGATTTTGAAGTGCATATATTCGAATTTGGAGGATCAACGTGCCAAATTAACGGAGGGCATCCGGCTTGCCCCAGCGAAGAACTGAGGATTAATCTCGACCAACTGGGGATCTTCTGACGCGCTGCTGTCTCGAGGTACATCTATCTATGTCAAATGGCAGACGAGGAACCCCTGCCCCTGTCGGCATTCTTATATTCAAGCAGCACAGTGACCTAGAGGCTTTGTTGACAATCATGCACACACTAAGGTGAGTTTGGCTCATAACTGTGCATCAATGCATGGCTCAGACCTATTCGGATAAGAATGAATGAGTGAATTCGGGGGCTTGGGGAACTCTAGCGGGTTCTCGAGAAGCCAATTTGAGAACCCATGTCTTTAACTTATAAGTAGCACTTCAGCTGCATGTGCAGAACTGAAGGTCACATGCTGCAGCAAAAGCGTCCCCGACCCCAACCAAACCCAAAACATTAAAAGGCGTGCAAACCAACTGCAAAGTACTCTCATTTTAACCAGTCAGCGGTGCTTCAAGTGCATGTGCATGACTGAAAGGTCCCTAGCCTACCAAACATTTACAATGAAGGTATGCTGACTAAAACAGTTAAGCTGTCATTCGTGGCTTGTGAACTACTACAAATAATCAGTTGCATTTATTAAAAAAGCTTGTAGCCTAAAAAGATTGTACCACAAAATGGGAACCATTGGAAACAAACTCACTTTGGTGTTTAGTGGCAAACCTTTCTTCTTTCGTCTAAATGCTGTACGGCACTTCGAGTCAATGTTCAGCTTGATCCGGTCCCAGTCAGCATTTGTAACCTCAAACAAGTGAGTTAAGTGACCTGGAGACAGAAAAACAAAACAGGCCCTCATGTGTGCATTTAAAAGCATGGTAACACTGCCTCACCTACGTCAGTAAGAAAAGTGCTCACTCATCTGCACAAACAGGCAGCTCATTTACCGTAAAATACCGGGCAAGCACCCACTCAAGACTTAGAGATAATCACGAAAAAATGGGGGATTGGCACTTTTCCGGTCATCAATTTTTCATATCAATGTGCTGTGCATATTTTTCAGATCTTACAAATTTGGGAATGGGCGCTTAGTGTGGAATGGTCGGATGCACAGTATTCTATAGTACACTTGTTTTTCTGCTGAGGGTGATATTGTGGTTGAAAATTTGAACATACTATTCAAATCTGCTTCCATAATTATTATTTCTTAATGCCTGAACAGTGTCCAAAATCATTGGGATGTAGATCCAAAACAGTACCAATATATAATGAAGTAAAATGGCCAAATATATTTGCACATCCTCAAGTCAGAAGGCTGAAGAGTTATCAAAAACAGTACCAATATATAATGAAGTAAAATGGGCAAATATATTTGCACCTCCTCAAGTCAGAAGGCTGAAGAGTTACTAAGATATTCTAATTCCTCACATGTGATTTTTAGAGTGATAAGAATTGACAGACACGAAACCTTGTACTAGGTGATCAATAGAAAACAAAACAAATAAAATTAAGCAATTATGTTTGTTATATCCAGGAAATATTTGTAGTGTGAACCACATGGACTAGTTGGGTTATGGTATACAAATAACATCTTGTTATTCAAGCAATCAAGTACAAAGCAGCTGAAGTTTAAAAGGACTTCTGGAATGAGAATAGCATAGCATATGTGCTCGAGTAACAGCCGCGCTGTTTATGAACAAAGCCTTTGGGTCCGCTTTCCTGCGGAGCACCAGGGATAGCAAATCACCGCGGTCAGCAGAAAAATGGCAGTGAATTTACGGGAAAGAGATAATGTCTTCAAGCAAAAATGCTATGTGCTCAGATAGCACTATTACGGAGGATCGCATTCTCAACCTTGTAATTCGCTGTGCTTTTTATGCAGAATGCAATGATTGGCTGTATGTTCTGCAGAAAAGTAGACATAAGGGCCTTGTTCATAAGTGCGGCTGTTACTCAAGCAGACATAAATGTAAAGATTTCGGCGGAACTCCGCCTGGTTAGGTAAGTATTAAGAAAAAGTACAACGTACACTCTAACCAATTTCTTCAATGTGCCCGACGTTTCGAAGCCAGCTCGGCTCCTTGTTCACGGGTGACTGTATATGGGCCCAAGGGTAGCAACCTGTCGTCGTTTTCTTCTCTTCTCTCTTAGCTTTGTTTTCTTCTTCTGTTCCTGTGTGTGGCACATTTTAGCCCGTGTATATAGCTGCTTGGAAGCGTTCCGGTGGATCGGTTCAGGTTGTTGCTTGTATTTTGTATGTGCCAAGATTCTATTAAGAGCCGCTTTCTCCAGTTTCTTTCTGTGTCGAGGATGGAGCTGCTGTCAAAGCCAATGGCGTGGCCGGTCTTCTGAGCATGTTCCGCCAGCGCGCTGCCTTGGATGTCATTCTTCTTAACATCATAATTATGCCTACGCAGACGTTCGGGAACGTCTGCGTAGACATAAGTATGATGTTAAGAAGAATGACATCCAAGGCAGCGCGCTGGCGGAACATGCTCAGAAGACCGGCCACGCCATTGGCTTTGACAGCAGCTCCATCCTCGACACAGAAAGAAACTGGAGAAAGCGGCTCTTAATAGAATCTTGGCACATACAAAATACAAGCAACAACCTGAACCGATCCACCGGAACGCTTCCAAGCAGCTATATACACGGGCTAAAATGCGCCACACACAGGAACAGAAGAAGAAAACAAAGCTAAGAGAGAAGAGAAGAAAACGACGACAGGTTGCTACCCTTGGGCCCATATACAGTCACCCGTGAACAAGGAGCCGAGCTGGCTTCGAAACGTCGGGCACATTGAAGAAATTGGTTAGAGTCTACGTTGTACTTTTTCTCAAGCAGACACGGTAGTTGAGATCCAAAGGTGATGCAAACATGGTACAGTCATAATCACTTTTCTAGAACACATGAGCGTGCGGCTTTTTCTGATGCCGCTTCTTGTTTATATTGTTTGTATTTCGTGTACCAGCAATTTGCATGTGCTTCGATTGCTGTTTTTATTTTTCCTTGCTTTTCAAAGTGTGCTTGTCACTACCACTCCCATTGAAGTCTTAACTTGGACTAATAGTATGTCGAATTAAATAAAATTGATGGCAACTAATCTAGTCACGTGGGCAACATAAAATGGCCCACTCGAAGGGTGTCCCACCCGCTGTATTAAGTACAACTGAATGCAAGAAGCTGCTCGCGTAATGTATGCAAACACTTCGATGACGACCGAGACAGACGCGCAATGATGAAACACAAAAAATAAATTGTGATGGTTTATCAAAAATGTCACTATCAAAAAAAAATCCCAATGCATTGTCTTTAAAGATTCTCATCATATCTCTTAGCAAGTTGGCATGGAATTTGCCACCTTGCAATAAGAAAGTATAAAATAACAGGGAAGATACAGGCGAACTGGTGAACTTCCTACACCTTGGAAGCCCGAGACCAAAGAACAAAAAAGGGGAAGACATGTGTAGTCTCCTTTTTCTGTTCCTCAGACTCGGGTTTCAAAGATGTAGAAAGTAGAAATTGATGTGATTCAAAAGAGCTGCCAATATGTGAAGAAAAAAAAAAAAAAACCTACGCAATTCGGAAAAAAATAAATAAGTAAATCTTACAAGGAAAAATTGCTTAACTTTCATCTCCTCAGAGGTCAGCGTTTTCACAGAATGCAAACCACAACAGAGTTTGGAGCACTTTCCAAACCAGTCGCATTTACAGAAATAAGCAGATCTTATAGAGCTTATATAATCAAAAACTATGATGCAGCAGAGAAACACGTCTGCACAAATGGGAAAGAAACGAGACTACTGTAAAGTTCCGAAAGAATGCCAGCCCCAAGAGATTGACCATCTCGTTTTTCTGGCTAAATATCTGTAACATAAAAAATGAAAGCCATTTACAACTTCCTGTAACGCCGAATTAGTGCGCAGCTCTTGAGGAGGAGGAGGGAAAGGTACTGAGGGTCACGTGTTCTCGGCGGGGGGGGGGGGGGGGGGGGGTGTCACGTGACCCCCCAAAAATATTGTTTGGTGAACAGCTGTTATCGCAAGACCCGCAAAAAACGTCCGGGTGCACAGTGTGACCTCTTGGGTTCCCCAATATCTCGGGGGAATTTTTGGACCCTTTCATTTTTTAAACTGGGGTAATGGCATCTATAATAATGAGACAAAAATGTCTGTATTCACCCAATTCCTCCCCAAAATAGCTGTCCATAGTCCAGATTGTGGGCTTTCAGATCAACGGGACAAAATTGGATGGCGAAAGATTGGCCGCCGAAAATTTCGTCCATACTACAGTTCGTAACAGGTCTATATGAATGAGACATGACGGTACTGTCCAAATTGTGCATTCTACCAAATTAACAACTCAGGGGTGGAACTCATCAAATGTATTTGGGAGCAGTCACGGGAGCAGCTGAAACCGCTGTTTTGGAGCAGGTTGGGAGCAGCTAAAACTACATTCTGGAGCAGGCTAGGAGCAGCTCAGATCAGTTTTCATTGCACTTCAGCTTGTGTCTTAGACGAGCACGGGAGCAATTTCAATAGTGCTTAGCAGCACAGATGAACATGAGAGGTTAGGAACCTAGGTAGATGGGATAACACATAACAGTGTAACAGATGCGAAAACTTGGAACTTTGTGAGCCTTAATGAGAGCCAAAACGCAAGTACCATACGTTTCTGAAGATAATGTACTTGATATTTTCTGAGTGGCTTTGAGCTGCTCAAGATGCAAACCAGCACTGCTTATCGCACAACTCACGTGCTCGACATAGTAATTATATGTACGAACCACGTGACGTGCATAACCAACGGACGTGCAGCTGCGTGGAGGAACAGGGCAACAAATTTCGAGTTTATCCTATTGTGCAACTCAATATCGAAGCAGCAGACTACGATTAACAGAGTTAGTGTATTCAAAGCGATTAACAAGAGCAAGGTTAAAGTACGCCGAGCAGATCTACCGCTCGCTGGACGGCAAAATTTCGGATCGGACAGCGTTTCCAGTTCTATCAAATCACAATTTATCTTGCGGGAATGCGGTTCCAACTTATAACGATTAAGTAGTAAACGGAATCTTTTGCTCATTTTTTTTTTCCACTGGTTGACTTCTGGATCCCGGGCCGCAGAGCCTCAGGCAATCTGACGCTTAACGACTCGACCTCACCTTGGCCGACTTGCTTAATCACTGATGGTTGAAGAATAACAATCCAGTCGCATGCAGGTGGTGTAGCGCTTGGAATCCGATCCCCGAGTTTTTAGGCGCGCTTCCGACTCGAGATACATAGGGAGAATAAACAGAACAAAGGATTGCAGGGCCGACCAAGCTAAACGTGCTCATTGTTGCCAGTCGAGTCGATAGAAACCGAAACCAAGACAAAATAAAATTTTTTTGGGCGCACGTTGTGCGATTTGGCGCATAATGGCGCAAGCTATTGGCAGTGGCGCAGTTTCCGCAAAATGGCGCAGGATGGCGCAGACAAATGCGTCTGGCGCAAAATGGCGCAAATGGCGCAGCCATTCCACCCCTGCAACTGTAGTAACCGTGCAAGAAAAATGTGAGAAAGCAGTAATGGTTCATCTGGGCCAGCAGTGCAATGCATTCATTACACAGCAAATGGCTGCTTACATCTGATGCCATAGATCATCAGAGGGTCCAGTCGCTGTTTCTTGTGTTTTCCTGAGCCGGAGATGTTGGAGCACGCCTGTGTCTCCCGGTCAAACAGGTGGTCCAGCAATGTCAGTGCCATCTTCTCAGGAGTGGTGCATGTCGTGTTAATGTGGAAGAGTGTGGTCGGACTGATGGGGCAACGCACCCGCACCTCGGGGTTGTTCTCATCTCCAAGCCAAGACCCATGAGGAAAATCGGCTGTAGAGGAAAGACCCTACATCAAAACATGAAACTCAACAAGGCTACCTTTGGCATCAAACAATACACAAAACACTGCCCATTCTCTCTTTTTTTTTTTTAATAAAACCTTGCAATTAGGGGGGCAGGGGGGGACGAAAAAATATCACAATGTTTTAACCTGCAAATAGTAAAAAATAAAGGGGAGGCAAAACAAGAATGTGTGACGGTTACGTTTATGTCCTAAATGCCTTCTATTGGCGTGGCGACGGCAAAACAATGTTTTCGCCCATATTGGAAGTGACGACAATTCAAGATGGCGGCACCCTTGCGAAAAAGGTCTATAGGAGAAGCAAGCAGTGTCCCAACCAATGCCGCTAGAGGGTTGCTGTTTTTTGTTGCCCCAGCAAACAGATGGGACTGTTAATTATGCTTCAGTCGAGCACACGGGACATTCTTTGTACCGATAAAACCATCCTGTGACACCAGCCAGGGTATATCTATGTGTGCAGAAATAATTAGCTATGAACAGAATGGCACAGAAAAGGCACAATTCTCATTCCATGTGCAAGAAGACGTGCACTTACATCAGGCCAAGCAAATACACTGGATAAGCACAACTTTTACTACAGTCCCTTTCTGGAAGTAAAAAGCAGTGTTTACATGAATGCGACTTCAGTGCATTGACTCCAATCGTCCTTCGAATGAAGCCGATGCGTCAATGTTTCCACTGATCTGCATCAAGTCCTACGCAAAGGTGGCGCCACGCCTTGTAAAACCTCAAAGTTAAGGGGTCCCTTCTTAACTTTCAGGTTTTACCCAGAAAAAACAATTTCTGCAAAAAAAGTTGATTTTGAAATATGCCATATTTACATCAACCAATGTCTAGAGAGTATTCCCAGAAAGTTTCATTAGTTTACACTGCATAGTTAATTTTTTTATAAATTATATTCGGTCCACCGATGCTAAAAAAAAAGGTAGAGTTTGGAGCACTTTGAATGCACTTTTCTTCGTTCCACTTTTCGGCATAAATTTTAAGAAAACTATCGTTTTCCTATTACACAATAAAAATTTAATCTTGGGTGGTTTTCTAGGATGGAATTTTGTGAGGAACATGCCTGACTGGTTAGCTTCTTCTACTTTAACATCCTTTTATGCTAAAACAAAAACTACCTTTATAAAAAAAACTGCAGATATGAAAAAAAAATTTGCAATCTTCTTATAGAGTTATACTTATGAAAAACAATGCAATTTAGCGATATAACTAGCTGGGTATGTGCTATGGGGATTATTATGACAATATTACACATAAAATTCACAATCTTTTATTTATTTTTTTTCTAGGTGAACACATTGACTCATATTGTAACATTCGTAACAAGTTTCAGAACTGACAGAGGACAATGAAATTTGGCAGGGATGGTCTTGCCACTCATATAAACTTCCACTGCAAATATTTTTTTAAACCAAGCAAGCGGTACAGAAGTTGACTTTTCTGGGTAGTGTCCCCCCTTAAAGCTGTGTTTCCAGCACCAGCCGCACCACGTTTTCCAGTGCTTTGCACGTGGAGGCCCTTTCGACTGTTTCGACGTGTGTAAAGATTGTGCCCGCTGTCTTCAATGCCGTGCAAGAAGTTATGAGACGCAAGAAACATTAAAACCCAAGTGCTTTAGGCTCCGAGCCGGGCTGCTGGGCCACTTTGGGACAGAGGCGACGTGCGTGAGCACGTCCTGGTGAGCGAGATCTTTCCAACCACTCTGAGGACGTCATTGCGCTTCACTGCACTTCGCCTCACCAAACATCGCCAACCACGACTGAACCCCGAGGCCGAAAGGGCCCTGCACAGGCAGGAACGGCACCAAGGTAGGAGCTGCTAGTTCTGCGGTACAATGCAGTGCTCAGAGCTCTCAGCATCAATCGTGCTTCTAGGGACTTCCTCGGATGCGCAAGTCGTAATTCACAAGGCTTGGATGGGGGCCGCCCTCACCGAGCAGCTCAGCTATATTCCGCTCACTTCCTAGGAGCATATGATTGTCCTTAGCAAGCACAACACCAAGGTTCTGAACTCGTGACCAAATTAGGGATGGTTTCAGTGCCTTACAGACTGCCACCTCACAGATTGTCTGCTAAAAACTTCCTGCTTTCACATCTAGGGTACCACCCACAACCGTACTAATTACCAGCAGCATTCAAATAGAGGTCAGAAGACAACAGAGTGCTCGTGCACCATAGGTGGTATGTGTGGTACCAGCTCAAATGTGTGCTTGGTCTTCGGCTCCTCAGTTCAAGACAGTTAAAAACTTTGTGGTCCTACTTGCCGAGTCTCACTC
This sequence comes from Ixodes scapularis, assembly GCF_016920785.2. Taxonomy (NCBI): domain Eukaryota; kingdom Metazoa; phylum Arthropoda; class Arachnida; order Ixodida; family Ixodidae; genus Ixodes; species Ixodes scapularis. The sequence continues at coordinate 45,676,952 of NW_024609884.1, forward strand.
CTGCTCTATTGGAAATCTATTAAACCATAAAATGAATGAACATTCATTCAGGGCAAGCAGCAACAGGTAAAGTTCTCTATACTTTTTTACAATTATAGATAACATGGAATTTACTAAACATTAGCAAAGTTACTAAATCAATCAACAGCAGATGTAACTTCCCCAGATGAAGCCAGTCTTGTACACGAATGGGGCTACATACCTGAATGTTGTATTTTTCAAGATTTAAGTCGAAGCTTCGCCAAACACACTTTACACTAGACAAATACTGGGTTGGGTGTATGTGCATGTTATACATAAACCCCTTAACCGTTTAAAGTTTTGAGGGAATTTCTGACCCTCAACTGCTGAACTGCTCTCTTCAAAACTACATTTGTTGCATTCAAAATTATGTTTCTGCCACAAACAGAATGTGAGCAAAATTTTTAAAAAATTCCGTGCTGCTATCTGTTGGCAGAGCTGCAAACTAAGCCATGAGCGAGCCTGGTTGATCCCAAACGGTTGAGCTTGTGAACCGGAGAAAGCAGACGAGCTACACTCGTCTTGAACAGTCTGGGGACGGCAGTCTGGGGACTGCCCAGGTAAGGCATGCAGAAGGAGTGGAAATGTTGAGATCTCGGTATAATATGTCACAATTCCCTCCTCCCACTGAACACAATGGGAAGGAGGGGCTTCAGCACTATATTGAAAGCACTGTTGAGGCTACTTGGTGCATCAGTCAAAAATATAATTTTGATATTCATGATTCTGGAGGCCAAATAAAGACAATTTATATGTTTGTTTGTTTTGTTTTTTTTTCTTCTGAAATACAGAACTGTTTCAGTTTCTCTTTAAACGAAATACAAAGCAGTCATCCCTAAAATGTGTACCTGCATGTCTAACGTCAACTAGCACAAATATTGGCTGTCAAGTGTAAGCGAATGTACTACTTTGGCTACTATCACTGGCAAAACACTTTTTTTTCAGAATCTGAAGCCTATACATAAAGCTGCAAGTGGTTTAAAATAGTATTCCCATATAAACTAAAGCAGCTTTAAGTACCTGCACTTTGTGCCCTGAAAGTCATCACTCTTGCCGTGGATCAGTGCAACGAAATACTGAGCAAGAGCCTTCAGCTGAGAATATCAACAAATTCTGCTTGCAAATTTGCATTTGAATTTCCACCAAGAAGCTACCCTGTGCACAGCCACAACAAACCTTCACCAATGAAGTCGACTTGCACACATTTTCCTCAGAGGCATGGTTTCTGCAAGTAGCTCTCATGGATAGGTATAAATAGAGGCACATTCATTAGACTTGCCCAAACTCATTTTAAACAATTCCAGGAGCATGCTGTTGATTGATTGAAGTCATTACCTTCAGTGTTCAGGGTGATCAATGTTACACTCGATCCTGCTGCAAAAGTGGTCCCTGGTTCTTCATCCAAAGAGACAATCGTTGGAGAGCCTACACAGGAATTTCAGTTATGCAAATACGCAGGCATTTTATATGCAAGACAAAGTTCATAAGGATAGAGTTCTGTACCTGCAGAGCTGCAAGAAAAACAAACTGCATTTTAATACTTTTTGTAGGTCAACAGGTTTTTTTTACGATAGCGCTAAAAAACTGTAAAGTGGAAGCCACTCTATTTACCTTGGAAGATGGACGTACCTTGCAATACTAGAAGGAACTGTCGACACATTTTCTTTCACTGCTGTCGAGAGTATATCAATCTTGTCTTCCAGAGTTTGGCATTGCTCATTTAAGGCATCTATCCTACTCTCTAATGTTTCGAGCCGGGAAAATATTGTCTCCTTAAAAGACTCTAACAAAACCTGAAAAAAAAAAAAAAAAAAAAAAAAAGGAAATGATTCATACATTTATGTTTTCGGAAGACACTTCTCAAGAATTTGTGGAGCAATTGCCTGTTATCTCCTTTTCTAGATATGTCTTTATTTGAATGACCTACAGCTGTCTCAATTACCATGACTTCTCTTCTGTATGAATACAGTATGAGACCAGTGGCGAATTCAGAGAGGGGGGGGGGGGGGGGGGGGGAGCGGGGGGGTCTGGATGTCCTGACTCCCTCTCTTGAATTCCGAATGTGCAAAATCTTAAGGCAATGAAAGGGGTGTGGTGGGGGGTGGGGGGCTTCTTAAACATCTGATATGCTGACCCCCCCTCCCTTGGTAACACCTGTATCCGCCCCTGCGTGCGACCAACTATTCTCAATCTGGGTTTGAGCCAAACTTGCAGGCCTGGGTGCCTTCATGTGCGTTCTGCTTAGAGCGGTGACATCTGACAATTTTTTTTCTCAACATTTCTTTTTCTTTTTTGTTCTGCAGCCCAGTACAAGCTCTAGGCTATGGTGGCATTTTGCTACCGGCTATTTCTTTGCATTTTCCCTGTGAGCTCATGCCGCTGGTATCAGGTACTACATAAAATAGCATCACCCTAAAGAGAAGGACATTGAGGCACCCTAAGCAGAGCTCAAAAGATGCACTATGCTCATGCGTCACCACAAATAAAAGAAAGTTCGGTGAACATGTCACACACTGCATGAAGTAGTTTATACAAAATATGGTTGTAAGAACTACATAGACTTTGTACAACATTGTATGCACTGTCTAGCAATACGTCCGACGGAACCCGAAATAAAAATTAAAGTGACTTCCAACGTAACTTTACCCCAAGGTTTTGAGTTACTTCCGACGTAACCTAGTATGAAAATTAATGTTCTGTCCGACGTAACCGAATATGAAAATTAAAGTTAAGTCCAACCAAACTCGAAATAGAGTAAAGTTACGTCCGGCGGAACCCGAAATAAAAGTTAAAGTTACGTCCTGTGTAACCTACACAACCTATGCGTATATTTCGCTTTACGGCTCATACATGACGTAAATGCAAAAATATTGTGAATTATTACTGTGTTACGTCCGATGCAGCATTCGTGAATTGGTTAAAAACTCAACTTTATCCGTACCTTCAGCTTTGTTGAAAGGGCTGGAGTGTGTTCCTCGCACATCCAGGCTGCTGAAGCTGGGTGGGTTCGATGCCCGTCAAATACATCTTTTTCTTTCTTTTCTTTCCCCTCCTTTAAAACAATTTATTGCATTTTTTTTTTTTTTTTTTAATATGAAAACACTTCTTGCTATCTTTGCCGTGTTTGTTACACCTGCTTGTAGCCCTTACTGGCTCAGGCTGAGAGCAAAGTTGATTTGGCTAAAGGCCGAGGGTCTATTGTCATTTATACACCCTGGCAGCCCCCTCGAAACAGCTCTTTATTTAAGACACTCTGGAAGCAAACACTGCCAAAGCTAGTGCGCGTGGAGACTTGAGTGGTATGTGAAGGTTGTGCCAGTTTTCAACAAGTCTGCCGGAAACCCTGCTGCTGTAAACAGCGGGTTTGTATCACATTACCATTCCATCTCTCTTAATAATTGCTTCGAATGTCCGCCATTCTCAGAAAACGTTGCAAGAAATCGTCTTAAAGGAGAAAAAAAATTGCCCTAAAGAGAGGGAAAATACGAGAAAGAAAAAGAAAATATTGCGACGGGCATCTGTACCTGGAGGTACCAATGAGTCGCGATTTTAACCAACTAACAATGCTGCAACGGACGTACAGGCTCGTTCACACACTTGCAACCTCTTAAAACTGAAAGCCTTCGGACCTCTTAATATCTCTTATGACGAGAGGACACACTGGCGCCATCTATTGAGTAGCAGTGTAAACTTGGCGGTCCGGCATATTTTGTATTTCTCTCGCACATTATTCCTTCTTTCTTGGCCCGAAAATTTTTGGAGCGCACCTCTTAGGCGCCCGTTTCCGGCTTAAGCGGTGTCACCGTCGGCGTAACCGCGTGGTGCATTATGGGTAAATCTCCCCGCTAAATTTAGCGGGGAAGTGTTAACAAGCTCCCCAGTAATACACGCGCCGTTCGAAAAGGGTGGCTCGAGCGGCATGAGCTCTCCGCGGAGTGCGTATAGCCATTTCCGTCCGAAGTGCACTCCGGAGTGCGTATGGCTTTACTCTTTCTTTTTTGAAAGTAAAATGTAGGGCTGGGCAATTGATTGATTAACCTACCGATTAATGCTTTAATCCCGACTATTTTCTTTTCACCGGTTAATCAGTAAAACTTTGACACACAAAAAAAATAATATTACACGACTTCGCTATGCAGAAGTGGACGAATGCACCTGTATGAAGGGCAAACTTTAAGTTAAATTTTAGCCTAAAGTAAAATATAGGGGCAATATCTGGAACTCCTGAGAAGTGCAGAAGGTTGCATGTGTCCCGGCCACTCCAACGGCGTTCAAGTCTCCGTTTAGCGCAGCAGAGACTATTGCAAATATTCAGAGCAGGTCGCTCTTGCGGAGAATATCAACGAACCTCTTTTCCTCATGCAGCTGAAGTAATAATCTGCGAGTGTGAGTGCCTTTGAACATCTTTTGAATCACACATCGAGGTTGATTCAATATTAAAATTGTATATGCATCGCGCTCTTGAGCTCCATGTTCAGCAAAAGCAATATAAAACACACACACAAAAACATTAGTCATTTTTGGCCGTTTTCAAAGATTATGCTTGAAAATTACCAACACCGATTAATTGATCGATTAAATGGTGGCGATTAATCGGGTTAAAAATTTTAATCGACGCCCAGCCCTAGTAAAATGGAGTGCGAGCTCGTTCTGTGACCATGTGCTATGAACAGCGCAGTACCGAATATTGAAAAGCGAGTAGATTCAGCAATTAAAAGAAACAAAGACTGGTACCAGTCTGCAGCGTATGAAGAGAGAAAAAAAAAACAGACAGGTCGAATAATGAAATCGATGATTTGAGGGCGCATTGCTCCGACCAGGTGCTGGGCCATTCCTTGTGCTAATTAATGGACTTCGGTAAGCAACAACTTCTAAGAATTACAGGTACCCCCTCCATTCGCTTCAAGGTGACACTGAAACATCGAACGACGAAATGCACGTTTACAAAGAGACTGCTAGAACATAAACAGCAGTGAGGGAAATTTGAAAACTTACACTAAGAGGCTGGTCCATGTCGCCAGTTCGTGGACGTTTCGCAACTCTCACGCAATCAGACTCTTCACCATTTGTGATCATGTGATTAGTGCTGTTGGGGTGTTTCATGATCCTGACAAACAAATGACAAAAACAATACATTTAGTGCCTCTAATCTGACTTCACGCTTGTCGGCCCATTTTCACGGTGAACAAGAGACATGGCGACCCACATACCTCTAAACCCACAATGCAAGGGGAAAGAAACCTTACGTTGATTGGTTGATGATAATGCCTCTACAGTGTACTAATTAGTACACTGTAGCACTAGACTACGAAAGACAGAGCAAAAAGCGACGATGGCAACGAACGATGACTAAGAACGAGACCAACGAGACTACCGATCCGTGAACAAGACCGAGAATGGCGACTTGGATTGGATTGTGTTGTCTCTAAACCTATAAACGCTCCAGCCTTAGCGCCCCTGGCGGTCAATGAGCCAATAAGACAAAACTGACTGTGCCAGAGATTTCTAGCAAAGAGTTTAGAATATTAGATTATACTTTACATTTTAAAGAGCTGAAATATTGAGTGCAAAATATTATTTTGTGTGTGTGTGTAATAATAACCAGAGCTCAAGTACACGTCTCTTGACCAAGCCTGTTTTCACTAAAAACCAACGCTAAAAACACTAAAATGTACAAAAAGTAGCCAAAAAGAGTGCGAAAAAGGCGACGCGGACGTAAGCGGCGGCGGCGGCTCGTAGAGATGAGAGATGACGAGAAAGTGCGTACAAAATTTGCCTCATAAACTCCAACCTTCTACAGTCTAGCTTCGATATCTTTCTCCTGTTTCCTGGAACGTTTCCCATTCGCAGAAGTTATCATCAAATAATCGAGTCATAGAAATCAAACTGCGCGAAAAACGCCGTCCGAGTGCAACTGTCGTTTCGTCGTTTTGTGCTGCGCGATAAGTGGGAGCCGAGTAACAGTTGGCGAAATCACGGGCGGAATGAACGAAACATTTGGAACACTGACTCATATTAAGTCCATTCTTTTCTGTTCGTGGGCTCCTGTCCTTTCTGAGATGAACTAAACGTTCGAAATCGTTGAAGAGAAGCGGGAATACCCGTCCGGGCGTACAATGCTGCCGGGGGTCGGAGTGTTCGGCACGGGTAAATCCGTGCGGGTGCTTGTGCCGTGCCTGCGCGCTCGTGGCTTTAAGGTTGAAGCCATCTGGGGCCGTACCGCCGATAACGCCAAGGAAATCGCTCAAGAGCTGGGGATCCCCTTCTACACTAACAAAGAGGACGAAGTCCTCCTCAGGAAGACCGTAGACTTCGTGTGCATCATGTGTTCTCCGCACCAGCACGCCCGGATTGCCGTCAAGGCGCTGGGCATCGGCAAGCACGTGCTGTGCGACCGTCCGGCCGGACTGACGCAGACCGAGGTGCTGAAGATGGTGCGAGCGGCCCAGTACTACCCGACGCTCATCTCGGTGCTGTGCCACAGCCTCCGCTTCCTGCCGGCCTACGTGCACATGAAGCGGCACATCCAGGACGGCTACGTGGGCTGCGTACAGATAATCGAAGCGCGCGTCCAGTGCGGCTCCCTCATCCACGACCGCTACGACTGGACGTGCGAGGACACGATGGGAGGGGGCATCCTGTCCACTTTTGGCAGTCACGTGATCGACATCGCGTCCTTCGTGACTGGTCTGCGCGCGGTGCGCGTTCATGGCCTGGCGCGGACGTTCGCCAAGACCACCGACGCCGTGTGCGGGATCCGGCAGGTGAGCAGCGACGACTTCTGCAGCTTCCAGATGGAGCTGAGCAACGGTGCCCTGGCCACTGTAACGTTGAACAGCCACTGCGCAGGCCAGTTCAGCCAGGAGCTGCTCGTGTGTGGCACCAAGGGCAACCTGGTGGTCCGCAGCGGCGACCTGCACGGCCACAAGGCAGCGGCCAAGGAAGAGGTGCTCTACCTGGACGTCGAGGATCTGAAGCAGGCCCCCGACTGCGTGGTGCCCAAGCCGCACGTCAAGGGCCTGGCCAAGATGGTGGCGGCGCTCAGGGATGCCTTTGCCACCCGCAGCGTGGCCCAGTCGTGGGCCAAGGTGCCTGCCGACAGCGCAGCGAGCTTCGAAGACGGCCTCTACGTCCAGGCGGTCATGGAGGCCGTGCGCCACTCGTCACAATCGCGCCAGTGGGTTCGTGTCCAGTTGCTTCAGGATGAGTCTCGGCAGAGGGGCACCTTCTGCCGCCTCTACAGGATGGCCAGCGCCTCCATGTAGGCGCCCACCCGAGGTTCGACCAGGGGGGGCAGCCAGCGGCCGAGCTCCTTGTTTGTACAGAGCGTATTGCTCGCTGGCCCCCTTCCTGGGGCCTGGTGCACAGGGCTCTCGTTTGTGGTGCGAAGAGTTGTGAGTGTAGTCGTAATGCTTCCTGAACTTGCCATTAAGCCAGAGGTAGCTACTGCCTCATTCTTGCATGATCGCAGCGGATTTTAGCACAAGAATGTGCGTGCACTTTAGGAGTTTCGTTAAGCAAGAGCTTCAGCATAAGGTTGTGCAGGTAGATTTACTTAAATATCGCAGTATTTTTGTTGAGACATACTTTTGTACAGACCACCCAGTCAGTTGGCTGCAAAGGAGATATTGCACTGGGGTTCAGTGGTGCCGTGGCATTAGCTACAGGGACCTAATTTGTTTGCATCCCGAAACCTGGGAGTGCATCATTGTTTGTGATGAACTTAATTTTTTTTTTTTTTTTTTTTTTTCTCTTTACAGCAACATTATTACCGAATGCTTTATAGGATTTGTGCACATAGTGTTAAGCAGTTCGAGACTATGAGGTAGATTATGATCTCAGGTTGCTTGTAATCTCTGCTGTCTTTGATAGTACCTGTTACACCTTTTAGAAAGTCTAGTCGGTTTCACATGTGGCATGTTACAGCAGGGTGCATTGCAGAGTCTAAAGAAAACCCTTTTAGATCTTATGTGTTTTGAATAAGCGATGTCACATCTGCTTGCAGTTGGTGCTCAATGTTGCATTTATTTTGTGCCTTAACACCCCTGTTCTCATTTACCTCACCTTTTGTTTATTTGTTTGATTTCGTACCATGTTCCTATTCATAATAAATTATGCCTACACTGCTTATTCCACATTGTTGCCTTTCACTTACAATGCATTATTTTTGATAACCAAGGATTATTGTTCCCTAAATTCAGAAGCTATATATGAAAATGGGCTGGTGTTGCAAGTAGATGAGCATAGTTTTTATAGGTAATTAAATATTGCCAGGTAAACTACTAGTATCCTCTCCCTTGAAACTCCTTTCACTTATATATAGTAAAAGTGTATGGACTGCTTTACGGTTATAGTTTCTGTTTGCTTCGTGTTATGTTGCCAATTTTACGGAGTCCACCCACCAACCCTTGTATCATAAAGGTGCACTTATAGAGTAGCCCAGTAGAATGAGGCTCTTAGTAAAAAAATGAAGGCATTAAACAAGTAGGAACAGTGGCTGACATTTACAGGCTTCCCTGTAATGTCTGTTGACAGACCTATTTGTCTAATGCCCTCATTTTTTTTTTTCTTTGTAAGTACAACATCAGGATTATTGAAATTTTAAAGATTTTGATGAGTGCATTTTCAAAACCCTGCATATTTTTTCTTTCCTTTTTGTTGTATTAGGCCTGTCAAATGCACTTCTGTGCAGTGAGGTGCCATGCTATCTATAGTTTGCTTCTCTTTATTATTATTTTTTTATGTGAGATGGAATGTGCACCGCAAGGTGTGACATTTCCCTTGGACTGTTTGCTTTCTGCAAACACTGATAGGGGAGCTGATAAATCTACGACCTGAGGTCGTGAGCAAAACTACCTGCAACTGCGCTCCGATTCTGCGCAAACTGCGAGCCGGTCTGTTTGATTGGGTGGGGGAGTTGCAAAGGGATGTAACATCATGGACATTTATTGTCAGGGATGAAGGTAATTTGCATTTCATCAAGAACTAGAAAAAGCTGGTGTATCATGTATGTCCTTTCTTTTATTAAAAAATGTCCCCTGTCGGCTGCAATGTGCTCCCCCAGATTTAGACGCGTTCACGATAATACAAAAGGCAGCCCCGTTTTCTGTTATGAAGGGTCGTTGATAAAGCAAAATGGCGGACCAGCCTTTGAATGGTCTAGTTGTCAGACTGTTGGCATGTCCAAGAGAGTGCCATTCCAGCCATACTTTGGAATTCGCAGTGTTGCAAGAGATTCATGGCAAAGTCTCACAGAGCTGTACCCCAACTGGAAGGTCCTGGTTAAGAAGGGCCGTATTTTACTAACCCCTGGACCACAGTCTGTGGCGCATTTAGAGGGGCGCTCCAGATGTCCTGACCCCCCCTCTTGAATTCTTGCATATGTAAACATTTAAGGGGGGGGGGGGAGGGGGGAGTTCAAACATAAGATATGCTGACCCCCCCCCCCCCCCCCCAGATCAGGAAATACCCACTGTAAATGCGTCATTTGCGGAACTTGGTGAGTAGCATCATGCTATGCCTTCCCTCCTTGGTAACATTGCACAGCGCTTTTCCCTGATTGGTTCACATCTGACCGAGGAACAAAGGAGGTGTGTGAATGCCTGCATCGGAGCCACACCTTCGGAGCAATACCCCCTTGTGTATAGACTGGGGGGGGGGGGGGGGGGGGCGCGCGCTCCTCGCAAGTGTCCCCCCTGAGATTTTCCATTCTAACAGCCTTTGTTTTGACCTGCTTCAAATTTAATGTCAACAGGCGCCATTCCGAAATCAACTTGAAGTTCCAACTCCTCACAGACACAACGAAAAAATAGCATCCATTGATCGGTTCGAACAGATCACTACAGCCGCGAGGTTATGAAGAATAAGCGATAATGCACGCGACTCAAAATGCCTCGTCGCCTTCACTGTGTCCTTGAAAAAGGGAGGCGATATATCTAGACCAGTTTCTAGCCTTGACGAGAGCTCCGCGAGCTTTGGGTGTCTTTGAGTTCTTACAGGGCGGCCTCACTTTTTCGTCGGCTTTTCTCCCCAATTTTCTGTCCTCGTCGCCTTTTGACTTTCTCGTACGCCGGAACCCCCCCCCCCCCCCCCCCCTCTCCCTTTTTTTTTTTTTTTCCTTGTTCCTGCCTTCTCGCTCTCCCACTTTCTGAATCTTCGCGAACCATTATCGCGGCGATTGGCTGAAGGGCGCCGTTTGTGCTTTCATCACATTCAACCTTGTTCGGTAGCACCAGTGTAGGTCTGAAACTCGCTATATTTGATCACTTGTTTGTAAGCAAAATAGGCCGCACACGATTGTAGGTGTTGACTTTTTTGGATGCTTAGAGCACGTAGATTGAGTTACGGCCATAAATAGGCCATCTCAGAGAGCTCCGGAGCGCCCCTTTAAGAGCTTTTATTTGCGCTGACATCGAGTGTAAATGTCGTAAATGTACCTCATACAGATGACTCTTATTGTTGTTGTGCAGTATGCAGGGCGTCGAACCGGAAACGAAACCGAACTAAAAAACCGGAACCGAACTGTTATTTTTAGCTGAACCGGAACTGAACTGAGCAGAAATCTACAAGGAGGTTATTCCTTAGAAATCTACGTCATCTTGAAACCAAACTGGAACTGAACCGAAATACAAAAATAAATAAAATAACGGTAACCGGTTCAAACGCGGTTCCGGACCGGAGTGTCGAACCGGAAACCAAAATCGAACCGCTATTTTTTTTTTTTTTTTTCTGAACCGAAACCGAACGAGACCGTTATTCGCCATCTTGAATCTGAATCGGAACTGAACCGAAAGACGCGAACCCAAACCCGAACCGAACCGATAAAAATTTCGGTTCGGCACCCTGATAGTATGTACGCTTCTGTATATACTTGAATGACGAAATTCTGGGGAAAGGGGGGTGTCTGTATGAACCTGGAGCATCTGTTTGTATGTGTACGTGTGCGGTATGTATAAATTGTATGCGTGGTCTGTGGGGGATGTTGTGGAGGTATGTATAAATTACTGAGTGTGTTTCTAGTGTTTTGATTACACGTTGCTCTAGAGCACACTATGTTTAAAATAGCTTTTTTACTGCAGGTACAGTGTCCCGAATTTCGGGGAACGTTGGCATTCAGTGAAGGGGGAGCATCCCAGCGTCTATCTATAGGGCGACTCCATGTCAGTTCATGCAATGATGGTCCGGGCCATAATTTCGATATCTTTGATATATATATATATATATATATATATATATATATATATATATATATATATAAAGCCATGTTATTGGGAGAAACATTAAGCTATATATGAGCGCCGTAACAATTTGTTTCGCTGAGATATAAAATAGAGAAGCCCGAGGCGTGGAAATTGAGATTTCACAATGCTACTTTGCACAGTCGTCATTTCCTCATCGAAGCTTTCACGTGACCATAACTTTTTTTTATTGCGTTTTATACAATATATACAACACATACACAAAAAAATGAAAAATATCGATAGAATATTTCTATACAAACAAAAAAATCAAACATGGCATAAAAACGCGTTTTAGAGACATATTCACAATTTTTTTGCAAATAAACCATCTTTCATAATACTTCACAAAACATATCAAAATGCGCGTCTTTAAATATTCTTTACGAATATATAAAGATTATATGTCCACCTGTAATTATCTTTTTGTTATTAACGCGGAAATGCGGCTGATTTCTCAAAATGGCAAGATTGGGCGTCGATATTCAAAAAAAAAACTCCATCTTTCATTTTCTTTAAACTCTTCTTGGCACTTTTCAGTGACTTGAACTAACCTGTGATGGCAAAAGATTGATTAATATATGGCCTCTGAACGGGAAAAGCTACGACAAACTTTCACTCGGAGCGAGCCGACGTCTTCGTCATAGTGGCTTTGCCACACAGCACCAAACATTTTGTGCGTTAGTTATGGCATGTATTTTATATTATTAAAATTCTTTTTTCCATAAGGGGTGAGTATTAGTGACGTGGAAAGGGACTTTGAGCTTGAATACCATTAATTAGCTACTATTCACAGAAACAAAACGCCCTCACTCTTCAAATTCACTAACTATGCATACATAAGCTTAAAACTCTCAGTTGCGCGAGTGGCCATGTATACATGCGGCCTCTCGGCATATGATGACTTATGCAGCCTGGATTCCTCTCACAGGTTTTAAGGTGGCCCACTTTGCTTGCTTCACCGCACGAAATTCTCGAACTCGAAGACAGTTGTGAGCACTGCGCGGAGTGGTTTGACCCGTTCCGCGAAGTGCTGAAGGCATGCAGCAAGCGATTGTACACGCTTCTGCCACCAAGCATCTCGAAGAAAAAGTATTGCGCCATGGTGCCGGAAGCGACTGCCTATATGATTGATCAAACAAGAAAACTGAAGCGCAAATGTGATGTATGGGTAACCCCTGATCCCTACATGGGGAAAAAGGCGAATGCCGAAGACGTAAGGGTTGCAATTGAGTACTACACACGCGACGACCTCGCAAGCTCTGTTGGAGGCCCCAACAAAAAAGACGTCGTCAAAGCCATGATCAACGACATGTCCAAAGGTGTAAGGAGCTTTATGACCCGCTCTATTAAAGGAGCTGTGCAACGATTTTAACGTTGAATTGGCATCTTCTACCTTTGACGTTGTTTACCTTGGCACAAAGAACAGAAAACACACCTCGTTTCATCGAAATGTTGCGATTCCGCCGCGTAATAGCAAGGCGAAAATGAGAATATTGCCCGACCTGCAGCCGCGAGCGGCGGCCATGAGAAACACGCGGCATGACGTCAATGGGGGTATTGTACAAAGATAGCAAGTTGTGCTAATACCTGCTCGATAAACGGTAACTTTCCTATAAATCTTGTCCTTCCAACATAAATATAAATACGTCCAAAAACTGGTATCATCAACAAAGCACCCCTCACTTTTCACATACCACATAGATAACCAAGCACTGATCCGGGTTAATGAATATACTTATTTAGGACTACATATAACACACAATTTGAAATGGGATAAACATATCCAGCGCGGTTATAGATAAAGTATCTAAAAAACTATGGGTTGTGAGACTCAAATTACGGCAGGCAGCTCCGGATACGAAACTATTGGCGTACAAAACTTTTGTTCTTTCTATCTTGGAGTACCCGAGTGTAATATGGAACCCTTACTCAAAAAAAAAAAAAAATACATCAATAGGCTGGAAATGGTACAAAGAAAAGCGGTTCGATTCATCTACGGGGTATATAACAGGCATGCTTCAGTTAGTGAGTTACTTAATAAAGCACAATTATCAACCCTTAGCACGAGAAATACTATTAACAGATTGAAACTGTTCTTCCAGATAATTCATGGCATGATCAACATCAGTCGGGACATGTATATATCATTTTCTGCACGCTCCAATACACGTAGCCAACATCCGTATTATATCATTGAGCCGTTGCCGCGAAATAATGTTTTCAAATACTCATTTTTTCCTCGCACTTTCAAAGTTTGGAATAACTTACCCGCTGAAATAACGATCTCTAGTTCCCTAATTTCAGTTCTTGATTCTGTACGAAAACATTTCAATGTTGAGTGAAGATTTTGTTTGTATTTGCTTGCATGTTTTTCCTTTCGTGACATATTAGTGTCATTTGGTTCTTGTGTTGGTTTGATGACTATTTTGTAACCTCATGACTGTAACCATTCCCACAATGGTCCTGAATAAGGACCAGTAGTATAAATAAATAAAAATTTTATTATACAGAGTTTTAGTGGCGCCATCTATCCTAGGTCCACAAAACCGTCAGCTCCATCTGCTACCACGAACAGCCGCCAGAAGCCGGAGGGGGAGGGGGACAGGGCCGGACGGGTATGGCCAGACAGACCCGGATGAGACTTTTCTCCTTTCACCATATTGTTCGCGCTGCGCCCGCCAGCACGTGGTCACGCGGTCGCAAGCGGATGAGTTCTCGCTGCTCACTGATGGCTCTAAAGAGATAACTTTACCGGAACCCCGCGCCTACCCCATCGACGTCACTGCGCACGTGACCCGGAAGACGATGTACGAGTTGAGAGGCGGCAAAAACCTGGATCTTTTTTCATTTTTTTTAAATAAAAACTAGCGTATCCAGGCAAAATCTGTTTTCTGTAGTTCACTTCAGAAATGTCAGGCATTAACTTCCACAATTATTCAAGCACAGCCCTGAAATTGTTGCACAGCTCCTTTAAGGAAGCTCACCAGCTGTTTAGGAAGGACAATCCCCATCCAGAACTAGGCATCTTCAAATTTTATTCCCTACGACCAAAATGGGTAAAAAAAAGAAAAAAGTCCCGAGCACGAGGTGTGCGCATGCATATATTGCGTCAATTTTCAGTTGCTTTCAACGGCAATAACAAATGCCCCAAAGAAAACATTTACTGAAGACGACCTCAAGCACATCTTCCTCTGCTGCGCTCCACAGAACGATTGCTTCCTGCGCCGTTGCGAAAAGTGCCCAAAAACGTAGAGCATCTCGCTGCAGTCCAACCATCTCAACGAAAATAAAGAGATTTGTTTCGCGTTATGGGACGCCGGCGAACTCGTCAAAAAGGTTATGGACACTTCCGCCTTCCCTCGGGAACTGGAGAGCGAAAAGTATATGAGACATTCTTACATCCCCTTCAACGAAGCCTGATACATGACACAAGAACCGCCTTACCACCCAAGGCAGTGATGTTCCACTTCGATTTTGCGGAAAAAGTGGACAGTACTCTTCCCAACCGGAGTGCAGAGTTTGCATTGGAAAAAAACTCAAGTGTCTCTCTTACAAGTGGGGTTACATCCACGCAAGGCACGCAAAGCTTTGCCGTTGTCAGCGATGATACACGACATATTACACAGCTCACGCTCTTCTAGCCACAGAGGCCATAAAAGAGAGAGAGAAGGGTTTATTAAGGAAGGACAGAGAGGTTAACCTGAACATATACGTTCTGGTTGGGAGAAGGGGGAGGGGGAAGAAAAGGTATGATGATGGGGAAGAAAGATGAGGTGAAGTTGTCAATGAGGGTGCACGTGAGCAATGGTAAAAAATGTTCAAAATCTCACAGGCATTTTTAAGCGCCCTACAAAGTGTCTGATTATTCCGTGTTCGTGAGGAACACTACCAATTCCTTCGTGGCCTTCATGAATTGGTCAGTTGTGTCCCAGGCATCAAGCACTTTTGATGAACTGAAAGGCCGCGAGTCCAACGCCATATGATGTATGTTGAAGCACTTCTCGATCCTCGTTGAATTTATCGCATTCACACAGGATGTGTTCAACTGTCCCTTCAACTTTGCAGCTTGCACAGTTCGCAGAATCTCTCCTTTGAATCCGATAAAGGAACTGCGGTGTTTATGCCACACCAAGCCGTAGTCGGTGCAGGACCGCCTCCAACTGCCTTAAAAGTCCAGATGGAACGCGGAATGAAAGTTGAGGATCCATGGAGTATAGCCTGGGATGGTGGTAATGTGGATTCAACCAGTAGTTCTGTGAAATTCCTTTTGCCACTTCTTGAACCAGAGTTTTTGTGTCACACCTGGAGTAGGGTATACCAATTTTATTGCCGTTACTGGTTGATTTTGCTGCACTATCTGCTGTCTCATTGCCGGCGAGATAAAGGAGTATGTTGATAACATTACCCAGTCTTTTCTGAAATAATTTTTGTATCAGACGGAGCGGCGGCGCATTTCAAGAATCGCTTCCAATTGCACGAATTGTCTCGGAAGCCTTATATACTCTTCGGCAAGATGGATCTTTTCAGCCACTGTACACGGAAAAAGCGCTTGTGATGGAGTGGCGTTCTTAAACAACACGCAACGCTCACCAACTTGAGATCTTCGCTCAACTCAACGATTGTTACCGCTGAAGGCTTTGTGGAAGCGCTACGTGAAAAAGTAACAAATGCCTGCATGTTCCACCTGTCTGCGAAACGGGTTCCAGAGTTTTGTGCGGTGAAGCAAGCAGAGTGGACCACCGTAAAATTTGTGAGAGGAGTTTAGGCATCTCATTAGTGGAAGTCATCACATGCCGAAAGGCCGGTATGTATGCATAGTTAGTGAATTTGAAGAGTGAGGCCGTTTTGTTTCTGTGAATTGTAAGCTAATTAATGGTATTCCAGCTCAAAGTCCATTTTCCCGTCACTAATACTCACCCCTTATGAAAAAAAAAAAAGAATTTTAATATTATAAAATGCATGCCATAACTAGCGCTCAAAATGTTTGGTGCTGTGCGGCAAAGCCGCTATGAAGAAGACGTCGGCTCGCTCCGAGTGAAGGTTTGTCGTAGCTTTTCCCGTTCGGAGGTCATATGTTACTCAATCTTTTGCTATCACAGGTTAGTTTAAGTCACTGCAAAGTGGCAAGGGGAGTTTAAAGAAAATAAAAGATGGAGCTTTTTTTAAATATCGACGCCCAATCTTGCCACATTTTGAGAAATCAGCTGCATTTCCGCGTTAATAGACAATTAAGGGTGGGCCTATTATCTTTATATATTCGTAAAGAATATTTAAAGACGCGCATTTCGATATGTTTTGTAAAGTATTATGAAAGAGGGTATATTTGCAAAAAAATTGTGAATATGCCTCTAAAACGCGTTTTTATGCCATGTTTAATTTTTTTTTTTTTGTTGTTCGCATAGAAATATTTTATTGATATTTTTAATTTTTTGTGTATGTGTTGTATATCTTTTGTAAAACGTATTAAAAAGTTATGGTGACGTGAAAGCTTCGATGAGGAAATGACGACTGTGCAAACTAGCATTGTAAAGTCTTCTCAATTTATACGCCTCGAGCTTCTATATTTTATATCTCAGCGAAAAAATATTGTTATGGCGTTCACATATAGCTGAATGTTCCTCCCAAAAACATGGCTTTCATATATATTTTTAACAAAAATATCGAAATTATGACCCGGACCATCATTGCACGAGCTGACGTGGAATCACCCCGAGACAATTCCCCGCTGATTGCCACGTCACTGAAGATGGCAAGACTTCTACAAGTAGCCAAGACGCACCGCCAAAATCTCGGGTTCGAATTCAGCTTATCTGCAGCACGCAGATATGCTAGGCTCCCGCGAAAGCGGTATCTTTACCGCCTAAGCAACCTCTGCCGCGATCACTTCCGATCAGCCGCGGGCAGGAGACACGCTCAGCTAGCGGAGCCTCTGCAGCGCTTGGCGCCATCGCGTCGATGAAGGAGGACAATGTATGCACTTGTAGATCGCTTGTCACCGCAGCACCACTGCTCTGCGATGCGTGTCAGACGTGCTGCCTCCGCTTGTGCGAGCCTGCGGGCACGAGATATGTATAGGTATATCCGCATCCGCACTTTAGGAAGCGGACCTGCGTGTGTGGTGGGTGTAGGAGGGGGTGCGTGCGTGTATGTGTGCGCGTCCGTGGAGGGAAAAAATGTACCAACATCAACACATATGCACGGTACTGGCCGTTTGTATGTATACGATTATCTGCAAAACGCTGAAGGAAAAGGGGGGGGGGGGGGAGGTTTGTGCGGACGTGCGTGTGTGTGTGTTTGTTTCTTTGTCCGCCATCGCCTTTACTCTTGCATCAATCACTTTGACAAATCTTAATTTACATATATCTTCAAGAAATCATGCATTACTAAAACCATGGTACAAATAGTCATCCTAATTTTTTTTTATCAAATTCGAATAAAAAAGTTAAACACTCGATACCGCCCTTCATTTTGGGACCGGATATTTCATCGAACGCCGTTTCGTCGAACACCGTTTCATCGAAGCCGTTTCATCGAATGCCGTTTCATCGAACGCCCTTTCATCGAACGCCGTTTCATCGAACGCCGTTTCATCGAACACCGTTTCATCGAAGCCGTTTCATCGAACGCCGCTTTACCGAACGCCGTCTTATCGAACGCCAGGGTGGCATTCCCGCTTCCTGAAGCTGGTCGGAGGTGCCCAACCCGGGTTCTGGAAGTTTTTGACTTGGATCGCCGCAGAACATCAACTGACAGAAGACAAGCTGGAGGCGATGCTGAGGCCCCAAGAGCCACCTCGCCAGACGAAAGCCATAGCGGCAAGAAATGAGGTCTGCCTTTTTTATGAGAACCCACGGAGCGTGGCTGTGGGGGACTTTTTGAGATCAATTGCTCATTATTTGAAATGGTGAATGGCTGTCTTACGAACACATAAACCCCCGAAAGTTCTCAAATAATATTTAAAGTGACGTACTTACTTTTGACTTCATTGAGTCTTAGAACTAAAAAAAAATAATGTTTCGTTGTAGTTTCATAAATAGCACCTCAGCTTTAGCTAATGCAAGCTTCGGGCAGTAAAAAAGTAATGACATGAGAGGCTAGGAGGCTCACATTGTTGTTGCGCCTGCGCCAAACCTAAGTCGCCGTCTGGCCTCCATGAGTTTGAGTGCGCTCTTACCGGGAGTGCGACTTTTTATTTATTTGCTACAATAGCCTCAAGGCCCATCGGGTAATATAGAGGGGGTGAACAGATAAGCACAATATGCGAAACAAACATAAAAATCGGTACAATTATCCTCATGGGTTACTTGCATCAAAATAAATTGTAACAGCTACAAGTTTGGACATTAAAAAACCTGACGATGAAATGGGTGAATGGCACGAATATGCACTCGATCCGTGCTTAAAGAGCATCTTTCACACTTTTTATATAAAAGACATTCGATGAACCGGCCGTCAGCGATTCGATGAAATGGCGTTCGATGAAACGGCGTTCGATGAAACGTCCATCTTTTCGATGAAACGTCCATCTTTTCGATGAAACGGCTTTCGACGAAACGGCGTTCGATGAAATGTCCGGGAACCCCTTCATGTGAGTCATCGCGATTTTCCATTACCCTAAAGTAAGACTTACTCCAGCCTTCCAAATTAACAAATTAAGCATCCACAAAACAAGCACAAAAAAAAAAGGGGGGGGGGGGGGGGGCTCCGAATCGGAACATTGTACAGTCATTTCTCGATAATATGAACACCTCCATTCTCCCTAAAATTGTCCACCATAATAAGAGTTGTTTATAATAACGAGACAAAAGTGGGCATGACCCAGATTCGTTCCCGAAAATGGTGTCTATGCAGCGGTATATTAACGAGACATCACTGCATTGGGATTTTTATACTCCACCCTCCCCATTTATGCGATCACTCTCATTCGTCTTGTCGGATACCCCGAATTTCCCACTAATCAGACAACGAGTCGCTTTTATTTGTCTCTTTCCTCCGCCCGAACGTTTTCTTTTGGAACGCACGGTGTGCGTGCGGTCGCTGTATACGGCTGCAGTCATGCGACCACTGAACACGCAACAGTGGGCGGTGGCGTCACACGCCGGCGGCCGCGCGCTTGCCGTGGTCAAGAGAAAGGGTCACCGCGAAACTCTTTTTCGGCCGTGCAGCGACCAAGAGAGGACTCTCTTCAAGAGAGTGCTCCATCTAGTAGCTGCTGCGCCAACTATCCGAGTCCGCCATTGCTTGATCACATGATCCAATCATGTATTGGACACGAGGGCTATAGCAGCGTCAGCGTTCGGCGTGAACTCGGCTTGGCTCCTATTGGAGACGAGTGTGACGTCAGCGTTTGGCGACGACCCGGATCCAATCACACGCTTTGCGCCCAAGCAATGGCGACCACTCATGTTGCCCGATGGACGTGTACTCCGCTCACTATCTTCCCAGCTATGGAACAAAAGCTGGGATCACGCGCGGAGGGCACGCTGAGCGGTGCGCGGATAAAACATTCGAATAAAAGTAAGAAACAAAAGATGGCTGCCACGACTGGTGAACGCTGCAATCAATCTTGCTCGCACCCAGAGACGACAACAAAGTTTCGTGGGAATTAAGACGGAGTTGTCACCAGTCAATGACACTCAGAAAGACCAATTCGTTCCATTAATCTCGAACCAGTTTGGTACGTTTCCTGCTTGGACCACTTCGAACCAGCTGTGTCTCCAACTTTATATATAGACGAGTTGGAATCGGTTTGCTTTCGGATGGAATCAGCCATATTTCTAACCGACTTCAACTGGAACCATGCTAAAAATCTGTAGCCTCCACCTTCCATACAAAAATGTCCTATGGTCGGCTATAGAAAATTCTTTGTATGATCGGCTTTAGCTATTTGGCCCAATTAGCTAAAGAATTTTGTGTGGCTGTCTTTAACATTTTTTATGGTCGCCTTTAAGGACCTTTATAGCTTTTTCTATGGCCTTATCGTTGTCCAGCCATAGCGCTCTTCAGCTTGTCTAACTGTTGGCTAAAGACTTCTCTATGGCTTACCCTATGGCTCTCTTTAGCCAGCAAACTCTTAAAAAGAATTTTACTTCAAAGTTCCCCCAAATTGTGAACGCTACATCTCTGAACACACAGAATATACAGAACACAGCGGAGCGAACATATGCTATGTTCTCACTAGCTGTATATATGGCAGTCTAATTTTTGAATCCGACTTTGCCGGTGACCCATCATTTGTCGCAAAAACACGTAGAGGCGGAGCAAATATTACTCGTACTTAATACATTATTTGAATTGTCTCTTGGAATAGCCCCCCATCTCTTAATTCAACACTCTGAAAAAAGCAAAAGTAGATCATTAGACTAATTGATTAAAATGTATTATCTTTTTAATAACTTTGATCAATCACGTTGACAATGCAGTGATGACTTGCAGTACACTAGTGCTGAAGATTGCAATCAATCTATTGCTTGATTGCAGTGTTTGGCGCCAGTGTAATTTATTTTCACTTTTGGGGAATAATAATTAATTTTAATTGTTGCACAAGTATTTTAATGGATTTTTCAAACAATCAATATTACTGGTTTTCACGACTCGTTGCAACAGCAGAGAACATGGTTTGCCGCCGGCATTACAGAAATTTAGTATTGATTTAATTTTCTAACTTGGAGTGTTTTTACTAAAAAAGTAAGCGTCGGTAGTGATTTTCTATAGACGTGGAAAGAAAATTTATTGGTTCTTAGTCTAGACTCGGGGCCATAAATTTTTCTATAGACGGGTGAAGACAATTTATTGGTTTCCAGTCTTTAAACTCGGGGCCAAAGAATTTTCTGTACGCCGGTCAAGAACATTGACTGGTTCCCAGTCTCTAGACTTGTAGCCATAGAATTTTCTATAGGCGGGTAAAGAAAATGCATTGGTTCCCAGTCTTTAGACCAGGGTGTCGAACCGGAACCGAACCGAACCGAAACGGGAACAGAACCATCATTTTTAGCCGAACCGGAACTGAACCGAACCGAAATCTTCGCCGCCATCTTGGAACTGAACCGGAACTGAACCGGAAAAAAATATAACGGTAACCGGTTCAAAATGGCTCCCGGTATTTTTTTGTTTTTGTTTGTATTACAAATTTATTATTTGGGAATAAAAATTTGGCACGTGTATTCCTCTACGTATTGATCAAGTCGTCATATACAGAAGTGCAATGTATAATAAATCCTTGTTTTTGGCGGCGCTTTCTTATTGGCACTATGATTAGCCATGTATCACATCGTCACGTGACGTCATGATGTCAAGACATGCTGTCAAGTAATGTCACATCACGTGACCCCGTGACGTCACGTGACTCACCGCGTTAAGTCGATTCAAATTGAGGACGTCGCTAGATCTATTAACGTTGTTGATACCGTGACGTCACATGACATCAGAACTTCGCACTGAGAGTCACGTGACACCATGATGTACCCGATTGTCATGATCCCGAGTCGAATGCTCTGGTTCATGACAACCAGCATCGCCAAACATTCGGGTAACGGCTCGTGTTCAACTCAAAGATTATGATGGGCCCGAGTCCCACTAGAGCTAGAAACAGAAACAAACGACAGCGACAAGTTTCAGACACATGCAGCATGTTCGCGATGGTACCTTTATACGGCTTTGAGTTGTTCGGTGCTCGCGAAGTTAGCACGAGCGTTTACAAGCCTGCAAATGGTACCATCGTGTGCATGATACTCGTGTTTGAGCATATAGCCTTCTTTATTCTACAAAGCCTGTCAAATCGCGAAATACTCTGGTTTAAGGCTAGCCGCTGTCGTTTGTTTCTGTTTGTCGCTTTAGTGGGGCTCGGGCATTATAGCCCAACTAAAACTATATCTGAAGATCAGCCCATGCTCTCTGCTTTGCCAACCCCGCGTATGACTATGATAAACACTGACGGTGTATATATTAGGATCAGATCACGTGGCTGATAGTTCTAATTGCGAGTTGAGGAGGGGAAAGCTGTTTCATTTCTTTCTTTCGACTGTCTGCCATTTTGCGGAGGGGCAAACTAATGGATGCTTTTGCAAGTTATCAACGTCAGGGATTACATCTTAGCGGTATTTATTGAACTTAAGGTAAAAAAAAAAATGCGGCACGACCCATTTTACATGTATTCACAGCATTGAGGCTCCCAAACATCTTTTCATTATTGCTGAACTGCCTCAGAAAGTTGTCCCGAGAATAGAAGTGTTAAAGGGTCTAAATGTGACGTATTAGTCCGACGTTACATGGAACTATTAATGTGTACGGGAGGGATACCTGAGAAGAAAGTTCCTAGTGGCCTCACGGGGATAGCCGAACGTTGGCAGCCGCTGTAAGTCTCACAGGAGTGTCGTTCTCAAGTTCTCCAAGTTTCGACCGCCCTGTATTTTGTTTAACCTTCACAGTTTGGTGCAAAGTAAAAGCAAGGAAGAATTACCGTTAACAAGTGACACAAATATAATTGTCGAGTGAACACCACTCAATACGGAGCAGGCAATCCCTGAGGAATAAAGAGTATCTTGAGGAGCAACTAAAAAAAAAAAAAGGAGTGGGGAGGGGGGTAGTTTTAAAGCATACTGTGTCGTAAAGATTCCTCTGCCCCGCATTTTCGGCGCAGACTAGAACGCGTGGCCTGGAAACGGTAGTGACAGATGGGTAGTTGGTACAACTTTTATTTGTAAAAACACTCTTGCCTAAAAGCACGTTTTCGTCGTGCCAGATACTCGCGCCGTTCCTAACGACGATGCACCAACAAGAAAAATGTGTGCCTCTCAAATACATAGCTTGCACTGAGCGCGAAAATTTTGCAGCGTGCATTTTGCCCCACCGGTTTTGATTTTCTCAGCAAGAACAACTCGCAATGACAACCAGTATCTAGTGCGATTACGTCACGTGCAAACTATGTTAAATACTTCAGCTTTCTGGTGAAGTGCGACGTTCGCAACACTAGCAGTAGACGTCCAAGGTGTAAAGTTGTGTAGTATTTATAGCAGTCTCGCGATGATATACGGCAGCCTAATGAAATGTTGCAGCACATGACTGATAAAGAACAGAGTCGTGAAGTAAGGTCCCAAAACAAGTGCACGTAAAACCTAAGATAACATTAGTAGTATCTCGCGACGTTTCGAGCTGAGGCAAGCTGATGCCCAAAAGTGACTTATATTAGGATTCTAAAAATCTTCATTTGCCCTGCGCGGAATCTATGTTTAATTAGGAATATCATTTTAGGCATTTCTATGCGTTTCTTTTTGCAGTAAAGCGTTGTGTAAGGGATTATTTAGAAACAATTACGTGTCATCGCCTTATTTCTGCACATTTCGTGTATTTGCCTTCCGATATATCATGTGACCACAGTGTGTTTTTGGCATACCCTGCAACCCAGTATTTTACACTGCAAAACAGCTAACAAAAGCACGTTGCTGAAGACTCAACAGCTGGCGTATTTTCGAGTATCGTCCTTTCGTGTCGGTCTCAGGCAGTTATGTGAACTTCATAAAGTCAAATTTATCGATGATAATAAAAATATACTTAATTCCTGTCTGAAGATTTGGCGGCATAAATAGAAGATCCTCACCTCAAAGATATATAAGTAAATGCACCTTTAAATTATCTGAAAGATGTTCTGCAAATCTTTTTCGGCGCTTTTATCCTCTATAGACACGTTATAGGTGATTTGGAAAAGCTTTAAATAATATTTTTTTTTTATTTTGAAGCTAATTTAAATAACTGTATGTGTTCCTCACGCATATATGACTTCTCAAATATATAGAAGTTTTTTTATGTGTTTTTATTATCGCCTTTTTTTACTGGAACGAATGGTGGAACTATGACGATTGCACACTTAAACTCTCAGAAAGTGTCCAATTAAGTAGCTTCCGAATTGAGTAGAGTATGAAATACCACTTTGTTCTATTTAACAAAAATCATCAATTAGCGAGGGTGATCCTTATTTGCAAATTAAATTGACCGGCATTTTGTCAAGAGCAAACCTCAACATCCAGGCTATGCCAGTTTATCGAATATAAGAAAATGTTCACATGGGTAGGCACTGTTTTAGGTCAGATTCGATCTCAGTACGAAGGTGCTCATAGGTTAGAGTAAACCATTTCAGCCACTCCTTTTCGCATGATTCGTCGCCCGCATCATGGTGCTGAGAGCAAACAATGCTAGTTAGAAAAACAAGCATTGCGATTGTCGCTTAGTGTTTCTATAAAATATAGACTGGAAGGACTTGTCCCGTGACTTTCGTGACATTTTGAAAATTATATTGCCTTAATTGCTCAGTCGTCTCGTCATCATATATATATATTGTGAAACGTATTCCGTAAAACACATTTTATGGTATATATGGCGACGAGGTGCCCATTTCATGATTTTATTCACTGTAATTAATTCCGTAGTTCAAGGGCAAAACCACGATTCAACATCTAATATTGCGATACAAAGTTGTACCAATCACGGGTATTTTAGGCAACCTACTTCACTTCGCGAAAACATTTCGATTCAGGTACGATGTATGTGACTCTGGTCAACGAAGGGATGTTGAGTCGTATAAACACGACGTTTTGTATGTTAATGTAGATTTTCCTTTCTTGTTGTGTAGGAATAAATAACAGAATTTTATAATTTTGGTACCTGAAAATAAAACTGGATTGAACAAACGATAAAAAAGAAAACTATATACTGTAAACGACTTATTTTTCGTGGGCTCAATATTTCGCGATTTAGGTCAAAGCTGAAGTTTTTGAATAATTCGCGGGCTGTAATTTTCTCGACGCGGTGGAATCTCAATATAAATTTCAATGTGTTTACATTTTACCGAAATTGTTCGCGGGACCCATTTTTCGCGAATTGTAGGCGATTCGCGAAATTCTCAAAAATAGGTCCTCGCAAAAATCAGCTCGTTTACAGCAGTTAGTTTCACGGCCTAAATATAGTGCCTATTGACAGAACAACGCGGAAAATATATTCTCAATTTAGCGGTTCAAACCGGTTCGAACCGGTTTGAACCGTTATCTTTTGCGCCCCGGAACTGAACCGGAACTGAACCGAAAGCCGTGAAATCGAACCCGAACCGAACCGATAAAAATATCGGTTCGACACTCTGCTTTAGACACAAGGCCATATATTTTTCTATGGCTGGCTGTAGCTGTCTTAACGGATTTCTATGGCCGACCATAGGGGGTGATAGCCTGCCATATAATTTTTCATAGACGACCATAGACATTTTTTGTATGGTCTATGGTTTCAGCAGTCAGCTAGCTGACTGCTGAAAAAGGTTTTACGAATACTTCATAATTAACAGAACCAAGTGACGGAAATTGAAATGCATTTTGCCAGGACTTCATGCCAGGCAAATCACGGGGAGTGCATCTTCGCATCCGACACTGGTGGCTTTAAATGCACTGTGACATTTTTAAACACCTCTTTGAAGAAGTCTGAATTGACTTCGTATCTGCATCTGTACAGCTCAAAATAATCAGTTCGTCAAAATGGAATTACATTCCATACATTTGTTAGCCAGTATTTTTAAGCCGAAGCAAAGCCAAAAGGTAGCAGAATTAAGACCACTCGAGAAGAAACGAAAAGAAAAACCTCTGGCTGTGGGCAAGCAGGCTCCAAGGAATTCCAAGGGTAAAATAGGCTACATATACGATTGGTAATTCGGAGGGAGTTTCAGACATTATCATTGCTCTGCTGATCACAAGGCTCAAATGGCTTCAAGTTATGGGAGCCTTGGGTAGCGAAGCGCTAAGGGACAAGCCGCGAAACGCCACAGCGCACGCGAGGAACTGCACGCAAACCTGAAGCGAACTTTCGATTTAGGTCGGTCGTTCGCGGAAAGAAAAAACGCAAGTGCCGTCTCTGTACATTATTTAAACGGCGCTTTTCACCGAGTATGTCTGTAACTGAAGAAAACAAAGTTTACTCCAGTCACGCGAGGATATACCGTTCGTCGATTTGCTATATCGTCACGTGCAGCTAGAAGTCGGACATATGTTTCACATTCTAGGGGTACACCTGGAAGTAGACGGGACGACACGCCTTTCCAACCGGCGGCACCTCGACACACCGCCGTTTGAAAGCCAGCACGTTTTGCATATCGCTAACTTCGTTCCTCAACCTTGGGTACACGTATATCACTGACACATTTTGTTTCTGGGGGCACTTCGCCGCATTATACCTCTGGCGTCCCCGTCCACGAGGGCGCCGCGACGTGAACATTTCAATTCTGCAGATTACCCCTTCACGCTTGCATGGTCTCCCAAGAAAGCGAGCCGAAAGGAAGTCGTCCCACGTGCACGCGGTACGCCTCAGGTAGCCGTAAACCATGAAGCACGCAATTATCGTCTCATGCGACAGCCATTTGGGGGCGTCACAAAGGCAACACCTCGAAACATCGTATCCCGGCCGAGCCAATGCCACCCGCATCACAACGTCCACACCGGAACACTAACAAACGGACGGGAAGAGGCAACAATGCATGGCGTGGGTTCCATAGAAAATGACTCGAAAAGGCAAGGTCACCCGTCGTCCTTGCAGGCGGCGATCCCTCAGTCGTTCGGCTTGGCCGGTGCTCCGAGACGTTCGAGTCCCTCTTTCCCGGCATAGCTGCGGAGAAAAAGACGTACCCAAGACGACGCCTGGCCAGTCCGCTATGAAGCACGCCCTGCTCTTGCTGCTGCTGGCCATTGGGTTCCGGGAACAGCCCGTGGCGCATCAGGCACCAGCCCAACAGACACGTCCCGGCTGCAACTATGCGTACTGGTCGTACTATCCCGCGTACACCGTCGGCGGCTTCCAATACCAGCCGCAGTCCGGCTACTACCAACCGCAGTCCGGCCACTACCAGCCGCAGTCCGGCTATTACCAACCACAGTCCGGCCACTACCAGCCGCAGTCCGGCTACTACCAACCGCAGTCCGGCTACTACCAACCGCAGTCCGGCTATTACCAACCGCAGTCCGGCTATTACCAACCGCAGTCCGGCTACTACCCCCCGCATGGCTATTCGTATGAGTATCAACACCGGCAGCACCAGCAGCATGGGACGTACGGTTACGCAGCACACTACCCGTCCGTGCTGCCTTATCCGTACCCGTTGCCTCTTCCGCCCCCACCACCACTCCCGCCGCATTCGCCTGGCCCCTGGATCCCTGGCCCCAGTCATCCACCAGTTCCTCCGCCGCCTCCCGCGCCCAAAAACGTGGATCCTTTTCCTGGAAAGTTCCTTGGAATGGGCTCCGTGCGCTATGTCAACGGGGCAAGGGACGTGGAGCTGATCTGCAATCTGCAAGGCGACAAGATCGTGTCGGTAAGTACATTGATACGGTAGATATCCTACATCTCTGCGCGATGTCACTCTGACGTTCACATAGCTGTACCATTCCTCTCACTTTAGAATGAACTACAGCCAAAGCTGAAGGTCGCCGGGTACAAGAGCAAACCACTTAGAAACCACGTGGCATAAATATTGACCCGGCGTGCGTATCAGTGCGTACGTCTCGGTGCACTGCTACGCGCGTCGAAGTAATATGTCACGTGATTTCTAATTGGCTTGCGATTGGACCTGGCGACCCGTACCTTTGGATGTAGTCCACCGTAGGGTGAGACGAAGTACGGTTTCATTTGTGTGCTTTTTGTGTCAGAAAACTAGATCATGCCCTGGGAAACAAGTTGCTTGGGGGATGAAATTACACGCTAAATGCTTCGAATATTGGGGTTGTCCAAGCACTTTATCTGCATCGACTGGCGAGTAATCTTTGTCGTTCGTCCTCGCTTATCTAATGTTTTGAAAATAATGTCACGTGCCCAGTGTTCTCTTCCTAGCTCAGGACCGGACAAATCATCTTTTTATTTTACCTTACTGCACACCTCAAAATGTGCCCTGTCCCCTGTCACCCGTATGGAAACAAATGCACGAAGAAACACGTAATGCAGTTAGTGTAAGGGTGCAGGTGAGCTGGAAAAGAACTGACCTTTTTTAACCCCGAAGCGTGGGGAAACAGAAGGACAGGACAACACGTTGGAATGGGAGTTTCGTGTTGTCCGGTCCTTCTGTTTCCCCACACTCCAGGGTTAATAAATTGTGTAATGCAGCATTTCCGCACGCTGCATGGCTGCCTGTCAGGGGCAGGGGAGGGTTCCCAAGGAGGGGGAGGGGGAGGGGGGGGGGGGGGGGGGGGGGTACCGTAAGTTTGTGTCACTCAGCTCGTTCACCTTGATCAGATCAAAGCTCTCACGTACACCCTTCACTAAGAGAGCTGCCATTCTTTGTGACTGTCTTTGCCGCCCACACCCGTCGGTACACATTCGCGCAACATTCTACACGTGTGAACGGGGCTTGCCCTTTTGCAGTGTACACGATGCCGCCATGCACCCATCGACCATGCTGTGCGCTCGACACGCAGACAACGCGGTCACATAGCACAACCCCGACAGTTGATCGATCTACAGTCGGCGACAGGTCAAGAATGAAATGGAAGCTCCTCCTTCCATTTTAGAAGAGGTAACGCTGGAGAGGACGTCGCCTCCTCTCCAGCGCTCGCAATGCTAAAGTGGAAAGAGTTGGCAGGAGCCAGCCTCGATAGCTTTCCACCAACAATTTAGGTTTGAACAGAGATTCCGATAAGCTTCGGTTGTTCTAAAATGCGTCTTTGACGCATCTGAACGCAAAGAAGGGCACGCCAATCAAAGGGCAACATAAAGTATCCTTGAAACTTACTCGAGTTGGCTCTGCATTGTGAAATTGCACAATGATCTGTGCCATTGTGTGAATCACAGAGCGCTGTTTGTGATGCACGTCCTTTGTCCGTCTTCGCGCTTTTTTTTTTTTTTTCATTTTACAAGGCAACATATAGGACGCATGAGAACGCGTGATGACGGGACAGCCAAGCTTGCACCGTTATTGGTTGAAGTCGTGGAGAAAGAAACACACGTGGGCGCATTTGGGAGGTAAACAAACGCACGAGGTGCACAAGGAGCTGACGAACTTTTTATGATGGTACATCGCATGCATATTGAACAAGGTATAGGTATGTCGGTTATATATGAAAAATCTTGTCCTGTCATGTCGCTCCATTCAAAACCAAATGTACCAAATAGCTTTACAGTCGACTATCGGTAACTTCATTCCACAGAAATAATAATGTATTTATATGATGAGTTTATTTTTAAAAAAAAGTCCGCAAGGTTATTTGTCGGTCGTCACAGTGATTCTTTTTTGTTCTATCGCATGCGGTCGACTTTTCATGGGGCAAATAAGGTTGTATAAATTTGAAGAGCAAGAACGGGTTAGCAAAAGTGAGCCATATGCAGCTGCGAGAAGTGAGATCTTGCTTTCCTGCTTCCATCACTTCTAAAACATGTCTGCTTTTTTCGTTATTTCTTTTTCTTTTTTTCAGATGCTGCGTATTTTTGGGGGTTTCTATCTAAAAAAAAAAACTTTTCGAAGTTTTGGTCTTTTTTTATGAATATTTATAGAAGTTAAAGTTCAGCGTTGCTGTTGTTCTTTTTTGCGTGTGATACGTACGGTATTTTTGTCAACCCAATGCCGTATATGGTCTTTAATTATGCTTGTCTTTTTGTGAGCATTGGGCGAATATTAACATGGTTGTGTTTAGCACGGTGCTGTCTTGGGAAGTTTGCAACTATCACATTCCAGGGTGACAATCCGTAAACTATGTGACTGGCCCTAAAATGTAACAGGATAAATTTATAAAATAGCATTTTTATTTGTGACAGCAATGATGAGTCTATTTCCCATCATGATTTCATAGTAGCGACCAAGAAAAAAACGCTGTAAGGCACACTTTGACGCGCCCTTGACCACCTACAAGGCACAAGGACGAGAAACGCAGCGAGGAAATAAAACGCTCAGAACGGAGACAAGAAAATATGCATAAATTGTGGTTATCGTAAATTTTGCGACACCTGTTCCAGATAATAAGTAAATAAAGCCACCCCCCTCTTTTTTCTTTTTTTCCTTTTTTTTCTTTTTTTGCTCCCCCCCCCCCCCCCCCCCCCAAAAAAAAAAAAAAAAAAGTGGTTGAGTCGAGTTGCAGTGCGGATTTTTGTACATTTTTGAATTTAAAACCTGACAAACTGGTTTGGGAGGAAATTGGTGTTCTTGTTTTATATAATTTTTCGAGGTTTCAAAATAAACAGATCGTTCACCCGAGAGGACAAAATGTAATAACGTAAAAATGAGATTTTAGTAGATCGTCTATCACAACTATGCTTTTGGCCGTGTTTTCTGCGATTAGGTAATTTCTTTTCCGAAAGCATTCGTATTTTGGAGCCAGACGCCATATAGGTCATATAATGACCAGCTTTTGCGTCCGGTAATCGAGAGCTCGCCAAGACGGTCCTTTCGATTTCTGTCACGATGCACTCTAAGAAGTGGAAAAGTATCCAGAGCCGGCCGAGAATTATTGTTATTCTAAGCTGCTCATTCACGAAGCCAGGATTTTGAAAATAATTTCCAGAATAAACCCGTAATTATTTACCGGCAGGTGTTTATCGGATTGTTTTTCGTCGAAAACGCACACGCATTCTAAAAAAAAAAAAAAGCATCTGTTTTTGAAGGGCTTTTTTACCGTCCCAAGAACTCTCAGTTCGCGAGGACCGGCTTCGCCTCAAGTACTATCGTCCCCTGGCGCGCTAGAAAGGAACTGGGCGATGAAGAACTCTTTCGCATCACAAAAGGAGGTTAAAAGAACCCCTAAAAGTTCTTTTACGACCATTTTTTTATAGTGCAGAAGTCATTTCATCTTAATCAGGAAGAGACTTCCTTCAAACATAGCCCCCTCACCTGTACGTAAGAAGAAAAAAATCTGGTCGTAAAATAACTCTTAGGGATTCTTCGGCTTGCCCATATTTTGCACCCTAAAAGGTTCTTTTAAGCACCCCCTAAAAGGGGTCTTCGTGAAAAACCTATAAGGGGTTCTTTTAAGCTCCTTTTCTGATGCGAAAGAGTTCTTCATCACCCAGTTGCCTTCCTAGTGCGCCAGGGAACGATAGTGATTGAGGCGAAACCGTTCTTCACGAGCTGAAAGTGTTCTTGAGGCGTCGAAGAACATTTCAAAAACGGATTTTTCTTAGTGTGCGGCAAGACAGGTAACATGGGTCCAATGTATAATAATAATAATAATAATGCTTTATTTTCCGGTGCCCACAAACAACCTCGCGGTCTACTGTGTGGTGCACAAACATGGGTAAAGTATTATGCATATAAGACAAAAATACAAATCGTGAAAGAAGCACTGACAACAAACACAAGCAAAAAAAAAAAAAAAACTAGAGCTAGGCCTCCTGATTTCGTCTGCTTAAGGCAAAGGCATCCATTCGCGTAATTGTTTCATAAAATTCTGATGGGCAATAAAATATCAATGTTATTTTGATGAGCATTATTGAAATTAATTTGAACCCTCAAAAGAGGTGACACAGATGATGTAAAGGAGGGGTAAAAAGTTGATTTGTTCCTAATGATTTGGGGTGAACATGGAAGTTAAGAAACTGCAATAAGACCATCGAGTTTACTTGACCGTGGACAACCCTCTGTGAAAACATAAAATATCGGTGCTTTCTTCTCACATGCAGTCAGTTTATGCAATAGAAACCTATGAAGCAATGATTCATAGCGGTAGAAACACTCCCTTCCAATACGGACAATTCTAATAATTCGCTTCCGTACATTTTCAATCGCGATAGCTTGCGAAATAGTCAGTGAATTTCAGACCACAGTGCCCAATTCTGACCGTGATCTAACCAAAGACTTATACGAATGCAGTAAACATGAAGGTGCAGAAAACTGGCGACGTAAACGTGAAATCATACCTAATACTATATGTCGCATATTGTACAGAGAGCGACGCTGTCAAACAAACGATCGCCAAATTCTCCAGTTTTTTTTTTTTTTTTTTTTTTTTTTCAAAATAAAAGGCTTTTATTGAAACGATATAGTAAAGCGGACAGTGCTCAGTGAGTCAGTCAGGACAGAACCCCAAGCGGTGAAATTTGATGCTCGAAAATATTCTTTGATAATGAAAACAGCGAACACTAGCGATGGTCGAACGCGAAGCCGATTTCCGGAACTGCCAAAGTATTGACAGCTTGCGACGGTTCGAATAATAATCGCCCCCGAAGAATCAAGGCAACACACGAGGACGAAAAAGCCGACAGACGCAGGAGCACAAATTTCCAAGATGCAATATACCTAAACTCGTATACACATTGGGAACAGGAAGTTTTCCCAACACCGCAGTCTGCTAGTCAAGGACAAAAGATGAGGAAATTCTTTTGCTCGCAGCAGAGGCGTGGTGAAGGATTACTTTATGGCATGCACTGGCTGACCCGCTGACAACGAAACGGATGTCGTAACTTTACCAAAGCGTGAATGTTGCGTTCTGACAGCTTGGTGTGAAAGGAAGGCATTGTCAGAAACCGTCAGAAGAATGTTTGAAGTCAACCCGGGGATCTTGTATAAAAAGGATTGCGTGTGTCGGCATTTTCGCCCGAAGGTCTCTTGCCCTTCCACGCTAATAAATTACCGCAGATCGGACCTTCTGATTCAATGAAAAGGTGGAAACCATGCGATTGCGATTTTATAATAGTTGTAAGTTATAAGCGATCTTCCGAAATTTTCAATGGAAAAATGGCGGCCGGTGAACCTCTTATAATACCCGGAGCTCTATGGCGCCAGTCACCGAAAACTGGCAAAAATCGGCGAGATTTTCCCATTGAAAATGTCAGAAAATCACATAACTTTTGAATAAAATAACGGTTAGTTCAGACATTTTTGCATCTGGTTCGGACCGCTAGGGCTACATTTGGGCGGAGAATGAGCGTTCGGTAAAAGAGATTGTGTTAGCGGTAAAAAAAAAAAAAAAAAAAAATAATAATAAATATATTTTTGGGGGGTTTGACGAAAAAAAGTCAGCAATAAAAAGAAAACCAGCCTGCATACAGTAGAAATTATGTATGAATGCACTCCCCGGGCGACGGCAATCGTTGCGTTGCTCTTGCCCTACAAAATGGACAGAGAAAGGAGAAAAAGGAGCCTTACAATGGACCCTGTTCAAAATTCAATCAAGCAACATTGATGATCGCCATTTCTGGGCACAAATCACGTGATTGGATCCGAGTACTAGCCGAACACTGACACAGCGACTGTTTTCAATACGAGCCGGGCTCACACTGAACGCTGTCACAGTCCTCGTGTCCAACACCTGCTCAGAGTAGGTGAGCAAGCAATGGCGGACAGGCGATGACGCGGACTTTTGAAAAGAGTGTAATAGACCATTTTCAAATGTGACTCCTGCTCCCTTGAACACATATAGACCAAAAAAAAAACGCGCCGATATTTTGTTGTAATATCCCTTTAAAGTACCCATAGTGCCGTGGATGCTATATGCTCGTCGGACCAGTCATACGCCTATCTTTCCCCACGTGGTTGAGACCGGGGTCAGGCGATGAATAGGAAGTGGTTGAATGGTTCGGCTAGCACGTATCTCCCACCGCACCGTCAGCTTTGAGCTGAACCGAGTATAAATGAAAACTGAAGAAAGCCAAGCCTCTATTCTTCTCGCATGCTGGCATCTGCTTGCCCCATCGGGTTCCTCTCATGGTTCGTTCATTTCAACAACTGTCTAGAAAGCATTTTGCCGACAAGAAAACATCAACTTTTTATTTATTTATTTATTTATTTTTTTGTGGGGGGTTCTCTTTTATATATCTCGCAGCTTATTTTTGCCTTTTCTTCTGTTTTTTTCAATAAAGAATGAAATATGGTTCCTAACTGTTGTAGCAACCGCATCAAATACTAAAGTGGACTAATTTTTGCTAATAACTAATTTTGAAAATTTTTCACGATTTAAAAATATTTAGACAAATTATTCACGTAAATACATCACTCTATCGCAACCAGTACAGAGCGAACCACTTCCAATCGTAACTTGTCGTGCCCACTAAATATTCCCCAAATTTATACTTAGCGAAAGTCACGAAATGACGTGACCGCCAAAAAATAAAGTCGTTTACAGTACAACAAACACTGAGGCTTCTGAGCCTTAATTTTATGTTCTTCTTGAAGAAAAGAATGTGGGAAAACGGCCCAAAAGGATACACATGTCGGAGGAGGAGACTGGCGGTGCATTAGCTTAGCGTTTCTGGCTAAGGGGGGGGCGACATAGTTCGACCCTCTCCTAGAAGAAGCTAACGCTGAAAATGAAGATGATTCACTAAGTGCCCATGAAAGCTTTGCTGTGCCACTCGGAGATACCTCGGTATCCTCACTCCACGCCTTAAAGGGGCCCTGCAAAATCTTTTTTACTGGTTTTTAATTTGCACCGAATCTGAGCGCACTGAACGTAGTAATTTAATAGCACGTTTCTTTTCTCGAATTTCGCTTTATTTTAAAAGTTATAGCCTATAGGCAAATTAAAATTACAAAACAAGCAAAAAATAACCTTCTTCGTGACGTCCTTGGTCGCTTGAGTGGCCGTGAACTAGAGGAGGGGTAATGACCTCAGCGAGCGCTCACGGCTGCCGCACTACGCGTGTCGACGGCTCGAGAAGGCGCCAGGATAGGCTGTTCTGGATATATGCTGTATGAAGCGGGCAGCCAGGGCGGCTCGCATTGCATTTTCTGCGCGATTAAACACTAATTCTGCATGACACTTCATTGACCACAAACGACAGCAAACACGGGGTAAAGATCAGTTCAGAACGGGAGCCACTTCGCGCTTCCATACTGCCAAACGGCCGAACCGTAAGCCAAACCTGCCCGCCGAAGGCCTTCAGAACACTCGGAACCGGCCGGATCCTCAAGCCCGTAGACGACCGCAGCGCCGCCGCGTTCATCCGGGACCTTTCTACGCTCGCCGCTCGTCGGTGCCTGGTCCCTTTCTAGTACGTGCCGCCTTTCCCATTGCTTGGTGGTGGGTATGTCGACGGGCCATTTCTAGTTTCCGTACTTTATAAACTGCATTTGTTTCTTTTCTGATCTAAAATAAATACTGACCAAAAACTACTTTCATAAATAATTGAAACGGCTCGCGCCACTTATATTTTGTATTTCGACTAAAAAGAAGCTTTTAGCGACTCTGACCAGTAGTAAGCCCAGGACCAAAGACTTCACATATCGCTCGCTTTCGGCACCGCGGGTCGCCCCCGTAGCCTAGGTGGAAGAGGTTTCCGCGTCGTCCGGTTAAAATATGACGCACTGTTTGTTACTCTCTCCGTGCCCGTTGGCTTGCCCGAACCAGCGCCATACGCACATTCGCGTTTGAACGCGTTTGAGTGCGTTGCGGAGTCCTTGCGGCCAGGCGCGGTCGCTTGCGGACCGACGCGCGCCTTCCCGCAACACTCGGTAGCGCGACGCAAGCGAGTAGAGACTCGTTCAGCGCCGTACGCACATTCGCGTTTGAACGCGTTTGAGTGCGTTGCGGAGTCCTTGCGGCCAGGTGCGGTCGCTTGCGGACCGACGCGCGCCTTCCCGCAACGCTCGGTAGCACGACGCAAGCGAGTAGAGACTCGTTCAACTCTCCGAAGCGTTGCGGTGCGTTCGGGCGCGTTCGACCAATCAGAAGCCGAAAGAGGAGAGGGGGTGACGTGTTCGCTCCGGCCCACTCGGCGAGACGTATCCGGTACGCCGTCGCAGTGCTTGCTTTTTCGTTTTGGGGAGCGGTGGGGACTGTATTTTCCAAGGCTGCGATGGTTCAAGCTTTACAAAACGTCGGGGAAGCCGGCGAGATTGTCCCAAGATCGAACGCTTCGACGCCGTCGCCGTGCGCCGCCATGTTGCCTTGGATTTCGCTTACTATTGGTGAGCCACTAGCGACGATAGCGCGTTCTTATTGGCTCTTGACTGCGGCTGACTGCGTGTCAACGCAACTGTGGGTACAAGTTTGGCGCAAGCGGTCTTCGCAACGCAACGCGTCCGCTTGCCGCTACGGAACGCACCGCGCTCAAACGCGAATGTGCGTATGGGCCTTAAAGGGGCCCTGCAAGGACTTTTTACTGTTTTTTAATTTGCACCGAACCTGAGCGCACTGAACGTAGTAACTTAGTGAAACTTTTCTTTTCGCGAAATTCGCTTTATTTTAAAAGTTATAGGCAATTTAGAATTACAAAAACAAGCAAAAAATAATCTCCTTCATGACGTCGTAGGTCCTGGCTTGAGTGGCCGTGAACTAGAGGAGGAATAGTGAGCTCAACGAGCGCTCACGGCCACCGCACTCCGTGTCGACGGCGCCAGAGGGCGCCACTAAAGCATGTTTTGGATAGGCTGTATGCAGCGGGCAGCCAAAGCGGCTTTCATTGCGTTTTCTGCGCGATTAAACACTAATTCGGCACGACACTTCATTGGCCACAAACGACAGCAAACACGGGGTAAAGATCAGTTCAGAATGGGAGCCACTTCGCGCTGCCATACCGCGAAACGGCCAAACCGCAAGACAAAGCCTCTCGCCGAAGGCCTTCGGAACGCTCGGAGCCGGTCGGATCCTCCTGTCCAGACGACTGCAGCGCCACCGCGTACATCCGGGATTTTTCCGTGTCGGCGCCTTATCCCACTACTCCTTTCTAGTATGCGCCGCCTTTTCCACCGCTTGGCGGCGGGTATGTTGACGGGTCATTCCTTGTTTCCGTACTTTATAAAGTGCATTTCTATCTTTTTTTCATCTATAATAGTGAAGAAAAACTACTTTCATAAATAATTGAAACGATTCGCGCCACTTATATTTTGTATTTCGACCAAAAAGAAGTTTTTAGTGGCTCTGACCAGTAGTAAGCCCAAGACCAAAGACGTCACATTTTGCGCGCTTTCGGTACCGCGGGTCGCCCTCGTCGGTGGAGGAGGTTTCCGTGTCCTCCGGTTAAAATATGGCGCACTGATATTTAGCTACTCTTTCCGTGCCCGCTGGCTTGCCCGAACCCCAAGAGACGTGGAAACCGCATAAAAGGTAGACGCTTAAATATGATTGCAGGGCCCCTTTAAGAGATGTGGAAACCGTAATAAAAAAAGCAAAAAGAGACGGCTTTTTTTGTTTTTTGTTTTTAGGGGATAGCCAAATTACATTAAGCCTCGTGTTCTTTTTTTTTTTTTTTGTTTAAACAATCCTTCTTTTTTTTTCTGTTTTCAATACTTTAACTGTCTTCATCCCCTTCAACTTCTACATTCGGTATAAGGAGTAAGGTGGGACCTCGCATGGCGCATATTAATACTGTTCCAGCAATATCACAAACAAAACGATAGTTTAGAACTAGGACGGAGTAATATGCATAGAGCAATGTTTGCGATTAAACATTGCCCTATGCATATCATAGGCTTGAGGCGCATTCGTAGACAATTCTGTCGTCATGTCGACAGCGATCACCGTGTCTTTTAAACGAGCAGTCTGACTGTAGCTTTAGTTGTGCAAAGCTGCGAAAAGATATTCCCGATTGAAACCGCTTCCGGAGGTTGTTTTAGCACGTCTGTACCAGGTTACTACTTGCACCACTGCAGTTTACTTGGAAATACAGTCAATGGACATCGAGACCTTATATTTCATTTGAACTTTTAGTGAGAAACAAACAACCTACAAAAGTCTATGGACGCGTCAACTGCAAAACCAAAAATAGAGCTCCGCGCTGCGTTGATATCATGTTCTAAACATATATGCTTCTCTCGCTGTATTTTTAACGGATCTCCACATACGCGCGATGATTTTCGTCACACGGTATCCCCGTATCGTAGTTAAGAACATTTTTTTTTTATAAACCTGATGAGTTTTTTAGACCTGAGATGTTCCTAATAAATCGAAGATAAAAAATTTACCATTATATGCACACTTATTCAAACTGTTGCAGACGGCATACCTCAGCCATTCCTTGTGCGTTCGTCATGCGTTCGTCATCTGCTGGAGGTGTCTCGAGACTTCCCGAGGCCCGAAAGCTACCGTTGCAAATATTTCAGAAACATACGATTCTCGACAAACTTCTCTCGTGGTAAATGTAAAATCTGGGCGTGCTATATATATGTATATATATATATAGCACGCCCAGATTTTACACTTACCACGAGAGAAGTTTGTCGAGAATATATATGGGTGGTTTTATTTGAAATCGAACACGCTTGTCGGGGTGGGTCTTTCGATTTCTTTTTTTTTTTAATATATGTAATTGCCCCATTTTTGGAAAGAACAAAACCGCTTTTCAAAATTAAAAAAAAAAATATTTCGCTTCACGAAAAATCATTGAGTGGAGCAGGGTGAAAATCTGTTTTTTACAACGTGATTTTTCTACCCAGTTCTGTACGCTGGTATGAATACGGGAAGCATACAAAACTCACAATAATTTTTTGTGCTCCTGTATGTT
The DNA here is from genome assembly GCF_016920785.2 of Ixodes scapularis. Lineage (NCBI taxonomy): Eukaryota > Metazoa > Arthropoda > Arachnida > Ixodida > Ixodidae > Ixodes > Ixodes scapularis. Next base: position 45,715,594 of record NW_024609884.1, read on the forward strand.
TTTTGGACTATTTTTTAGTTCAAAGGAAAATACTTTTGTAGTTTTGTTTATTGAGGTAAAAAATGCCAAACTTCGTCTCTTTGACAATCCGGTGACATCTTCAGAGCCTTGTAACTCATGAGTTATTATATTTGTCACTTATTAAATACTATGCGGGTGTAGCCCTATACATGGGCTATCGACGGGCATAAGTTTTGTTTATTTTATTTTCACTGAATCTTTTATATAAAATTTGAAATATCGTCGAAAATGAAATTAACCGATATTTTGAACTCACTTTATCAAAAAGGGCCATTTTTTATTTCGTTCAAATTTTTTATTATTGCTGCCGATCATAGGAACTTTCAATTGGCTTGATGCGATTTCCCCCTTTTTTTGTTGTATCTTCTCTAGAAGTGATCGAAATCGCTCCCACGTGACAATGCGGTGACAACTTCAGAGCCTTGTAACTCATGAGTTTTTATATTTGTCGCTCATCAAATACTATGCGGGTGTAGCCCTATACATGGAATATCGACGGGCATAAGTTTAGTTTATTTCATTTACACTGAATTTTTTATATAAAATTGGAAATATCGTCGAAAATGAAATTAATTGATATTTTCAACCCACTTTATCCGAAAAGACCATTTATTATTTCGTTCAATTTTTTTTTATTATTGCTTCCGATCATATTAACTTTCAATTGGCTTGATGCGATTTCCCCCTTTTCTTGTTGTATCTTCTCAAGAAGTGATCGAAATCGCTCCCACGTTCTCTGAACGGCCAAACACATTTTCCGCAGGTCGGCTTCGCTGCAAAGAATATACTGCTTATTTGTGTGTTCAAATGCAGCGGGTAAATTCATTTCGATTGAGAACACTCGTGCTTGGCTACATTGTATTTTATTAATTTTTAATGATGGCAACTGATATTCCTTAGTCTGATATTTAGCGGTGCAGCGGATGTTCCATTATCCGATGTTTAAAGCCAGGGCACAAAGGGCGGAGAAAACGGAACGAGCTCTTCATGTAGCCAGACCGGGGTTATATACCTGTACAATCTTTGCATTAAGCTCGGTGCGACAAAGTGGAGAAACTAAAAATCTACAGAGACATTAAGTGACTGCTTTCGCTGTCTTCTGTGCATGTGGGAATCCTTGCTTCTTTGCATCAGAGATATCGATCCAGTCTTGAACAGAACCCAACACTTTTGTTTTTAACTGCACACACTCGTTCAAACAAAAGGGCCACCGTCTCAGGTTCTCGCTTTGGCTCCAGTTTTCGTTCTGTCCGTCTCGACTTACCACGCTGTTGAACGTCTCGGGTGTATCCGACCTCTGCGGTACAAAGTTCAGCTCGCCCCCGCGCTCGATCGTCTCCACAGGCAAGCCGATGCCGTTGTCAAAAAGTTCCAATGTTACGTTGCTCGTGAACTGGACTATTTAAAGCACAACAACATATTGTTTTACAAGTACATCCTAAATATATTAGCGTTAATTAATAAAAGTGACTATTTATCGCCAATTGGTGTTTGTGTTCTGTAAAAAATTGTCTTCGCTTCAAGTAAACTCAGTCCGTTTTCCTCACTTTTTTTCTGCAAACTGCTTTTCCTTCTTAAAGAGGGGCATGTGATATTACATATTTTTATATACACGCTGACAATAAAGAACAGGCGATTACATGGTTATATGATTGCACCCGACAAGACACATCATAGATTGGCGCCCGTGCCGGATGCTTCCCTGGGTGTAACGAAGATTGGCCTATAGCGCGAGGGGCCGCGCGTGCTGTACGTGCCTTACAAGCTGTGTATAGCACAAACAGATATATGACCCCGGTCTGGCTACATGAAGAGCTCGTTCCGTTTTCTCCGCCCTTTGTGCCCTGGCTTTAAACATCGGATCGAACATCGAACAAGTTGTCACCGCATTGTCACGTGGGAGCGATTTCGATCACTTCTAAAGAAGATACAACAAAAAAAGGGGGAAATCGCATCAAGCCAATTGAAAGTTCATATGATCGGCAGCAATAATAAAAAAATTGAACGAAATAAAAAATGGCCTTTTTTTGATAAAGTGGGTTCAAAATATCGGTTAATTTCATTTTCGACGATATTTCCAATTTTTTATAAAAAATTCAGTGAAAATAAAATAAACAAAACTTATGCCCGTCGATAGCCCATGTATAGGGCTACACCCGCATAGTATTTAATAAGTGACAAATATAATAAATCATGAGTTACAAGGCTCTGAATATGTCACTTGATCGTCAAAGAGACGATGTTTGGCATTTTTTACCTCAATAAACAAAACTACAAAAGTATTTTCATTTAAACTAAAAAATAGTCCAAATAACATACAAGAGCACAAAAAATTACTGTGAGTTTTGTATGCTTCCCGTATTCATACCAGCGTACAGAACTAGGTAGAAAAATCACGGAGTAAAAAAGATTTTCACCCTGCTCCACTCAATAATTTTTTGTGAAGCGAAATATTTTTTTTTTTTTTTTAAATTTGGAAAGCGGTTTTGTTCTTTCCAGAAATGGGGCAATTACACATATTTTTTCAAAAAAAAATCGAAAGACCCACCCCGACAAGCGTGTTCGATTTCAAATGAAACCACCCATATATATATATATATATATATATATATATATATATATATATATATATATATATATATATATATATAGGCATGTTGGCTTGGAGCCCGAAGCGGCATTAGTGTAACTTTCACGGCTTTTTTTAAACAAATTTGTTAAGCTTAAAAAAACAGTATATATATATATATATATATATATATATATATATATATATATATATATATATATATATATATATATATATATATATATATATATATATATATATATATTAACGTTTAAATTCTACGTTTGATTTTTGCACGATGGTTCTTTCGTAGCGAAATCCAGTCCCATGTATTCGTCCATGGCAACGCCCCTAGCAACGGTTTGTTCAGAGAAGTGACGTCATACTTACGGGGTCAATTGAGGGTGCGTGATTTAGGCGATTTTATTGCGACGGCAACGAGCACGGGCTCGTTTCCTCCCGTCGCGTTGAGGCAGAACGTGCCCACAAGACGTGAGCTGGAAGCGGAACTCCAGGCGCCTTGATGTATTATCCCACCTCTTTTCGTTCCAGAATGTGGTATGGGTGAAAGCAACGAACACCCCTCGCCAGCCGCCAGCTTCCTGGCAGCCCCCATACCACCATCCCCACCAGCAGCAGCCTGGGAGTGGTCAGCACCAGCCTGGTTATATCCCGAACCAAGTTCCCGGAGGGCCAAGTCATGGACACAGCCACACCTGCGGCCCTTGCTTCTGCCCTGTGCCGACTTGCACGTACCAGCCGATCGACTACAGTAGCCGGCGGCTCTTCGCTGACGCGCACGGACCGCAGGCCGTTCTACACATCTACGGGGTGGAGCCCGGCGACTATGGGGTCTACCGCTGCAGTGCGACCAGCTTGCGATCCGGCTCAGCTATGGGAGACACCGAAACCGTTTACCAGATAGTCGAATTTACTGGCTAGATTTGCATGACAGCTGCGGAAGCCTTTTAACACCAGCTGGGAAATCGTTAAAGAGGAGCTCCTCCGTGAATTCGCACATTTTAAACAAAATACATTATCCGAAAGACAGTGACAAACTACGCAAAAAAAATTGCAGTTAATTTACCTGACTTTTGTTTGCAAATTTTAATATAAGAAATTAACTGAAACTGAAACTATTTACCGACTTGACAGGCCCGCCACCCCACCTGGCATTGCCGTGTTGTGACGTCAAGGTTTATGGCAACACGTGGATGCGGATAGTTGGATTTCCCCCAATCTGCGTGCATGGAGTACGACCAGGGTGATTAAAATGGGGTTTTGTGATGACCAAAAGTTGCCAGAAGTCTTCAGTGGTGAAACTTGAGAAGGTTTGCAGTTTGCTATGAAATGATGCACTGACATCACCTCCAACGGAGACCGCTCTACTCCGCTCACCCCTAAGTCGATAGTGGGGTCGAAGCTACGTGCTCGTTGTACCAGGCTCTCGGCTATAACCATGCGCAGAGAGGAGGTCGAGCTCCCGCCGTGCTGTCAGCTTTGTTCGGGGTAGATCCATCAGTATGGGAATCCGGATGCCGCACCCAAAAGCGACTTTTGTTCCTTCCGTGCCGTAGACGAATTTGTGTCCGCCTTATCAGTATTTTTTTTAAAAATATAATTTAAGTTTCTTAGGGGGTCAGGTATTACGTAAGCGAGGGGTTTAGTTAAATAACAAGGTTAAAGGGGCGGTGCAACGATTTTCGGACTGGCCAATTAACTGCGGATATTTATCTGTGTCACCTATAAAACAACCAACAAAAAACTTTTTTTTTTTTTTCGAGCGTTAGTTTTTATTTTGAAAAATGAAACAAATCGAAGGTCAAAGTGCCCCTCAACTCTCCACGTCGACTTTCGAGTGACGTACTATGAAGGATCACGTGGTTTCCCCTTGGGTTCTCTCTTCAGAGACCCCAGCCGCTTCCTCTGCATGCGATTGTCGACTTTTAAAGTATTAGCATCGTTGAAGGTCGCGGCGAGCGGTTGACACGAAAGACAGTCCGCCACGGGGCTGACGGGGCTGACGGCGCTTGTAGCAGCGGAGGGCATACGCGTAGACTACGGGGGGGGGGGGGGGGGGGGGCATCGGGGCTCGTGCTCTCCCTGGTAAAATCCGGGGGGGGGGGGGCAGAACCCTCCCCCCCCCCCCACCCCCCCCTTCCGGGCCATGTTTCTAACCGAGACGCTGTTTACGTGCCGTGTAACGAGCTTATAGGAGTGGCATGTAAACAAAATAACGCACACATGGCGATATACATACGCTGTAAAATGTACAGTCTCCGGCGATATGAAAGACCCACTGGAGCGCGTGGCCGAGGCGGTGGCTGGCGGGGGCGCTGCGAGCGCTCCGGGCAGTTCCGTTCTGCTTCGAGGGGAGGACGCTCACTCGGGGCTCAGCTAAAGCGCGCGCTTATCAGTTTGTGCTGAGCCCCGAGTGAGCGTCCTCCCCTCGAAGCAGAATGGAATTGCCCGGAGCGCTCGTAGCGCCCCCGCCAGCCACTGCCTCGGCCACGCGCTCCCAGTGGGTCTTTCATATCGCCGGAGACTGTACCTCCTAAAATAAAGTACTGATAATTGCCGGTGTAAAAAAACTGCGCAGCCCCTCCTCCCCCCCCCTCCCCCCCCCCCCCCCCCCCCGGGAAAATGGAAAGTCTACGCCGCTGGCGGAGGGGGACAGGGTTTTATTGACTTCCGCGTCTTCCGCAGAGACGCTGTCACCGTAGTTCCCGTAACCGCCACACGCGGCTGTAGATAGGCAAATAATTCGGTTTTTTTCCTTTGCGATTACGCAGCGGGATAGCAGTTTTTCGGGGCAAGGTGACACGTTTTTGGTCACTTGTGCTTGGATAAACAACATAAAAAATACAAACTGCCGATTCTTGCAACATTAAAATCGTTGCACTACGTATAAACATTTCACGAAATGAGTCGATGTCTTGTTCAAATGATGCTCCCGCCAGGCCGTTCCAGTTCACAGACGTCGCCAGAAAACAGGATATAAAAGATGTGTTTCAGGTGAAAGGAAGGCCAACATTTGCATAGTGATCAATGTAAGGGAATATGCGATGCGGTAGCAAAGTGAATGATAGATGTAGGTGGTCGTCGAAGTAAAACCTGTGAAAAAGACCAAATTTAGCAGTACGTCTGCGAGGACATAGGGGCGTCAGTGATGAGTTTTGTTTAAGTTCAGTGACGCTAACAAAGCTATAAATATTGAGATGTCAAAAAAAACAAAAAGGGCGCTGCCCTGTTATGAACTGATTGCAAATCTGATGCAAGATATTTAAGGTAAGGGTCCCAGACTGATTACACAAATTATAATTTAGAGAGAGAGAGAGAGAGATTTGTCTGAATGGGAAATACAGAGAAGTTAACCTAGGCTAATTGTCCTGGTTGGCTACTTTGTTTGGGGGAGGGGGTATTTAGAATATTCTAGTTTAGGGCGTACTGTGGAGACGTATACGCACGCAAGGCGCTTGATCGATGGAGAAGCGAGACGCACGATGTCGCCTTGCCGTGGTTAGACCTAAAGATTCATATGCACGCTATCTTCATATTCTTGGTGGCAATCCTCGCGCTGCAGAACCCAGGGATCCTCGGTTCGAGCCCCACCCCTGCCCGTTTTGATCTGGATGAGCATCATACCGGCGTGCGGTCGTGTATCACTACTGCGTGGTGCACGTTAAAGACCTCAGGCTAGCGGTTGTACCGCACTGGCTAAATTTCTCATCTACAGCTGTGAGACTCGTCGCCCCTGTGACGCAGACCAAGTTCAACCCAATTATATAATTATATATTATTGGTGGCAATCCAGTCTCTCGTACTTAAAGCACACACGTGTGTGTGTGTGTGTGTGTGTGTGTGTGTGTGCGTGTGCGTGTGCGTGTGTGCGTGTGCGTGTGCGTGTGCGTGTGTGTGTGTGTGTGTGTGTGTGTGTGTGTGTGTGTGTGTGTGTGTGTGTGTGTGTGTGTGTGTTTTTTGTGTGCGCGCGCGCAGGGTGGGATGGTGTGTAAAATGTCATCTTGTTAACGTTCGTGAGGAAGGGGAAGAGTGGCTATATGAAGAGTACTAACAATATTCGGAGCAGGACCGACAAAATTATCGGTAAATCATCGAAAATAGTAATTGTAAACAATAATAATAAAAATAGTTAAAACTAGATAAATTGATTCGCAGCATTTGACACAGTCTATAATCCCTATCACCCCCGAGCAAATCGAGCGCACTAAGAAATAGCAATGAGGATGTATTTCGAGATTCACGCCGCTTCGAGAGCTGAGATCTATATAGACAGTGCAAAAGTGCCGTGGCGTGTTCTTTTTTTTTTTTTTATGAAGTATTTATGTCATATTTTAATTATGCTTACGTGCTAAGACATTTCACACAGAGGAACAGGATTGCCACGGGACGCACGCTCACGAGGATGTTCACGAAAGGCATGGCCACGGTGGCAGGCGCCGTTGGCGCAACAATGTGATAGACGCGCCCGGCTAGCACGGTGAACCAAAACAATGGACCTTTTCCGAGAAGCGTTCTGCGCACGCGCGAGCGCCCGATGCCAAGCGGCGGAAGTCGGAACGAAAAATCGAGGAAAATCGGAAGGAGGGTTATATCAGCGAGTAGAACACGTAACAGCAGCATATATATAATTGTGTTACACAAAAAAAGAACGTCGACGGAAAGGAAAACACGACGTTTGGGTGGACGCCTACGGATGCCCCTCTTTCAAGTCGCGTTGGGCAGGCGCCGCTGCTCAGAGAGCGAAGAAACTGGTAGCGTAGCTCCCATTATCGATTGGTAGCGCAGGTAGGTCACTTCCTCGATTTTTAGTTTGTGCAGCCACCGCCTGGTGCCTTCGGTATGTGGAAAAGGTCCATTGTGTTGCTTCGGCCCTACACAGACCGTGGCAGCCAAGTGAGTACGCCTGGACTTGCGTAGATACGACAAGCAACCGAATTGAAGTTGTGGATGAAGAAAGCCTCCTTCAATTCCCTATCGTGATCATAGCTAAACCCGGATTCAAGGAACATGATGCGTATTTTGCCAATGCAGTTTAAGATTCATATGTTATGAGAAAGGGAGCGTGGGTATGAACTTGACATGAGACTTGTGATTATTAAATCGCAACCGAAATGAAGTACTGGTTTGTCCTATATAATTCATGTTACACAGTTTAGAGCGTAAAAGATAAATAATTATGGTGATCGCCATTTTGGACCCTTTCAAAGCTTCGAAGGTTCCAAAGGGTCGTTAAAACCCGTCGCACCAAGATCGCTTTGGAGCATCATCGTACTGAAAGCGTTCCCCGACCCATATGAGTGTCTTTGGCGCATGCAATGAACCTATCACTCATGCTTATTTCCCCAGACCTCTTATAATTATGTTGCTCCTATTGCGTGTTTCAAGAGGTAACATTATTTTTCAATGCATCCAAGCACTAACGTTGCGTGTGATGGCGGTACAAGATGTACGGCTTCACACGCGGCGTCGGTGCTTGGGGGCATTGAAAAATAATTTTACTGTCTTGAAACACGCGATAAGAGCAACATAATCATAAGAGATCTGGGGTAATAGGCATAAGTGATAAGTTCATTGCATCCACATTGACAAAGACGCTCATATTGGCCGAAGAACGCTTTCAATACGATGATGCACCATATCTAGGTGCGACTGGTTTTAACGACCCTTTCGAAGCTTCGAAGCTTTGAAAGGGTCCAAAATGGCGATCACCATGGCAACCCACAGCGATGAGCCAATCACCTTGAGGTTTTATCGTCTGTAAGTTGGTATTTGTTTGTGTCCGGCTAGCAGGTGGGAAGGCAATGGCGCTACTTTCCCAGATCCAGTGACTTTAGTCCAGACGCAGCCGACGCTAAAATACGTATACATAAACATAACGAACACAATGATGGTGCGCTTTTTACGCTGTCTGATTGGTCCCATCAGAGAGCGAACTAGACTTAAATAAATCCGTGTTTTTTTTGTTTTTTGTTTTTTTTTTCCTTTTCCGGCACGCCTTTTTCTAGAATTAGAGGTCAACCTACAATCAAGACCAGAAATTACACCATCTTCCCGAGGGGAACCATGGGGTGATGCGGAGCATCGCGGATCGTTATTAACGGTGTTATTAACGGTGTTAGTAACGTTGTTAGTAACGTTGTTAACTTGCGTGTTATTACGTTAGTTTGTGGGCTGGTGCTGACGCTTGCTTGCGCCAACCCACTAACTGACGGGACTGTTGCTTCCATCACACTTCATCGGAAGAACGGAGTGAAGTGGAGTCAACAGCGGGTGAACTGAACGCGCGCAGTCAGTCAGTCAGAGTCTTGAGAGCAAGGAAATCAAAGGAGGAACGCACGCAGCGCGCTACCGCTGCTTATATTCACACTTGAAGGAGAGGAGGCTAGAGGAGGAGAGTTGCGCATGCGCGCGCGGTGTGAGTAGAAGCGAACGCACGCGAAGTGCACGCAGCTGGTAGAGAGAGAGAGCGGAGAGAGTAACGCGCAGCTGTTGGAGAGAGGGAAGGAGGAGAGTTGCGCATGCGTAGTGTGAGTGCGGACAACGACGCCGCGGGACATAGACCGGAGCAAGAGATGCTCCGCATCTGAAAAGGTCGACCGTGTTATAGTACTGAGCATAATTTCCGAGCCGATCGCACTAACCCGCTTGCCCATGTCAGCCACTGCTCCTAGCACTCCGGTGCAAAGCAGTGAAGCTCGACGCGCGCACGCTGCTGTAAAGCGGTGAAGGATAACGCGAACGGCGCAAGTGCCACGGTACACCGTGACCGCACAAAGGCATGCGGCAGACATAATAATCAAGTGCACCCTCATCGGAAGTAATATACCAGAAGTGTGTGTGTGTGTGTGTGTGTGTGTGGGGGGGGGGGGGGGGGGGGGCAAGCTGCTGCTCTAGCCGCATGCGGCTCTTCGTGTCTTAAACTGCGGCTCGCGGCTCCCTCCCCTACACGCCCCCCCCCCCCCCCCCCTCCCTACTTTGCCTCCCTCCCGGTCACACGACACGAGCAGTTCCCCAAAAAGAGAAATGGAATGCGTTTTAAATCGAAAGACAGGTTGCGGTTTGGTAGTCTCGTGCTACTGCCACCTTACGTACAGTCTCCGGCAATACGAAAGACCCACTGGGAGCGCGTGGCCGAGGTGGTGGCTGGCGGGGGCGCTGTGAGCGCTCCGGGCAATTCCATTCTGCTTCGAGGGGAGGACGCTCACTCGGGGCTCAGCACAATCTGATAAGCGCGTTTCGAGTTTCGTTTATTGCTCTGGACTAAAATTTGCCCCCCCCCCCCCCCCCCCCCCCCCTTTGCGGCTCTCGGAAGTTCCGTGGTTTTGTTTGTGGCTCTTAGGCCGGGTCAGCCTGGCCACCCCTGTTAAATATACCCTTGTTCTGTCTTATCACAGTAACCTCCATCCCACTATTTTGCAAAACTTTCTTGCCACTTTTAGCTCCTGACATCGCCGACATCGCCTAGAAATTCAGACGATGACGGGGCCAGCGCAGTCGTACTGACGTCACTCCACTGCGGTGGCGCTGCTGTCGGTAGTACTGCGCATGCGCAGACGCTTCACTCCTCTCTAATTTAGGTTTCTGCGCACGCGCAGTTCCCCCACCTGGTGTGGGCAACGCGGGCTCGTCTGGAAACAGTGTTGGTGTATACCTCATTTTAAGTCAAAGAGCAGCCGATGTTACCAACAGTGTCGAAAGTGCGACATCAAAGCACATAATCATTCCGTATGTGTCGTTTCATTGGCTAAATCAATTAGGCGCAGTGAATGCCCTGCGTTTTATATGAGTGTTCGGAGTTGTTCGTGTGGGTTCGAGCATTTGACTGTGCTCTGACCTAAGATGAAACAAACTATGCGGTGAGTAAAGACACTGGGAAATAGATGCTTGAACCACTTTCCTTTCCCGTTGCTTTTCTGTATATTAAAATTGACCAAAATTAAAATATGTGTATGTTTTGCTTAAAAGACCGACGCGCAAAAATAAATTATTTCTGGCAGAAGATTTCTCTCCTTTCCTTCGTTTCCCCCTCCAATTTTCTTCTCATTTCATTACGTCCTTCTCGCATGCTAAGCGTCTAAATGGCTTATACGTTATAACTAGGGTTCCGTGTTTTCGGTATCTATTTTTCTTCAGATTCGGGGGTTATTTATCGGTGTTTATTTTTTCTCTTGGAATTGGTGTTTTTCGGTGTTTAATTCCAATGCTGGAAAGAAATCGGTGATTATCGGACTTGTGTTGCAAAGCGATTGCATAATTACTAGAAAAATCACGGCACACCTCACTAAACACACGTTTATTGTACACACACCAAACACGTCAGACAATGTATATACATACGAAAATAACAGAAAGCGTGACGCTTTCAGAAGCATATCAAAACTGAAACTTATTGAAAAAAATTGACATGTAAACTTGTCAGAGATTTGTCAGTCATCGGAGCACGTTCCTTGCGGCTGAGGAAACGCAGCCCAGAAAACCCACGCTCCACGTTCGCGCTTGAAACGGGGATGACAAGAAAACGAAAGGAAGCTTTTGACAAGACTGGCCATTCCTTGCTGTGCGCTCTCCAGAAGCTGCCATTGCATTGCCCTATTGCCCTCTCCCCTCCCCCCCTCCCTCTTCACCTTTCCTCCTTTCTCCCATATACCGGGAAACCTATGCCTGGACAAAAGACTTGAAAACTCTTGTGCTAAAAAAGCTAAGGGAAGGGAACGGGGCAATAAACATGGTTTCAAAAGAAAGGGACAACCCCAAGGACACCATTTCGTCGTTTACCCTGAGACTGGTTTTTTTTTTAGAAGAGCAGAAGTAACAGAAAAAACAGACAGGTCTCAACCAAAACATGCCTTCTTTTGACACACCACGCACGGTCGAAATGTGTCCTCATAACGGCGCTCCACAGATGGTAGTCTCCATGCCTCCTGAAGTTCTTTCCGAGAAGAAGATTCCAGAGTCTGTCACAGGCGCTGCGGATGTCTTGAACCCGTTGACCTGTTCCAGACCTGTAGGCTTTGATGACCTTCCTCCTGTCCTTCCACGGTATCCCGGAGGCGGCCAGTTGTTTGAAGAATAGCGGGTCCACATACTTTTTCCGCAGACACATCCCGAAGAACGCCACGTCGGCTTCCAACTCCGTCATCCGACGTCCCATCTTGTCCAGTGCCACGTACATACGCTTGGCTAATTAGAAAGGCCGGCGACGACGAAAACGTTACTGCTCTTCTAAAAAAAAACCCAGTCTCAGGGTAAACGACGAAATGGTTGACTTCCACCAGCTAGCCTGTACTTAGACTCTTTCCCCAAGAACAGCTCGGTGGGGCTGCGTTCCGGGTCAACGAGAAAAGAAAGCTTTCAGCAAAGGTGCCATTTTTTTTTCCCGCAGCTTGAATTCGGTGTGTTCCGGTTTTTAACAATTCAGAAAAAAAAAAAAAAAAGATGCCTCGGGGGTTAATTATCGGTATTTATCAGTATATACAGAAAACACGAAACCCTACTTATAACCCTCCAAACCTGAACAACAGGGATTAGTCACACTGGCAGGAAATGAGCACCGAAAGGGGCTGTTGCTATCGTTTGACTCGGATTCGTGGATCGCTTTTCAAGCTATTCTGTGACAGGCTCACGACGAGCTACGTGCTCGTGGGACAGTCCTATGTCTATCTTTACTTTAGCCACGTGATTACCCTTCCGTCTGTACACACGAGCAGGGAACGGGGTTAGGTGATGAAAGGGAGGCGGTTCATTGGTTCGGTGAGCGTGTAACTCCTACAGCACTGTCAGCTCAAAAGTCAACGAAGATTTTTTTTTATAGGTCCTGCGGCGTTGAGCTGCTACAGGTGTGTGTGTGTGTGTTTTTTTTTTTGTGTGTGTGTGTTTTAATTTCATTATGCGCTAAGCTAAGTTTTTGCGACACGGTGTATGTTCAAGAGCACAGATATGTCACCAACAAATGAGGACGACTGAAACTATCGATAGTACTAGATACTATGTATAGTGGACGCAAAATTTAAATATCGATAGTGCTATCGACAGTTGACTAACGCAAAACTATCGATAGTCGACTATAGAAAATCTATCGATAGTCAATTTTCATAAAACTATCGATTCTCGACTATCGTGAAACTCGATAGCATACTATCAATAGTCGACTATCGTGAAATTGTTTATAGTCGACTATCGTGAAATTGTTTCTAGTCGAATATCGAAAAACTATCGTAATGCTATCGATGGGGTTTTATTAGATGACAAACAAAGTACGTCCAGGAAATGTCGTGTGGCTCGGAGAAAAATGCAATTGCAATTGGAGACTTCCGCATAATTATCGAGGTACAATCTAAAACCCACTGGAAAACAATCACAAAAAGGTAGGAATCCTCCTTCGAAACTATTGACAATAAACTATTAAATGGGTACTTCAACGAAATTTGAAATATACCCGTCGTGTTCAAAAATAGGTTGAATATGGTCCACAATATCCGCAAATGACAATCGGGGTGTAGGACAAAATGGTCCCGGTCAAAATGGTCCCGGACAAAATGGTCCCAGGTGAATTTATCAATACTTTGAGAGCTCTTAATAGGACGAAATGGTTTGGTACTTTGAAATTTATTTTGACCCACGTTCAAGGATAATATTAGTTTTCATTATAATCATTTCAAACAAATTTTTAATCCCTTCTATCTATCCCATGTAGCTCCATTTCTCAAAGGTTCTTGATTTTTACCGATACATTCCACGTGTGTAATAAAATATCTTTCTATCGCCAGAACCTGTTTTCAAATTAGCGCTAGCGAGCTTCAAAACGATATCCGGAATGAAAATTATTATCACACACGTACCACAGGTTCTTGACGTGGCTTTCTAAAATGAACCTGTCGTACCACTGTGTTCCGTTCTCCAGAAACAACATCGCTCTGTCTGAACAATGTATAAAAGAAATCAAAAATTGATTCCGCAAGTATGAGCGTATTTATTATATGGACCACTTAAGAGACAAGAAGTCAACGCTCTTGAAGCGGAGGCCTAATATACAAATGTATTGATATGACCCACACCTTTCAAAAAGTCGTTCAAGGGACGGAGCCCTTGCACGTACTGTGTGCACAAGTTACAAGCCGCTGCTGCATCTCTTTGAAGATTCTTTTTGTCCTCTTCCTTGGTGGGTGTCTGACAATTTCCTATGTCATAACCGTAGTGACAGAGGATTGTTGAGACTGCAGAGCGTCGATCGCCCTCCAAATGGTGGGATGGCAGTGCCCAACCATGCTTGAAAAGTTCCTGTTCCAGGCTTCCGCAAGGTTGCTAGTCCTGTGGTCGCCGGTCATCGTTGCAACGTGCACGTTCCAAATCCTCGAAGGAAATTGAGGTGCACATCTTCGGAGTCTCACCGTTCCATTCCTCGTGAGAACTCTGAGAAACGTACTGCTGGCATAGGTACTGTCGAAGTTCGTATCGAGGAATTCTCCCGCTTCTGGCGGAGCTGTGTTCTGCAAAAACTCAATGCCACGTGCGATGGTGTCCAAGGGGAGGAATGCCAGTCCATTCATTATGCCAACAAACAGGCGAAAGACGTCGCTCTCCTTATAAGGGGACACTAGCGACAGCTCTTCAATTTTTCGCCATGTGCTTTGGCGAAAATGAAAATGGCATCCTCTTATTCTCCGAACAGAGCACGTGCAGAGTTCATAGCAGGAGTCTCGAAATCGGTGATGACAAGACATTGATTTGGTGATGTTCCGGTGGTGGCTTCCGCAGCTGCGACCACGGCGTTCAGTAGTTCCTCGTATGGGGAAAAAAAGAAGCGCAAAAAATGAGGGCCTACAAGGGGGGATACAGAGCCCTGTTTATTATTCGACTATGCCAACGATGTGTCTCTGTATCCCTCGTGCTTGTTCCAAGTTTTTTTCGTGCCGTTTTTCTTTGGACATAAGTATTGATTTATTGCACATTGGCACAACCACTTGACTGCAATTTAGTTAAAGTAAAAAAGGATTAGCGTAGTGTTTTACGATTATTTCCAAAACTATTTTTTAAGTCAAGAGTAGAAAATATAAAAACCTGCAAACAGCAAATAAATAATACCACGCTGGGACCATTCTGTCCGGGACCGTTTTGTCCGGGACCATTTTGTCCGGGACCATTTTGTCCGGGACCATTTTGACCGGGACCATTTTGACCGGATCCCGTTAGCACGTTTGTATTTTGAGCCTGGTGGCTGTATTTTTTGTTAAAAACGTCTGGCAAGCACTCGGAAAGCAACCAGCGGAGAGCACTAGAAATCCGACACAATCGTGACGTAGTTCGTCGCGGGACGAGCAAAGCTGCGGCGAGGCAGACGCCGAGAAGATGTTCTCGTTCCAGCCACCGAAGCGGCTGCTTGTGTACGAATTTTGAGTGACGGGTTAATCTTCTATAATCTTGTAGAGGACAATAGCGATTTCTGGGACACACAAGAGATTCTCGGGGAGAGGGGAGTTCCTCCTTCCTCTCTTCTCTCGTGGTGGCCGGAGGCGAGACAGTTATCGTCACTACCTGTCAAAGTTGGTAGACGGGTATTACAAACGAGGCGTTAGCGACATCCAACAGGTGCCCTTTTCTATTTTTTTTTCGTCGCCCTTTTCTAATCGTTTAATTCGTTTTAAAATTCCTTTTCGTGTCTTTTTTTAACAGTATATTGGTGTGTCCGATGTGATACTGCTCCTTTGAACACATATAGACAAAAAAAAATAATAAGCGCCGGAATTTCGTTGTAGTATTCAGAGTGCCGTGGATGCTACTGGCTCGTCGGACCAGTCATACGCCTATCTTTCCCCACGTAGTTACGCCCCCGACCATACCTACGCGCAGAGAGCGGAGTCAGGCATGGATAGGAAGCGGTTGAATGGTCCGGCCAGCACGTATCTCCCACCGCACCATCAGCTTTGTGCTGAACAGAGTATAAACGAAAACTGAAGAAAGCCAAGCCTCTATTCTTCTCGCAAGCTGACATCTGCTTGCCCCATCGGGTTCTCTTGTGTGTCCCAAAAGTCGCTATTGTCCCTCTACAAGATTATAGAAGATTAACCCGTCACTCAAAATTTGTACAAAAGCAGCCGCTTCGGTGGCTGGGACGACTAGGCCATCCTCTCGACGTCTGCATCGCTGCAGCTTTGCTCGTCCAGAGACAAACTACGTCACGATTGCGTCGGATGTGACGTGCTCTCCGCTGGCTGCTCTCTGAGCGCTTGCCAGAGTGGGCCGTTTATAACGAAAAATACAGCCACCAGGCTAAAATACACACGTGCGATTGTCGTTTACGGATATTGTTGATCATATTCAACCTATTTTTTTTTTTTTAACACAACATGTATAATTCAAATTTCGTTGAAGTATCCTTTTTTCAACGAAATTTGAAATACACTCGTCGTGTTCAAACTACGCGCGTTGCAACCCGCTTCTTTTCTTGTCGCCTGCTCTTCTCATCACCGCATCCTCTCCCTCTCCCTCCTCTGCTTCTTCCTTCCCCTTCGGCGACGGTAGGAGAAAGAAAACTATGTATCAGGAACGTTAACGAACCCCGACAAGCATTTTGACTGCAAAGTTCATTTGAGGACACACTAATTAATAAGAGTAGAAGTAAACTTATCACGAGTCCCAATGCGTATCTGGCTCACTACAAACTGTCGTGATTTGGCTCATCACGAATTTAGGTGACATTCGCTCTGGCAACACTTATGGCAACGCACATGCGGTGTTAGTTTCCGAGACACAGAGCCCGTCTGTGCTATGTTCGTATAAGCTCCCATGCCGAATGCGCGCAGGGCTGCCGACCTTTGAAGCTTTCACACCGATCACTTCCTTCGGGGAGATGCAAAATTTAAAATGGAAGAGGTTTCTGCGATAACTTAGAACTCGACTAGGTGTCCACGAAAAACACAAATGAGCAGTGTAAAGAGATGGCCACGACCTTGGCAGGGCTGTCCAGGTATTTGTTGAGGCTTTCGAAGTTTCGAAGACATATTTCGAGCGGCAACCGGAACCTGGCTAGGCACTCATCTCGACGCCGAAGTGACTTCTTTGGAGCTCCTAAGCTGGGCCCTCCCGAGGTAACTACTCCTTCAGATGTGCTTGCGAGAATAATCCCAGGCGCCTAAAATACTGTGCGGCCTTCTGCCTTCATTTCTCTGGAGATGTATATTTTGGAATGCCCTCTAGCGAATGCGTTGGACTTCGTGCCTTGACTAAACTGGAGCGCCTTTTTTGTTTTTTTCCTTGGTTTTTGTCTTTGTGCGTGTTTGGGGCAAGGTTACATGTGATCGATGGGCTTGCGTGTGTTCACCAAATTGCGACCTGGAATTGCAAGAAAAAAGTATGCCTAGTTCATTTAGTCTTGCGTGCACTGTGCAGGTTTGGCACGCGTCATAAACTTTTCAGTGCATGAGTATAATCTCGGTAAGTAAATGAAGTGACTTGAAATGGCACCAAACATGTGATGCAGCACATCTTAATGCAATGGTTCTTATGTAATTGTGTCATTATTGTCTTCAAATTGCATAGGTTTCCAGGATACTACGCAGCAATGAAACGTCCAGGGAAGTCCAGGCACGGTCTCTGCGTGCTTTCGACACCAACCAGCTCCCTTCTAACAATCCGATGGAAGATCGTCTCATCGTCGCTCGCTGCCTCCTCACCACAGGACATATGTTTGGGGTATTCGACGGTCACGGCGGCCACAACTTGGCCGAACTTTTGAGCCATCGTCTTTTAGACTACATAGCACTGTCCATACTTCCACCAGCTCTCCTCAAAGAATACCTGGAGAAAAACAAAAGAACCCACCTAGTTCAAGTGGTTCATGCCATTGACTCTTTAACGGATCAACAGACTGAAGTCCACTTTGACAGTTTGAATGCATTTGCTAGAAACCTTCTTGCATCAGCAAGCAGCCCATTCTCGATGCAGGATGCCCTTCACCGTGCCTTTGTTCAACTGGATAATGACATCTCGCGAGAAATAATTGAGCAGAAGCTGCCAAATGGATCGCAGTATGCAGTCATGGGAAGCTGCGCATGTGTGGTGCACATTGACGGAACTCACCTGCATGTTGCGTCTACGGGAGACTGCAAAGCCGTCTTGGGCATCCTGTCGGATGATGCCACCTGGCTTTCTAAAGCAGTCAGTGTCGAGCACAACACGGACAACATCAACGAACTGCGGCGCGTCCTTTCCGAACACCCTGCGTCCGAGTCTAATTCTGTTGTCAAGCAAGATCGGCTGCTGGGACAGCTGGCACCGCTGCGCGCCTTTGGCGACTTCAACTACAAATGGGAGGCCAGCCGCATTCGTGAGCTTCTTGTGCCCCAATTTGGAACCTACGTGCTGCCGGCTCACTACATGACGCCACCCTACCTCACAGCACAGCCCGAGGTGATGCACCACCATCTGACCCCGAGGGACAAGTTCCTGGTGCTGGCCAGCGACGGCCTCTGGGAGCAGATGCAGCCTCATAAAGTGGTCAGGCTCGTGGGGCAACACATGAGCGGCAAGCAGACCCTAGACCTCCTTCGCCTGCCGCGTCCTCTCATGAAGCTCGGAGATGTGTACGACCTGCTGCACATCCGTCATCAGGGCCTGGCCCAGAAGCCCAGCGATGCCAATGCAGCCACTCACCTCATCCGCAACGCCCTTGGACGCACCGAGTATGGCATAGAGCACGGCAAGCTGGCAGCCATGTTGGCGCTGCCTCAGGAAGTGGTGCGCAGCTTCAGGGATGACATGTCTATCGCAGTTATCTACTTCGATTCAGAGTTCCTTCGGCTCTCTCCAGCGGGCTGAAGGCTGCCCGTCAAGTCGACAGTGTCCTATCACTCGGACTGCCGACCCCTTGCCAGCTCAAGGACCAGCAGCCTGATGCAGTCCCTGCCCCGTGGTAGGGACCGAGGTGCTTTGATGCAGTCTATTTATTGAAATCCAACTTTTAGAGTATCTTTGATCTCTCTTCCAGTGTGATATTTATGCTTAGGAGATTGTATTTATTGCTTGTGTGCTGACAGACTTCTTGTGAAGCTCAAGACGTAGACTTCTTAGCAGATTGTGGCAGCTCTCGTAAAACAAATGTCCCTCTAGTCCGTATGCTATGCTCTTGTCTGTGCCCCAAACAGGTAAAATTTCTGAATCTTGGTGCTGGGCTTAAGGAGCTTGGGCAAGCTGCATGCAGGACTGAATGCAAATAAATCGGCCTTTAGGATGCCTTAAGTGACATGCAGTGTGTTGCAGCATTGTTAAAAATAAAATGACGTCTCGACGTAAGAAACTGCAGTGTATACGACATAGAAACCCTAATAAAATGTGCATTGTTTCAAACCCAGTATGCCTTGCAAACGAAACAAAACATTTGGTTTAAAGCAGCGAGCATGTGCTTTCAGTCGAATCTAATCAGGCAACCCCAAGCCTTTTCCATGTTCAACCATTTTTGGTACTTCGTTGGGCTGTGTTCGATCATGTAAAACTACCGTTGCTGACAAGAATGGGACCTGGGCAGAGATGCTTGCTTTACAGGTGTCCCTGGTGCTCCTACGTCCCAGCCTCTAAAAGCTGTCGTGTGGTTTATGTTCTAGTATGCAAGCACAGATACAACATCAAAAGCATTGCCCTCCACTTACTGTCTTTTTCAACCACCAGGGTTGGCTTTGCAGATGAAAAATTTTGGAAGTACCGTATTTTCCGGACTATAGTCCGCACCCGTGTATAGTCTGCAGAGGCAAATTTGGGGTCAAAAATGAAAGTTTTTGCTTAGATAGTCCGCACCTGCTGCATAGTCTGCACCCAGTGCATAGTCCGCACCTGGTGCTTAGTCGACACGAAATTCTTCTCATACGCGGCACACCTTGACATATGTATGTTTTCTTAGCTCACAAAAAAAGCCTATAATAGACATAAATTATTAATAACATACTCTTTTATTCACAAAATCCGTCCCGTCTCGTCATAATCAACGATATTGAAAAACATAATTCCTGTATAGTCCGCACAGCCAGAAATTTCAACTTTTAAACATGTATAGTCCGCAGACTATATTATAGCCCGGAAAATACGGTACATGTGGCAATTTTTTTTTTTTTTTTTGCTCCCCCCTTATGTTTTCTTTGATAAGTGCAAAGATGGATTGTCACCAACTTGCATAGGTAAGCACTCCTTAGGTAATGAGATTTACATAGCTTTGCCTAAATATCATTTGTAAATACCTCCTGCCATCATGATCCAGTTATCCAACCAGCCTACTTCCTGCTCAAACTAACCGAGTTTAAACTGAATAATCTGGTGAATCAATTCTAGGCTGGCTGAAGATTGGCCAAAATCATTCAACATAGGAGGCCAGATTAACCTATGGCCATTGCATTGGGACCACAATCTCCTCCTAAGCCACCTTTACCAATTGTCAGCTGCCTAAAGGGTCAACTGAGTAGAAAGCATAAATTAAATAGTCAAAATATTCTTCAAAACTTAACAGCATGCCTTGCAATCTGTGCATGGCCACAAAATTGACCATTGTTAGTTGTAATGTTCATAAGCATTTTTGTGACAAAATTGTCGACGAGAGTGAAAGCTTCAATGGGACGCCACTTTGACACCCCTGCTCTATAGTAAAAATGAACACTGCAACTGGATCAACTTTATTGCCAAATGCACACAGAAGCTTCACCTCAAATATTACTGCCGACTTCATGAAGAAATTGGGATAATTTCAATGCCAAAACCAAATCATTCAGAATCTTTCGATTTTATATATAAAAGAAACATGGGTAGATTCCCAACAAAGCACTCCATTTTCATCATGGTTTGTCATTCTGGGGCAGTTATATAGGGGGTCATCCCCATGTTCCCTTTCATATTTTATATACACCTACATTCTAATGGCTTCATCCTTTCGTGGATCTGGGCTCAGTACCGTGCACAATTCCAATAGACAGAAAAAAGAGACTTCAGGGTGAAGTGATAATTCTATTCACAATAGACAGTGAAAAGACTCCACCATTATCCGTTAGCTCAAATGGTCCGTGCTGCAAGCTTCAGTGAATGTAAAGGTGAAATCCAGCTTTCAGTTATGCCTGCGCCCAAAAGTTGCAGCATTCCTATAGTAAAAACAAGTCAAGCGAGCGAAGTGAAAGCATCTTTCCTTCACAAGTTCTAGAAGCGAGCAAAGTTAGTCCTTCTGTCGTTCTTTCCCTCTTTATATGCAATGTGGTTCCTCTGCGTAGAGACTGAGCAGGAGTAGTGCAAAAAGACACAAGGGGGCTAAACACCGCTGCTGGTTCACAGAGTCGGGAATGTAACAATACCAAACTTTTCTTTTTTTTTTTTTGGGGGGGGGGGGGGGGGGGGGTTTGTTCATGAAATTTGATATTTAGAATCTTTATGACAATGTAAGGTGATAAACTTCATCACTGTCAACACCTCTATAAAAACTTTATTAAAGAAAAAGTGGCAAAATACTGATTTCACGGCCATGACTGCTTCAGAGCTGCTTTGAAAGTTGACTGGAATAGCACAGAATCGTGTGCCTTAGTTGCCCACATTGCCTGTGGGCATTATGACAATACTAGCACAGTGCAATTAAAATGGCATCCCCAAATGACAACACAACACACCAAAATGAATCGAAGAGTAATAGTGTACGAAGCCTATGAACTGCAGGCAAAAATATCCACGCAGGGCTCTGGTTATACAGTGTTCTGTATTACGTTCTTATTCTCCAAGTTATGTTTCAGAATTGTTGATTTTAAAACTTTTCAGGCGGTGCCACCTATTCACATCTCCAACCACATGCTCACAACTGTTGGTAAAACAGCACTCGGTTGGCATGAGGCCCCCATTGAACAGCTTAAACACTTGACATCTACTCGGCTGGCAGGCGCCGCAAACAACGCCCCCACCTCTCACTATCCACTGCTCTGTTGAGATGTCAGTCAATCACAGGGCTAGTGAAACCACAGCTTATTAAAGTGGATAGAGTCACATTTTATTCTGTTTGAATACAAGAACATAAATGACTGTACAGACAAATATACATAATAGAAAGAAGGAAAAATCTAGAAATTTTGCAATTCCAGCAAATGGCATTTTGTGGTGTAAAATCACAAACCATTACGACGGTTCCTCAATGATTTACAATACTAAATGTTTCTGTATTCATAATATTCTGTACTATATAACGAAAGCTTGGATCAAACCCTGCATTCTTCATCTCATTGGTATGGAGGACTGTACAGACAAGACAGCTAACCCAAAGGTTGAAAATACAGGCAACACATAGTGGACAAGCCCTTGAAGATAGCAGGATATCAAGCACTTTTTCCTGAATGTGGTGATGACACATCATAGGTGCTCAGCTGGAACAAATCAGAAAAGAAGCCTTTAGACGTAGAGTATGCACACGAAACCTAGAATAGGTAAAGTGCTCTGTTGCATACTCCTAGGACACCGAATGCTAAATGGAACCACAGTGGGAGAGATACTAAACACTATTAGTATTATAAATTATGTTATATTTGCGGGTTTCATATTTTACAAATGTGCCAGAGAACTTTTTGCAAGACTGATAACAGTTATTGAAGCGGCATTGGACCTTTTGTAGCAGACCAAATATTGGCTTGGAGCAACCACCCACCGTTTTCATAATTCCTATTTCATAATTCATATTGAAGCCGAACACACCATCAGGAATTATGAAAACTGTATCAGTACACCATCTTTGAACCTGACAGAAAAAGATAGAAAGTTTCTAGGCGTCTAGCAGATTGGTGCGCGTGATTCGGGATATTTGGTAGTTCCAGACGTAGAAGAAGACAAAGCATATAAAAACGAGTTGTGAGTCAACACTGTTCGTTTGAATTTTTCCTTTCTTTTTCGTGTGTAAGGAGTGAGTGTTTGGTGTGTGTACGTTTGCAGTGTGCGCTGTAGCGTGTGTTAATACCAAACTTAAGATTCTAATATAACAAACTGCGAAAACAACAACCCATAAATATTATGAAAATCTACATTTGTGCTTTAAGAGTGGCACTGTGCTTTAGCGGTGTTTAAAGCAGAGTTGAGTCGAAGTTTGCTGCCCTTTCGATTGACTGCTGCACGGGAACTACCTTGAATATCATACTTATTCAAATAAAGACCCGCATTTTGTCTTCTTTCTTGGTGCAGCCTTTTAATATTAGAGGTCAACCTACAGTTAAGGCCAAAGAAGGTCGACCTGTAATAGTACTAAGCATTATTTCCGACAACCGCTGCTCTTAGCACTCCAGTGCAAGACATTGAAGCTCGACGCATGCGCGTGCTAGTGTGAGGTTGTGACGACTGAAGTGAGCGGTGAAAGTGCCACCCACAGTACACTAGCCACACCATGGAGGCAGGTGGCAGACACAATAATCACGTGATATCATGAGGAGTGAAGGACCAGTTCCATCTCATTACAGTAGCTGCCATCCCACTATTTTCTCTCGCGACTTTTAGCACCTGACATCGCCGACATTGTATGGAAATTCAGATGATGACGGGGCCATGTTGAAAGGAATCTCTACACTTCGTTTAATTGCAAGTCAAAGCGCAGGCGACGCTACGAGTAAATGGGACCAATCACGCAGCGTCAAAAGCACGACATCATGGCCTCCATCAATTATCGGTACAAGCTATTTCATTGGCTAAACCAATCAAGCGCTGCGAATGGCCCTAGACTTGCGCTTTTAGTGTGTGTTTGTGACTATGTGTTTGAGCCTTTGACTGTGTTCTGACTCAAGACTATACACACCAAAAGGTGGGTAACAACGCTGCGATATACATATTTCTACCATTTTAGTTTCCTTCTACTTTTTTTAATATTAAAATCGACCAATAACAAAACACTTATTTTTTGCTTTGTTCAAGCCCATTTTGGCACAGGTATGCCGCAATTCTTAGCAAAAATGGCGCTTTGGCACAAGATGTAGGGGGATCGGTGGCCGAGTGGTCTAGCGCATACCAGCTCGGAGCACGTGGAGCTAAAGCTCCCGCTGCAGAATCCTGGGTTCAATCCCAGCCCCTGCCCATTTCAATCTGGATGAGCATCGTACCGGCGTGCGGTCGTGTATCACTACTGCGTGGTGCACGTTAAAGACCCCAGGTTAGCGGTTGTACTGCACTGGCTAAATTGCCCATCTACAGCTGAGACACCAGACGCCCACTGAGGCCGACTAACTTCCGGCTGTATAAACATACACACAACAATTTGCTTTGCTTTTGCACAAGATGTAGTACACTTTCGTTGATGGCGCAATTTGGTGCAATTCGGCGCAAATGGGGCAGCACTTCTATCATTGTAATAACCACAGTTAGCGATCGAGAGTAGTTGCTCTTTGGGAGCTCCCCACATATGGGTATCTTCATGTGATAATTTTTTTGCAAGCATAGTCAATTCACAGAAATGTAGCCACTGTGAAATATAAGTCGTTTAGAGTATTTCTGAACTTTTTCATATTTTAGGAAAATTCAGAAAACTGTTTTTTCTGAATCCCTGTCAATCAGTGGCATTAACAATAAACGTCTTAAAAACTTGAGACCGAGGAACAAAAGGATGATGACACACACAGTGTGGGCACCCTGACTGGTTGTGTGATGACCACTCTCTGAAGGCTGGTTGTGGGTCGTCCTTATAAACAAGGAAGCAGAGATAAACATTGCAGCCGAGTCCCCAGATCCGTTTTGTTTGTGTCATTCCCCTTTTTGTGTCTCGGTCTCGAGTTTTCAAAATGTTGAAAGTTTACCAGCTCACCTGCACGCTCTCTATCATTTATATATACTGTCAATATTTATATCCAGAAGTGCAGCAAAACTATGATACAGATACAGGGTGTTCTTTTTATGCTTTAGATTTGTTTTAAAAATGCCTCGAAAGCTACATTAATGCAGTTTATGTAGGTGAGTGATACAGCCAGGGGGACATAACATAGGGAGAGAATTGTCGCTAGAAGTCGGTTAATTAACTAAAATTTGTTAATTAACTACTTAATTATTGACAATAAAGATATGATTCCAATCAGAAACTTGCTGAGCGTCATGAAAAACCACTAAGTAAGTAAATTTTAGAACGTTTTGTGGCACATGGGAGGCACAGTGGTGTGCTGAAGTTGGCAATCGTGCAACGGGCGCAATGCAGACGGTGCAAAAACCCGGATGATGAGACGGAAAAACCGTATGGGCACGTTTTTGCACCACAACCCTGCACCTGTTGCATGAGTAGTAACTGAAATGCACCATTGCACCCCAAATCTTTCTCAAATTTACTTTAGTGGTGTTCAATGACACTCACCAAGTTTAGAACCAAATGTTTATTTTCACTAATTAAAAAGCTTATCAACAAATCTGAGATAATTACCCATCTTATCGTGACAATTATCCCCCTATATTATGTTCCCCTGGCCGTATGACTCACCTACGCAGACTGCATCAATGTAACTTTCACGACTTAAAAAAAAAAAAAAAAAAAAATTTAAAGACTAAGAAAAAAAAAATTGCTTGGCAATGGGAATCTAAACTCTTGCATTTGGTCAACCCCCTCTTTCCCCAGCATTTTCCATAGCATGCATACATAGCCATACTGACCAAGAAGTGCATCAACACTCCTAAATTATTATTATTACAGAGTGATAATTAGCTAGAACACTGACTTGAACTGCAATATCAAGATTCTGAGCCCTTTCCAAAATCTCTCAATTCCCTCAGTGACAAACTCTACCAAAACTTTAATGTAACACTAGCCCAGTTTTCATATCCTTGCATTCCAATTGGCTCACTCTGCATTTGGCTGAATAATAGTAAGAATTATTATTTATTCCGACTACTTGAGTCACGGGTTGGGGGGGTGGGGGTGAAAAAGGTAAACAAGTTTTACCTGATAAGGCCCCACCACTCTTGTACATTGCTCAGCACAGCTGAGCAATGTACAAGCAACTTTTATTAGGCTGTTGCAGTAAAAGCATTGTCATGGCCTAACCTTTCTGCACCTCATCACTTACGTTCTAAGCTTGCACCTCACAGAGAGAGGCCTGCATATGATGGTCCGTCTGCATCGGGCGACTCCATACACATGCGAAGGTGATCCAGTGTATTCTGGAAGTGCTTATTGATTTGGTCGCTTTCCTCGTTGGCTTCCAGCTGGGGGAGCTGCTCCCTGATCTTTCCAATAAGTTGACTAATAGTGTCAGCCTTGATCTGGAGAGAAATGCACACACAAAAGGGCAAACTCAGTCGTACGCAACCCACAGAGAATGATCAGTGCTAACAGTCAATTCCGTTGGGTGTAGCACATTTGCCCCGCGTGGAAAATCCCTGTCGCAAGAGCTCCATGTCATTAGCCCCAAGTCTGAAAGCCCCGGGCTCAATGACCCCATTTCATATTGCCCGTGTGCCAAAAGCCCTGTCCTCACTGTACCTGTCCCACATTCCTTTTGCGCGCTTTGACCGCCACTGTTTGGTGCAGTGGCGAACGGTCACTACGTTGCGTGTGTATCACCGAGGCCTGTGCTAACCTACCCGGCCCACCCGTTCACGCCACTTTGGGGCGACAGTCTGCAGCAGCTCTTTACAAAAATGTAAACAAGTCAGATGTGACGCTGAGAGGCACTTTTCATTATTATATATAGAAATTTTGTGCAACTATGTAGAGACTGGGGTAAAAAACTGAAAACAACTTTGAAAGACACATTGAGGTTCCGGAGCTTTTGAAAACGGGGCAAAAAATTAGACGTTTACAGATCTCTAACGCGAAATCAGAGCGCAGCTCTTGAGGAGGACAAGAAAGGGAGGGTATGGACGAGAGGGTATGCTCCTCCCCGTACCCTCTTTGCCTCCTCCTCTCCCAACCTTTCCCCCTCTCCCCCTCCTCTTCTTCCGCACCTGACGTCAATTTTCCCACTAAATCTAGGGGAGAAACTGAATTCGTTCATAGGTGACGTGACACCAAGTCAAGCGACGTCATTTTCCCCACGAAATTTAGTGGGGAGACTGAATTACTATTGAGGTCATGTGACAAATTTTTCCGCTAAATTTGCCAGGGAATTAAACTGCTGCAGAGGTAATGTGATGTCAATTTTCCCGCTAAATCTAGCGGACAAACTGAACTGGTTCGTAGGTGACGTGATACCAAGTCCTGCGACGTCATTTTCCCCGCTAAATTTAAGGGGGAAACTGAATTGGTGTCGAAGTCACGTGACGTCAATTTGCCTGCTAAACTTAGTGCGGTTACGCCGACGCCAATGGTGACACCGCGAAACCTGCAAACGGGCACCTAAGAGCTGCACTCTAAAAGAGCGGGGTGTTTGATGCTGCGCATTTGGCACGGGGCTTTTGACATCAGGTGCTTTCGTGCACCACTTAATTCCGTGCTGTGGCGGGACTACTTGCAAAGGCATGTCCCAAGAAGTAAATGTCCTGTGGCTATTCCAAAAGACAAAGCCACTCACCTGCTCGTTGCCCTTTTCATAAAAGTAAATGTAGTAGTTGAGCAGCTCGACAAACAGCTGAACTTGAACCGACGAGTCCATGCATTGCGTGGCAATGCGAAGTCCTTTCTTGAGGCACTCCACAACACGCTTGCTGTCGTGCATCTGAGGGTAAACACAGAATTCAATGTGGCATTTTTTCAACCACAAATGAGCATTTCAGTTAGTTAATACTAATCATAGTAATAGTTTATTCACCATACATATGGTGAGAGCAGGGGAAAAAAGCTGTCTGAGCAGCTTGACTGGTCCTGAGCCCCCTTGCAAAAACACAGCGGTGTCAAAAAACAGAAAAACAATGGATATACATATGTATATACACCATACATATACATACCCACATAAATGCACACGTCGACCAAATAAGGCAGTTTCCCGTCAAATCATTTGAAGTCCATAATCCGTGCGAAAAGTTTCTATTCCCGAAGAATTTCAATGATGAGTAGAATATGTTAATGCCCTTTTTCTAAGCGATGCCAAGCCTAATAAAATGCTATGCATATCCATGCATTTGTTTTTGTACAGGGTGTCACGAAAGAAAATTTACAGGGTTTTTTTCAGCGCAAAAACTAAACTAGGCATCGTCGAACGCTCATTCTCCGCCCAAAAGTAGTGCTAGAGGTCACAACTAGATGCCAAAGTTTCAGCCCGATCCGATGCCTTAATCAAAAGTTATAAGTGATTTTCTGAAAATTTCAATGGGAAAATGGCGGCCGACGGAGTTTTCGAATACATGGGGCTCTATGGCACCAGAAACCGAAAACGGGCAAAAATGGGCTCCATTTTTCCATTGAAATTTTCAGAAAATCACTTATAACTTTTGAATAAGGTATCGGATCGGGCTGAAACTTTGGCATCTGGTTGTGACCTCTAGCACTACCTTTGGGTGGAAAATGAGCTTTCAAGCGATGCCTAGTTTATTTTTGCAGTGAAAAAAACCCAGTAATTTTTTTTTTGTGACACCCTGTATTTAACGCTAAGCCTATATTCATATTGTTCATATATTTCCAAAACCCTCATTTTTTCAAGAATTTGCTTTGTGTGAAAGTTAAATGGTACGTTACAAACAAGCTTTAACACTTTTTTCTGTAGTAAAAATATTTTGTGTAATTTGGTTTAGTGGTAGTACCCCAGACCAGATGATAATAGTTCAAGTGAGATACAAATAATGTGTTATAGAGGAGTAATTCGATACTTGATGGAAGTATAATGATGTCGGTGTAATAAACCAATGATGCAGGCAAGCATAGAAATAATATGATCTATGTGTTCAGTCCAAGTCATACGAATTGAAAAAAACATTCCCAAAGTCTTAAACTTGCAGGCTATTTTGATGGGGGAAGAATGAAGGACTATATCACTGGTAAAGTCAACATCCCTGTTCTTAAAGGGGTACGGAAACATAAATTGAAATATTCAGATTTCGTTCGGAAATGAGTCAAGCATGACGGATAATAACTGTAAATGATAATCGCACGTTTTTATTTTGAAGGATTGGCTATATTTTTCGTTCCAAACGGTGCACTCGAGCAAGCGCTCGAGAGAAGCGAGCGGAGAGCGCGATGCGTCATGAGATATCCGGCGCAAACAAAAACAGAAAGAAAAGACTCCCCGCATTCGTGACGAAGCAAGGCAGGCGTGATTATGAGCTTTGCCCTTGGCGGCGTTGTCAGCGTTGTGGTGGTGTCAATAGCGTCAGCGCATTACAACCGAGCCGTCCGAAGTGCCCATAATGTGACGAGCGTGTGCCTGGCCCTAGGAGCACGTAGCTTCCACAACACTGTCAGCTTGGGGCTGAACAGGGTGGGGAAAGCAACTTTTGTTCGAGTTTTGAGCGACGGGCTAATCTTCTAGGGGGAGAATGGCTGTGTCCGGTTGCACGAACGAGGGTCCGAGAAAGAGGGGTGCCCTTCCTTTCCGTCTTCTTGGACCGCTTGGTACAACGCGCGATTTGTGAGTTCAGGAGGAAAGCTAAGAAGGAAAACGTTGAAATGCCAAAGAGCGGCGCTGCTCCGAAGGAATCTGCTACGTCACGACTACGTAGCAGTTTCCACAACGTTGCTAGACTACCTCCCAAATAGGCTCCGCATGCATCCACCAGGTGCACATTGAAGATCGTTTATTTAGCTTTAAAATTAGTTGTCTTGTGCTTTTTAACGGAAGACTAGTGTTCTTGAGGTTAGGGTGCAACATGCAACACATTAAAGCTCGAAAATGAGCTCTGAAATTTCGTTTCCCTACCCCTTTAAGGCTAAAAAACGTGGCTTTTGTTTTTGCTTTGTTTACTAAAAGAATATTTGAAGCAGACCAACTTTCTAGTTTTTTTTTTAGGATGTCATTTACTGTTTATGATGTCGTTGGAATTTTGAGCAGATAAAAAAATGCTAGTGCCATCAGCGTGAATGATAAATTTTACCTGCGTTGAAATGTTAATGATGTCATTTATGTATATGTTAAAGGGCAACTCCGCTCAATTCCGAAGATATCGGGACAATGAGTGATTTCACACTAAAAACTTTCCAGCCTTTCCACTCTGGTGAGGAAGGAAGACCAGTGGAGCTGTACAATGGAAACAGGCACGTAGCCAGGATTTTGTTTCGGGGGGGGGGGCCCGCCCATGACAAAATGCTGTATGAGGGGGAGGGGGGAGAGGAGGTCCCAGCAAAATGGAAGATTTGGGGGGGGGGGGGGGGGGGAAGGGGGGGAGCCGGGCTCCATGGGCCCCCCCTGGCTACGTGCCTGAATGCAAAGTAATGGCCGGCCGCAAGTCGGCAAGCCAGAGTGGAGAGGCTGCCGCCATCTTTGAGCGACGGCGGCAACCAGATACGTGGCTTGCCACCATCGCTCATAGATGGCGGGAGGTGTCCAGAGTTCGATGTCTTCATTTCTTTGCGGGGCACACGATGCAAGCGTGCAATGTGCAAGAGTCATCTGCAATGCACTCTTCACCACGTTTTGGTGTCTACGACATTCGACGACGTCTACAAAACTGCAGCATAAGCCTGCCATGTAGTGTCCGTAGTGTGAACGAAACTCCAAGAGACAATAGTCACAAACGGTGAAGCAATGATAACGCCGGTGTTGACGCAGGAGACGGCGGTAATGGCAGGACCACGGCGGAACGGCCAGACGGCTCCCAAGAAGCACGCTGCGCAGGCGGGTTACGCCAATCACGTGGACACCACCGAGCACCGAGAGGAAACGCTGCTGAAGTCACCCGTTACGCTTGTCAGGAGAAGTAAAAATAAGCAAAAAGGTGCAATGGTGATGACGTTTAGCTCAATGTTGGCTAAGCCCATGCCGTAGCCTTGACTGTGCGTTTAGACAGAACTAAATCGTAATATGTGACGTATGGTCTTGCTAGACGATACTGAAGAGGACTGCATTGTTTTCTCAAAAACAGAAATGAAGCAGAGTAGCCCTTTAAAAAGCAACGGTCCGAGAATACTACCCTGTGGTATGCCAGATTTTATAGGTTTTATATCGGCGATGCGACCATTAATATAGATATACTGACACCGGTTGTCTAGTTAGGACCTCAGGAGAAGTGCCGCATGTCCTCTAATGCCGTAAATATAAAGTTCCTGAAGGAGCATGTCATGATTAATAAAATCAAATGCTTTGGTTAAATGAACAGCCGGTGACAGGTCAAAAACGAAGTGGAAGCTCCTCCCACCTCTTTCCACTTTAGTAGAGCGAACGCTGGAGAGGAGGCAACCTCTTCTACACCATTGGCTATGTTTTTTTCTTCAAGGTTACGTAAAATATATTCTTTTTGGTCCACGAAACTTAGCTCATAGTCAAATGAGTAGAAGCTGTATGGATTTTTCTGCTGCCCAGATGCTAAAGCTGTTGTACCCCTCCTTATGAAAACAAAAAGCTTTAAGGCTCCAGCTAGTCAGCCTGCAACTCCTGAGGTTATAGGAACATTATCTGATAACCCCTCCACCCTTGCACTTTTGGCCCTTTTTGCCATTCTTTGCATTACTGATCACCAGGTACATACTCCAGAAAATAATTCTTGGAGGACCTCCCCTGTCTGCTTCAGGCAACATGAGGGTGTAGCACTATTCTAGCGTTTTAAGAAATCGCGACCCTAGAGCTAAGGCATAAAGACACCTTTAAAAAATTTTAAGTTGGTTTGTGATTTTGTACACTAAGTAGCAACAAGCCAATCACAATCTCCTCCTAGGAATTGTTAATACCATCCTGCTCTTACATGACATACACAATCAACCACTAGTTGCACAGGCAGTGCCCACAGGAGATTCAGATCTCCAACATGCCAACAGCCGACTTGTTAGAAAGCACTTTCATTGCAAAATTCCAGACGAGTTTGTAAAGAGGCAGAAAGTACCTCCTCGCCACCAGTTTCCTGT
The DNA here is from genome assembly GCF_016920785.2 of Ixodes scapularis. NCBI lineage: Eukaryota > Metazoa > Arthropoda > Arachnida > Ixodida > Ixodidae > Ixodes > Ixodes scapularis. Next base: position 45,747,087 of record NW_024609884.1, read on the forward strand.
GTCTTGCCAGACCAGAAGAGATGTGAACAGAGGCCAACCCCACGGCACTGGTCAGGCTTCTTGAGCAGCTTGGACGCTGCCAGAGCACACTGGGTGCGCAGCGGCTCGTGGTTCTCCTCTCCAAAACAGCTTGTCTGCTCGATCGTGCCCATGATCAAGGTGATTGCCGACAGTTGCGCTTTGCTGTCCGAGATCTCGTCCTCATACAGTGAAAAGGCCTGCATCACACAGTGCAAGTGCAACAGCACTCTCAGGTTGGCTATAATGCCGTGGCAGAGAAATGAGTGTTCCTCAGGTAAATCCTTCAGCAAGAACCCCAGGCTGCTTAAGTCTCTGCTAAACCAAAAAGTAGGGGTGTGAAAATATCAGAAATTTTGAATACTTTGCAAAAAGTGCTTGCTGTTCTATTCGATTCACTCTTTCACTGTTTGAAGTATATTCAAGTTCTTCGAATATTCGAAAACTATGAATAACGCGAACTAGCCAATAAGTCTCAACTCGCGGTCGGGTTCCCGGTTTGTTTTTGGACTGTGCATGCAGTATGGTTTCGAGCTTGGCAAACCCAAAAAGCCAAGCTAAGTGAAAGTTATTTGCACGCGGTAGTGCAATCTGGTCCTTCGCTTGCTGTGATGTCTGGATTGTGGGGTTGGCGAAGTAGTCGTGGTGCAAACATGACTGGAGCCATCTCTGCTATAGATTTGACAAAGGAGTATGATTTGCAACGGCACATGCATCGTCATGAGCGCAAACTGGATTCAGGATATGAATTTACAGCTGACATCGGCTACTGGTGGTATCTGTTACATTGGTTACTGTGGTTGTCGTATGGATCTAGCTGCTCATGTTATTTTTAGATCTATTTTCCGGTTGGTCAGTCTTCCAATATTTGTTTTGTTATTTCTACCCATTTTCACTGGTGAAAGTGACAGACTTGCTCCCTCGGCCGAAAAAAAAATGTATTCTTATTTTATAGCTTCTCTGTGGCGTCCTATCTCAGCAGAACCATTGCACACGGAAAGATTGCGCAAGATCAGCGCGGCTGCAAGGCGCTATCTCCGACTGTTGTGGCCTGCCGACCCCCCCACGTGTACTTCAGTTTACGTTCACGTGGTTGCGTTCACCCGCGTAGAGAGAGATTGCACAAGGTCAGTGCAGCTGCGCGTTCGACGCAATCTCCGATTCTGTTGTGGCTTGCCAACCTGCCTCCGCTAGTGTACTTTCATATACGTTCTGGTAACTTCACTTCTTGAATGGTGTTTTACTGAGTGACCTTTTATTTTTTCTGCTTTTCATCTATCACATGTGTGTCATTTTTCTTAGTGCAATAAATTTAACCTTTTCATAATTATGTTTGTTGGAAAAAAAAAAAAAAAAATTCCCATCGTGTTTTAATAGAGTATTCTTGTTTAATTCACATCAAATAGAAAAAAAAAATTCTATTAGAAAAGATTCATATTAGAAAGTATTCATATTAGAAAATATTCGGTTTGATTTGATTCATAACTTTACTATCCAACTCGATTCGCCTCGAACGATTTTGATATTTGCACACCTTTACCAAAAAGACATTGCAACCAGCTAGAACCTGCCCTGATAAAACAAAAGTCAGGTGCTCAAGGTCACAGGGTAACTGAAGGTGATTCGACTACCAAAGATGTAAACTGCACACTGCTGTCCATAGAAATGTACAATCATTCATTGTTCACATTTACCTGATGTGGCATAAAACAGACAGCAAAAGTACCAGCGTGCTAGATTATCCACTAATACACTATGACATTACAATCTCGTGCACCAAGTAGGAGTGCTCGGCTCCTCAGTGACGAGAATGCAAGTAAACTGCAATTTGCACCAACAGTTGAGAGGCACACACAGATTATGCAGAGTAAACCAAAACATAAAACTTAAACCATAAATACATATAGCCTTTTCAAACTTTTACAAGAAAATGGAAATGAATTGGACATAATATGCACTGATGCATAGTATAGTCAACCTTAATATAATATATTTTACAAGTTTAAGAATTCAACTTTGTAGTTCATTGAATACAAGCCATATGTCGTAAAAAAGTTGGGCACCTGAGAGATGAATTCATAGGCCACAGTTTCAAAGAGAGAAAACTTGATTTGTCCAGCGACCAAGGCTCCTTGGAGAAAAAGGCGCAGAGGCAGCTCAGCCATTTCACATTTGATGAGGGTACTGATCGTCTGATGGCAAAACTTGAATATTTTGTTGACCTTCTTCTCCCACTTGTCATCCTGCATTCATGCAAATCATTATGTCAGATACACGTCTGGGATGTCATTTCAGAGTGATCTGCATAATTTATTTTGCGAAGCAATTTTTCCTTCTTATTTTTTTGTTATACTGAGACATGCATGTTCGAAACTGAAACCTGATATTGATTCTGCTGGCAAGTATTGTGCTCCCAATAGCAGAATCTTTAGTGTGCATGTGAGAATTGTGCTCTCTTCCTGTAGCTATTGGAACAGAGCAACTGCAAAAAGTGTGATAGCTAAATTATGCAAGCATCTTCACTGAGGCAAACCATAACAGGCAGTCTGTTTGACTGAAGATAACCCCTTGCTGCACAATACAATATTCAAAGTTCATTTACATGATTCAAAACATTGATTCTAAGCACTACTTTTGACAAAAATCTTGCCAGCAAATACAAGTGTACCACACTTTGAATGGAAGCACAAGAGCCACTAAATGAGCTACGCTTCGAGTATCGGCACTCCATTCCCCAATCTGCTAGTGGGCGCCGCCATCTTGATGCTTAGTGCAGAGCAAATGCAGCTGTCGATCGTCACAATTTAAAAATGCGACTTTCTCAGCTTTAGATAGGCTGCTAGGAAGATCAGGTGATATTATTTTGCTCTGTCACGAACTGTTTGAACATTTCTAGAGGGCAGAAAAGCATTTTCTGTGACTTAAAGATAACACTTCAGATAAGTGGCAACCACAATTTTAAGCACCAAGAAGGTTGAAGTGTCGTTACTCTGAAGCGCAGCTTTATTAGTAGCTCTAGGGAGCATGTTTGCTTGAATGCCACCACCCTTAAAACACACAAAAAAAAGTGAAAAATTGAGGGGGAGGGGAAGGGGGTTCCTTTGAAGCGACACTTCAGATAAGTGGCAACCACAATTTTAAGCACCAAGAAGGTTGAAGTGTCGTTACTCTGAAGCGCATACATGAAGCGCAGCTTTATTAGTAGCTCTAGGGAGCATGTTTGCTTGAATGCCACCACTCTAAAACACACAAAAAAAAGTGAAAAATTGAGGGGGAGGGGGAGGGGAAGGGGGTTCCTTTGAAGCGACACTTCAGATAAGTGGCAACCACAATTTTAAGCACCAAGAAGGTTGAAGTGTCGTTACTCTGAAGCGCAGCTTTATTAGTAGCTCTAGGGAGCATGTTTTCTTGAATGCCACCACTCTAAAACACACACAAAAAAAGTGAAAAATTGAGGGGGAGGGGAAGGGGGTTCCTTTGAAGCTTTCATAAATATACCTACCGTAAAATACCGGGCAAGCGTCCACTCAAAAGTTAACAGATAATCGCGAAAAAATGGGGGATGGGCGCTTGTCCAGTCATCAATTTTACATATAAATGTACTGTGCATATTTTCTCAGATCTCAGAAATTTGGATATGGGCGCTTAATGTGGAATGGGCGGATGCACGGTATTCTGCGGCATCTGTAGTGAAAAACTGCATCTATTGAACTTATGAAGTGTGCTTCCAAAGAGACAAAATGAGCTTATTAACACACAGCAGTAATGTAGTCTTGCTCACCTGATCACACAGAGAATGGTACTTGAAAGCCAGCTGGTACGACTGGAACACAAGCGGAGGCAAGGTGTAGCGGATACGCTTGTTGCCTCCATTGCCAAAGTGCTTCCTGGCTGTCATCACGATCTGCAGATTCAAAAGACAACAGTATTGCACCAACAACTTCCTGGCACAACACATGCTCCCAGTGAGCACAAACACCAGGGGCTGGAGGGCTCCACTGACCAGGTACTGCTGGTCCGCAGAGTCAGCCACCATGAGGTTGGCGAAGCGCCCCACCAGCACCTGCTCTTCCAAGAAGTCCTCTGGGTCTTCCTCTTCGTCTGGCTGGTCCGGTTGGTCTTGAACCAAGGGACTGATCAAGGTGAGCACCTGGTCCACCTGTGGCACACAACCCATCCCACTGCCGCACCGTGCCATCGACATCCCTCAAATGTCTCCGCAAAAGCAGCCAGGGGCCCAATCTTGCCAGTCCCAGTCTGTTGAACGCTTACAAGTATTGCCAAGCCATAGGTGCCGTGTATGAATCAGCCCGATAGGAGCCTGACATCTAAATGTCAGCCAATGGCAAGAGCTACAGTAAACTGCTTCGGAAGCTAAATCCACCTGCGACAAACCTTTTGCAGCAAACACATTTTTGTAAAAATAAGACACAGCAATTTTGGACTACAACTGCTGCCTCAGCTAATTGCTCAAAGTCCAGAAAGCTTGAAATCACTCCCCCTGATGCTGAGAAGGGACAGCTCACCTGCTCTGGAGTTCGGATGAGTGTGTCGTTCTCAAGGGCGCTGTTAACGAGGAAGCAGGCCATCACTTTGCGGCCCCGGAAGTCACAAAGCTGCAGAAGGCTTCCAAAGTGACTAAGTTGCAGCAGAGTGAGGAGATCATTGTACGACTGCACCGGAATCTTCAGAAGTCGCACCAGTTCTTTGCCCACAGGTTTCAAGAACTCAACCCTGCAAAGGGTAAAAACGGCTGCTGCATGATTCTCACTACAGCAACAATGGCCAATAAACAAGGAGAAAAAGGTGGTTAATCACCGGTAGAAAAACAAAGCCCGAATACGAGAGCTGCTTTAAGGATGTATATACCTGGTTATGCCCATCTTTGTGAAGATTTCTTCAGTTGTTTGGAGCACTTTGTCGACATAGTCCACCCTTTCTCGGTAGCACTTGAGGGCCAGATGAAGCAGTGACACTTGCAGGGACACTATATCTTCAGCAGGCATGTCCTGTCTTGTCTTTAGGAACAAAGAGAAAGAAATTGCATGAGCAAAATTACTTTTACACCTAGATGCACCATTCCGATATCCAATAAATCAGAATGACAAAATTTGAGACTGAAGAAAACCAAAGGCACTAATTATATCTGCTCCTATAAACAAATACAAATCAAGCAGTATTTTATAATACAGGTGGGATGGTTTTCAGTGCTGGATTTTGTCAAAATCAATAAATACAAATTGGCTCTTTTTTCCCTAAAATTTATGGAAAAATTTAGGCCACATAATAAAACCGGAGACATAAAAATAAAAAGGATGTACACAATGGTGTTGTGTATGTTCTTTTTGTTTCAGTGTCTCGGGTTTTATTATGCTGCCTAATATTCACCAGCTCACCTGAGCCCTCAATCTCAAAATTTAGCTTTCGTAATTTTATTTCCATTTTTGGGGTATTGATATCTATACTCATTTTCACCTCAAGAACCATAGTAAAAAAAAAAGTACAGCTTCTTGCGGCGCATTACTAATTTTCCCCTTTATGTGGAGTATTAAGATATGTGTAGGTGCATTTTAGATTATATATTTGTTATCTCATCAAGACGTGCAGGTTCCAAGCGCCCAAAGCATCGCTTCTTCCTCCGACTGCCAAATCTTGTAAGGACTACTTCGAGCGGCGTATGAATAATGCACAAAACATGCTTTTTTCTTGAGGTGAAAACGAGTATACACATCCGTCACAAAATAAAGGTAACAAAAAAAAAAAAAAATCTTTTGGCCCGAGATTATTGCATATGTAACTTTATCTTTCGTTTTTTTGGGTTCCGATTGTGTGCATATTTCTTATTTTGATTTTCTCCACACATATTAGCCATCCACAATTTTACATTGCCTAGCCTCATTCATGACCTTGTTGGGTGAAGAACATTTTTGTCAGTTTGATAGAGACTACCGTAAAATCCCGTAAGGGTGCCCACCCAAAATGGAGATACTGTAAAACCCTTAATGTTCGCGAGCCCTCAATTTTCACGAATTTCACGAATTGAAGAATTTGCAAAATTTAAGCGCGCGAAAATTTCGGTCCTTTAGATTTTCAATGCAGGCGTCTGGAATTCATGAAATTTAGTGGTCGCGAATCCGCGACCACTAAATTCAGCCGCGAAAATAAAGGGTTTTACAGTAAATGATGAAAAACACGAGGTCCTTGGGGATGAGACAGCTAAACTTCATAGAACTTAAAGGAGTCATGAAATGATTTTGCAACTTTTTCCTTTTTAGCTTTCCTCCTCAACTCACAAATCGCGCAATGCACCAAACAGTTCAAGAAGACGGAAAGGAGGGACTCCCCTCTTGCTTGGACCCTCGTTTGTGTACCCGGACACCGCCATTCTCTCCCTAGAAGATTAGCCCGTCGCTCAAAATTCGAAAAAAAGTTGCTTTCCCCACCCCGTTCACCCCTAAGCCGACAGTGTTGTGGAAGCTACGTGCTCGTTGGGTCAGCCACACTTTTGCCACATGATCACGCTCCCTCGCTTATACCCACGAGCAGAGATTGAGTTCAGGTGATGAAAGGGAGGTGGCTGATTGGTCCGGCAAGCGCATAGCTTTCAGCGCACTGTCAGCTATGGGGTGAAGGGAATAAGTGGAACCGGTGTTGTGCGAAGCGTGTTTGGACCGGGTGTCGCAGTTTGGGTACCGTGGATGCATCACAGTGAAAAGGCAGAGCTTTCACGGAAGGAGCTATGAAATAGTCCGCTTTGTTTTCAACTTTTCGTATAGAAAATCAGGCCCTTTTTACCTCCTAAGTTCTTTCTTTTGGCCCACCAAACGATATGCTAATAGAAAATACCAATCACAATTCATTTATCCCAGCCCAAAACTCGTTTCATGACCCCTTAAATGATAAACACAGGTGCACCTGCTACAAACCATGTGACACGGGAACTGATATCACGGACACGGCAAATGAGCCTTTCACAACGCGATAAACACACAAGAATTCACTACTAACTCCTGTGTCACAGGAAAGGATACCACGGATTGCGGATGCAACAGATTCGTGTCTCACGGAGGGATAGACATGCAGAAACTGGCTACAAACTTGCGTGCCACAGAAACCGATGTCGCGCGCACGGATTGCAGACAAAGAACGCGGGAACTCGCTACGAACTCGCATGTCACAGGAACCGATATTGCACGTTCAGATTGCGGACAAAAACGTGGGAATCCGCTAAGAATTTGCTTGTCACACACATACCGTTACCACAGATAGCACAATTAATGTGATTCCTGTCGACATTATGTAATGTCCGACAGGTGGGCGATGTTTCTAAATTTTGATGTTACGGATATTTAGCCAGAAAAACGGGATGGACAATCTCTTGCAGGAGGACGCCCTTACGGGATTTTACGGTACTTGACTAAAGTATGTAGGGATAATATTGCACTTTAATATATGGGAATAAAAACAATGAATCTGTACTGACCAAATCAAGACACTGTTCGGGATTTGAATTGGCTTTGAACTTTTGTCACAGCTGTAGAAGGTGCTCCATTTTAAAACTTTTGCACAGCTGAAGTACCATAAAAGCTGCATGCATGTGCAAGTAGATTAGCCCTTTGAATTTTAATGAAAAAACTACTACTGGTGATGAGTGTGGTTCTTCACATTGCAAACTACAGTTTTTACGATTCATTTCGAGTGCTCCTTTCTCTCAGCACTATTTTTCCGTGATCACAACCTTCTTTGGCACCCTTGATGAATGATACACAGTGCTTAGCTCTGAAGTGAGACAACTTGTGGTTTCAGAGAGAAATCAAGTTTAACTGAAATTTTTTAATCCTCCCCTATGTGTATTTCTTGGGTGAAAGCAAGTTTCTCCTGAAAACATCCAACCCCAACTCTAGTCATTTAGAAATAGAGGACAAAAATTTTCTACAAGAACCTAATCATGAGATCTCTGACCTTATTTCTTCAGTCTTCAAAACTCTGGTTTTGAAGACTGTGAAGACACCATCCAGGCATTATCAGACATGATAAGCTTGTGCTGAAGGATTCGGGTCAGAAAAGATGAGCTGTCACATTTTTTATCAGTGACTGTAGGTAAAGGTCTAAGCACTCCTTCCATCGTCACCCATTTGATACAATGAAAGGCTGGCGTTTTAGACCAATTTAATCCAATCATTTTCTGTAAGCTTGTTGCTATAGTAACACAAGTGCTACATAAAAATGTTACTGAAAATGAAACTACATGTGGTCTATCTTACCTGTATTACTTGTGCCACCTGGTCAGAAAATATGTCAAATAGCTTTATGTCACTTGGAATGCCTGGTCCATCCTCCTTCATTGCATATGACGCTAACCTGGTAACAAACCAATTGCAGAATTACGATCCCGACACCCATGCTTCAAGGACACTTTAACCCCTCCCACGGCGAAGTCAAATTTAGCCCTAAAGTTTACTATTTTTGATTACATTATCAATTTTCAAATATATGTGCACCAGTATCGAGTGCCAACAGCATGTGCATATAAAGTACCGTATTTACTCGCACAATCAACGCACTCGCGTAATGAACGCACCCTCCAAGTCGGCTCTCAAAATTTCGACTTTTTTTTTCACTAGCGTAATAAACGCACCCCCAACTGGACGTCAAAATTTTGACCCCCTCCCCCCACGCGCGCGAAATGAACGCACTTTTCTATCCTGGTGCAGCGAGGTCGCGAATGCATGGGCAGGGTGGGCGAACAAAACGCCTTGCAAAAGGCGTTAAAAAATTCCCAAAGATCCAACGGAAGCAAGAAAAAAAAAACATGGAGAGGAGCTTTTTTTTTTTTTTTTTTTTTGCACAGCGCAGCCTGGATTTTGCGTTCGCGCGCCGCCGCGCGCAAGGAGGTAAGAAAGAGAAGCGCTCTAAGCGAACGAAACAGCTTGCAAAAGGCGGCGAAAACAAAAAAAAAAAAACAAAAAAACACGGAACTAAGAGAAAACAAAAGCAAAGAAGAGCTTTTTCTTGTTTTTTTTTTTTGCACAGCGCAGTTTGGTTGCGGGGGGTCGCGCGCCGCGCGCAAGGAGGTAAGGAAGAGAAGCAGAGAAGCCCTCTAGCAAACAAAACAGCCTGCGAAAAACAAAAAAAAAAAAAAAAAAAAACGACGGAATTGAGAAATCAACAAAAGAAAAAGAGAAGCTTTTTTTCTTAGTTTTTTTTTCTTTTCTTTTTTTTTTTGTACAGCGCAGTTTGGTTACGGGGGTCGTGCGTCGCGCGCAAGGAGATAAGAAAGATAAGCGGAGAGCCCACGCCTAAGCAACGCCTAAGCAAACAAAACAGCTTGCGAAAAACGGCATTTTTTTTTTTCACAGCTTAGTTTGGTTACGGGGTCGGGCGCCGCACGCAAAGAGATAAGAAGTTACTTCGATTTTCAGGATAAAATGTCTGTTCATTATGCGAGTAAATACGGGCGCAAAAATTTTACTTCGCGTAATGAACGCCCCCCCCCCCCCCCCCCCCCCCCCGAAGTTTGCATCGATTTTTCGGGAAAAAAAGTGCGTTCATTCTGCGAGTAAATACGGTATGTAACAACTAGAGATGCTGCAACCCTTTTTCGCAACCAAGGTTTTAAGGTCAAACCAAGGGGTTCAAACTTTTAATTATGTTAACAAATTTTATGATTTTCAAAGTTCCAAATATTTTGTGCTAAGAAATTTGACTATTTTCTAACTATTGAAATTGTCACGCTAAGAAATCTGACAATATTCTAACTTGTGAACCTACAAAGTTAGAAAGTTTGACGAACTTCAAAGGAACTTTGCCCCGAAGGTTTAAGGTAACAAATATAAATAAAACAAAAACACAAATGAAAATATTGCACTAAAGCTTACTTAGGTAAGTGCTAGCTTGATTATTGGCCCTAGGTGGTGCCACCAATGACTTGCTTTGGGGTGGCCTCAGCCTCATACCAGGGTGTTCTTGCGACATTCCCACAGAGCCTCCCCATGTAAAGCGCCATAGATTCCCCCCCGACGCAATGTGTGGGCCAATGGAGCCCTCGTCTACAGGCTTAAAATCTGACCAAGACACTTTGCTGGGGTGTCATTCATAACCTTTGTTTCTATACGTGATCCCTATATTTCTTGTTTACACAGCTCAGTCACTTTACCAGGATCAGGGAAAGGCACACAGAGAGGATGACGCTGACACGTGACAGCAAACGCTCGGTCGGTGCGAGCTAAATTATCATTTGTTAAATGGCAATGAGGTAGCCAGCTACAGTCTAGTGTGGCCAATATCTCCAGTTATTTTATTATTTATCGAAGGAGATAAGTGAGAGAAACTGAGCATGTGGTGAACATAGTGCACGAATGCTAGTGACCTGTTGAGCTGCATTTTTGGGGGCAAGGGGTCCCCCAGATTAGTCTGGTGGAATGTTCGTCAACCTTGGACCGTGTCGAGTGCATGCCCGTGTCCAGCATTTTTTATATCCTGAGGACCATTTCAACAGTAATAAACACCCGCAACAACTAAAAACTTAAGGGGAAGTGAAATTTCTTGCCCAAGTGCCTTTAGGTGCTGCATCGTCTTGTACATTTTGTTGTTTCGTGTTAGCATCGTATCTACATTTTAGGTAGTGTTCGATCGGAGTGCTGCCAGTTTGCAAAGAGGTAGGAAGGTCGTACACCAGACTGCTTCGAGACTCTCTGGTGAATTGTCCAACACTCGCTTCACGAGTTACAATAAATAATGAATAAACGAGAACCATAGTACTGAGGAAGTAGTAGGAAGGAGTCTTTATGGCATTGGTTCTCAACCACGTATGTTTAGGGGCCCCTTTCGGATCGGCGGAAGTGATGGAGGACCCCATCCCGCAGGGGAAGGGAGCTTTATCGAATGATGGCAATGACAAACGGATAAATGAAGAAAATTAAATGCATGCAAACCAACTTCGTAGCCCTAAAAACAGAAAATAATCCACCCCACTCACTCAGTGCACATGGTTTCGTCTACTGTAAATAACTTAATGTTCGCGAGGACCTAATTTTCGCAAATTCCACGAATCACCTGAAATGCGTGAAAAATAGGTCCCGCGAACAATGCCGGTAAAATGTAAAAACATGGAAATCTATATTGAGATCCCACCGCGTCGCGAAAATTAGAGCCCGCGAATTATTCCAGAACTTCAGCTTTAATCTAAAGCACGAAATATTGAGCCCGCGAAAAATACGTCATTTACAGTATTTAGTTTTGTGGGGCAGCCAACATCAATCAAAGCGAGTTTTAGTGCTCAACTCAGCTGATGGTCTAAGGCTTCGGCGACCCCAAGAAAGCATTCAGGGACCCCAAAGGGTCCGCAGACCCCCATGTAAAAACCACTGTTTTATGGCATACAAAACTTTTTTAATGCTTTTGGTCAAAATTGGTTGCACTTTTTGCAATTCTTCAAGATGAATTAGTAAAAATTTTATTAACAACAGCGGAATTCAATCTCCATCCATGAGATTCGAAGACTTCAAATTTCCCAAACCTAAACTTGAAAGAAATTAAAAAATTTAATTTTTTGCTTAGAAATAATGGAAACAGCGCGCAAACGACAAGGACGGGAGGAAAAGGAGTACACAGGACGAGCGCTGAAACTCCTTTTCCTCCCGTCCTTGTCGTTTGCGCGCTGTTTCCATTATTTCTAAGCATGAACCAACTCGCCCACATCGCTACTCTGATTAATTTTTTGCACAGGATTCTTAAAGGAATTCAAAACCTTTGAAGCCATACTATCGAAAACCTCAACACAACTTAAAAAATGCCACAAACTTTCTAATAGTGCATTCGATCTGAAGGTCAAACCAAATACACACAGTGATACTCTAAATGTAGTTAGTATTTGAAAGTTTAAATATTTTCAGATGTCTAGTTCATTTTGTAACACCTGGTTTCAATGTTCTAAATAATGGTCACAAGTGAAAAACGCTGACCAAAAAACTTGTTACTATAATCAAAAAAAGGAAACATTTCCTGATAATTACAAGTTGGCACTAATTCTTTGCAAGCAAGCAACTTTGCAAGTAACAACCTCGGTTTTCTGCAAGGAAGATATTCCTCTTAGTGTTCCCCCTCTCCTAAGCTGCAAGGGGAGCCAAGTTGGAGCACAAAAGTGGAAACTGCAAAGTGTACGTCGCCCTTTGATCGACTTCAGGCCTGTAAGCTTTTTTCATTCCCAAATATGTCTAATAATCTGAAATAAATGAAAATAATATTTGGATATCTCTATCAAAACCTGAAGTTTCGGAACAGTATATATGAGCGAAGAAATAAGATTCTGATATATACGAATTTTAAGCTTTCACATGATAGACTGTCATAGAAAAGTTTGACAGAACCTTGTATTTATAGTTGTTTTATTGCTCCCTCCTCTCAACAGGAAGAGTAGTATCTTGTTACCACCCAGAGTGAATTTACCCAGTCTATACCGACCAAGACTATAAATCCAGAACGGGGAAAATGACTGACGACTCGGCTCAATCTCTTCTTCGGGTTCACCAATCTCTCAAGAAGGCTATGAAACGTAATTCACCAGGCTCACCAACATAACAGACAACACAGGGATGGACACCTACGATCACTCAATAACTAAGTGTAACATAAAAATATCCACCTACCTGTCAATCAGGGAAATGATGATGTTCTTGACATTCACTTGCTGCCGTAGCTCGGCACAGGCCTTGAGAAAGCTGCTTAGGGTTTGCAAGTGAAACTCGTCTGGGAAAACTTGAATGATGCACTCCATAAGGTACTCTTGGGCAATGGCATCCCTGCAGCTCACGACTTGCTCCAGGATGCCAGGAAGGACCACCTTGTGAAACAACAAACAATAAAGCTACAACTTCAAAGGAGATTACTTATAGTATCTGAGCCCAATAGTTAATTACGTCAGTGGAGGCTGAAAGTTTCCTTTCATAGCTACTTGACTGACAAGCTAACTATTTTTAGCTAAAGTCTGCAAAGCACCTGGGAGGAACTTTTCAGATGCTACATGCTTGTAAGCATGGCCCTGAACTACAAGAGGCGTCCCAAAAGTTCTTAACCTGACCCAGAAGAAGGCGACAGAGGTGAATGAACTATGTTACTTTTTGACATAGTCCCCTTTGAGGCCCACACACTTAGCCAAATGATGGTCCAGTGCTTAAGGGGAAAAAATTGAAAGTTTGGTCCTCCAAAAAGCGTGACACAGCATCAATGACGCCCTCCTCACCGAAAAAGCAAAGACCAGAAAGTTTATTTTTCAGCTGGAGGAAGAGAAGGAAATCTGATGGGGCAAGATTTGGAGAAAATGGCATATGGTTGAATGACCACAGAGAAGCCGCAGGAGTGGTTGGCAGCGATCACCACAACAGCGCAGTGTGAGGGTGCCTTCTCCTGAAGGAACAGCACCCCTTTTGAACACACCGTGACTTTTGGCCTTGATGGCATCCCGCAAGCAATAAATCAAGGTTTTATAGTAGTTCCCGGTGATGCTGTGCCCTTTCTGAAGGTATCACTAAGCAGCACACCCTCCGAATTTCATAAAACCATGGTCATCACCTTGCCTGTGGATGAAACAGACCGAGCCTCCTTTGGCCGTGGAGAGGAGAGGTATTTTTACTGTTTAGACTGGGCTTTGCTGTCGGGTTGGAAGTGCTGAACCTAGGTGGGGCACAGAAGCCTGAGAGACCTGAGCTGACCAGCTCGAGATTGCCTCTGGATGAGGTGTAGTAGGTGTGTGTTTGGTCACGCGAGAGCAATCTTGGAACCCATCTGGCAGAAGACTTGTGAATGCAAAGGTGTTGGGTCAAGATCCGATGAACTGTGGTTTTGGAGATACCTGTGACCTGCGCAATGGTCCAGATTTTTACTTGGGGATCTGCCATTACCTCATCGTGCACACGGTCAATGTTTTCTTGCATGGTCACTTCCGCAGGTCTGTCAAAGTAAGGGTCACCTTCGAAGCACTCCCACCCTTGACTGAATTTTTCAGCCCACTTCTTCACCGTGCTGTGGGATGGGACGTCCTGTGCTTACATCACCACCATGCCTTCGTGGATGCCTGCCAGAATTAGGGCCTAGCTTGCAAGACAAATATTCAATCCCCGAACATGTCTTCACTTTCTTCATTTTAGCTTGACTGTGAGGACTGTCACGTGTTGGCGGCCGCCGCAAAAAAACGGTATTGTGCACATGCGCCATTTTTGATGTTGCAAATCTTAAGAAGTGCCCATGTGTTATAGGTAATAAAATTTTGTGTCTGTGCTCACATTCCTTCCGTGTCAGACCGAGAACTTTCGGGACGTCCCTCGTAGATGCTGGAAACAAGACATCCTCCAACCAGGATACTCAGCGCTCGGAGCTGAGAAATAACCAGTTACAAGAAAGCTAACTCCTCCCATTAATTACTCTTTGTATTTGTCCTTCCTTTCTTTCCCCCCCCCCCCCTCCTTTCCCTTCCCTGTTTTCAATGTTAAAAGACTGTAAAGCTATGAACTGCTTGCATAATTCTGTTCTGTTCCCATGGAGTTCATGTGCCCAAAGAGAATGAGTAGCATGCTGAATTCACAAGAAGGTCAGACATGGTAGCAAAGAAATGCAAGGATCACCTTTTTGTAGCGGTCCATATCAACAGCATCCAGCTGTGACAAACGCACCAAGTTGGTGCCGACAAGTAAGCGCAGTTCCTGGCGCTCTTTCTCTCGTCGATCGCGGTCTCGCGAATGGCCCTGGTGCTGCATCCGCACCCACAGCTTGTTCATCTCGCCAAAGTTGAGCAGCACAAAATCCACAGAGTCCTTCACTGTCCCGCTCACATCGCTTTCCCTGCACAATATCATGACTAATGCTTAGTTACATTGTCAAGAGAACCACTACCAAATAAGAAGGCACACATGAGGCATGTCACAGTTGATTGGCCCTAACTTGTTAGCACACAGAAACTACACTGCTGGCAGCTGAAATGTTTCAATTCCCGGCAATTCAGATCTCTATGATCATGAGCTCAATACAAAAAAGCAATTTGTGAGGGTTCCAACAACAACCCAGAAATTCAATAGTCCAGCCTACACATTTACATTAGTGTCCCCAATGCCTAAATTTGTACCATGGCATGGGCTCTTCAAATAAGCAAATCTAGGCCACTTAGGGTCAAGCCACTGCTAGCCACTTACAAAGTCATCTAACACACATGACTACGGCTCTTCACAACAGACAATTCTACTAAAGTGAGCTTGTTAAGAATGTTGAAGAAAACTAAACATCTGGAGGGCGGCCCTTATACTCTGGGTCACTGGGGTGGCAACACGTATTTGGGCCACTGTACTCTAGTCGAGGGAAAGAGGAGAAAGAAAGAGTCAATGAAAGAAAAACAAATGAATAAACTCACACTTGTATGCAATCACACATAACAACAGAAGGCATGAAAATGATGGGATTGGCAGATTAAAAAAGGAGGCTGAATAAAAGGAGGAACCAAGGGAAATGGGAAGCCAGGAAACAAAGAATACAAATTTACAAGGGAAAATCAAAAACGATACAAAGATCATGAAGGGGGAGAAGGAGGGTTAAGCATAGTTGAGTTAAATAAAAGCAGCTGATTTTCTCGGCCCTTTTCTTTAAAGTGGTTAATCAATTTTTTTTTTTTTTTATTCCAGCAAACTTATAAAAACTAAATTTAGTTCTAGCCCTATTTATGTATTAAATTAGATTGAGTCTCCCATTATAATGCAGGAACAGACCAGGGAAATTTATTTGTATATTCCTTACCCCCCCCTCCCCCACCCTCTTAAGTCTCTCCTCAAACTGAACTTAGAATACAAAGTTAAATGAAAAAAAAACTAGTATGTCACACAATCCTCAGCAAGAATGGCAACATTCACAATATACAGCTGCACCCAGCAACATACATTTGGAAAGGTACACAATGAATGTGTACAGTCAGGACCAGAGCAAGATACCAGTCACACAGACCATTATAGAGCCACTGAACAGTACCTTATCAAAACATCTAGAACCAAAGTTTAGGATGAGGATAAGGCTTTGCCCCAAGTGTGAAGATACTCATTTGAAGCAGACAGTCATAAGGCAAGAATCAAAAATGTTTCATTTTAAGCTCATCAATATCTAAACATCAAATAAAACAGGAAGAAGACAACACAGACCTAGTAGAGCTATTCGGACCCACCACTTTCATGCAGGTTATGCAAAACATGCAACAGCAAGTTGAGCAGAAGAGGGTAACCACTCTATACCATGTCATTTGTGTACCGCTAACAGCTCAAGAACAGTCTAGGGCACTCAAGAGAGCCACACCTGCTTTTAATGTGTCTCGGGGCTGAATACGAGGGTTACACATGTATCTATCCAGCATCAAAGAAATGAAGAAAACAAACTGGCTTTGGTGCTTGGTACTTTTTGTGACCATCCTGTTAGCCTTCGTGATCTCGATACCAGCTTTTCCAATCACAAACCTCAAGACTGACTGCAGATATTGAACTTTTTAATAATGCAGAAATGGCAAAGCTCACCTCGAGTACATCAGCAGCTCAACCTTGGCACCATCCGCATTCAAGTTGGCCTCATTCCTAGAAGAGAGAAAAATAGGGGTGAAAGATTCATTTTACCCTCTGGAGTTCCCTAGATTTAAAAAGGCCATAAAACTTTCCCTGTCTCATCTCTCTTCTTCTCAACAGTGGTCGAACTACTAACACCTCACAACTTCTGCCATAGGGTTGCACGATGAATTCGGGTGGTCAATCATCAACAACTTATTTTGCCGAACAACCGGCAATAGTGTTCGCTTCTGGCCGGCGTGCACAGTTCTGGTGTTGGTTGTCCGGAAAGCACCGGCAACTTTCCGGCGCTTTTTCCGCCCGAGCTCCGAACGGCCGGGCAAGCAGGCGCCAGACTGTATCCGGTGTCATCACCTCTAAGATTGGGCAGGAGGTCAGTCAGCAAAAATGAGCGAAAGAATGAAACTGATCCGAAGTCACTTAAGCAGCCAATAGTCGAGTCAATTCAAGCCGTTGGGACAATGGGAAATGGAGGACATGGGTGACGGCGGAGACAACCTCTCACTAGTTTGCATTGTCAATGCTGTAACGGTAACAAGTTTGTTACTTCTTGAAGACTCGGACGACAGTGATAGTGACAAAGCTGAGGAGGACATTACTCTGTTTAAAACAACCTTCTATTAATTTTTTTGCTGCTCCTGAGCTGAGGCCATATTCATTTCGTTCATCCGAGCTAGACTAATCCAAGCGCTGACTTGGCGAAATACATGTTTTTCCTACGGATATTAACAACCAACCCAAAAGGAGTGCCTGAATAAATGGGTGTATTTTTGGCTTAGTGGCACTATTATGTGATAACTTCTGCCACCTAGGCATAACCAAAGAAAATAGATGAAAAATGCTACTAGCGGTGTCTTGTGGACAAGCGGCGAAGTAAACTGCCACAGTCTAGCGTTTCGTGTTCGGGTGCTGAGGGTCATGTGGTGTGCCGCCAGCGTGTTTCTGGTTGCCGGCGCCGCCAGCTCATTCTCACCGGCGATTAACCACCCAAATTCGCCATAACGACAGTGCATTATTTGACAACTCAAAGCAAGAAATTAAATGGGTATCATGTGGCTATTAGCTACAGAGCCTCGACAGTGTTAGGGCTACAACTATGTTCATTCTCAAAAGGAAATGTCCTGCGAAGTCGCAGAGCAACAGCTAATCATTCAAGAGGAAACTTTGCACCTTCATAGCTGGTGTGGCAAGATGATGTTCCCACATCTGTTTTTGTTTTAATAAAAACAAATATATAAAAAAAAGCTAGTTTTTAACTTCTTTTTTTGCCTCTTTTAATAGCAGGACTAGACAAAAACAGCCTATATAGAAGAAGCCATGATGGCACTCACAGCAGCTGCTCCTCTTCACTGTCTGGAAGAATATTGCGTGTGCACTGAAGCAAGTAGTTGCGCAGAAACAGCCCTCGCAGAGGATGTTGCACGCCACGACACATCTCTACCAGGTCCTTGAGAATGTCTTTCTTCGAGTGCTCATTGGACTTCATATAAACAAGGCCCACAGTAATGAGCAGGTATCTGCGTAAAGAAACAACCATGATGAATTGACAACTACTGCACAGGGCACAAAGCACACATTTGAAAAAATTTATCTCCTGCATCTACACAACTGAAGGGCTACATGCAAGAACCAGGAATGTCAAGAATGGCATCCTATGAATAGTAATGTTTGTATGCAGGGCTGGGCAGAGATACTCCAAGAAGTACTCCGGAATACAAATACCGATACATGTACTTTAAGGGCAAAATACAAATAATGAGATAAACTTGTTTTTCGTGTAATGGGATATCCCTAAGATCCTTCTGCGAAAACGACACAAAAGTATTTTGGAATACAGATACCAGATACAAAAATAAAATACATATTTTTCCCAAGAAGTGGTAGGGGCAGGGTGCAGTTTGTGGTTAACGTAAATGGTAGTGCTTGTTTGTATTCCTCTCTTTATGTCAGCTTATGCATCTTCTCTTACCTCAAATTCATCTATTCACAACTACAATCCCATATGCCACAAAAAAAAAAAAATGTTGCTATTAGTGAATTATTGAAGACTAACGGCTGTCTGCCATGCTTGACCAACGGCTGTCTGCCCGAAATAAACCCAATTTTGCAGTGAAGGCATGTCTCAAACTGTCCGTCCAGAGAGATTGAACAAAGAAGCCAGACCTAGTCCTGAACAGATGCCATGCAGGAGGAGAAACCCCTCCTAAAGTTTTCTACTCTTCATGACTTATGCTTTCCTCCTTCCATGCGCCTCCTTTACAGTGCTGGCTTTGCTAAAGTGGAAAGAGTAGAGGGCTCTCTGGGAGGAGCTTACCCTGCTAACCTTGAAATTGACCATTCCTCAAACCACTTTTTTTTTTTTTTTTGTGATTGTGATATATTAGGCAATCAGACTTCCCCCCTGTAGAGGGGATTCATATTAAAAGTTCTGGAACTCCTTGTACCAAAAAGGTAATGTTTATTTGTTAAAAAAAAAAAAAAAAAAGCAATACATCTATCGTAAATGCATTCACTACTGAAATACAAACACATTTTTCAAAAGTATCTCGATACAGAGAAACAGATACCCAAAAGTATCTCCGAGATACTATCGCAATACATTTGTATCACTATACTGCCCAGCCCCATTTGTATGCCAAGTAAGCAAGCCCAGAGTTCCCTAAATTTCGCATATGGAACAGAGCAGAGAGTGTGAAGAAGGTAAGTATCTACGAAATAACACTACTGTAAAATACCGCGGAAGCACATACTTCATTCAAGCGCCCACTATTAACATTTCCCAAACTTGGGAATTCTGCAAGTTATACGTTAAAGCACTCGATTCGATCGGACAAGCGCCCATGTCTAGATTAACTCAGTTTTCAGTGGAAGTAGGGTGGGCGCTTCTCCAATAATTTACGGTAAGTAAAATTTGTGGGATTTACGTGGCAATCTAATGAAGGGCATATGGCATGTTTCAGCGCAGGACTGAGGATTAGTTTGGACCACCTAGGTGTCTTTTAATGTGCAACCGAACACTTGGTTTCACGGCACCTTCTCCTCAATAAGCATCAGTCAGAGTGGGAGCATATCGGCCGGGATTTAAACCCGCCACCTGGGGATACGTAGGCGGTGCTTCACCTAATAACACTACCGTAAATACTGGGGAAGCGCTCACCCTACTTTCACTGAAAACTTGGTTGACCTAGATGTGTGCGCTTGGCCGGCCAAATCGGGTGCTTATCATACAATTTACACAATCACCAAGTTTGGAAAATGTTACTAGTGGACGCTTGAAGAAAGTGGGCGGTTCCACGGTATTTTACGGTATATAGAGTGACTAGATCCAGAAAAATGCAATGTGGTAAGAAATATGGATAGCGGATTTTTGTATGTCGCACCATGGAGTCAACCAAAAATGATATTCAACATGAGGGAAATAGAAAACTCCCTTGAGGGACTAATTAACCTACACAAACATTCCAATTCTTTTTTTTTTTTTTAGGATTTTTCAATTAGGAATGTTACAATTTTATAAAATAAATATTCTGCAGAGCAAAGTAGGCACCGCACATACTTCAGAAGGGGTTGCACATACTCGACAAAGCCTGCAAGGCATAGTCACTCCGATAAATATCCTGAAGTGAAAAAGGCCATCCTCCCCAATACCACCATTGATTAGAGCAGGTACGACTGGGCAAGTTGCCACTTCTATAATAATAGATTTGCTTGTCGATGTGTACTATACAAAACACAAGGGTAGCAGAAGCTATTACGAGGAACTAAAAAAATGCTCGACTTATCTTGATTTTACAGATAAAGTTGGTGTACACAGAATGTGTTTCTGCGAATTCTTTGGGGTTTGTGGTGGACACAGCAGTTTCTTTTTCTTCGGTTATAACTAGGGCTCAGTGTTTTCGGAGTTTTTCACGAAATTCGGAGGGTGCTTTTCGGAGTTTATTTTTTAGCGAAAATTCGGTGTTTATCGGAGTTTATTTTTTATAAATCCCCAATTCTCCAAAATTCGGAGATAAATTTCACAGTGTTTCCTATTAAAATAATAAATAATAACCGGACGCAAATGTATGCCAGATAAAAAATAAAACAGACTAGTATAAATTAAGATTTCTTGAGTTGAATTTGGCGTTGGTGTCATTGGCAATACTAATTTGTCCCACGACAAAAGTCTCACACGTGTGGCTTCGACAAACGTCGATACCTTAAAATCAATAAACTGCCGGAGATAGCCGCAAGGAAGCTCGTGGTCATCCCATCAATCTATCCCGCTGCCGTGCGAGGTGGATGTAATAGAGAAGTTTCAACTGCCCCTCTTCCCTATTTTATACAATCTCTATGGTCCATAGCTTTCACTGTTACCCCCAGAAACATACCCTCTTGCTTCTTTAAATTCCAAATTCCATGGCCCAAACTGGAAACGGAAAGAGTGGCTTTTGTCGTGTCACGAATGGTACGATGACCTGTTTCCCTGAACCAACCTTGACGAGACAAGCTGTAAGACCCCCTTTGACAACGGTCCGAGGCTTGAAAGATAATTATGGTGTCATTTTCCCAGGACCATTGAGCCTGCGCTGCCAAAAATGTAAAAAAAAAAAGGAAAAAAAAAAAAAGGAAAAAAAAAGCTTTTTCTTTTTTTGTTGTTGGGGGAAGGGGGGTGGCATGGACACAACAATTCGGAGTTTATCGGATAAATCCGAATTGCCAAAAATTTTACCGGCGGGTGTTTTTCGGATTTATCCGAAAACACGGAGCCCTAGTTATAACATGCTATTTTATTCCAAGCTCTGTTCTTTTTTATGTGATAATGGGCACGTCTTGGATTTCTTGTTCTTTCCCACAAATTGTTTGAATGTGAACGCCATAACACCAAATGCCGGCGCTTGTGTTCAAGCAGTTAGTAAAGACCACCGTATGACATCTACCGATTAATTGGCGCAGTGGTAGAACGTCAAGCTCACAATCGTGGGGTCATGGGTTTGATTCTCATTGGGGTGTGTTTAGAACTTCCTTCTTTCCTCCCAATTTAACACTCTTTTGCACAGATTGCCCCCTAAAGTATGTGTTGCACATTTCGTAGCGGTTCTCGTTGCATTCTGTCACACTTTCTACAGGGATCCCAGCCCTCAAACACATTCTGTGTTAAAAAGCGAGCCTTCCAGAGACCATCACAATGCCAGCCGACATTTCACTCACAGGCTTATAAAAGTCTCAATAAAATGTGAGCCACCAGCCTGGGCAGTGGCATAGCCAAGATAATGTTTTCCAGGTTGTGAAGGAATTGAGGCCCCATAAACCCCACCCCACCCCACCCTCCCAGGCTATGCTCGAATCTGGGGCTCCCCGAGCGATTCCTGCGCAAAGTCTGTCTAGATATAACGAGGTGTTTGCTCCCTTAGCAATCGCATACTGGCCTTTTGTGTTCTTATGTTTCTTAGGCATAAACCACAAAAAACGTTCAGCCTTTCCACGCTAAGAAAGACCAGCGGAGCTGTACTTGATACACTGTGTGCTTCTTCGTCGTCGTCTGTTTTTCACGCTGTTTCCTACGATGAATTCCTACCAACGCGCCCAACTATCCATTCTTCTATTATAGCTGGAAAGGTTTCCGCCATCTACGAGCGACGGCAGAAACCATACTGGTTGTGTGCTTGCTGCCGTCGCTTATAGATGGCGGTAGCTGTCCAGGTAGGTTTGTGTCGACATACACGAACACGATCCTGGGGAACCTAGCCCTTAACAGCTCCGCTGTAAAAACGAAAAGTCTGACTTCACAATGGATGGTGATGAGTGGCAAGAACATAGTGGTAAGAACTTAGCACGGAATTATGCACTAACTCTAGCAGAGGTACTTACAGACGAGGGATGATGTTCCCAGCATACTGGACGAGCTCGTAGAGATCGGACATTTTCCGTCCTCTCTGAATTTCGTCTAGGAGGTGAATCTCTAGATGCCTTAACTCATCAGTGACTGCCATATCTGTGTAAACACTATTAAAGAAAGTACGAAACAACTTTATGAACAAATTGAAAATGTCACACTACAGGAGACAAATCCTCAAATTTAGCACATGCTTTGACCTCGCAATGAAAGGATACACAGCTCATAGTAGCTCTTGGGGCTCAGAAGGGAGGTGCGCAATTCACCGAGCATGTTTGAGGCATGTTTCAATGCTTCCATAAGCTTGCTCTTGTCGAGGCAACGCTTCATGTGGAATGCTTGAACCTTGACGACGCCCGAGGCATCGTCAAGAAGCTTTTCTTGGTCCTCTTGTGGTGGAGCTTGTGGGGTTTGAGGCTAAAAATAAATAGGTTATGAAAAAAAAAAAATACAGATTGGAAAACACACCACCCTAATGTAGTACGCCATGTCTTTTCTGATCGATTGCAATTTTATAGCATACACAACATGTTATGCCGTGTGAAACAAGAAATTTCTGTTTGTTTGTTTTGTGTGTGTTTGCTGTAGTAACATTTTCCAACTTCTCGCATAAGGGACGAAAACACACGATGTATAACACAGGTTTGCACGACAAGTTTACAATGAAATGGGCAAGACTGCGAGCTCTACATATATTTGTTCGCGATCGGTTTCATGTCTCTTGTTCGCAATGTTAACATGCAGCAAAGGATTTGTATTCTCGTCGCCAACTGAGGAAGTTACGATCACGATAGTTGCATCAAAGCGCTTTTGAAGGTTCTATGTCGCGTATCATAGGACCACAGCAGCTAAGGTCAACGTGTAAATGTCCACTCAAGTAGCTAACGGCGACAACGAACGACGAATGGAAAGCCAAAGCCAAGAACTCAAATTCAAGGAATCAAGAAGTGCTCAACATTGAAAACGCAGATTTCATAATAAGCCAGTAAGAACAAGCCTAGTTACAACTATTTCCCTTTTATCCTAACCAAGTATCAATACTGCGTACCATTTTCAGATGTTCGCTGTTCGTCAGTTGACAAGGCTAGACAGAGCCTTCCTTCGCCCAGGAATGAAAATATTGAAAATAATAGTTATCTAGTAAATCGACAGCTTACTGTTCTAGAACTATGCACCACACAGAAAACATGAAAAGATCTCGATAAACGCCCACCACGAATTGAACACGGCAAAGCAAGTCAGCACTGAAGCGATACTGTTCAAGTGGTACCACAGCTCTCCAAGCCAGTACAGGGCAGGCCGAGGAGTTCATTTGCTCATATCTACTTTAAACATATGCTACGACTCTAAATAGATTTTCCTGGTGACCAATATACGAAGCTCCACGTCACTGTAGCAACGCTAAAGCTACGTTGCTGTGGAAAAATAAATCACGCTTTTTATTATATTTAAGATTAATGAGTATTTTTCTATGGGGGTTAGTAAAACTTTCACGTTTATACCAGTAAATGTTAGGCTTAAAGTTTTTATTCAAGTCGAGCCAGGTCAAGTCGATCCAGGCTGCATAGATGCATAGATAGAGAGTACATTGACCAGAGCCGTATATGTAGAGAGTTTGGTCAATGGGAGGCGCGGGCAGCGCCAGGGCGTGTGGCAGACTCGGAAAGAGGGCTTGGCATGCTCTCTTGACCAACCAGAAGCCGAAAAGAATCCCCTAGCGGTGGTAGCGAGAAACAATTCTGAGCCGATCGATAATCGAAGGTCTATGTTCGTATATGCTTTTAATAAGTGCGTAAGAGTGAAGTGTAGTAACTCTTTGTGGTTGAAAATAGGGTGCACATGTTGTCTCATCATGATCATGCAGAAAGATGTAAGAAACGAATGCGCCGCTCAACTCTGTTTTGCGCGGACAGAGTGTGACCGCTCTGACGGCAGATTCCCGGCGCTCGGCGTTTGGCGTAAGGATTATGTCGATCTTTCCGCTAGTCGCACTCTTCCACCATCATTTTGGATGAGCGTGATTGAAGCATCACGTGTACCATATTTTCAGCCATCGAGAGTTACTCCAATGCAGTTATCAGGTTTGTTTCTCGCGACCACCGCCAGGGTATTATTTCCGGCTTCTGGTTGGTCACATTCGAATTTCTGAAGACGCCCTGGAACACGCCCAGCCCGCTTTCGGCCAATGGCGCCGCTTCATTTGTCTCCTATACTTCCCAACGCATGGCCAAACTCTCTACATATACGGCTCTGACATTGACCAGAGCCGTATATGTAGAGAGTTTGGTCAATGGGAGGTGCGGGCAGAGCCAGGGCGTGCGGCAGACTCGGAAAGAGGGCTTGGCATGCTCTCTTGACCAACCAGAAGCCGAAAAGAATCCCCTAGCGGTGGTAGCGAGAAACAATTCTGAGCCGATCGATCATCGAAGGTTTATGTTCGTAAATGGTTTTGATAAACGCGTAAGAGTGAAGTGTAGTAACTCTTCATAGTTGAAAATGGGGTCCACGTGTTGTTTTGATCATGATCATGCAGAAAGATGTAAGAAACGAATGCGCCGCTCAACTCTGTTTTGCTCGGACAGAGTGTGACCGCTCGGACGGCAGATTGCCGGCCCTCGGCGCTTGGCGTACACAATTATGTCGATCGTTCCGCTAGTCGCACTCTTCCACCATCATTTTGGACGAGCGCGATTGAAACATCACGTGTACAATATTTTCAGTCATAGAGAGTTACTCTAATGCAGTTATCAGGTTTGTTTTTTGCGACCACCGCCAGGGTATTATTTCCGGCTTCTGGTTAGTCACATTCGAATTTCTGGAGACGCCCTGGAACCCGCCCAGCCCACTTTCAGCCAATGGCGCCTCCTCATTTGTCTCCTATGCTTCCCAACGAATGGCCAAACTCTCTACATATACGGCTCTGACATTGACCCAATAAGGTGGCAGCTTGCGTTACCTATGTAGTGTTTAAATTTTTAAGTGCAAATTGTTTTATTTTTAAAATAGAAGCCATAAAAAATAGAACTCTAAATGGTGCAATGTTGCTATTTCTGACGATATGCATAATATTTACTTTTGATTATTCATCTCATCTCCAAATCTGACGGCGCTTCCTGGTCCCGCGAGTGAAGCCACCGGACGGCCATCTTGCTCGTAAGCGAATTGTGGCTCTGCTAGCATTACAGAGGCTGGCGGCAACGTGCTGAAGGCACACTTTCTACTCGTTCGTCGTCATTCGCTGAAGAAGTTTTCTAAGACCTTGTGAAAGCGTTGAGACTTGCCGTTAAGAACACGTGGAAAATTTTACGAAAGCACAGTCCACAGGAAAAGGGCACAACTCCTAACAAGCATGCTCCGCCGGACTCGCGGAGGGATCACAGCTTCCTTGGCACGCCGAAGTGTTGCATCTCTGTGCCTTCACATGCTTGGATATCGATCAAGAATCGACTCTGCGGCAGAGTTTTGAAGGTGTGTCGCGCGTAAATGTCTTTGCGTCATATATCGGCCACGGAGTTCTGGATCGTCCAGCTGTTCAGGCAAGTTGCTATCAATAAAGGGGGGGAGGGGGGAACTATCTGTATGGTTGCTCTTACTCACTACTAACCATGACTATGTTCCACATCTACTCTAATGCATCACATGGCAGCACAAATAGAGCAACGCTCTAGAGCAAGGATGGTTTTCGAAGGCAAAAGTACAAGACGGCGAGATTGAAAATCTTTGAAGTATGGCCCATATGGTCGTGCGCAATCTGCTGACCAATCACAATTAGGCGAGCCACGCTCAAACTTGATGCCACATGCAGTTGTTGATAATGAGCTAGACCACTGATCAGTGATGAGGAGCTCCTCCCCCCCCCCCACCCCCTTTCTGTTGCCATTAGACGCTGGATCAAGCTCGTTTCTGCACTACGAATGCCACAAGTCACAAACACAGTCGTCAGAGTAAAGTAAAATGCTGCTCCAGAGGCACATACAACTGAGCGCACATTGCCCTTGTAAAACACATCCACAATGCTGGATATCAATCTTGATTGGTATCCAAGCATGCCAAGGAAGCTTTGATCACACCGCGAGACCGGCATTGACGAATTGTGCCTTTTTCCTGCGGCACTTCCCTTTTGTAAAATTTTCAACGTGTTCTCAACGGCAAGTCTCAATGCTTACACAGGGTCTTAGAAAACTTCTTCGGTGAATGACGACGAACAAATAGAAAACGTGTCTTCAGCACGTTGCACGCCAGCATCTGCAACACTCGCAAAAACAGTCAAATTTGGGGCTTTTACGTGCCAAACCAACGGCGGGCATCTGGCACGCCCCAGCGGAGGACTGAGGATTAATTTGGACCACCTGGGATCTTTCAACGTGCAACCGAAAGCTCGGTTACAGGGCGCCTCCTTTGCAATAAGCCTCCGTCAGATTGCGGGCACCTCGGCCGGGATTTGAACCCACCACATGGGGATCCGTAGGCCAGCGCTCTTGCCTCGGAGCCACCGAGGCGGCTCAACGTCAGCAAAACCACAATTTGTCTAAGTGCAAGATGGCCGTCCGGAGGCTTCACTAGCGCTGCAGTGACCAAGCGGGGAAGCACGGGCCAGTAATTGTCAGAGATCAGTGATCCGAAGCATCTTTTTGTGACCGGACACACACTAGTGCCCCTCATTCTCTGCCGCCGTACTTCTCAACGGGCAAAAGCAAAAAAAAAAAAAAAAAATTAAAAAATAATAATAAATTAATTAAAAAACAATAACCTCACCCCTTGACGAGCGTTTTTCCTGTGTGTGAAAGCACCTTTAGAGGCAGAAAAGAGAAGACAATATTTTGATCAACTAATAAAATACTCTTAGCATCGTCCTCTGCTTTCCCTTGCCATCTATTCTTGTTTTGATTTGAGAATGTTCCCCTCACTACAAAGGACTGTTAAACATTCTGCAGCAAAATAAAAATGTTTCATTCAAAACAAGATAACACATTTATTTCATAGATATCACAATGTCTACTTGAATGCTCCATGTATCCAAAGGGCAGTTCTAAACACTAAGTCAGACATGGATATTAAACAAAAAAAGTAGTACAACAAATATTTATTTAACAAATACTAGGTGTGAACATACCAGGAACATAAGCAGAAGCTTGAAACATTTGCACAGATCCAAGTCGCCAAGTGCTTCATTCAGTCACTGAGGTAAACTATGTAAGAATGAAACCTATACATACTTTTCCATTGTGCTGACGCACAGATGTTTGTGAAATTTGCAGCTTACCAAGCAACAAACCATCGTCTGCAGGATCCTAGAGGCCACTTGGTATCAAAAGAGGAACTGCACATGTTAGCATGCATGAAACACCGAAGGGTACCATCAAGAAATGCAGAAAGCAATCACTGCTTGCCATATGCTACTTCACAAGCTACACAACATGTGTGATGGTGGTACACAGATAAAGGTTGGCAAATACTGTCAACAAGCCGTTTCCACCCAGAACCTAAGAGAAAAAAAAAGGAAAGAGTTGTGCAACTATGCTAGACAGCACGTGTAGACTAGAGCTCTCAAGATTTCAGAATATCCTAGTCAAAAAATGTTAACATGAATTGTGTAAAGTTTACAATATCTACATTTGATTACTTGCTCAGGTTCAACTACCAAATGGGTCACTGTACCAGTTCTTAAGTACAAAAAAGTATAAAAAGGCAGCAAAGCACAGATCTCCCATGCATGTTTAGGTTGTGGGTGTGATAGAATTACCAAGAGAACCCTTCCCATCCAAATATTATACTAAACAATCTGTGTTACTTGTCTGCATTTATCGAAGCAGGGCATAGACTCACAAACATACAACAAAATAAAGAACTGAAGCCAACTGGAGTTAGGAAGTTAATAAACAGTGGTTAAATAATACAATACCTAGCATTATTTTGTTCAGCAAAGCTCTTTTGTGCACTCGAATTTCCATCAGGATAAAGACGTTTTCTCCCTGCTACATCAGGCAAAAAAATGAAGTGGAGGTAACCCAAGTGACAGACGAAAAAAGGAAATTATGCAAAAAGGTAACAGAGGAGGCCCTACTTTTGATCAAGTCAGAATCAGCATTCACTTCAAGATGCACACAGGGCAAAAGCATCAGCAGCCTCATAAAGCTTCTGGCACACAGACAAGTGCACAGAAAGGCTTTTAACTCTCACCTACAGGGTGGCAAAAAATATTTTTAAAAATGACAGGTTTTCTTTTATTGTAAAAATAAACTACATATGCCTCGCTGAATGCTCATTCTCCTCCCAAATGTAGCGCTAGCGGTCCGAACCAGATAGCAGAGTTTCAGACTAACTGTTATCTTATTAAAAAGTTATAGTTGATCTCCGAAAATTTCAATGGGAAAATGGCAATTGACGGAGCTCTTGAATACATGGAGATGAATATCATCAGTTACCGAAAACGGGCCACATTTTCCCATTGAAATGTTAAAAAAAAATCTATTAAAACTTGTGATTCAGATAACGGTTAGTTCTGAAATTTCAGCAACTGGTTCAGATTATTAGCACTACATTTTGGGCAGAGAGTGAGCGTTCAGTGATGCATAATTTATTTTTGCAGTGAAGAAAACACTAAATTGATTTTTGTGTATGTTTAAAAAGACTCATCTCCGTTACACCAATTTTTGGAGGCACACAGATAGAAGTGACCAAGGTGCTTGCTGGACTAGAATGCACATCACCGTAACCAAAAGCAATGTTCAACATACAGCATTCTTATCGCATGTCTTAATGCATTGAGCACACCTAAAAAAACTTGCCTCCAATAATGGCCTGTAATGTTGTCACATAATATATGTGCAGTCATAGGAGGCCTAGCCCACAGAAAAATAAAATTAGATGCTTTCAACACACAGAGATTGTTTTGCTAGACATATCTATGTGCATGTCTCAAAGGTCAAAACACAAGTGACAGAAATGAAAGGAAAGCGACGCCTCTGCATTTCTTCTATCAATTGGCATGCTAGACAACTGTTGAGCCAAACTGTTAAGCACTTCTGGAGCTGGACAATGCCCTACCAGAACTCACTTGTTCAAACCACGACTTTCACACTGAGAGAGCCCAACACAACTTTGGTTGTGAGGTTCAGTCTATCCAAAGAGTAAACCAAGGAAGCAGTTCTCTTGGAAGCCGGCTTACAGCAGGTCAAAAGTTGAGAGACATACAACATGTATGCACAGTTAATAACTGGGCAGCTATCCCATAGCACCCTTATGGCACATTCAGGAGAACTGGTACAAGCAACCAGCATATATTAATGGCTATCCTGTTTGCTTGCAAAAAAACAAACCCGAAACACCATAGCCTCAAACATGCTCATTTCTGTTGAATTTCATTCCTATTAGTAATGGACAAACGAATGACTGTTGGCAGTGAACCACCAAGCAAGATACTCCAAAACAACTGGTCTTGTCCTTGCAAACCCCAAGCTTAAAAATTAGGCCAACAAAGCCCATGTTTACGTTATGCTCTGCATTTTATGCGATGCGACCTGGATCCTAAAAAATGCCTTATTGTGAGCGTCACTCGTGTGCTGAATCCAAAGTCAGAATGTGATTAGTGCAGTTTTGAGGGCCTCAACCGAGTGCAGCGCAGTTGCAGTTGCACTCCATATATACAAAGTGAGTCGTTCACTCCCCAGTCATCTATAAAAGCTACAAAAAGGCACCGAGACATGATCACTGTGGATGAAAGTGAAGGCTTCACTTCGTTGCGGCAAAGCCCTGTTGGCACCTGACCAACAAGGATGCCGCAACCCTTCAAGGCTTGACGCAGAGCGGCGTGATAGCAATGCGCAGTCTGAACAGGTCGCACTGGGGTCCCACTAGGAAGGGCGAAGTACCTCCGGGAGCCTCGTTGAGCTCCCCGTATGGCACCAAATCGTCCAGGTTGAGCATGCGGTTCTCCTTGGTGAAGGTGAACTCCTTCTGTACCACCATGCGCACATGCTCCACGCCGTCTTGCTTACCGCTCACCAAGACACTCACCACTATGGTCGTGTCCTCGTTGAACCGGCTTGAAGTGAGAGACAGCCGCACAGTCTTTGTCCTTGACTCGGGCCCTTCGAGGGTTCCCCGCAGCGCGATAAGCAAGAACTTGTGGAACAAGACACCCTTGGGGTAGACGTCCACGGTCCATTCGAGCATTTTGTCCGACATGGCGCCCGAGAGGCTGGCTGGAGTCATGAAGATGAGCGTGTGTACCCCAAAGGTCTTCCGTCGCGTGAAATTGTCTATGCAGAGTGACGTCGACCAGGTCTCCGAAGTGTAGATTCGGGGCACAATGAGCTTTGCGTACCGGTGGCGGTAGCCATTGAGTCGTGCCCTGTTCTGGAAGTCCAGGGCGACGCCAATGCGGTCCAGAAAAAAGCCTTGAAAGCGGAGGGTGAGCGGGTGGGACATCAGCCCAGCCAGCTCAGCGATGGTCAGCATGGGGAAGCGGATGTGAGACATCACTTTGACAACGGTGTTGCCAAAGGCCTCTTCGTCACCCGACCGGGACGAGTGCGACCAGGACTCCTGCAGAAACAGCCACCTCGCGGCGAAGCTGCCGTGAGGAGCATCGGTCAGACGGGAAAAATGCCCCCTGAGAGTATGATTGTTGCCGATAACCCCATCCCAAACAAGACCTCAAGACCAGAGTGGTAACTAGTAGTGGGTATCATGCTCATCTTTCCTTTCACCCAGCCCAATACTTGATTGCACTTTGTCAAACCCTTCACAGAATAGCCCCCTCCCCACCCCTCCAGTTTTGTTTTAAGCAGACAAAAGCTGGCTCTTGACAGCATATAAGTGTCCTCAATTGTTTACCCCAAATAGAACTGCATTTGTATACATCTGTTTACACAGAAACATCACTGATTGCTTGCGAAATTCCCACCAACAGACGAACCCTCAAGTATATAGAATGCTATTTTCATATTGTTTTAGAACCTCTAGAACAGAAAAGACGATGTTTGTAGCTTAAAAAGCCAACTCCTGCAGTACTAAAAATGAGATGCGAATTCAGCTGAACATCCACCCTCCTTCCAGTAGTAATTATATCAGCTCTTTCGTCAGGTAACTGAATGACTTTTACATAGAACTAGGTCTTCACCCCAAGTTGAACACAAGGATAGCCTATAGATAGCTTGAAATTTTTTTTTAAAAATACACATAATTAACAAGATTTCTTTTAAAGGGGTAGGGAAACGAAATTCCAGCGCTCATTTTCTAGCCTGAATGTGTTGCATGTTGAACCCTAACCTCAAAAACACCAGTCTTCGGTTGAAAGGCACAAGAAAATAATTTTAAAGCTAAATAAACGATCTTTCAATGTGCACCTGGTGGATGCATCCGGAGCCTATTTGGGAGGTAGTCTAGCAACGTTGTGGAATCTGCTACGTAGTCGTGACGTACCAGATTCCTTCGGAGCAGCGCCGCCCTTTGGAATATCAACATTTTCCTTCTTAGCTTTCCTCCTCAACTCACAAGTCGCGCATTGTACCAAACGGTCCAAGAAGACAGAAAGGAAGGACTCCCCTCTTTCTCGGACCCTCGTTCCTGCAACCGGACACAGCCACTCTCCCCCTAGAACAGGGGTCTCAAACACGCGGCCCGCGCGGCATTTTTTTGTGGCCCGCGCAGCCAAGCATAAGTGAATTTTTTTTTAAAATTTAGTTTTGGTTTTTTTAATGATGTTTTCACCTTCGCTCCCCCCGAGTGTGTAAAAAGCTTGCTAGAATAAAAAATCCAAGCTGTTCTACTTTGACCATATACCAGGATACATGACGCAAACGTAGAGCGCAGTGTCATGCAATAGCGTCTGTGGAAGAGAGAGGGCCGCTTTTTGTTAAAAATAGGTAGTCGGACCGGACGCAGTAGCCGAGGCGTCGGCAAAGGGCTTCCAAGAGTCCTTGGCGCAGAGCGTCGAAGCGTAGCCTCGCACAATCCTGGTCCACACCTCCACACATGCGGATGGCGTATCTGGGGCAACTAATCTACCCCTCCATTCCACCCCACCTTCTTCCTATACTCCGTTCACTCCTAAGCTGACAGTGCGGTGGAAGCTGCACGCTCGCTGGACCACTCAACTGTCGGCCTTGAACCATGTGACCACTCCCCTCTCCCCGCACTCCTGCGCGTTGAGCGAAGTCAGGCAATAAGATTGGTCCTGCAAACACGTAGCCTCCAGCGCACTGTCAGCTTAGGGGTGAACGGAGTATAACCTCGTCAAAGCGTTGGGCTCTCCCATCCTCCCTTTTGTGTTCATTGTCACTTCCTTATCCTTTGCACCCAAGTTTATCTCAGTCGAAACTGGTGGATTTCATCATTGTATGCTTCCCTTCAAGTTCTTGGAAAAGCATTTTACCCTCAATGCGGTAACCCCCTCTCCAAGCCCACAGTGATTTTCAGTTGACGGTGGCGTTGTGCACCCGAGATTTGCTCTGATCAGCACAGGTTGTTGCATTCTCTTTCAACGATTCAGTCTTGCGACGTCAACTCTCAAACAGACATCTCGATGTCGTTCTCCAAGCCGTCTGCAAAACGCAAAGTTGAAGACGAGAAGCGGCTCCTTCAAGAGCGATGGGAACTATCCTATTTCTTCACGGAATCGCGAGACAAGGTGGTGTGTTTAATTTGTCATCAGACTGTAGCTGTGCCAAAGGATTATAATGTGCGATGTAACTTCATATCATGCATCAAGAGAAGTATGAGGCCCTCACCGGAAAGATTCGCGAGAACACGGTGTTCCAACTCAAGGCGTCGCTGGGAAAACAGCAAGACCTCTTCCAAAAGGCGGTCAAAACAAGCGACGAAACGGTGAGAGCTAGTTTTATTGTTTCCGAGCTTATCGCCAAATCGTCCAAGCCATTTACTGATGGCCTGTTCATAAAAAAGTGTCTGCTTGAGGTTGCTAACGCTGTCTGTCCCAGCATGAAAAAGACATTTGAAAAGATAAGCCTTTCCCCAAACACAGTGGCAGAAAGAATTAATGAGCTCAGTGAAAACGTCAAGAAAGAATTATTTACCCGATGCAACGGCTTCAACGCATTCTCAATCGCCGTCGACGAGAGCACTGATATTACTGACAACGCTCAGTGCACCATTTTTGTAAGGGGCGTCACAGAAGAACTCTTGTACCTAGTGCCAATGAAAGGAACAACCACAGGTGCTGATATTGTTTCTGCCCTCAAACGAGTGGTTGATCGTGCTGGGCTGCCATGGGAGAAGTTGGTGTGCCTGGCAACCGACGGCACACCGTCAATTGTGGGAAAGAAAAGCGGCCTTGTCGGACGATTGAGGACGAAACTCACTGGACTGGATATCAGCAAGCGGTTTGCAGCAGTCCACTGCATTTTACACCAAGAGGCACTCTGCAGCAAGTCATTGCAGATGAAAGGAGTCATGGACATTGTGTTTGGTGAAGTAAACTTCATTCGCTCCAGGGCGTTAAACCATCGACAGTTTGTATCTCTGTTGGAGATGGTTGGCAGCGAGCATAGCGAAATTTTGTACCACACAGAGGTACGGTGGCTGAGTCGTGGGAAAGTTCTAAAGAGGTTTTTTGATCTTCGACACGAGATTGATACTTTTTTGAAAAGCAAAAACAAGGCCGTCGCTGAACTGTCAGACACCAGCTGGCTTTGCTCCCTCGCATTCCTCACGGATATCACTGAGTACCTGAACCGTCTAAATGGGAAACTTCAGGGGAAGGACAAACTTATTACGACAATGTATGATGACATCCAGACATTTCAATCGAAGTTACAACTCTGGGAGCGCCAAATGAGGCTGCTCAAACTCGACCATTTCCCGACGCTCCAGTCACTGCACGCGAGCCAAGAATCGTGCGACAGCTTTTCGGACCTCCTGCGTGATCTCCAACAAGAATTTCAAGAACGGTTCCAGGACGTGAGCAGCCTGTCAAGAGAATTTAAACTTTTTTCTTTGCCCTTCTCAGTGCGAGTGGACGACGTTGCACCTGAACTACAGATGGAACTGCTTGAACTGCAAGCGAACACTGTACTCAAGAAGAAGTTTGGGGACGTCGGAATCCTGAAGTTTTACAAGTTTCTCGACGAGGCAAACTTTCCCTCGCTGCGCCAACAAGCAGTAAGGATAATCGCCATGTTCGGGAGCACGTACTTGTGCGAGCAACTGTTTTCCTTGCTAAAGGCAAACAAGTCGACACTTCGGTCAAGGTTGACCGACGAACATCTGCGATTGATCATGAGGATCGTCTCCGCACAAGGGTTAAAGGCAGACATTGATTTTCTCGTCGCCGCTAAGCGTTGTCAGGTGTCAAGCCAGCGTTCATAGAATTATAGCTCTCATATTTGTGGTTCACATGAATAAATATATCTTGGCTTTCACAAATTGTTTTGGACATTATCTTTGTAATACTGCGAATTGCAACATAATTTACGCAGGTAAACTTTTGCGGCAATGAGTTGTAGCATGGTTGGTGCAGATTTCGACTGTTGTCGAAAGCGGTGATAGTATCTGGCATGAACCCCGTGTTGGTCAAAATCAGAAAATGGACATCACACACTTCCGAATGGCGACAATTGCAATTGCAAATCCAACCCCCCCCCACCTCCCCCCCCGCTCCCGACGTGCCGGCCCTTGCGAACCTAGGATTTCTGGATGCGGCCCGGCTCCTAACGTGAGTTTGAGACCCCTGCCCTAGAAGATTAGCCCGTCGCTCAAAACTCGAACAAAAGTTGCTTTCCCCACCCCGTTCAGCCCTAAGGTGACAGTGCTGTGGAAGCTATGCGCTCCTTGGGCCAGCCCACGGTGTGGGCCAGCCACACGCTCGTCACCCCACGGGTACTTCGAATGGCTCGGTTGTAACGCGCTGACGCTATTGACACAACCACAACGCTGACAACGCCACCAAGGGCAAAGCTCATAACCACACCTGCCTTGCTACTCCACGAATGCGGGGAATCTTTTCTTTCTGTTTTTGTTTGCGCCGGATATCCCATGACGCATCGCGCTCTCCGTTCGCTTCTCTTCGAGCGCTTGCTCGAGCGCACCGTTTGGAACGAAAAATATAGCCAGTCGTTCAAAATACAAACGTGCGATTATCATTTACGGTTATTATCCGTCATGCTTGACTCATTTCCGAACAAAATTTAAATATTTCAATTTTTGTTTCCGTACCCCTTTAAGGAAAAAGTGAAATTGTAATGGCACTAAACTGAGCTTCTGTGCTATACAGAAGCTCAGTTTAGTGCCATTACAATTTCACTTTTTGTTGCCATAAGCAATGTAAATTGAATGCCAGTGTCGTCAATTATCATTGCCGCTATGAATTCTGGCACGTTTTAAGCTAGCAATGCAACTCGGCCATCAACTTCCAACAACAGTAGAATGTGTAGTTTCTTGCACATGAGATTTTGCCTCTGTAAAACTGGAATCCTGCTCACTAAAAGCTGGAATGCAGACGTGCATTACATTACATGTGGGGTCACCTAGTTTCTGTATGCAACTGTTTACTGTTTAGGCAAGGGGTCTCCAAACCCTGGCCCACAGGCCAAACCCAGCCAGCGGGGGTCTCCCGACTGGCCTGTAGCTAGCTGTGGTCCTTCCCATGAACCCCGACCCACTATCCGCTTCCAGCAAGCCTGCTGCTACGTAAAGGAACTGCGCCGCAAATGTAAACGAAGATACCAGAAAAAAGTTGAGAAAACTGCCCATCGTAAGGCGTATCCTCTCGTCATATTTATTGGACACTGTCATCACCAGCACCACCATTATTAGTCCCCTGTTTGATATCTGTGCAACTAGAAATATAAAATTCCTTTGCGTTCCTATGTATACATTGTGCTTAAGGTTCTGTGTCGTATCTATTGGATATTGTCAGCATCAGTTCTATCATAAAAGTTCCTCTGCACTTTAATTTATGCCTGCGGGTATTGCCCCCCCCCCCCCCCATTTTAACATAAATTATACATATTCATCAACCTTTTTCTTTTTAATTTTTACTCTAAATTTTAGTTTTATATTTATATGCTTATCTGGGATAATTCATGTAGTTTTTCTCAATTACATTTATTATTTATTTCCGGAACTCGAGACAGCGACAGATCCCGATCCGGCCACTTAGCCAAAAAGTTTGGATACCCCTGGTCTAGGTGACAACCTAAGACGGCAAATCTGAAGCCCTCTGAAACTGTGGAGCCCCAGTTATACTAAAAGACAATGGGAGGAAAGGATCTGTGATTGTTACACACATGTGCAATACAAAAATAATACCAGTACCCTAGAGAGACAAAAAAAATATTTTTTTTGTTTCATAGTTAACAAAGAGTAGAGTAGTTTTACCGCATTTACTTCATTTCCACTGAACTCACAAGATTTTATTCGGCAGAGATTTGACAGAATATTTTACTATACAACGAAAAATAAGCATCCCTCACTTGAAAAGTTGAAACTCGCTGGCCACAACCAGGTCGGATCGACGCAGAAAAGAGATGAGGACGTCAAGCTCAATGTTTCCGAAGTCTTCCATCTGGGCCACAAGCTCGAAATTCCATGCAATGAAATTGCTGAAGGACGTCTGCACTGATGCAGAGTCACAGTTGAGTGTGTAGCAAAACCAGGACACCTACGAAGGAGAGTAAGGAGGAGTTAAGTGAGCACATAAATGGAAACAAATGCATGGGGATTTGGTGCCCTGCTTTGTGGTTGCAAGTCTGCAGTCACCAATTCATTAGCAACAGATATCATGTGTGACTTGGTCCTTGAGATGGAAGGAGAGAGAGAGAGAGAGAAGTCATAACTATAGTCAGTGACAGGCTAAAGGCGCGTTCCCACCAGTGATGCAATCTAGTCACGCGATAACTTTCATCGCAAAAGCGACCATCGCAGGCAAAAAGTGACGCGATTTGAGCAGTTGCTACTCGACCCGACTTTTTTGCCATGCGATCTAGTCGCGGAGCGGCTGAGCCAATCAACGGCGTTCGAAGCGAGAGTTTCCGAGAAACGACTCGCCAACGAAGGCGTTGGACTCGCTCATCGCACACGCCAGTGTGACCATATAATTTTTTTGCGATGCCACTTTAGTGGAGCAATGCTGGAGAGGAGGTGACCTCCTCTCCAGCGATCGCTCTGCTAAAGTGGAAAGAGGTGCTTCCCCTGAACCCTTCACCTGTGATCAACTATAGTTTTACACATGACTTCACCTGGCTAAGTACAGTTGATGTTTACGTGCACCAGAAGTGAAGTGTTAAGCTCCTACATATTTTTCCAAATTGAGCAACGATCTCTCAGCATTGACTTTCATGGTAGCACTTGGCATATTTATGATTGATCTACAGCTCACATTTTAAGAACTGTGTTCCATATACATATAAGGGCTGTAAAAGAGCTCTGTTTGTAAACTTGACATTCTAGTGATAGCTAGACTTCTCTTGCCCTCATAACCAGGGGCTACACCAGAGCCGATCCCTCCACTGGCTTCTTCCCCATCACCTGCCTAAAAGTGGGTAACACTGTCTTAATTAGACTTTAGGTTATAGCTTCATACACAAGTATTGCAAGCCCTGGTAATTACTGAACTTAAAGGGGCCATGAAATGAATTCAGATCGTGTTTCTACTAATCGCATATTGTTTAGTGTGCCAAAAGAAAAAGGGTAGAAAGTCAAAAGCATGCTTTTCGGTACGAAAATTTGAAAATATAGCACACTATTATGTACCTCGTCCAAAAGCTGTACGCCTTTTCACTGTGATACATTTGCGGTACCCAAAGCACATCATCTGGCCCCAGTTCATGCATTTAACACAAGCACTGTGTTGCATCACTGTATTATCTCATTATACTTTGTTCAGCCCTAAGCTGACAGTGCGGCGGGAGCAATGCGCTTGCCGGGCCAATCAGCTGCCTCCCTTTCATCACCTGACTCTATTTTCTGGGCGTGGGTATGCGCGAGGGAGCGTGATCATGTGGCAAAAGATAGAAGTGTGACTGGCCCAATGAGCACGTAGCTTCCACAGCACTGTCACTTAGGGGTGAACGGAGAATAGTTGCACGTAATACTGCAGAAGCCACTGGCAGGAAAGGGGGGAAAGCAACTTGTGTCTGAATTGTGAGCAACAGGTTGATCTTCAAGAGGGAGAATGGCGACGTGCGGGTACACAAAGGAAGCTTCGAGCAGAGGGAAGTTCCTACTTTCCCTCCTCCTAAACTGCTAGCGGTATACTTTTGCCCCTGTGCCTTTGGTAATGCTGCACAATTTGTGAGCTGAGGAGGAGAGCTAAAAAGGGAGAAGTTGGAAAATCATTTCATGGCCACTTTCAAATGGGCTGAGTCACAATAGGAACTGTAAACCATAAAACAAAACTACCTCAACGGTACTCATAAGAGCAAGCAACGTCTCATTCTCAAGACATCCGTAGCTCGAAGAGGCTCTAGGAACAAAACATGACTGACCAGCTGGTTGTGGTGGGCAGCAGTCACAATGTGTTGTGCCATGTAGCTGATGCAGAGGTGCATTAGGTCCTTGACATTGTACTTGTCTGCCAGAGCTACCAGAGGCAGCACACGTGCATGGTCAACACGCGTCCGTCCGGTGTACAAGTAACCCAGGAAGTCACCGAACACTGCTTCACAAGGAGGCTCTTCCTTGAGCTCGATGTGCGACATCTGGCTTGAACGCCACTTGGGATCCATCAGCATCACCTAGAAATAAAATAATTGCTTGGATGCCAATCCTATTTCGTCAGTGAAACCTCGGAACCAAGCAGTGGCCTGTTTTATGAGCAAACTGTACTTGAAAAAAACAAAACATGTGTGGGTCTTTCAAAGACGTTTAGGTATATGTCTCTGCCATAGGCGTGCACAGCAGGGGGGCCAAGCATACTATGCCCCCCCCCCTGATGACTCTGGAGGGGCACAAATTCAGTAAGGTTATATTTTTGTTGTGTTGCACAACAAAAATGGGACCTCACTGAATTTGCGCCCCTCCAGAGTCATCAGGGGGGGGCATAGTATGCTTGGCCCCTCTCGATGTGCACGCCTGTGGTCTCTACGCAGAATCGTTTTTTTCTTGTAGCCTAACGTATTATCCCGAAAGATAGTCCACCCCCCAAGGAGGCCATATGAGGTGGAAATGAGGGGTGGGCTAACTTTTGTTGCAACTTCATTCCTCATTCACTCCTGCCTACGTCAACCTCCCTTGAGTGAACAACGAGAATTATATTATTGAAAGAAAAATAAATAACTTTGTTTATTAAATTGCCTTGAAAGTTACCAAAGGAACACACTACTGTCGTCCAAACTCATTGCCTACGTTATGGCATAAATCGGCTGAAACCCAGATAACTAGATAATGTGATTTCTAAAAGGCGAAATATTGTTTGGAATTTTTTCAAGAGGAAACTGGAAAGAAAGCAATGGTCGGCTGTCTTTCGGGATATCTCTCGGTATATTATGGTAGTAATATTACAACCAACACACTCCAGGTGTTCTTATCTAAAAAGAAGGAGAATGTGTTTTTGTTAGCTTTTAATTCCTAAAGGAATGAACATGATGTAAAACAAACATTGGAAAGTAACCCCAGCGACTTTCGACAATGTGGCCCATTTCCTAGACAAACAGTAAGACCCCAAGCTTTTTTTTCCTCGTCAATGCCTGCAATACGAGTGTGACACTCCGAAAATCAAGTTCTTCACATTACAGAGGCACATAGACTGCACGACAGACTTCCAACACAAGCATGTAGGAAACTGTGCAGTCGGATGTAACACATCTTCCTGTAGCTGTGCGCAAATGTACGCTTTGTACGCGGTTTACCTAGAACATTCTGCATTACTTTGAGGACAAAAAGGATGAAATGACGGCGAGAATAAGTCTCGCTTGAACAAACATATATTACCTGAAAAACGTCGCTGGAAGCGCAGAGGATCAATCGGTGGGCCGCATACTGTTTTCCTCCGACCTCAAGGGTAATGTCACTCAGGAGATGTTCGGCGTACAACCCGGCTATCTTCTCCAGCACAGTTGCAGAGTTGTCAAATTGTTGTTCGTGATCCTTAGTGCAAGCACTCCGATTTTCAGTGGTCATTTTGCACGACTGCTTTCGTCTACCTACCTACACACAGCTCAGAACTAGAAATGGGATTGAGAAGGGCGCGCAAACAAAAACTTATTATCAGCGAAACACGGCGCGAGAAGTAGCAGAACGCGTTGGTTCCACATGCTTCTACACGCGAGAGCAGAGATTCGATTTAAGAACAGGGGCACGAAACGCAGACTTATACGGAAGGAGTTAATGTCGAGTTTGCGTGAGGACCGTCAAGGGTGCGACTTCGTTCGCAGTGTCTGATTGCCCTGGCCAATGTCTACGGGATCGATGCTAACGTCACCAACGCGCAAATGCGTTTGCCGCGGGAATTCGCAACAACAGTACAATCGACTATCCACATTTATAACATTAGTAATAATACTGCGCTGCGCCAGCAGTGATTCTGCCCAATAACTTCAGCAGCAACTGTGGTGGTCGTCAATCTGGTATTGGCTTGGTTCGGCTCTTTGACTATGACCTCAAATACAAAGTGGATTGGTAAATACTAAGTAGAGAACAGCGGTGTTTTAATTGTAAGTTAAAATAAAGGTATAATTTGCTTCTTACAAAATAGACGTAAGGTGCGTTTCGAGAGCGCACCTCACGCACTTTATTGCATATGTTCAAACCAGTCTTAGGATATTTTATCAAAATCTTCCAATTGACGCTGCTAATTAGTGATAAGTGCCATTTATCCTCGCCAATAAAAACACCTAATATTAATTGGTCAGCTTTCTAGATTATTTTTATTTTTTCATAAGCTGATCCTTAGCCAATCCAAAGTGCCACAGGCCACGGACTCCGGAGTGGACCGAGTGGGAGAGCCGGAGGAAAGCCAGAACCGAGAACCCAGAGAGGCCGGAGGCTCTTTTCTCTTATCTAGTGCATAAATTTCCGCAACAATTTCCACGACCTGTGTTATTGCTTCAACTCTGCTCAGGTATTTAAATTTTTTTATTATTATTATTCCAAGTAAAAATATTACGGTGCAGACTTTGCCTTCTAATAATCGTGCAGTGCAGTGTCCGTGTAATACAAGCAATACAAGCTCGCGTCATGGGCGTGTGGGCGTGAACAGCCCAGCCGCCCTAAGTTTTTCTTTAATTTCCTGAGTCCTCGGAATTTAGGTAATGAACAAATAACCCGAATGGCTTCAGAACCCAATGGCTCCTTCAGCCTAATGATCTCGTTCAGCATAAAGAAGTCGTTATCAGACTTGTGTAAGTGAGGCAGAGTGTGGAAGTTCCAAGCGATAGGACAGTAATGCTACAGTTGAAAACGAGCGTGTTGGTTAATAGATACAAAACTTGAAAGTATAAAACAGTGCAGTAATGCTGTACTAGCGGTTTTACATGCTCGCCTATACATCTCATTTCAGGTCTGTCGGAAGAAGAAAATGAGGCTCATTCATTTTGCGAAGTTGAAGCAGTCTAGAGTGCAGAGCCTTGCTGTTTTTAACAGACTAGTTGCCAGGCCAAGTTCCCTCAGCAGCTGCTCGTTGTCAAGTAAAACAACTTCAGACTTTCCACCTCCATTTGTTCCAGTGTTCGGAAAGATACAAGACCACCTGGACAATGTTGCTGTGGTGGATGTCTTGGGAACGCACTCTTATTCTCAATTACTAAAGTTTAGCCAAACGATTCAGAGCAAACTCAATCAGATAATAAACCCCCGAGAACAGACGCGAATATCGTTTCTGTGTCCCAGTGATGTTCGCTATGTTGCTGCTCAATGGGCCTGCTGGCTCGGTGGCAACGTGGCAGTTCCCTTGTACCACCAGCATCCCGACTCATTGTTGGAGTACTACATCAAAGACTCACAGACCACAGTCTTGTTGACTACCAAGGAATACAGGGACAGGATCGAGCAGCTTGGGAAAAACCTTAGCTTGCCCACTGTGGTGGTTGATGGTCCAATGGATAAAGAAGTGGATGCATTTGAAGAAAAGGACTGGGTAAGTGCCCTTTCCAAAGAATAGCATTTTATTATGGACTTCCCCTAAGCACACCTGTGGGAAGCTGCTCCTTTATGTGCCACGATTTGTATTTTCCTTCTCTCGACTTCTCTCTTAATCCTGGGCAAGTGCTGAAGTTGCTTTTAAATTTCTAACACACGGTGTTTTATAAAATATGGGACCGAACATTCGCTATAGTCGGCTACTCTTACAGTTCAGGAGAAGCTCTTCTACCCTCTTCCCACTTTAGCAAAGGGAATGCCGGAGAGGAGGTTGCATTCTCTCCAACGTTCACTCTGCTGAAGTGGAAAGGGGCGACCAGAGCTTCCCCAAAAATATTAAGTCACCATTGACTGTAGGTCAGAACCTTTTCCTTAATTTTGTAGGCCAATTAGCTTTGACCAATCTGGATTAGTTTGTGTAGTAATTCCCAAGATAAAA
Organism: Ixodes scapularis; assembly: GCF_016920785.2. Taxonomy (NCBI): domain Eukaryota; kingdom Metazoa; phylum Arthropoda; class Arachnida; order Ixodida; family Ixodidae; genus Ixodes; species Ixodes scapularis. The sequence continues at coordinate 45,790,039 of NW_024609884.1, forward strand.
AAAATAATAATGAAAATGTAACTGTACATTACAATTTCCACTCCTAGCAGTTGCAGTGCAGATGGGTGTCACACTGGCATGCTTGTGTAAATTAATGTAATTTCTACTGCATGTTGCACATTAAGACCTCAGGTTGGTCTAAGCCAGGGGTCTCCAAACCCCGCCCGGCCCGCGGGCCAGACCCGGCTTACGGAAGTCTTCCAACCAGCCCGCTTCCAGCAGACCCGCTGCAACCGACAAAAAAATGTGTGCCTAAAAAAAATGGCACGCATAATGTTCAGTCATGGCAAGGAAACCCTGTTACAAAGCAGCTTCTCTTATTCTTTCTGATATCTTCTTTTGCGCTCCAAATGGACAAAAGAAGATATCAGAAAGAATAAGAGAAGCTGTTTTGTAACAGGGTTTCCTTGCCATGACTGAACATTGTCATCACCATTAGTCCCCGGCTTCATGTTTGTGCAACTACGGTATATTAAAATTCTCTTCTGTTCTCACATACATTGGGCTTGGTGTCCTCTGTCACAAATATTTCATATTGCCAGCTTTAGGTTTATCATTTTATGAGTGTTTACAGTAGTTGTGTAATGTTATAGTTAGCTTAATATGAAATTTCAGATTGAAGTAGTATATGTACTCGTCCACCTTAGAGTTATTAAATTCTTGCTTTAATATTCATTTTTGTATTTAAACGCTTATCCAGGTTTATTTATTTAGTTCTTTCTCTTTTATAATTAGTGTCCTTTCTCGACCCTCGAGGCTATGACAGGTACCTAATCTGGCCCCTTAGCCAAAAAGTTTGGATATCTCGGGCCTAAGCTAATTGTGCAGCAGCAGGCACACAAGTTACCATATTTCAGGGTCGACTAACTCCCAAGGTAAAACTGGCAGTTGAGCCAGCCTAGAGATTTCATGTGTCTGTAGTATATTATTAATTAAACAAAAAAGGCAGTGACCTAAGAACTGAAGGGTAACAGCAAGGTGGGTGTATCATTTAAACTCCTGAAAATAAGATCTGACAAGATTTGAAATAATCCACCAGAAATGCACTTCTACTGAAAGTGTTATGCATATTTAATTTATATATTTTATTTATACATACCCTCAAGGGCATAAGCAAGAATACCAATGAGTTCCAAGACTTCAGAAGAGGAAACAGGTGTTAAGAAGTTGCAAAGTGAGGCATTCAGCGTCAGAATTTGTACTGCGCAAAGAGTATTCTGAAATTGTTTCGTAGCCTCAGAAAAAAAGGCTCTTGCTTGAAATTGCTTTCTTGAGAGATCTTGCTCCTAGTAGGATCTGACCTTTGAAGTATGCCATAACTTGCCTTCATTACTGGGCATCTCTTATTGCATTGTAGTCAATCAGGCATATGGCTACAAATTTAATTGAAATACAGTAGCATGACCCTCATATCCTGTAACCTTGCAGTTTGTAGGGAGCATCGCATTTAACTGTATCAAAATATATCTGGGAATCCTGAAAACGTCTTACAGCTGAAAGATGATTCTCAAAGTTACAAATTCCTTTATCATTTATATTTGACAGTAGCAGCTCCATGGACCTCTTTTCTATGAAAATCGTATTGCTGCTGTACAGTAACAAATTCCTTTCTTTGAGGAGTTACTTAAACGTTCACAACCTGTTTAAAATTCTGGAAAATAAAGTGCATACTGAAATTAACCTGTACTTGTTTAGGCGATCGAGAGGCCACTTTTATGTATGACCGACTCTGGCGAGTTCCATACTCTCGGACCTCATTTGATGCTGCGAGTGATTGAAGGCTGGGTGTTGAAAGGCCTTACACTCGAATGCTCTTGCTGTTCAGGACATGCTGAAGGGCGAGGACGCCCTTATGATGTACACGAGTGGAACAACGGGGCCTCCCAAGGGTGTGGTGCTCTCCTTCGGCAACATTCACTTTCAAGTGTCCCAGATTCGGAAAGCCTGGGAGTGGGTGCCCGGAGATGTTCTGCTGCATGCTCTGCCTTTACACCACACGCACGGCATCATTAGCGGCTTACTGTCGCCTCTTTACTCGAGGGCTACGTGCTTGATGCTGCCCAAGTTTGATGCTGCGGAGGTACTGGCAACCAGCTACTTGCAACATGTCCTGTAGGGCACCTACTGGTTACCTTGATTTTTTCTTTCTTGGTGATCAGTCTTGGCTTCAAATTTGGAAAATTGGAGCTGGGGACTTCTCTGATTGGAGGATTCTTGAAATTCGCCAAGCTGTCAAGCACTTTTCCCCAATTAGATAAGAGTAGCATATAAATCCAGATATGCTTAGACATGCGTTATAAAAGTAAACATTTGGTGGAAATTGGTTTACTTTACTTCCACGATCAATGTTAGTGGTTGCATCAACTGTCCATCAGACGCACTTTTTTGCCATCTGCAAAGCTGGAGTACACTTGCTTTTCTTTTTTTTCCATATCTAACAGATTTTTTTACTAAACAAGTGCCAGAAAGGAATAAGGCTAGGTGACTGACTTTGTGACATACCTAGCAGATGCTCAGCCATAAATTGAAAGGAAGTGGAGTTGTCAAAACCTTCCACAGAAATTTCTTATATGTGTCTGTATTGTGAAGCCCCAAGTAATGCAGCAGTTTTGTGAGATATTATATTGTTTGTTGTTTGTGCTATGATGCATTACACTTGTGTAGCTTGCAGTTTCTTCTATTACACTATGACTTATCTGTCCAAAGAGAACACACAAACTTCCTCAATTTCCTTTTCTTCGTTGACACCAGGTATGGAAACACCTTCTGCATCTTGACAAAAGCAAGCCACCAGTGTCCATATTCATGGCTGTGCCAACAATGTATGTGAAATTGATAGAACACTATGAACAGCACTTGAGAAGGAACAAGGAGACAGTGCCTGAAGTAGTCAAGAAGGTATTTGCGGAAAATATTCGGTAAGACGTACCAAAAGAGCATTTTAGCTTTAGCTTGCTTTTACCCCGGGACGGTTCATGCTTGAAAACTTTTTGCCAGATTTGTGATCAGTGGATCAGCCTCCCTGCCTCAACCAATATTTGAGAAATTTGAAGAAATCACTGGCATGACCATCTTGGAGAGGTATGGCATGACAGAGGTCGGTGTACCACTCTCGAACCCACTGCATGGAAAAAGGTATCCAGGTACTCCACCCTTTCTCAAGCCAAACTTGCACTCTGCACTCTTTGTCCACATTTTCACTTCCATGTAGGGCTGATATACTATACCTTCAATTAATGCTTTCCCCCTGCTTTCATTGCTTTTTTGGTAGATTTCTCTGTAGAGGGGGTGGCATCAGTGTCGCAAGATTCGTCTTAGGCATGCCTTCGTTTCTTTGTGCAGGCTGCGTAGGCTATCCAACGGCAGGGGTTGAAGTCTGCATTGCTGATCTGGATCCCAGCTCCGACGTGGGCTACAACCCCTTGGTTATCGGCACTGCTGAAGGCAGTCAATTTCTTCAAGGACCAGATCGCACTAGTGGAGAGCTGCTCATCAGGGGAAGAAATGTGTTCAAGTATTACTGGAATAAGCCACAAGTTACAAAGGACTCTTTCACCAAAGATGGGTGGTTCAAAACTGGTACGCTGAAATTTGTGATAAGCGATAAACATACTAGGGAGCATCACAAAATTACATGATAGGTAGTTTGTAGGTACGCTGTTTCATGATTACTACTGGGATAATCTGCTGTTAGCCTCCTTGCAGTACCGGTAGTTCTGGCTTGTGCTACTCACTGCAGATGTTCTTGACAAAAATGGTTGCTTCCTAGTTTGTTCCCGACTGCCTGAGCTGTATACGCTGCCAGCGGAGCACAGATGGTGACATTATCACATTTATGTTGATCATGACTTTATCAACGAGTAACTCGGGAGCCTGAATGCTCCCAAATTAACATTCAAAATGATGACAGTCTTCTGGGGTCTACAATACTGGACAGTTAGTCCCACTGCTCTTTGGCGTGGACACAGTGGCGCTCACTGAAACATTAATGTAGTGGTCTTTTGATTACAGGCTGAACATTCTGCAATGCAATTTTTGGTTTCATTTTAAGCAGTGACAGAGTGCAGGCGAGCTGGTAATCAATCGACATCTTCAGTGATAAATAGTATCCGAAAGACTGAGAGAGTTGAATAAAATTGTCAAAAAATAAGGTTGAACTGCTGCAAAATTATCGCATTGAATCGCTGCAAAATTAACAAAAATCTGATTTCTAAATATTTTTCCAAACGGGTTTGCACTCAGCCTGCATATGAAGTAAGAAGTTGCCATGTAAAACTTTGGTATGGTCCCAAGGTTTACATGGTAGTTCTGTCAAGACTTTTTTGCACCTCCTTGCATGAACACTCCCACATAAACCTTGAATGACTTTTAGAATTTAATACTGAAAAATCATTGTGATGGCCCCCTGCCTCCGATTCCTATCTACAATATTAATGGAACACTTATCGCAATGAGGAGAAGCCAGACACGAGCCGTGTTCCAACTTATCCTGTGACAACTGCTTGCACCTGGCATTCAGCTGTACTGTAGCCCACCAGTTCTTTAGCATCTCCCTGCCAGTCTGCTTTGCAGAATACGCAACTGCATCCACCACATACTGGGACAGCAGTCGTGTGTCATTTGCACGCAACTTGCACACACCATCCGCACCACCTTTTTCAGGTGATAGTGCCTCCTGCATCGAAGGAGTGTACAAGATCCTGGGCCGAACGTCTGCAGACATCATCAAGACGGGCGGCTACAAAGTGAGCGCTCTCGAGGTGGAGAGGCACCTCCTGGCCCACCCAGACATCCTCGAGTGCACCGTGGTGGGTGCCCCAGACGACACCTGGGGGGAGCGGGTGGCTGCTGTGGTGGTACTCAAAGAGCCCTCCACTACACTAGAGTTAGCCCCACTGCGTGCCTGGTGCAAGGAACGCATGGCACCCTACTGCGTACCCAGCTTGCTGCTCTGCGTGCCAGCCCTCGAACGCAACTTTCTCGGCAAGGTGAACAAAAAGGAGCTAGTCAAGAAGACCTGGCCTGCACCACAAAACTAGGGCTTTAGTACTGGGACGGCCCACTTCTGTTAGATGGCACATCGGTAAACCGCTGGCGTACAAATAACATCTTTATTTGGGACGATAGAAACTAGTGCGAGCATGTCGAGAGTTGTACGTGGGCGATTGGTATTGGGCGGCGTGTGCAAACTACAGGCGGTGTTTCTCTAGCTATCATTTGTGACGTCGCGGGTATGACAAACTGGGACAGACCGCGTAGCTCTTGGATCCTTTGGCTTGTCAACTCGCTTCATGCGCTGTTTGGGTAACGCGCAGCAAAGCCTGTTTCATGCATTGTGTTTATTTGGTAAAGTGATACTTGTACAGTACAATCCACTTATAACGATAATGAGAAAACCCGGAAATTCAATCGTTATAACCAATTATTGTTGTATCTGGGCTAGACTGAGCGTTTCTAGTCTAAAAGCGATAGAAACGGATCGTTATAAGCATGATATCATTATGAGCGGATTACACTCTAGTAGGATATTTTGCCAAAACTTGAAACCACGGCACACATAGTCGCGCTAACATACACCTTTGGCGCTGAGGTGTCGAAGTGCTTGGATGGTGGTGTGCTGTTCTCTACCCCATGCTGTACAAAAAGCTGGATGATGAAAATAGAATATTCAGCGCATTACCCCACTACAGCATCTACCACGGCAAATAGGGAGTATTTTCTATAACGATTGAGACAAAATAAAACTGAGAAAGGAATGCCTCATCAAATTGAAAATAACAAAGCGAAATTTGAGAACCTCTCGTGTGTTCAGTAAGCACTTAAGTGAAAGCGACTCCATGTACTATCCTGTTGGTTCTCAAGGAGGGCGCTCGGGAGGTGGCGCCACCAAAACATCTTGTCGCCAATAAGGTTATGGTGTCAGAGTATACTATTTTTGTAACCAAGGGTATAGTATTAAATGAGAAAGCATGTCCTTTTTTTTTATTGCAATGGAGATGCAAAACTTGTTTGTATTGCTTTTTTTTTTTTTTTTTTTTTTTTTTTTTTTTTTTTTTGTGTGAATGATTTTGGTCATTTCTTTGTGTTACTTTGCCAAACGTATTTCGATTATAATTGACTTTAATGCATTCCTAGGAGATTGTTTGCGAAAATAGTGATTACATTGATTTATTTACTGTAGTAGCGACGGTATTTTTGATCTACAAATTTCTTCTCAAAAAACAACAAAGGTTCTCATGTTCATTACATTTCCATGCAGAACTGTGCTGCCCACCTAAATAAATAAATTTTAGGGCGAGAAAACTATTTTTCTCGCCCTAAAGCAAAACTGCTGGGCCGATTTGAATAAAGTTTATTCTCTCTTTCAACAAGTGTGGTCACTGTTTCAAAACTAAATCTTGCCTCCAATTTATTAGCTTTTTCCAAGAGTGCCAGAACTGACCAGAGGCATGCTGCTGCTTTGAACGTGCCACCCGAGCTCAAATGCTCAAGCCGAAGTGGGATAAGTTGGCTTGTAGCCTGGATTTTTTTTAATCTAGTCTGGACATTTTAGAACATACTAATACTAGCCTTCTTTTGGCTGATGAAACAATGTGAGGATGGATGGTAATCAGCCGTGCCAGTGGCATTCAGTTCAGTGAATGTTTTGTCCAATTGTTTCATCAACAGCTCAGATTAGCTTTTTTCTGCAATAACCTGCACGAGACTGTTGCTGCAACACTCTGTACAAGTCGGACAGGTGGATTAACATTTTTTTTAATCAACAGCCGCAGACTGTTGCTGCACAGCGGCGTGAATGGAGGCGGAGGGATGGGTTAATGCGCACCCCAGTTATACATGCGTGAGTAAATGTCTCTGCAGCGTGCAATTTGCGTAACGAGTGTCGAAACGATTGTGTCCACGAAACGAGTTTCAACGAAATGATGGGGACCCGTTAACACGCACCCCAGTGATACAAGCAAGTCAAAATGTTCCTACAGCGTGCGATTCACATGACGAAACGTAATTCCATGAAACGAGTTCGACGAAACTATGGAGACCCGTACGGAAAAAACCTTTCAACGTCCGAAATCAGCTAGATTCAATGCCTCAAGACAATCGAAAGTGCCCGATTCATGCCGCCACCACCCCAAAGGTACAAGTCCCTCATCTCTGCATGGCAACGTAAAAACATCTGGAGTCGCGCATTTCTTTTTCCCTTTTTCTTTTGGAACACGTGAAACTGCATCCCTTGGCTCATGCTTGGAGAGTTTGCATATGGGGCCGCCACTGACGATTGCAGTCAGGCCGGGCTCGCAGCGTGAAACTCACCCATACGCAGTTGGGAGCCCGACGTAACGAAAGGCAAAGGGCATCACCACCACGTACGAGTCAAAAGCCGATGCAAAGGCATGCGCGAACATAAACAACGGTACACAAAAGTGCTGTTGCTCGCCGCTATAAAATGCGTCCTGCAAGCATTGGTAATCCGCAGCCTCATCCCTTTCCTGCCGCTCTTTCCCTAACCTGATGGCTACTCTGTCTCGCATGACATGCCGACGAACTGATCGTCGGGAGCACAGTGCAGTTTACCACTGCTCTCATTGCGAAGGGCCGTCGAGTCAACCACCAGCATGGAGGTTACCGGTGTTAGACAACGTCATGTGACGCAAGTTTTACTTTGCATTACCAAGAGGCTGTGGCTTGACCCAAGTTGGCCACATACAGCACTAATTCAAGAACCAGTTTTTGCCTTCCCTTTTGATTGGGCTCATGGGAACTAGTGTTAACCACACAGTAGAGGCTACAGGCATTAGCTCGGGGCAGTGTGTAACAGGTATTCGTGTAATAAAGAAAATAAAAATAAACTTGGAACTTTCTATGTTAACCATCCAACTTGAGAAGAGACAACCCTATTTGCAAGCATTTAGAGCTAGAGCAATCTGCTAGTCAAATGGACCATACTTTGGTTTAACTTCACCCGACATGTAGCCAAGTTCCTAAAATGATGTAGACACAGCAATGAGAATTAGCTGCTGCAAATCAGTTCCATTGCATCAGCTGTCCCCGCAAGAATCTGCAACATACACCACTGCCTTCATTGTGTGGCGTCCCGTTTCGTTTTATTTTTTAAAGCATCACTGATAAAATCTCTCGGCAAAATGTAGTTACAGTGCATAGTCGTAGATGCTTTTGTAGAGTCTTAAGTAACACAATTGGTCGGACTTTTTCTTTCACACACAATGATATCTTGGTTCGAGACACAAGTCCCCACAATTCTTGTGACTAGGATGACCTTTGTGGAGACATGAAAAGCAAAAGGATGCAATTTTAATATGCACGCTAGAATGAGGTGTACCAATATTCCTCGCAGAGAGGACTGTGCCACTATAGTCACGCTGGTCGCCAAATAAACCCAATACAGTGTCGTAAAATAGGCTTCGTACCGCCCCTTTGCGGAGGAGAAACTCCCGAGGAAGCGCAGGGTGAATAAGCAGACCGCCAGTGGACACCCACAGTCCAAAAGCACAAACTCAAGTCCAGGAAAAAAAATAGTGTGCCTCCTCTTTTGGGGCACACAGCACATCACGTGGGCAGGCAGGCAGGCAAAATCCTAATGGCACAATACCAAAAAAAACAACCTGGACTAGCCTCATCTCGATAACCCCCCCCCCCCCCCCCCCCCCCCCTCCCCCTGTCTACCTGCGCCAAACTCTCGGAACGGTGAAGTGCAAAAAAAAAAAACCTGGAAAGCCTGTTACTCGTTAAGGTCGACAATTTGCAGCTATTACAAAGACCAAAACTTCAATAATGCCTAGGCAAATATAACCTCCGTCATAAAAAAAAAAAACTTTTTTATACTATACATGGTCAATCAAAAAAAAAATTTTTTTTTTTTTAAGCACAAGCTTATTTTGTATTTTAAGCAAAATTTTCTTTAAAAAAAAATAACTCGTTAACATTTCTAGCCATTGCTGGGATCACATGGTATTAGAAATAGCAAAACAGCTTTCCTGGCATGCAATTTTTTTTTTTTTTTTGTCAAGGAAGGGGAAGAGGTGAAATAAAAAAAATCAAATGTAAAGCAAGTACATGGTGAGAAAAAGACTGCTGGGGATTGCAATTAACACTGAAAAAAAAAAAAAAAAGACATTTGCACACTTACACAAGTATTTCTTCTTGTGATCTCCCCAGACAGTTTTGAGGTCTACAGCATAGACTGCAAGCTTTTTCAACACAATTATTAAAACTTGGAATGGGGAAAAAAAACAAAAAAAAAAACACTGAAGACAAAATCTTGTGTAAATAAAGAACAATAGATGTCTCTCGGATCTCAAAAGTTTTCTACTTCCCAAAGCGTAGCCTGAAACAAGAAAAGTAAGCTAAAAAAAGAAAATGCAGCCAGTTAAAAAAAAAAAAATTTCAAAACCTAGCACATACATACATCAGTCAGCACACAATAATTATTTACAAATTACAAAAAAAAAATCCCTCACACAATTTTAAAAAAGAATTGCATTTACAGCAATATATCTATGTATATGCCATAAGCAGTGCTATGTACAAACAGCACACATTCGCATTCATGAACAATTGCAATAAATATGGACATAGACAACTTTCATAGACAAACCTTCTACGAATAAAAAAAATGTCAGCGCAGATGCTCACATGGCCAAAGTAAGAATGGCAGATTGCGTAGCAGTTGCTTCCACTGCATAAATGCATAGTAATTTTTTTGTGCTCCTTCCACATACCAGCACTTTGAAACATTTTTGAATATTTTTTTTTTTACATTTTTCGACACATATGCATACAAACTCATTCATTCACTGGAAAAAAACAACAACAAATAAATAACTGCGTACAACACAATCGATGACACAGGTACACGCGACAAAAAACTCAATGGAAATATCCAATGGAACTGAACGCTGCCCAGTTGCAAAGCAGGTGTGGCACAACCAAACGAGGCTCCTGCACAGTCCGCAGTCAAGTGCACCGAGGTGCAGACACCAGTGGCCTCCCTCGCCGGTCCTCCTCGAGGAGTCCACCCTCGTGGGCCACAGCAGGGCAGTGACCGAGTTTTAAGAAAAACCAAAAACCGGACAAACGTTGCCACAAGGCTGGCGGGGCCAATGTCTGGCTGCAGCTCGACGCAGCCCGATGAGAGTCTGCAGCTGGGGCCAGCCCCAGAGTGCACAGCCCAATGAGCAACCCCACTACCTAAATGAGCCCACGGTGTAGACGTCCCTGTGCACCAGCCCCTGCGCCACCAGGAGCGTTTCGTGTGGCGGTCGCGCAGAGTTGCGCCGCCGCCGGCTGTAGTTGCGACAGCCGTGGTCGCCGTTTCCTTGGGCCATTGTTCCGTCTGTGGAACCGGCCGAAAACTTGCGCTGCTTGGGGAAGAACGAGCGGTTGGCCGGGGCGGCTGCACTGCCCGCGACACTCGAACTCCGGCCTTCCTCCGAGCCCTCCAGACCCACCGGACTGCTGCCCGCCGCCCTCTCGGAGCCGGGCTCGCACGCAGGGTCAGAGTCCTGAACCCAGACACCAGGCGCAGCGTTGGTGCGTGTGCAGTGAACAAGGCACGCTGTGCCACTCACAGTGTCGCTGCCCACACTCGAGCACGAGCTGTGCTGGGGGCTGCTGCTGAACGAGTGGGCCGCCGACGAGACGTTGGACGAGGCCGGGCTGCTGTCGTTTTCGTTGGTACTTCCCGGCGTCCTGCAACCGAATCACTCTTTAAAAAGCTTTCTCACAGAACAGAGCTGGCAAAGCGCGTGAACTGTTCCCTTCTGCACAGCAAATAGATCGTGGCAAGCATAGCAGCCCTAGGATTCTAAAGCAGAAAGAATCTCCAGTAATGAAACTTTGGAAGAATTTCATGGTTTGTGAAATAATACGCCATCGTAGAGGCAACTGGTAGAAATGGGTATTGCGCTTTGAATGTTTAACCTCCGTTCTGAATACAATGCGAACTGCTTGCGAGCTCAAAATTAAAGAAAGTTGAACCACAACGGCTTAAAGTGTCTCCTGAACTCCACAACAGTTCTTTTCTTTAGCCTTTGCTTGCGAGGTCTGCAGAGAGATGATGTCACAAACGGATATGACGTCACGGGCTATACATTGCCCATATTTATTTCGACCATTTCACCAAAGAACTTAACATTTCTTCCTAAAAATAGTTGATGCAAGTCGTTTTCTCCATTAAAAAAAGTTGTTCTCGGGAGGCTTAGGGTGGCAGCTGCTCCCCCCCCCCCCCCCCTTAGATCTGCCCGTGTCGGAGCCCAATGTAATCACTATCGCACATTGCAAAATCGCCAGACCCAACACCAGGAGCCAATTTTTTTTTATATGTACTGTAAACGACTTATTTTTCGCGGGCTCAATATTTCGCCATTTAGGTCAAAGCTAAAGTTTTGGATTAATTTGCGGGTTCTAATTTTTGCGACCACGGTGGGACCTCAATATAGATTTCAATGTGTTTACATTTCACCGGAATTGTTTGCAGGACCTATTTTTTGCGAACTGTAGGTGATTCGCAAAAATTGGGACCTCGGGAAAATTAAGTTGTCTACAGTATTTTGTTTATGGAGTTATTAAGTAGATAATCATCAAAATGTTTGTGAAGGAAAAGTTATGTTTCACGTTTTACCAGTCTACCATATAGTGAAATGTTGCCAAAAAATGTATCCTAAAAGAAAAATGAGAATTTACAATTCCCTGTAATGCCGAATTAGAGCACAGCTTTCGAGGAGGAGGGTATGCCACCTCCTCCTCTTCTCCTTTTTTCTCCCCTCTTCCCTCCTTACATCGCATGTGACGTCACTCGTGAAGGCCTCATGAAGGTCGCGACCTTCACGAGTGACCTTCGCGATGTCACTCGTGACCTTTGTGACATCATTATGGGAAACGTCCCATAATACAACACGCGGTTACACCGACAGCGACGCCGCTGAAGCCGGAAACTGATGCCTAAAAGCTGCGCTCTAAAAGAAATCTATACTTTCCTAACACAAGCTTGTTTCCCACATCACTGTACAAATGAAACTGAGGAGGTCAAACCTATACACAAAAGGAGTTGTGTGCTCTAAACAAAGTCGAAGGATTCCTTCAGTTTCCAGCAGAGGAAGCACACACCTCTTGCCCTGTAGTCTGCTGTTGGACCCCTGCTGATTGGAATGAGTTTCCAGGGGAAGCAGTGCAGGAAGCCCTCCGACCCCACCATTGTCTACAGGGAACTTCTCTTGGATCCAGTGCCGATACTGGATGACCTCGTCCGTCACCCGGATGATTCTACCCAGGATACTGCCCAAAAAAACAATCACAGTTTAACATTGCATTCAATCAGCAATAAGACATGCCTCAATCAGCACTCCCAAAAAGCTGATATAGGTTGTACTCACCCTTTCATTCAAACACACAGAGACATCATTCCAAACCAACAAATGTTACGAACCAGAGTCCCAATCTCGTGGGATTACTTGGAAGACAGCTTCACAGTGTCTAGCACCAAGCACTTCTACTGACCACATTGAGAAACCCAATTTCCAAAAGTGATAACTGTGATAATGTGCCTCATCTCTTTCCAAAAGGGAACCTGAAGGCATCCGAGTGGCAGGCTATGTTACGCCCAGATTTCGCTTCTTCGTGATGCCACGCAGAAGCAGAGTCCTTTAACGGAATACCGGCAGTCACCGAGGCTTCCAGGAGGTTTCTTCTCAAAGTTCTCTCACCAGCTTCGGCAACCTTCGCAATATACCTAGAAATGCCCTTTCAGACAGCACACATCTAAACACGCCAAAGCATTCCATTGCTGGCAAAAACGAAACAATTGCAATATCATGAACACTTTGGTTTGTTACGATGCAGCCTTCGCGCTATTCTGTGTGCTCATTTTACAAATGTTTTTTCAATTTTTTTTATTTCAGCGAACAAGTATTAGTGATAGCGATTAGCAAATTAACCTGAATGAACAGCGGTGAACAGTGCACGGCGCACCCAACTCCCAGGGGTGGCGGCACTTCTTGTAAGAACCACTCCGAAGGCTGCTGGAACAGCATCACGGCTCACTCTCCCCGCGGCGTCTCCACAGTTTTTCGCAGAATTCACGGTTGCACATCGTTTGATCGAGTGTCGAGATCATGCTAGAGCGCTAACTACGTTTTTTTTTTTTTTTATTGACAAGCGTGATCTGGGCAGTTTAGGTACTCAGTGCTCGTTTATGCTCATTCTTCACCCAGAAGCAACCAACAACTGTGCTGTTGGACACAAGTTCGACCCGTCGGGGCGGGTGATGCACCAGTGGAGTCTGCAATGGGGCAGGATCTTAAACTGCGACGGCAAACGAAGAGGCTTCCGCAGGCCAATGTCTGGATAGGTGGGGACGCCTTCTGGAGTTGGAGGTCAGGCTTGCAACGTACGCCACAAAATTGTGAAATCGGACCCTACCCTTGACGTACAATGCGATCGCCGAGCAAGCGCAGAAGATGTGGTTGATGCTGTCATTTACGAAGTGCGAGGTGTCGTTGGACGACGCTAATGACGTGCTTCGAGAACGTGGCAGTGACGACGGCGGGACCGACGTCACCAGTTCAAATGAGTCTTAGTCCAGTCGCGGACAAAGTGAGAACGACTTGGAGCAGCTTCAGTTGTCCTGCCTCAAGCGTATACTTTCTAGTTTCGATAACACCTGGGCATCTCATGCACTTCGCGTGTGCATGCGCAGTCAAAGTACGCCAGAAGGCATAGATCGCGTGTTGGAGGCTGGGCTTTCGAAACAGATACTTTATCGTTCTTCGCAGTAAAATGCGCATCTAAAGATTTTTTTTTTTTTTTTGCTGATGTGCAAAGTGGGAGGGTCGACTTACAATCGTGTAAATACAGTAGATGAGCATAAATTTGTGCCAACTGAAATAGGACTTCAGCTTTGTTTCTGTAGGCTTTCTTTACAGGTGACTCAGTATTTTATCAGTTTCTTAAGTAGCCCCTAGACAGTAGAAACAGCAAGGAGTATCCTACCTTTGTTTAGTGTCCACAATGGCTGGGTGGAACGAGTGCACAGCTTGATTGAGAACCATGTAGGCGTACTCAAAGGCCTTCTTCACTGTGAGTGCACCATACGAACTGCGGCCAATGTCGTTGCCTGAAAAAGTTTCAGAATACACACGAGTGAAAAAGATATCCCACCCCAAATTTTCCAACCAAGCATACAATATCTCCCAAAAACTTTTTAACAGAGATGCAACAGAAAAATACCTCTACCTTCACATATCTGCATGTAGAAACTGAAGAGTGAACTCTAACTAAAGACTATGTACAGTCTTTTATCATAAGTTTAGAGCCCACCGCGCGTGTGGCCCAAGCGAGTGAGCTCCTGTGCAATGGCACCCTTATCGTCGGTGCTTGCTGGCTGCGAGATATTTGAGAGCGCGGGGGGAAGGGGGGGGGGCTTTGCTCCAGCTATTTTGCGCCCTTTATTCTCGAGATGAGCGCGACGCGAAAGCAAATTTCTTCTTCGCTCTCAAAAATCTCAGCCAGCGAGCGCCGGCGGCAAGAGCGCCACTGCACGGGAGCGAGCCGGCTCCCGCCACGTGTGCGGTGGGCTCTAAACTTTTGACAAAGGCTATACATGCTGAAGCTCACTTAGTGTGCCACATTTGCCTTGCAAGATTTGGTTTTCCAAAGTGCTTGAGTTTTATGTCGTCAGGAAGTATTATTACTATCATCGAAGCTAGATCAATAGACAATCCCTAGATCGGACCCACAATTGCTTAACATCCTGAAACCACATAAACCATTTTACCTAAATCACTTGAGACATCCAGCATATACACAAATGTGAGCCACACGATATACCAGTCCAAGAAAACTGGTTGCACCAGGCAGTAATAGCACTTCACTAGCCTACATTACATAGTAGTTTTAACTGCCACTCATGCCCAAGTGCTTGCGCAAGATGAGAGGAGACAAATAAAACAATCCCTTGCATGCATGTTTCTCTAGTACTTTCTATCTCCAAAACATAGAACTGTAGAAGGGAGCCAATTATACACAAAGCAATATTACGTAAAGCAAGTAAACAATGCTCAAACTAGATTTCATCAAAGACTGATTCTCCCAGATAGCTGCACTGCAAAGTGCACAAAAAATTGCAAACATATTATGAAGGTTATTTTTGCAGAGAAGTTTCACACTGTGCAAGTCAGTACTTTTCTGCACACTACTATACAGGATGTTTCAGTGAAGGCTTTCAAAAATCCCTAAAAATAGCGTGGTTGAGAAAAAATTAACCCTTTCTGGGAACAAACTGCCAGTCGCGGCGGAAGTCGGGAATTACAAAAGATATTAAAATTAGCTAAATAATTAACTAAAACTTGCTAATTGACTTTTTAAATAGTGAAAATGAGCATATGGTTCTAATGATAAACTTGCTAAGCATCATGCAAAGACACTTTCAGAAAGATATAAGGTAAAGGAAACTTTTTATGACGTTCCCCCCAAAAAATTTATTTTTGACGAGTTTTTAAGTCTTATTTTCCTGCCGGAGCGCATCTTTGCAACAGCGGTCCTGCCCCCCGTAGCAGAGATATGCAATATGTGCGCCATACTTCCCTCCCTCCTACGAGGGAGGCTAGCAGCGGTTTTACACCTTGGCCACAGAGGCGCAGGACCGCTGGTGCAAAGATGCGCTCTGATAAGAAACCGAAACCTAGAAATGCATTCAAATTAAGTATTGTTTCAGAATGACGTAAAATGCTGCCCCTGCTTTAGATTCTTCTAAAATGTGTTGATTTAGTGGTTTTTGATGATGCTTGGCAAGTCTCTTATTGGAACCATATGTTCATTTTCACCAATTAAAAAGTGTTTTAGTAAATCTTAGTTCATTATTTAGATAATATTTGCTGAAACTCCCGGTATAACCAATGCTTTATGTTGCCACGATTTCTGGTGAATAAGGTGTATTGAATCAGCACCTGAACTTTCAGAAAGCTTTATTAAAACAATACCCTTTGAGAGACCCTCTCACCAGTCTCATAGTTATTGGAAGAAGTAACAAAGTTAAAGGCAACAAACAGAGGGAAAATCACGAGCAATGTAAACAACCAATATGCAAGTAAACAGGTTCTCGCCTGGGGTCAGGGGGTCTTCGATGCAGAGAATGGAGGGACGGAAAGCGTCGCCAGTGTCTCGGAACAGCTCGTCCTTGCGCAAGTATGCACCGCCGTCCTTGACACGAATGGCCGTGAGGAAGTAGTTGAAGTGCTTTCCGTACAGGTCAAAGAACTCTAGCAGCAGCGTGCCCAGATTAGGGTTGGGGCCATCCCCGCCACGGGGGTGCAGCTGCAGGAAGCTGACTGTCATGAGGATGAGAGAGTAAGAGCTGATGCCGCCCGTGAACACTTCATTGAGGTCGCGCTGCAGCAGGAACTGCTTCAGCACCAGGACCAGCTTGGCCAAAGCCGGGAACTTCTCCTTGAAGGACTGCAAGTCAAGGTTCATCCATTCACATCACATAGCTTTGCCTCCGCATGGCACGGACACTGACTACAGCTCATTTTACAACGGGCTGTACTAGTAAGCATTACGTGTAGACTTGCAAAGTGAATATACTGCCCCATTCATTGTAAGCGACACAAGGGGAATAACTTGGTTTATACTACTATACCCGTTTGCACCTTAAGAAAAAAGGAAGTTTCGCTCATTGTTCATACGCCGTGCGAAGTAGTTTTTACAAGATTTGGTTAACGGAGGCAAAAGCCATGCTTTTGGCATTTGAAACCTGCAAGTCTTGATACGATAATGTATATCTAATTTAAAATGCACCTACATATATCTGAATTCTTTACATATAGGGGAAGTTAGTAATGCTCCGTGAGAAGGCGGACTTCTTTTACTACGTTTCTTGAGGGGAAAACGAGTATAGTCACAATAGAAATATGAAGTAGAAGAATGGTACCAAAGTGGCATGGCTAAGATATAGTGAAGACAGCTTCCCCTGTTTTTGCTTAGATCAAGAGCAACTCTATTATAACAAATAAATAAATAAAAAAAAAACTACAAGGGCAATATCCTTAGTGATTGAGCAAAAAACAATTGCAATTTAATTTGCTGCCCTCACGTTAAAGATGCAGACATACCTTTATCAGGCGAGCACTTTTCACGCCATTGTTCATGTTGAAGCTGATGTCCACCTTGACGGTGGTTCTGGCATCTGTCAACTTCACAATTGGAACCTGTGGCAAAAAAATTGAACTGCCTATGTCTGCCAAGTTTATCATGCACCTGCACGGCCCCCTAAGGATGATACTAGTTAGCATGTGCAAACAGATATTATGCTATAGTCAGTGACAGGTCAAGAACAAAGTGGAAGCTTTTCCCACCTCTTTCCACTTTAGCAGAACGAACGGAGAAAAAGAGGTTGTTTCCTCCAGCATTTGCTCTGCTAAAGTGGAAAGAGGCAGGAGGAGATTCCGCTTTGTTCTTGGCTGGTCACCAACTATAGTTTCCATGTCTCATTCAATTAGAAAAAGGAACACAACATACACAAGACAAAAAAAGCTCAATTGATTGGAGATTTTCAAAAGAGCACCAGGAGTAAAATCTGCAATGCAATAAACATTATCCATTGCAAGAAAGGTAAGAAAGAAACTGGTTCCAATGGACAGAATAAAAGGTAAATATGAAGTTGGACCATCAACTTAATGTGCATAAACAATGAACGCATAAAAAGTAAATTTGGGGGCTTACATGCCAAACAAACTAAGAGTATCTGGCATGCCCCAGAGGAGGACTGAAGATTAAATGAGACTAGCTGGGGACATTTTGATGCACAATCACAATCTGTTACACAGCGCCAACTCTGCAGTGAGCCTCCCCTGCAATGAGCCTCCGTCAAATTGCAAGCACCTCTGCCACGATCCACACCCACCAAATGGGGATCCGTAGGCCAGCACTATGCATTAGTGCTGCCAAAGGCGGCATGAATGCGCGAGAGAGCTACAGTTGGTGTGAAAGAAATTCTTTCAATGAATCTGAAACACTAAATATGAGATATGAATTACCTCTTTAAACAGAAATGTCAAGTGTAATGGGACATCTTACTTATAGCAAGCGGTCCAAGAAGTGGAATCGTTCAGATTCGTGGTCTGTACATTGAAAAGTCTGTGCACAATTGTTAAAGACTCCCCACACTGATTGCATCTCGGGACCTCTCAATAAAAAGCCAAGTGTGGCATTCATATGGCCAGTCCTCAGATGGTGTGGAATCACCTAGAAAAATATGCCTCATGTCAAGCACACTGCTGATCACTGTAGGTTGTACAATAGGAAGATTACTGCCGACTGCTTCATTTCAACGAGCTGACCACATTTTCTAATAGGTTTCATTGCTTACAAATAGTAATAGGCCAAACTTTTGCTGAATCTTAGAGGTCGGCTTTTGCCGAACTTTCCTAAAGATTTCACAAAGATTCGGCAAAACTACATTGCTGCCAGACCTAAAAGTTGATATAGTTTTTCCATGTGAAAAAAGTTCAGGTTTTTTTTTAAATGTATATTCACAATTATTACTAAATAAAGTGCTATTCTACAAGATAATTGTATTGGTGTAATTTGTGTGTTCACTGGTAATTTTAAAGCGACTTTTTGCAGAAGTGGTGTGACAACAGTGTTGGGTAGTAGCCAGGCACGTAGCCAGGATTTTGTTTCGAAGGGGGGGGGGGAGTTCATGACAAAATGCTGTATGAGGGGGAGGGGGGAGAGGAGGTCCCAGCAATATTGAAGATTTCGGGGGAAGGGGGGGGCCAGGCCCCATGGACTACCCCCTGGCTACGTGCCTGGTAATAGCGACGGACGCAGTCAGCGCAGTCAGAATACACGAGTTTCGGTTTGGAGGACTCATCAGCGCAAGCCTGCAAGTGTATATTATTGAAAAAGGCAGTAACACTGTGTTCTATACTTCCTCTGCGAGTCACAGTTTCGAGAGCAAAAATTAATGCAACAGTTGTTGAGCCTTTACCAGAAGAGATAATATTATTGTAAATAAGCATATTTTTCGACTTGAGTCACTTCAGCTTTGCATGAAAGTGTGCGTCCCACATTTGCAACGTCTCATTTTTTAACTTTTAAAAAGCCGGTTTCTGATGTTAGGACACACCAGACGTTTAAGAAGATGGAAAAAGCTGGGAATGTTGGATGTGAGATGTCGACCATGATAGTTCTTTGTTTAGTTTTATGTGGAAAACTGCAAAATAACGCTAATTGAAAAACAATATTTTGTTTTGTCACGAACTACTTGCGAGCCGAAAACAGGATTGCTATAATGGCCTTGCCACTATACTTCACTGAAAAGATCAAATGAAAATCATGTTATCTCGAATGTACCACACTCGAATGTATTACTTGTGCAGTGGACTGCGTCATTTTTGTGTCAAATTCTGGTCAATCTTCCGTTCTTGAGGGAGAAAATGTTGAAGAGAACCACACTTGCAAAGCCTGACAAACACACAGTTACCATGTCGCCTACTCCGCACATCATCTTAACCGCTGGTATAGTACTACACTGTACGATGTAACCACACGACTGGACGACGTCCATTTGCAATCAATGGTCCAGTCATGTTCTCGCGCGTGCGCGAGAACATGACAGTGCCGAATTTTTGCCGAATTTCTGCCGAATCTTTGCCGAACTTTCCTTCAAAAGTTTTGCATGTGCCGAACTTTGCCGAACTGGAAGTTGGGCAGATTCGGTCCATCACTACTTACAAGTAATAGACTGCAGCATCATAGTGAAATCATTAAACTTTTTATACAGCTAGTGCAACAAAAGAGTTCAGTGCCTTTTGGTCATACTCGATTGCATCGCTTGTAGGTGTAAAATAGAAAACTGGAGCAAAACTGTTATTTTTGACTGAATGGAACCAAAACCATACTTAAGCATTAAGATTGAACACGAACCGGAACAAAACTGTAATCTCATGTGGCGGTTACTGGTTAATTTGAAAATGGTTTGGCGTAATCAAATGTGAGCCGCACCTTAATTCTTGCGGGTGGCGGCGCAAAGTCATAAATATTTGTGACGGTGGCGCCAGCGGCGCAGTTTTGACGAAACAAACAGCGGTGACGTGGAGAACAATAATATTTCACGTCTCTGTACAACAAGACTTGGCGTCAGCGAGTATGCACGGTGACATAGACTTTACATAGGGTTCTTGGTTTTCGAGTAAAACCCAATATTACCCAATTTTTGCACCCGAACAGTTTTCATGAAAATCCGGTTAAACCTAATCTCTCCCTGAATACCGGTCTTGAAATCAGCTGAATTTATGGAAAATAAGAACAATTCTGGATCTGTTTCACAACTGCTTCCTCGGTCACTCGTTTGACGGTAACCAACTTCTTTGATTTGCATTACGTTTGCATATATTTGCTTGCGAATGAATCAGAAGGTGGAAATTTACTGCAAGATCCAGCACCATTGCTATATCATATACTTTGTTGAGCCTTGTTCGTGTAAATAACACAGTTCAGGAACTTGCCCTTCATTAAAAAAAAAAAAAAAACGAGAAAACTTGATTTCCTAATGGTTTTAGAAAGACCCGATTTCTCCCCGATTATCAGTCTCAGAAATAGTGCCAGATTTTTTAAAACTATAAAACCCGAAAACGAAGAACCGTAACTTATACATTGTTTCACCTTACGATGGACTGCAAAGGACACTACGAGCCACCCCAACCAATCCATAGCTTTGAGGGTGTCACGTGCCTTCTGATTGGGTGGTGCAAGGTGGGGAGCACCAAATCATGTGACAAGCTACGAGCTATGGGTTGGCGCGGGCAGCTTGTAGCTTCCATTGTCGAACATCATTGGGTCAAACGGAGTATATCTGACTATGCCAAAAGGCCAAAGATCTATTTTTGTATGTGTGTGTGTGTGTGCAAGTCTTTTGTTCTTGCTGCTAAGCAACATTTCTCAAGGGAAAAGAAAGCAAACATAAACATCAAAATAAAAGCAAAAAGTCGACGGCTGTCGGCGTGTTTGTTCCGCGGTGGCAAAATTGTGGAGGCGCCAAGAGGCGAAGCTGCGGCGAGCGCGACTGACACTGTTAACAGTCAACAGGACGCCAATAGCAGCCAATACCGTAAACGCCGCTTTAAGAGTTTATTTTCTTTCGCGTTTTAAGAGTGGCTTGTTGCTAGTTTTCTTGTATGTCCTTTTTGTTTTAATCATCTTTAGATCACCTTTCATTGACTTTCTCGTCTTGAACTCTAGTCACAAGGTTATCAGTCGTTTGAGCAAGGCGTTCAAGCGTGCGGGGTGGGTAGTTTACGAGTATGGTGCGTTCTACAGCCACGGGTGCACATAAGAGTACTGTACTTAGGTACTGCTTCTGAGCGCCTATATGACCACTTATTTTGCGTAGAACGGTGTTACTGAACTTTACTGAACAGGAACCGAACCGGTACAAAATGCAAAGCTACTAAACCCGAACTGGAATAACGACCAGTTCGACTCCCTGGTTTATCATAGTGGAAAAAAAAAAAAAAAGCCTGGAGACTAGGGACAAAAAATTGGACAAGACAACACAGTCATTTGAGACAATGTCTTGTCCCTAGTCTCAAGGATGTTTCTTTCCACTATGATTGTTCACCTGCTTGCCTATGCATTAAGCCTTATTTCAGTAATCCCTTGTTTACTAAGCGTTTTAGTGTAGCCATGAGAAATTGGTCGACCAAAACACTTGCAATCTGACATGAAAATTTGCAGTAAGGTACTTTGGAAATAGGAAAGCTGTCCTTTTATTGTGGAAATGAATTCCAAGGCTTAATACAGACAGACACTCCATTGCGTGTGGTTTCTTTCAGGACATACAGAAACTTGTCTCCAAATGAGCCTTTGATGCTTAGCTACCTGTCATCCTACTGCTTTTAAATCTAGCCATCTCCCTGCATACCAGAAACATTCAACAGGGCAGGAAAATCGTAAATGTATGCTTCAGCAAACAAACTTACAGAGGCTTTGTCGAGGACTTTTATTGACCGGGGTTCAGCAATGCCGTGAGTGAGCAGAGCCTTTTCAAGTGTCCACATGGGCAGGGTTTCCCACTTCCCAAGAACCACCACATCGATGTCGCTAAAAATTAAACATAAAGATAAACAGAGTGAACAGTTAAATTGGAGAAGACAGCACAGAAACAAATTGTCCAGAAAACATCTTGAATTGCAATAATCACAGCTCTATGCATCAGCCCCCACAGTATGGCAAAAGACTAGATTAGCTATGGTGATTAGGAAAACAGTTTTAACACAATCAAAATTAATGAAAGCCAGATTTGTAATCTTGTTTGCGAATTTCAAACTCTCCAGTCACACAAACCTTCATAAGTATAGATGGTGTCCTATCTACAATAATAAGTTAGAGAAAAAATAACTGTAGCCAACCAAAAGTTATTCAGTACACCTTTAAAGTAACTCTTTAGAATTATTTAAGTTATTATCTAGTCACAATTTCAGCAGTTAAATACTTCCTAAGTTACAATGCAATTTTAGTAACTGTACTTAGTTGTATTTCAAAGTAATTTGTAATGATAGCTATTTTTCAGCACTGTGTTCATACATAGATATTCATATTGTCTCAACATCAATACTACATGTCACTGTTACAAACTATCTGAAGTAGAACCGTGCTAAATCAAAACGAAACTGCGCCACTATCTTTTCTGTGTTAGAAACTGGAATGTTAATCAGCAATTACAGCACCCTTTGGTGCCATAAAATATTTTAAAAGTACCTGGTTACTTTACCAACTTGGTTACTTTACCAACTTGGTTACTTTACCAACTTGGTTACTTTTCATGAGCAACTGTAACTAACTAAATACACTTGTAAGAATGGAACTATTTGCAACTTAAAGGCCGACATACATTTCGCGCTGTCCACTTTTGCCGGCCCCCTCCTTTCCTATATCCTCTCCACTTTTTACCTTGCTGCAACTGGGCTCCTCCTCGCAACTTAGGAGAGGGAAGCGCTAAGATTATCTTCCCTGCGGAAAACAGAGGTTGTACGTCGGCCTTTAAGTACATTTCAATTTTTTTGTTTTAAGAGCTCTCACAATAGAAATATTTTATGAAAATTGCACAGAAGGCTTTCTACTTGTTTTGCTATGTATAAAAAATAGAATAAACACATCTTGAGAAGAAAGAACCAAGAGACAGACACTAGCAGGAGTGGCACAATAAGCAGACACCAACATTGGTTTAAGATAAAAGGGACCTCAAAGTGCAAGGGTTATTCTCTGTAGTATTGGCATGAACAGTATCGACAACTAAGCCTTGGGCATGCGTGAAAGTTCAAAACTAAACTGCTCCAACAGCTTCCTGAACTGTGGCTGTCTAGGGTGAAATAAAAAGACATCTTGCAAAATGCAACATTTGATGAAAAAAGGCACTAAATATCACCCACCACATTCTTTTGCACCTGCAGAGATAACATATCTGGTGAAGTTCTATGTCTTTTTAATTCTAACGTATCAAGTATTAAAGTCAAACATGTCACAAATATAGCATTAAAAACACTTCCTTTCCCAGAAATATCTGGGAAACCTTTTGATGCTGCCTTAAAGATCTCAAGAACTCTGTGCAGTGAAGTGCAACTGGGCTAAGAGAACCGAATTCAGCCATAAGAAGGTTGAGTTGTCTACTGCCCTAATTCAAATAAAAAAAAAAAGTTTCCAATTAATTAAAAGCTATTCCACCTTTTGTAAACAATTTTTCCTCAAGTTATGGTAGACAAGTAGCCATTAACTCAAATGTGAAGCTTCTCTATCAAGCTATGCAATTGCAAGTATGCACACTCATATGACTGAGACAAGAGAATCTCAGTACACTGCATCCAGTCAAACAGTGGATCAGCTCACCTCGTTGGAAGATAGAGGCCTGTTCGGAAGCTGCCAAATATCTCCACCTACAGAAACAACCGTACAATGTTGGGTCACAATAAACTTCAGAGTCCACCGCATCTTTGGATCAAGAACAAACCCTAACCCTCCAGGTTCCTCATTCTGAAAAACAGTCATTGTGAAACTCTTGCTCAAAAATATTCCTGGGAATACAAAAAAAAAAAAAAATGGCAGCAACGTTTTTCTTTAAACTGCTTCAATGCATAGCATGTAATATTTAAGGAGAAATCATTTAAAAGGAAACCGAAGCGGATCTGTATCTGAGGAAAAACATTCAAATCGTCTTCATTTGGCCTCCAGGATCACGAATATCGAGATTACTTTCCAATGGTGCACGAAGGCTGCAGAAAATCATTTTCAAAGTACCGCCTTCCCGGAGTGCAACGTCATATCGGGAGTTTTCGGAATCTCCACTCTCGCCCAACCTCAGCGCCTATCAAAGCAATGCACGCACCCTCTTGCTATTTTCTAAAAGGTCAGGAAAAGACGTCACGACTGGTGTCAGTGCGGGAGAAATATACCAGGCAAGCTTGCGATTGCGCGTGCTGCCAACACGAGTGACACGCTTGGCGGCCGAAAGATCCTAGATGACATAACGACTGGTCCGAGGTTTTTCGAGTATTCTCACATTTAGTTACTTACATCTTCGGGAAAACCAACGTGCGTTTTAGATTCAAGGGATAAAAATACTTTAGAATTCACCTCTAACTTGTTTTTTTTTTGTTTTTTTCAAGAATCTCTTCGGCTCTACTTTAAAGGGCAGCTACGGAGCTTCTTTAAAAAAATGGGTTAGAGGTGAATTCTAGTGTATTTTGACCCTGTGAACCCGAATACCCAAACCATTTGCTGCGCAAGTATTGTTAAATGCGAGATAACGCGAAAGACAGTCGCTGTACGTGACGTCATTGACGGATCTTTTGGCTGCCCAAGGCTAGGGAAACGGGGCTTCAGCCCTATTTTGAAATTGCTCTTATGGCTCTCCGGAGCGTCGCATTGAAACAAAATCGTGATGTCTGTTATTCTAACGGCCAAGTGAACACAATTCATGTGTTTTTTCTCAAATGCAGAACCGCCCCATCTTCCCTTTAAATCTGACGTCAGAGGAGACCACCTGACCCGACGCCATGTGTCGTCACTGTGTCAAGTCATGATGTCGTGCAACGCCACAGTGTCAAATCGTAGTGTCACGCGACGTCATGTAATTGACATCGTAATGTCAAACCACGACCGGTTGCGACATGCCCTGCCATGAGGTACAGGAGAATGCATGGGTGCACAAATTTCTGGAAGCAGGGACTTTCGTTAGAACTAGGATTACGTGTTTTCAGAGTTTATTTCTCGTGAAATTCCGTAGGTGTCTTTCGGAGTTTACTTTTCGCTGAAAACTCGGGGTTTATCAGAGTTTATTTTTCTTAGATTCTCAATTTTATGAAATTTTGAGTTTATTTTGATGTGCTCCAAATTTTTAAAATTAAAAAAAAAAAAAAAAAAAAAAATCTGGTTACTATGACCCATTGTGCTGAAGGAACCTTGACAAGCTAAAAGGCAAACTCCTTTTGTCAGTAGTTTGAGATTTCAAAGAAAACTGAAGTGGCATTTTCTCGGGACCACTGACCCTGTGCTGTCGCGATCTCGAAACAGTTTTTCGGATAAATCCGAATTGATGGAAAATTTACTACCGAGTGTTTTGCAGATTTATCCGAGAACACGGGACCCTAGTCATAAGTTGTAAAAGATACCATGATTAAAAAAAAAGAAAAAAACCTTTCCACAGTAACAGGAAAGTAGAAGGAACCTACACCATAATAATTTCCAATCTAATGAGAGGACAGGGGGTCTGTTGAAAAGGAATGTGGAGAAAATGGTCAATGCCTGTGCATACTTTTAGCCACCCTCACAGAGGTATTGGAAAAAAAAAAAGGAAAAGTTCAGTAGCCCAGGTTGTGTGCAAGGGGAGGAATAAAGAGTAAATCCAAAACTAAAATAAAATTGAAAGAATAAATTCTTAAAGTTAAACTATGAATGATGTCAGAACACTCCCTCAGTTTCTGGCCTGTCACAGTTTACAATGTCTGGCTGCCAGGGAAATGACCAATGGAACCGGAAGACTTAAAAAAAAAAAATACATTGATTCACACAACTATGCATTCAGATGAGAAAGTGGGAACGACAACAGTACCTCTGCCTGGGGCCAGAGTGACAAGATGACTTCTTTTATCCTCTGGATGACCCCTAACCGCATCTCGTGCTCAGCTGGAGAGGGCTGCATGTACCTGTAGAACTCCTCAATTTCATCGTGCAACCTGCAGAAGAAAACACGCAACAAATATAATTCTTCAGTTTTCTCTCTAGATATGAGCAGGCATCAATGCTTGCAAATGTGCCACAAGGGCACACTGCAACCGTCCTTACATTAATTACACAAGAATATTTGCTGTGCACTAAACGTCGCACAACCGAAAATCTGAGGAATGACAAGACTGCAAGCACATTATAATCCCAAGACAATAAATGTGGATCTCAAAACGCAAGAAAAATAGGGCCCCACGAAAAGTAGTTGAAGGCATCTGACGTGCGAGGTGCACCCAGAAAGGATACAGTAAAAGCAACTTGCGAGGTTTGTCAAGCAAAAAATATGCAGAAACTCCCCACGTCATGCCACTGCGGCGGCGCTGCCGTCAGCACCATAAGAGTTATTATAATGTATGCTAAAGGTTGAACTGGCGCTAGTGTCTATGCGACTTCCGTGACGCAAATTGAAGCAGACAGCAGCCAGTCTACTTTTGCGGAGCTCCTGTGCACTACTATGAGAAAACGCACGTGCATTTTGACTCTTCGCCGGAAAATAACACAGAACGCTTTGGTTATTTGGGTCGTACCGAATAATATGTACCTTGATTAACATTGTAAAAGTAATTTCTTTAGTTAGCGCATTTTTCGTCATCAGTGAACGATGTTTAATTTCGCTACATTTCAGTCCCAAGCATGTGTTCCGCAGCAGGTGTGTAAAAACAAGCGACGATTCAAAGCAAAATTACAATTGAAAGGAATATAGAGTGTTCAAGATTCACCAGCATTCCGGTGATGCTTATATATTGCTAATATGCCAGTCCTGTCACTATATGAAAATGACCCTATCGCGCATGAGCGGATAAAAACATTTAAAAAATAAACAATAAAGTATGTGGGCTATGAAAGGTGTCTCTTCGTATTGTTTTCTCTGCCGGGCAGCTTTTATCAGGCACTTGTTCTCAAAGATTTCGAGCGAGCGGGTGATATTTTGAACGTAGAACAAGCATCTTCACACAGAGCAGAACGAATAAAACAGTACTCACTCATTTAAAGTCGGAATATATTATGTGGCCTTCAATTTATTTTGATCGTACATGCACCGGTAGCTACTGATACAGTTTTACTGCGTAGTTCTTGTCGTCTCCCATGGTTTCCCAATGTCCTTCGTTCATTTGGCCCTTATATCCCCCAAGCTGAAAAGCGCCGACGTCTGTTTGCACTAACGGTGTCCGACAGTGCACATAAATACATGTACAAAGCCGTTTTAGCACTGTTTTTAATGCGATAAATTTGGAAGAAAAACGTAACTGACCCCTTATTTCATCAGCATGACTGAGAAATGTTCCAAGCTACTTAGTATGTACGAATTATTCGGGATATTTGCTCTTATGGTCGAGCGCCGGGAGAAAATGCACTAACCTTTTCCCAAACAAATGCATTACCGGAAGTCATTTTCGGCTGGTTGCTGTCTGCTTAAATTTGCGTGAGCACACCACTAGCGCCACTTGAACCTCTGCGTACATTATAATGACTATGGTCGGCACTGCGCAGACGATTCACTTCCCGCGAATCTGGTTCCTGCACAGGCGCGTTTGTGAACCGCGTGATGGTGTATATGAACACCAAGAAATAAGAGGCTTGCTCATGCCACCTGCTCTGAAGACGACGGAAAAATTAAGACAGGCGAAAATAGCTAAGAGTACGGTGGCTAAAAGCCAGAGAGAGAGAGAGCAACAGGGAAAACACCTGAGATTGCCGTAAACGAGTCACAACAGCCCCCGACTATGAATAAAAAAAAAAAAAAAAAAGGCAGGCATGACGCAACGAAGTAGGTATCTGACTGGGACTTCTCAGGTCGTCAACGCAGACAGCCATGATGATGCAAAAGGGTTTGATGGAGTGTTTAGAGAACCAGTTTTTTTACACTTACATTTGTTACGTCATTTACATATTATTCGCGTTGATTTAAATAATTTAGAAATATTTTAGGTCCAATGGAATTCCAGTTCACATATCGAGTTATGTTTCACCCGGCAAAACAGAACTTACCCCCCACCCCCTTTACCACTGCACAATTTAGAGTAATCAAGGAACCCATGGAAAAGCCATTTTTCTTTGGGA
Organism: Ixodes scapularis; assembly: GCF_016920785.2. Lineage (NCBI taxonomy): Eukaryota > Metazoa > Arthropoda > Arachnida > Ixodida > Ixodidae > Ixodes > Ixodes scapularis. Next base: position 45,818,392 of record NW_024609884.1, read on the forward strand.
CCATTGGTTACGTTTCCCAAACCACGACAGGGAAGTAGTCGCTGCCTCAATGGCCAGCAAAGCCAATCGTCGTTCCTCGTTGAGAACGAAAATCTCCTATCGCGGACGTCGAGGAAGACCATCAAAAAATAAACTCAAAACGTCAGTCAAGGTCGGCCGAAAGCGCCGACGTCGAGGACAGCACACGTCTCCAAACAAGTGACAATGACACCGCGACGCCGCCGCAGCGATGATGTCAGAGAAACCGGAGTCCCCGCGCGCCGCCGTTCTCCGCCGGCACACCCTCGGGCAAAGAGGGGCCCGCCCACCGACCGCGAGCCACGCGGCTCGCCAAAGACGCGCAACACTAATAGTTCCCTACGATTCCCAAACGGTGGGTCACCGGAATTCTTACCAACAAGATGCGCGAGCACTAAAGTCGAGGGGATACGGGGCAGACGAAGTCAAAGAAAATTTCGGGGATTTTTACGTGCCGAACCAACGAAGGGCATCTGGCACGTTCCCTGCGAAGGACCGAGGATACATTTCGACCACCTGCGGATCTTTTGACGTGCGTCTGAAATCTCGGCTACACGGCTCCTTCTCCGCAATAAGCCTCCGTCGAATTGTAGGCACCTCGGCCGCGATTCGAACCCGCAAACCTAGGACCCGTAGGCCGACGCATTGCCTCGGAGCTACCGAGGCGGCTGGAGTCCTCCGCCATTACGGAAAAAGTCCGCGACCACGATGGGATCTCAAGTGGCACCCGCATCCCAAGAGTGCAATTAAACGCACGGATCGATCCACAGCGTCGGAACACGGCGGGGAGTTTCCCGACCCTCATTCCCCTGACAGACCGCTCCGTCCCAATAGAGCGTCCCGAACGTAATGAACATGCGCCGACAAGGGGCTCCTTTAACTGCCCATTTTCGAAGCGCCCGAACAAAGGGCAATGCAACGCTTCGGAGGCTCGAAGCAAACGAGCGCCCACAGGGGAGAGCATTGTCGAGGCTGTTTTGTTTTGAACTCTCACGACGCGGCGACCGGCGGAGCACGCATTCAAATGTGGCCGCCGCGGCTACACAAGGCCGACCCCGCGATCGTCCGCGAGCACGCGCTCCAAGTCCACCTCCACGACCAGCGCCGACACCAGTCGCGGCGATAATTGTGTCGCGAAACCGGGATGCCACAATAAACATTTAGAAAGTGGAGATACAAAAGGGACGATACCCTGTCTGTATTGTCCCTTATGTGTCTCCACTTATTAAATGTCTGAAAAGCACCAACACGCTCAAATAGCACAACCGCAATCAAGGTTCGCATTCCCAGCATCCAACCACGGTGTAAGAGGGAGGAAGAAACAGCGAGCCGCCCGATCCAGTGCCTTTAGATCCGATCAGCACTCGACGGCAGAAAATATCGCCCAGCGGTTCCGACGTCATCGTTCCCGTGACAACAGCGCTGAAACGCTGCGCTTCTACGCGATAACGAATTCACTTTCCCATTTCTTCGAACAAGCACCAAGACGAGCAGAGCCCCCGGCGAACCCACGTACGCCACTTTCCCCCTCCCTTCGCCTCAGTTCGGGAATCTCGAAAGCAAACAAATAAGAGCGTATCCTCTCAAGGTTGCACCGGGTAGCTTTATCGCTTCCTATTCTACTGAGTCACGGCAACAACCTTGCAACCGCGAAAAAAAATGTATATATAAAAAAATGTATATATATATATATATATATATATATATATAGGTGAAGTAAGGTAAATATAAAAACAAGGGACCGGGAAAAGTTAACAACTCAAAGATGCGCACTGTCGGAGTTACTAATTCGAAGTTTATAACAACGTTTCAAGCGGGGTTCGCTCTTCATCATATATTCTTTAGTTTATTTGTCTGGTTTTCTAAAGAACATTTGAACGTACTTGAAGCCCTGCCCCCCCCTCCCCAACGTCTTTCAGTTCCATCGCAGAACAGAAAAGAACACATTTCGAAGAAAACCGGGCTTGGAAAACGCTCATCTATCTAAGTGCGCAGTCATAGCAGGTAGAACCGAAAAGCCTCCATCCGAAAACACGGCCCTCGACCAAAGTATTACCGTTCGTAAGACTTTACGTAAGACGCGACCATGTAATGCTTGCATCGAACATTGAGTGGCGCAGCAGGTTCGATCACGCACGAGTCACGGTCGTTCGGAAGCGTGTGTCAGCATGCCTACGTGCGCCGTGCGGTCGATAACAGAGGGTAAAAAAAAAAAAAAAAAGTAAAAATACTGTATAAAAAAAATGCAGCTTGCACTTCCAGTATCGTATCAAAACGAGAAGGACGTTTCTTGCAGCCTCTTATTTTCTTTCACAAATTAATATCCGCCAATGTAATTATGCCAGCTTAGCGTTCGCGAGCAACGTAAAAGATTGCAATGAGAAGCGAACCGCGACCGAAGAATATTCGATTTTGCTAGAGAGGAGCTGCGCAAACATGAGAGCTACAAAGTCTGCACCCTTTCGGAATAAAAGAAAAGACTGTCGGCATGGTACCGTCATACTAGCCGGAAACGTCGGCCTACCGATAAAAATAGAATTAAAAAAATGGGTTAATTCAACGCAAGTAACACTGGGTTGCGTAACACTGGAGAGCGGCAGCTAAGGAAAGGCCTTGAACATCTATCGAGAGAGAGAGAGAGAGCATTGGATTTTGTCGGACCTACAAAGCCTGAATGATGAGGAATACTAATCAAAGCCGAAGTCTAGGAAATTAGCGAAACCAAACTGCGCAATACTGCTTACACACAACACTGCCAGGGTTCGTTAAGTACAGCGGGCAAAGGATTCCAAGTTTGCAATACACTCGAACGGGGACACGAAGAAACGAACGGCGCAGCGTCCCATTATCAGCATGCAACGTCAAGCAAAGCCAGGCAGAATGGCGCAGGCGTTACACCAGCTCTCGCTGGCGGTGGCTGAGTGAAGCGACCGCACCGACGGGCACCGAGCTCGGGCTGCTGCGCGGACTGCCGTCACCGGTGAGAGTAGGTGAGAGCCGGATCCCCCGGAGGCCCGTCAAGAAGCAAACGCGCAGAGACAAATCTTTTCTTTCCCTGCTCGCGGCCGAGGTCGGCGCGCAGCTATTTTCTGCCTGGCTGCTTCCTCGCCGATGAAAACGCACAAGCGCGGAGGCAGACACAAACGAGGGAAACGGCCGACAAAATGTGAACAGAGGGACAACCGGCCGGGGACCTCCACACCGGCACCGCCAACCGCCGACCAACATCGGCGCGACCCAGAATGAAGGGGGGGGGGGGGGGGGGGGTGTGTAGTCGTAAATTAAAAAGAAAAAAAAAAAGAAAACAGTACTCGAGATTGTACACGTCTCGAGCAACCATTTCCTTACCAATGTCTAAAAAACGACGAGCAATAAAGCTAGATCGCAGCGCACGAGAGAGAGAGAGAGAGAAAAGCGCTTTCCCTTTGTCTCAACATAACCAGTGTAAAAAAAAAAAAAAAATTCGCGAGATACGTTTTGTTAAAGCGCTCTGGCTTTGCTTATCCACCCGGAACAGGAGCGAGCTGAAGCAGATAGAAACGACAAGAAAAGCATTGGCTCGACGAGACGGTCGCATTGCTGGCATTGTGGCCGCATAATATTCACGTCCGTCATCAAATCACAATACGAAAAGTTTCCAGACGCGTGGGCGTGCACGGCGCTGCCTCGTCTTCGGAACACCGCGGAAATTCTGCCGAGTCCATGCGGGGTGGGGAGACCTCAGGACCGCTTCCCTTTGCAGACCCTAACACCCGCGTGCTAGGAAAATATAGAAACGTGGGCATCCGGAACAAGCGCACGAAGCATGGGCATCCAGGAGTGGGGGGGTGCCCTTGGGATTTCGGTAGCACTGACGACGACTTGCCCCGATGGCGAACGCCGCGGTCAGACTGCTGTAAAAGACGGTCTTGCACGACGGCCCTGGCACATTGGTCATATAAGACAGTTCTGCTTGCAGACAATTTTGTCATCGCCTGTAGCGGACACCGTGTCTGTGTATGATGGATGAGCTGACGTCACCAGGAGCACTTCGTGTTTCAGTTACGGAGCTTCCTATCAATGCTTTGCGCCCGAACCGAAACATTTCTGGCACCAGCCCAGTGTTGGGTAAAGTACATCTAAAAGGTACTTCAAGTAAAGTACAAAGTGAGTGAGACGTCATGTACTTTAAGCAAAGTATTAAGTACACTGGGTGCAACGTACTTGAAGTAAAGTACTGTAAATACAACGCACTTTCAGAGTGAAGTGCAAGTATTTTAACAATCTTTCACTATGCCCTTTCATTCCCCTCTACAGTGAGTTTTTAACTGGTATGCATTGCCCAGGGGTAATCAGGGGTGCATGACCTATTTTCAAAAACAGCGGTGAATATTTGATAAAGTCAAGTGGTCACAGAGTAGTTATTTTCAGGAATGGAGCCAAATTCAGAAGTCCGTCTTCTGAATTTGGCTCTATTCCTGAATAACCCATTGCACTGGATTGTTGCACCAAAGGAGGTTAAAGGAGTCATGAAACGCTTTTCCAACTCTTTCCTGTTTAGCTTTCTTCCTCAAGTCATAAATCGCGCATTGTACCAATCAGTTCAACATGAAGGCACTCTAAGTTCAAGAAGACGTAAAGGGGGGAGTCCAATCTTGCTCGGAATCTCGCTTGTGTAGCCGGACACAGCCACTGTCCCCCTAGAAGATTAGCCCGTCGCTCAAAATTCCGGCTAGTTCACACCGAAGCTGACAGTGCTGTGGAAGCTACGTGCTCGTTCGGCCAGCCACACATTTTCCACGTGATCACGCTCTCTCGCGCATACCGACCCGCAGAGAATGAGGTCAGGTGATGAAAGGGAGGCGGCTGATTGGTCCGGCAAGCGCGTAGCTTCCACCGCAATGTCAGCTTAGGGGTAAAGGGATCAAGTGAGGTCCGGTGTCGTGTGACGTGTGCTTGGGCCTGCTGACGCGCTGCGGGGGCCCGGTTATGGTGGCAGCCCGGTGACGCGCTGCGGGGTCCGCGGATGTATCACAGTGAAAAGACGGAGAGCTTACGAAGGGAAGGAGGTACGAAATAGTCCGCTATGTTTTGAAATGTTCGTAGCGAAAGTCAGGCTTCTGACTTTCTACCTTTGTACTTTTGGCCCACTGAACGATGTGCTATTAGTAAAATCCCAATATAAATTTGTTTATTCCAGCCCAAAATTCGTTTCATGGGCCCTTTAAATGTACTAGGAGAGAGCATGACGTCAGCCCCGTAGCTTCTGCAAGCAATCCCGCTCATAGAGGAGTGTCCTCTCCTTAATATGAAAAAAAAAAAAAAAACAGTGAGTGTGCAAGCGCGCTAGAGATAATCATAATATGACACCTGAGATTAAATAGAAGGAAAAGACAAAAGAGAATGTTTCAAAACATTGACGTTCTCCTTTCTAATTTTTTTTTTCGCACCACAGTCTCAGGTGCTACATTGCGGTTAATTTTGCTCTCCTCATTTCTTAAACCTCCTCGCTAGCGCTGACCGACCGAGAAGTAGCGAGAGTTCAAAAAGCTACGGGAAAGCCGCCCCCAGAACAAATGGAGCGATGCGTCGTCTGCTCACGTTTCTGGCAAGAGTAGAATATCCCACCCAGTATTTCTTCGGAGCTGACAAAGCGTCATTTCGTGATACCAATTTAACAAAACCAAATTTGGGGAATGTACTTTGAAATCGAGAATTGTACTTTCCTCGGAAAGTACCAGGAAAAAATACTTTAGGTAAAGTACAAGTACATACTTGACAATGTACTTCAAGTAAAGTACAAGCTTCCTAAACCTACTTCAAGTAGCACTTTAAGTACAATGTAAAGTACTTCCCAACACTGCACCAGCCCAAGAGGCGACGCGAGCGCCAGGCGTGGCTAGCAGGGCACTCAGAGCGCCTCTGGTTTTGTCAGCTCCGCGTTTCATCCTGATGCATGTTCGGAGATTGTGGCAGTTGCGATCTTGACCCGCGCGAAGGCGCAGACAGGAGAAGCCGTAGTTTTGGAATTTCCGCATCACTTATGGAACGAGCTCCCATCTTCCTCGCGGTAACTCCACAATGGCATCGCCTATTTTCTGTTTGTAAACTGTCAGAACATTATGAAGCATGGTGTAAGGCGCAAGAAACAACGGACACAAGGAAGAAGACACACACAGGCGCCCGTGTGTGTGTCCTTGTCTTTTTTTTTTTTTTTTTTTTACGCCTTCACCAACTAACTTAACGTTCACCAACTAGCCCAACTACAAGTTCTTCTGTGAGAACATCCCCGCTATTAAAGTGAAGAACACAAACACAACGCGCCTGTGCATTTTTTTTTCCACGCTTGTTAGTGGCTTTAAAGGGATGGTGAACCGAAATTTGGATTTCAGAAAAAACAATGCAGGAAATGTAGGCGGGACGCTACAATCTCTACACCACTACTCGTAAGGCGATATCTCGAATGGATGGCCGTATTTTTGGAAAAAGAGGTCCAGATTGAACTAGGCCGACGAGGCGCGTGACATCACTATACCGAGTTTCCTCCTCTCTCCGCTTCGCTCCCTCAAGGCTGTGAGGCAGAGAAGACGCGAGGCCGTTCCCTCTCCTTCTCGGAGAAACATGACGACATCATCTCTGTCAAATGCGCCTCCTTTTCTTGAAAAATTTGGTCATCCGTTCAAGATATCGCTGTATGAGTGGTGTTTTGGTGTTTGTAGCATCCCATTGCACACTTTTACCGCGTGTTTTGTGTAATCAAAATTTCGGTTCAGCATCCCTTTAAAAAGTAAAGTTTTTCTTTGTTGCTCTTATAACCGCTCGTACACCCGGTTAGACAAGACTTCGGCATAATCACAAATCTAGCCAACTTCAAGAAGAAAAGTTCCCTTACGTTTCTCCTTTCTGCATTTTTTTTTTTTTTTTTTTTTTTACGGAATTTGGGGTTAGGGAGGAGAGGGTATGAGGCGCATCGAGAGTGGCATCCTCTAAATGTCGGTTGCTAGTTGAAAGAACTGTACTGTCGGTCTTTTACTGAACTATGTTTCACAAGCTGTACATTTTCGATCGAGGCGAAGATGAACATGCGAGATATCCATCTTAAATGTCGTCCCTTCTGGTATACCGTAAAACATCGTTTTGATCTCCCCACCCCGCTGGAAGGTGTTTACAAAAAAAATTGCGCGATTGTCACAGGTTCTTGTTTTGTCTAAACGGTATTTTCTCGCATATTCCAGGTTGAAATGCTTTATTATTTTTTCGTCCCGCGTACCAGATATGAAACCCACGTGACTGAGAACCACAGGAAACAAAAACGTCTATAGACGCTTCGCACACACGCCAGATTACCACCGCCATTGTTGACCCTCTCTTGTCTTATCGAGATGCCAAGCCACTGAAGCGGGCATTGACGAGCCTCCACAAAAAACAATGCTGGGGAGAAGGACACAGTATAATCTAAGATGGCAATAATCTGTCCTGCCGCGCTAATGATCAAGTAAGCAAACGTAGGGTGCCTACTGGGGGCATTCACTGGACGCAATATTTGAGGGCGATGTTTAGTGCGCATGCTCAGAACGAGTTCACATTAATGAGCTGCTAAGACCGGCAAGCTTGATAGTGAGGAATGCGTGCACGTTGCAAAAGAACTGTGGAAACTCGCCGCCAGCACGCGCTCAGCAGTCGCGCACACAGCTATTGGAGACTGCAGCCAATGTCACAAGCACGAGAGCTCGAGTTCAGTGCATTCTTACAGCAGAACAAGCACTCGAGCTATTGGGGAGGAGATCGAACACTCACGCGTCTAGCGGCACGCTTCAGTTGTGGGTACAACAAACCGTATTTTCTTCTTTGTTTTTGATCGGAGAAATCGAAGGTGACGATTCGAAGGCCGCTCCTCGTGCGACCAAAGCACTGATCAGAGCGAAGCGCTCGTGCCCAGACCGTGCTAGGCGATGTTCGTTTTCCTTGTTATGCTGTGTAAGTAAACACCAGGCTGTGGGGACAACAAGCTCGATAAAACCCTATGGTTCGATCTCCTGCCCAATAGAAATGCACGTCTCAAAACCAAGAGCGCGGGGTAGCTCGCGCTTATACTTTCTTCTACTTTTGACATTGTTCACCTTGTCACAAAGGACAGAAAACACACCCCCTTCCTTCGAAATGTTGCGATCCCACCGCGTAATCGCGAGGCAAAAATTATTCCCTGAACTGCAGCCGCGAGCGGCGGCCATGAGAACCACGCGGCATGACGTCAATGGGGGACTTGTAAAAAAGACAGGAAGTTGTGCAAATATCTGCTCGATAAAAGGTAACTTTTCTATAACTTTTGTCGTTCCAACATAAATATAAATGCGTGAAAAAGCTCGTATCATCGACAAAACTTTTATTATACGGAGTTTCAGTGGCGATATCTATCAGAGTCAGAGCCGGACGGGCTTTGACTCGGATAGATCTGTTGTTCGCGCTGCGCCAGCACGTGGTCGCGAGCGGGTGAGTTCTCGCTGCTCACTGATGGCTCTAGAGAGAGAGCTTCACAGGAACCCCGCGCAAACCCCATTGAAGTCACAGCGCACGTGACTCGGAAGATGGTGAAGGAGTTGAGAGGTGCCGAAACCTCAATCTTTGTCCTTTTTTAATATAAAAACTAGGACTGCAGGCAAAAACGGTTTTTTCTTCGTGACTTCAGAAAGGTCGAAACACCAACTCCCAAATTATTTAAGCAAAGCACTGAAACTGTTGCACAGCTCCTTTAAAAGTGAACAAAATATAAACCTTAAAAAAAAAAAAAGGGGGGGGCCTCTGGCCGGTTCTTTTTTTTTGTGTGTGTTCGTGCGTACGGCGCGTTATTTGCTCGCTTTCCGAAGCGACGAACAAGCGCGTGCTGGGCTGAGATCGCACGCTCGGTTTCTGTCTTTCACTCTAGTGGGACAAGGGCATAACCCTCGCTCAAACGGCCTCCGTAAAAAAAAAACTAGATTGCTAGGTTCCTCTTCCATGACTGAGGGTTACCTACGCGTCACAGGATTAACCACGCACTGAAATTTCACGCCGATCATCTAGATTCTCACCATTATGATTGGAGTCGGCGAGCCTATCAAATGGCAGGCACTAGGTTATACTTAGGGTATCCTTTTTCCGGTAAATACCGATAAGCCCCATAAAGTAACCCCCGAGACGGTTTTATCAAAATCGGAGAAAATCGAAAAACCCCGAATTGAAGCTGCCCCTGACTAAGAAAAGCCAAAGATACGCGGGATGAAAATTGGTGTTTACAGATTCCTTTTGTATTAACCCTAAAAAGAACCGCCACTGAACTGTCCACGAGGCTGTTTCATTCCTCGAAACCAAAACCCCTAACCATTTTCGCGTTGTTGCCGATGTTCTCCAAGGTTGGGAAATCGCACACCCGTGTCTTATTTTCTGAAACATAAGTCCCGATGAACGCAAATTGATTTTCTGACCTCGGAAAATAACACCGAATATGTGGAGAAAATACTCCTCCCCCTCCCCCCTCTCTCTCTCTTCCCCCCCCCTTCCCCAAGAAAAAAGAAAAAAAGAAAAAAAAAAACAATTTAAGAAACAATAGACCCCGAACCCTGTTATACTCAAATACGCGCAGTCTACCCACGTTTTCGCGCGACGCTATGGACGACAAGGCACGATATCTGGCTCGGGGAAGTTCAGTATCTAGGGCAATCGTGCACCAATGAGCGTCGCTTGAATCCACAGTGTAAACACCAATAATCGCGGATTACGAGGGTTGGATGCGGGTACAACTATCGATAAAGCTCGCGGATGCGGGCCGGATACGAACATCGAAACCAATCTGCGCACACTCTCGCGGGAAGCGTGTCCCGCCATTCCCGAACCGCCTGCAGCATCGACCGCGAGCGCATCGCTGCCCCACTCGACTACCACCGGTGTCAACAGCCGGCAACTATCGGGTTTCGCGATCCCGGTAAGCTGATCGCGCGGGTCAGTCGCCCGTCCATCCAATATGCAAAAAGTCTCGACCGAGCTCTGGCTTGGGACGGGCTCGGCTCGTCGCCAACTGTCGACCGTCCGTGCGGCGCGCGCAGTCCGCCAACCGAGTGGTCAGAGCAGTGAATCCCTGGCTCATATCTGCCGCTGTCCTGCGCATAAAATCCCTCGAGCTGCGCTGCTCAAAAAAACCACGTCAGCCGCGCGAGCCCAAACAACAACCGCAGGCGCCGCGACGCGTCGAGGGAACGGCTTCGCTGCTTTCGTCACCGCCGACAAAATTCGGTCACTCGCTGCTCCTTTGGCCACACTCACGCACGCTTTTAGGCGAAGCTGGCAGCGCGACACTCACTAACGGAACACGTGTCGCGGCGGGAACTACAGCGACGGTGGTCGAAAACGCGAGCGCGCACACGTGCCAAGGCGTACTCGCACCGCACAAGCACGGCACAGAAACGTCAAGACGCACAAAGAAGGGCTTACCGTTGTAGAGGGTGACACATTCCTCTCGGTTAAAAGAGCCTTGCCCGCTACCGCGAACCGGCACAAGAACCTCGCCCGCTCTTCCCTCCCCCCTATCCCCAGGTTCGCAGCTCGGCGGCGCACACGGCGGCACTGCGCTCCCCAGGTCTCCGAGTGAATGAACCGCGCGCTACAGCCCACATTACGGCACACCAGGAGTGCTCAAACACACAACCACATTCCGAACCGCACAAGGGCGTTCAGCGCCGCTATGAATTTAATCCCTCTTTATTTTCTTCAACAAAAGATGGGAGGTGGAAAGGATGTCACCTTTTAGTTGTTAATATTTATTATTATTTTTTTTTTTTTGGCAAGGGGGCAAAAAGTATCAATGCTATCTTAACGAAAGTAGCGTGCGAAAAAAAAAGGAGACTATCTTCAACCAATGGTGGCCCGGCTCAGCTCTCCGCCACTGCGTACACGTGATCTAGGACCGCGCGCACGCTGGCGCGTTTCCATGCCCACCCTTTCTTTCGTGCATCAGCGTAATTCGGTCATTCTCATCCACCTCTTCACTCCGGAGTGGGTCCGGAGTGGGTCCGGAGTCCGGACCCACAAGCAAGGGACGTCCCACAGAGTACCCATAAAGGAGTGGCGCGCCAGTCGATCCAACTCACGCTCTAAAATCACAATCACTAACTCTCTTTTTTCTTTTTTTTTTTTTCGGTTTACAGGATTGATTTTGTAGAAGGCTACGAGGTAGAAAACTATACACCTTTCCAAAAAAAAAAAAGAGCCTGTGGCTGGTGCCATTTTGAGTGTTCGTGCGTGTGGCGCGTGCTTTGCTCGCTTTCCGAAGCGACGAACACGCACGTGCTGGACTGTGAAGAGCGCACGCTGAACTGCGATTTTGTAAACAACCTGTCCATTTCAGTAGTTACCTGACCGGTGGACAGGGGGCGCTGGCACGCACGGTGCCAGCGCCCCCTGTCCCCTAGAGAAAACTAGGTATTTTCTTATTCACTGATGGCAAGGGGATTTCATAGCCTCACTTTCTTTGCACTGCGGAGTGAATATAGATTTCACATTTAAATATTCTAAGCTTAAATGGTAAAACAAAATGGCTAGGTGGCGTAAGCTACCGCCCGATCCAAAGGGCTCAGCCGTATTCATCCATCCATCCATCCAGCGTCCCGGGAATGTTGTATCTGAGAGGATTGGAGGATAGACTAGAGAAGAGTGGGCTTGGATTCGACCTTTCTTACAGTAAGCTAGGCCAAAAAATTCAGCAATCCTTTCCGGGATTGATGTATGCGGATGATATCGTACTAATGGCTAACAACAGGACAGAGTTGCAGGAATTAATGAGCATCTGTGGTAGGGAAGGAGAGGAATTAGGTTTAGAATTTAGTAGTGAAAAATCAGCAGTCATGATTTTTAAGGAAGATGAAGTTGAGAGGCTGAAGATATAGAATATTACAATTGAGAGAGCTAGTAAATACAAGTATCTAGGAGTATGGATATGTGATGGTGCAGAATATCTCAGTGAGCATGAAAAGTATATTTTAGGTAAGGGCAACAGAAATGCAGCTGTAATGAAAAATGGAGCACTTTGGAATTACAACAGGTATGAGGTGGTGAGCGAGATTTGGAAAAAGGTCATGGTGCCTGGCTTGATTTTTGGAAACGCAGTGCTATGCATGAAATCCGAAGTGCATGCAAGACTAGAAATAAAACAGCGCGGAGTAGGTAGGCTGGCTTTGGGGGCACATGGCGAAACGCCAAACCAGGGAGTACAAGGAGACATGAGATGGGCGTCATTTGAGAGCAGGGAAGCGGTAAGCAAGATAGAATTTGAGGATCGGTTGAGGCAAATGGATGGGCGGTAATGGGCACGAAAGGTTTTCGGCTATTTATACATGAGGAGTATAGACACAAAGTGGAGACAGCGCACTGGGAAATTAAAAGGGAAGTTTTTAGGCTATAGTGGAGATAGGGAAGGCTACAGAAAGAGATCGGTGGCTAGAGGGAATGCAGACGAAGACGGCTCTGGAAAGCTATAGATTAAACAAAACAGTTATTGCCAAAGAAAGCATTTATGACAATTCTAGGGGAAGCTCATTGTTGTTTGAGGCGAGGACGGGTGTTCTGCGAACCAGAACATACACAGCGAAGTACCAGGAAATGGATACAGTGTGCACTGCTTGTGGAGAGGAGGACGAGACGGCTGAGCACTTGATATTCTACTATAAAGGGCTTCACCCTACGCCTACCGAAGACAACATAGATTTAATAAAGTCATTGGGTTTTAGAGACAGTGAAGGAAGAGTGGATTTCAAGACAGTTGAGATTACCAAGCAAAGATTTAGTGAATGGTGGCAGACAGTGAGAGAAAACTAGGTATTTTCTTATAAACTGATGGCAAGGGGGTTTTATAGCCTCACTTTTTTTTCAGTGCGGAGTGAATATAGTTTTCACATTAAAATATTTCAAGCTTAAATGGTAAAACAAAATGGCTAGGTGGCGTAAGCTACCGCCGATCCAAAGGGCTCAGCCGAATTCATCCATCCATCCATAAGGTGGATTCAATTTGGTTGGCTTCAGTTTCAGCGGGATTGCGGCTGTGTTGGTGTGTTATATCGTTTTCGCTTCGTTTAGTGATATAAATGTATCCTTTGAGGTACGGAACTAATGATACAGTGGTAATGGGCCACCTTGAAAACTACGACGTTGTCCCAAGCCTCATTGTGGGCGTTTTAAAGAACACTTTTATCTGATCATGTTCCTCGTTCAGCCAGGGTCGGCGGCGAAACGACTGAAATGAACAGCCGTATTGTACGTACCCGCTGATACTAATTTCTATAAAAACAAACTAATGAATAGACTAATGCATGGAGGCAGTGAAAAAGCAGGTCGACGGCCTAACAATGTGCTGAATTGCCCAGAACAGATGAATTCGCAAGCAGGGATTCAAACCGAAAAATATAACGTTTCAGTTAGGGTTACTGTTGCCGTTTCCTGTTAATATCGGTTTCGTTTTTTTTTTTTTTTTTTTTTTTGTTTTGTGTTTTTTTTTTTAATTTTACGGTTTTAATTACACGCTCCTAAAAACCTTTTTTTTTTTTTTTCGGTTTCTCCAATAATTTGTTATATTGAAATGCTAGACAGTCGTTTTATAATAAACGGTTTAAAATAGTCCCACATATCGAACAACGGGACATTCACAATAACAAGAACTCAAAAAAGTCTTAGAACTTCTAACTGGTCAAAAGTTGCACACGTTTCTAGCTCCGATACTTGTTCACTACATCCATTTGCATAATACAGGGTGTTTCACGAAAGGTGGACAAATTCGATACTGCGAAAACTACGTGTCACAACAAAAAAAGGCTTGTGTCGTTTTGGTACTGAGCCAGGGGCCTATTTAAGAAAATTCTCCTCCGACGTTTTTACTCATACTCCGCCGACGTTTTTGCTCATGCATCGTATCGCTATCGGGTATCGTTATCCAAGGTATCGGAACCATCTACCACAAATCCCTATAAGGGAGAAGATCGTTCCTATACCTCCGATAACGGCACCCCATAACGATACGATGCATGCGGAAAGGCGTCGGCGGAGTATCAGGAATCGTTATCGGAGTCATCGGAACGATCTTCTAAACCTTCCTAGTTTTAGCGGATCGTTCCGATACCTCCGATAACGATGCATGCGCAAATGCGTCGGGGAAGTATCGGGTATCGCTATCGGTAGTATCGGAACGATCTACTAAAACTCTCTTCTAGAGTTTTAGCAGATCGTTTCGATGACTCCGATAACGATACCCCGCCGCCGCCTTTGCGTATGCATCGCATTGTTATCGGGTACCGTTATCGGGGTATCGGAACGATCTACTAAAACTCTCTAATGTAGAGTTTTAGTAGACCGTTCCGGTACCTCCGATGCCTTCCATAACTATACCCGGTAACGATATGATGAATGCGCAAAGGCGGCGGCGGGGTATCGGGTATCGTTATCGGGAGTATTGGAACGATCTACTAAAACTTTCTAACATTCCGACGCCTTTACGAGAGGCCATCAAGAGCGCCGCGGGAAGGTGACCAAGGGAGTGCCTTTGTTCCACCAGAACGCACCAGCTCCTTTCGCACAGCGGACGGTGACGCATGTGGCTGCTTTATGCTACGACATTCTCCCACCTGGCACGTACCCAGGGACTCTCTCCCATGAAGAACCCACTCATGATCGCAGCTTTCTTCGCGGCAGCAACACGAGCTTTATGACCTGCTGCTTCAGCTCCTTCCGTGATTTCACGGGGGCCGCCCCAGATGGTCCCCCCAGTCACGATCCTGCAGTCTTTTCCGCCACGAGAGGCATCGATCAATCTTGGGCAGGGTTTACATGGATGCGACAGTAGCGCATGGAAACGAGAGGGGACCAATCACACACCCCCGATTCTGCTTTCCTTTCCTCTTCTACCCAATCGGCGGCAAATCTCAATTCGCCACGCGCGTCCACCGTCATCTCGAGCTCAAGTGCAAACCCCAACGAACGCGGCGGTCTCAAAACTCCCGTCTCCTCCCCGTCCTGCCAAATAATAATAATAATAAAAACTCAAACTCTAGCTGCGCGAAATCTACGTTTCGCGCAGTCGAATGCGCAGTGTGTCCAGACCTTATTACGATCAACACACCCTTCATCGAAAAAAGGTCCGTTAAAAAGGCAGCGGCGCAATGACAGGAGGCTCGATTCATTATCGGTGACGCGAAGATCCAAACCGAACAGATCTGTGAAAACGCGCCTTCCTTTCTCTTAATTCCGCCGCTTTTCCTTGATTTTTTTTTTTTTTTTTCGTAATATACTTGGGGACAACGTTTTCATGCATTTCCGAAGAAGGGAAGACCGCGAGAGAAAAGCTGTGATCGGCACTCAATATGCGCGAGCACACGGCTACCCATAGCTTTGAATTCATTGCCAAGAAAATGTATCCTTATAAGTAGAAAAGTCACTCATTTATATCAATAAACGACGGAAATTGTTCCGTCTCAAAATGTTACGTGAAGTGTTTTACAACAATAGGGCAATTAGTAGGTCGAAGTATATTTTTGAGCCTGCCTATGTATCAGAAAGAAGAGATAATTCAAGATTTGTCCATTTCACAGCAGAACTGATGTTTTCAAATGCTCTTTTTTCCCGCGGTCCATTGAAGATTGGAATAACCTGCCAAATGACATTGTTGAAACGGCAATGTCAGAGCTGTTTTTTTTTTTTTTTTTTTTCAAAAGGGTCAATGTTACTTCTAACTACCGTTGTGCATTACTTCTTGAATTGTGTTTCACCTTGTGTTTGTGGCGTACAAATTTTATGTATGTGCCCCTCCCTACTATAATGCATCTTCAGGCGATGTAGGTATGAAATAAATAAATAAATCGCGACAGAAAAAAAAATAGAAAAAAAAGATAACGAATGACCGATTTTTTTTTTTTTTTTTTACGAGTATAGTTTAGACAACGGATCACACACGTAAACGCACCTGTACACCTTTCCCTAAAAGCGTGAGAGGGAGCATTCATTGCTGTTTGTGTGTTATGCACGCGCGAGCGAGCTCTGGCTGGACTGTGACTTTAGCATGTGTGGACCGTGATTTTCGTGAACAGTGGAAACGTCTATACAATCGACGCTTAAACGAAGGCCTGTCACCGCCACTTAATACACGGTGGTCAATGCAGGCAAGTGAATTTAGCCGAAACCTTTCCAGTATAAGTATATAGAACCTGAAGGGACAGGAAAACATTCTTTCATGTAGCCGACACCCAGAGTCACCTCTGGAAATCGACCCAAAGAGCGAATGAAGTCGGACTTGGAAATGAATCTAGGAAGCATTCTTCACACACGAGTCCCGTTTTTCTGCGGCAACTTCGAGAATAAATAGGGTATTTCGCTTCCGAGCTTTCTTGTTCTCTTAGTCGGCAAGAGTTAAGAAATAAACTGTAATAAAAAAAATTAAAAAAAGCGGGTTTCGTTGTTATAGTGCACGAACTCACAATCGTGTTTGACACTAAATAGACAAAAGAGGCAGTTACCTACGACAGAAAAATTCCACGGGAGACAAACTTCTGAGCTGCCGTTTCTTGCTATTTTATTTACACAATCAAGTTTTGTGTTTTTTTTCTAGCCAAGCTTTGGTCTAACTTTACATCAATCACTACAATGGCAGTCTTTTTTTTTTTTTTTTTTTTACAAATAAGGTATTTTATTTGTAAAATCTACTAGGATGGTAATTATTTAAAAGAAAGTTAGCAATCCTGTTCCGTAGTGTTCTACCTCGTCGATAAATTTGTACGAGCCACAGACAACACAAGCACATTCTAGAATTGATCGACCCAATAAACGTAAAGTACAAGTTGTTATAGTCGGTTACAAGTCAAGAAGGTAGGAGAAGCTCCTCCCACAAGTGTGATGCGCCCGTTTCAAATCTCTCCGCAGTCGAAAGAAGAGTTCACTGGAAACGCTCCTTGTTCCGCTTCAATGGATTCCCACTTGTCTCCGATCCCACTTTTTAAGAAAGCGACCTTTGTATTCATCGGAGAGGGAACCGAGCCCCTGAAAGCAGCCTTTGTATCCATCGGGGGGGAAGCTAATCCTCGAAAGTCGTATTTGTTTCCGTCGGTGGGGGAGAACTCTAATCTCCCTCTCGTGGCTTCCACAATGCTAAGTCAAAGTCGAAAAATAAAGCAAATATGTACAGAAAGGCAAGACCCTCCTCGCGCGTTGGCCGCGACGTCAAGGAAACGGTGGGACGCTATTGGATGCGGAGGTGGCGGAGGGATATCTGATTCCCTTTGAGGGGCATTTGCCGCTACCTTCTTAACCTGTAACTGACTATAGTAATTTTAATTTATTCTAGTCACAATATATGAAATTTCTTTAGGGGATGTTGAACATTATTTGGGCGTTTCTCGTTAAATATTAGGCATGAAAGTTCCACGCTGGATCACCACAGGAGGAATGAATAAATAAATAAATAAATAAACACCCGCACAGCAACTGCTTGATGCATTTGTTAATGCATATCCATCTAGAAAATACACATATGAAGACGATAATATTACACTTTCCTAAACGATTCAAACATGCTTAATTTCTTTTCGAGCTCAATTTCACCTGCCTCCGTACACTATTTCTTAATAGCATATTCAATCGTGCTGCAACTCGCCCAAGCCACTGTCCTCACGTATAGCCATGTAAATCACACAATCATTAGCCAACGGGTTAATCATATGTAAACATGTACTTCAACAAATGGCAGGGCAATCAAATTAATTCATTAACTTACCGATTAATCAATTCATGTATTAATCGCCGACGACTTTAATCGACAATTAATCAGTCAAGGTGGGAACTTGACTACCTGGACTCAAAGAAGACGTGTCTAAAAGCCTGATTATATTTGCAACAAGTGTTATTCTCCTGTCGGAGAATACTTGCTCTTGTTTGCGATTTGCTGCGTTCTTCATGGTACTACGGTAAGGGGGTGAGAAATTAATGAAGAACCGTGTTTTTTTTTCCACTGTTTTACTCTTGCAGAAAAAAAACAAGTTTTGTGTATAATTCATAAGCTGGCGAAGTAGTTGCTCACATTATTTGATCACACAAAAAAAAAAAAGAAAAGATTGTTGCGTATTAAACGTGTACGTTGTTAAAAAAACAACTGATTTTTAGTGCACTTTAGTTCAGCACATAAAAGGAAGACCAGTACCGCTCCGCAGGGCGTCGATCTTTATTTTTTTTTTTTTTTTTTTTTTTTTTTACTGCGGATCCTTTAACAGGTGAAACTGAGTATTGGCGATTTTCATCACGCGTTTTCGAACCTTCTTTCAACGGCTTCGTCTTTAGACCGGCAGGCGCTGCGAATATCTGATTCGTTCGAGAAGACTGGCAAGCGAACCTGCCGCCACAGCTTTCTGTTTTAGACGCTAGGTGCCGTCGATTACGCTGGAGTACTTACAGCTTAGTAACTTAAACGGTACTTAGCAGCTCGAAAACTTGAAGCCAGCTAAAAGGTGTGCACATTTTTTTTTTTTGTCCTCTCCTCACATCTGCAGACCAACCCATGGCATTTCAATGTATGAAAAACAAATTAGTAAATGAAATGGAACAGCATCATTAGACATATTGTTTCTGCATGGTTAAGGCTACGCAGATCCTATTTTCGCACTACTTTAACAATTCGTACACATTAAACCGATTAATTAGGCCGAATAAAGGTCACCGACTACTCGGTTAAAAATCGTGACGCGATGCACAACCCTACAAATTGCCATTTTTCAGACCTAAATACAGGTCAAATACGAAAAAATGAACGACAAAGTACAGACACACCACACTCCCCTGAACAATGCAGCCTTAGAAAATGATTTCTTTGAAGAAGAGCTACTCTCAATAAACTGAGAGAGAGAGAGAGATGTTTAAGTAGAGACGCGTGCTGAATAAAAATAAGGCTGTGGCATATAGCATTACGCAAAGTTTTGGTATCAATCTCTGTAAAGTATATTTGCAGCAATAAATACTTCGGAAATATTTCCACAAAAACAAAAAACAGAAAAAGAAAAAAAAAAATACGCTAATTGCCCGCTATTACCACGGAAACGTGGGGGAGAGTTTGCAAACTCTGCTCCTCCAATAAAGTTACTTTTCCAACTTCGAACTTGCAGAGTGAAACCAATGGAAATGGCATGAATGGAGGTCTCAAAAATTGGGAGCGGTTCTACTCGGATCATGACACGATCCGAATTTCAACCATAGCCACACTTTTAGCACATTTATTTATTTATTTAAAACCCTCATTTTTAATTTTGCGCGGTGGCGGCGCACACAAAGTTTAGTTGCCTTTATCCGAGTAATAAACAAATCGCAGTATTACACGCATAGAATTGCAGATGACTGAGAACCTTAACTTAATATGAGCAGGAGTGCCTCAGAAGCGATGACAATTACGTAGTCAAATGACCTATTTGCCTCTAAAATGGCTACATAAAACTGCACGCCCTCACCTATACATCCACAAATATGTCGACAAGAAAAGTACAACAAAATGGACACCTGTGTAATTAACATTTGGACTGCCCAACATAAGAATTTTTTTCCCCCTGTGTCACTGTTGTATTCCTCTCTGCCTAGCATTGATTTAGGGTGGTGCAAACCTCTGCCCCGTGTCCACCTTCTTACGAACCTAATATCTAAAATGAACCCCCCCCCCCCCCCCCCTTCAAATGGAGATCAAATTGCTAGAGGTGAGTGAATCAAAAGCAGCTCAGATAAACCGCTGGACTTTGCTGAACCCAGGTAACGCGATTCGAAACTATGTTCCTCAGCCATGGCACACAAAGATTACCGACTCCCTGCTCGCTGATGCGCGTCGTGGTGCCGAAGGTGGCATTCGCTGACGGCCATAGTTCTATCCGTTCCTGCTTAGCGCGAGCTTACGATTAGCCTCCACAACGCTTCTGCAACATGCACTGCACACCCCCAAGATTGTAGTTCTCAGACGTAAGTCTTTCCGAACCTGCGTTCATCGCGGCGAACTCGCTTTTTGGCCGGCAACTTTGTTAGATATCTACGAAACAAAGCTGTAAAACAGCCATAGCATCTTACAGTGATGTGATTGGTCCGAGTCATCTTGAAGCAGCTCTTGGAGCAGCCAAAAATCAATTTTGGAGCACAAAAAACAAAACAAAAAAACTTTTGTAGCATGAGCGCACATTCATTTTTATTCGTACCAATGCAAACATTATGTCAAGATTAATGTGTCGGCCTGTCCAACTAAAAGGCAATGTCTACATTGCCTTCTCACTAACGTTCAAACCTTTGTTAGCATCACTTGCACAGCAGGAGTCCGTCGAACACAAAACTATAGCGTTTAGTTGCGTGGAGAAGCACCAGGCAGGGTGACAAGAAGGTAAGTGATGAAGGACAGCACGAACTGCTGTGAAGGGTTATTTTAGGTACTGAATCCCACTGAAATAGTACAATAATATTGAGCGCATAAATTATTGTTTTCTCCGAGTTATAGAGGTTTTAATAAAGCTGCAATTTATAATTCAGATAAAAAACAAAGCACTTGTCATTTGATTATCAACGTCCATTACATTTTACCTGCAGAACTGCATTACAAAAACGGCAGGTGAACGAAACTTAAAAACAATCTTGCCGAACTCATTCAAGTTCTTCCCGAGATTCCATGCACTGCTCCTGCCAATTTACTCACATCTATAGGACAGTGATAGCTAAACAAATCAGTTGGCACACATAAATAAACATATAAAAAGAGTGCATATAAATGTTCTTGCAATATCAAAAAACCCTTGCTAAACTTCGAATTGGAAAAAGGTACCGACAGGATATCGCGGTCTATCATATATACGAGCTGAAGTTGTATTCAGGAATTGTGTCGCGTCTCGCTCTGGAGGAGTGCTTTTTTCTTAATACGGGCGCGCACTGCGGCGAAGCAAGGCACGCAAAATCGCGATGCCTGCTCCGCGGTGTACGCTTCTCTGCAGTACATCAGTGCGCAGAGAAAAAAAAGGAACTTAACGACACTAGCTAACCCTCCAGAATGAACAGACGACTAACATAGTGCGGTATTTGAGACAATAATGAATGAAAAGTTCTAAAAACCTGAAAACTCGCAAACCATATCGTAACGGTCCGGCCGGGCAGCGAGGCCTGAGCTATTAGGGGGTTTTCGTAGATCGTTTTCGCCGTGCCGCAAGGCCCTCCGCAACCCGCTACGATAGCGGGAACTCCACAGTGAAGGCTATCGGCGCGCAGGCGCAGTAGCAATTTCTTCGCTGCGGAACGCTTAGCGGAGGGGGCAGCGCGGTCTACGAAAACTCCCTTAGTAGACCGGGTTTCCCCCTCCGCTACGAAGAAACCGCCACTGCGCCTGCGTACCGATGGCCTTGGCTGTAGTGTTCCGGACAGCGGAGGGGAAAACACGGTCTACTAAAACTAGCTATTAGCGAGTTTTAGTAGACCGTGTTTCCCGCTCCGCTAAGCCCCTCCGCTACCCGGAACTCTACAGCCAAGGCCATCGGCGCGCAGGAGCAGTGGCGGTTTCTTCGTAGCGGAGGGCTAGCGGAGCGGGAAACACGGTCTACTAAAACTCCCTATTAGCGAGTTTTAGTAGACCGTGTTTCCCCCTCCGCTAAGCCCCTCCGCTACCCGGAACTCTACAGCCAAGGCCATCGGGGCGCAGGTGCAGTGGCGGTTTCTTCGTAGCGGAGGGGGAAACGCGGTCTACTAAAACTCCTTATTATATTTTCAATATGATCAAAGTTAAATTAAGTTTTGGCGCAAGGTTGGCGCAAATACCTCACATTTTGGTAAAATGTAGCGGGACGTAGCAGGCTGCGCAGTTTGGCGCAATTAGCGCAGCAATCCCATCACTGATTTTACCCGACTAATCTTAACTGCTCTTGCGACTAGGCCAGTCGTAAGTTTGGCGGTACTGGGGTACAAATTTCGTGTCACATGATGGCCATGCAGCTGATCACAAGGGTTGCCATCATGCTTGAGCCGATAATTCGCCAATTTTCCTCTGGTCAACCTGTTGGGGTCTTTCCAAACTTCAGAGCCACTGAAAACAACACGGTAAACCACCGTGGCCAGTATAGAAAAGCACTCCATTAAATTGAGCGATTAAACAAAAAACAATTTTCGACCAGTTTTAGCACATTTGCGCTTGGGAGCGACAGTCTGCGGCGGCTCATTACAAAAATGTGAACCCATTTGGCCCACCCGAAAACGCCGCTTCGCGGCGTCCGACTATTCGCTAAAGTGTCATTCGGTGAAACGTGGGCCTTCGCTAAAACGTCATTCGATCAAGTGAGTGCCTCCCCTGTCGCGTTTGAGGGGCTGCCATTCTGCATTCTGGAGAAAGGTAGTCTGCTTAAAGCAGCATTTGGAATCTTGGAACTTCCAAATTATATTTTTTTACTTATGACAAGTTCAATAACCAAAATGAAATCGAGCCTGTCAAACAGGTGGCCCATTTACAAATTTTAATTCTAACATACTTCAGTAGCATTCCCGTCCATTCACTGCACATCATAACTAAGTTGAACTAAGCTGTGCTAATCTCGAAGATAGACATGTAAAGAATCAGTGAATCAATCAATTATATGTATGGTGAACAAAAGTCTAAATATATATGCAATGCAAACAATCCATAACCCACACCGCCTTGGGATTGTGTGAGAACCTCAAGCACAGCACTGCACTCGCATAATCAGGAATAGATGTGCACTGTTATTATGCCAGCTACCTTGAATCTTATGCCATAAAACATTCTCCATTTTTGGGTTACGACTGTTTTTAGAGGAGGAAATGTCCCTAAATTACGAGGTGCAATTTTTTTTTCTCTCTCTGCTTTGTGTAGTTTTGTAGATATCTCAAAGTTTTGTTTTGGGGATCTACGGCAAAACCGAAACTACCAACTTGAGCATGATGGCAACTTTTGTGATCCCCTGCATGCTGATCACAAGGTTCGCTTATAGAAGATAACCAGGATATGTTACAGGAATTAGCTGAAATATGGGGAGAGGAAGGGGACACATTGGGCATGAATTTTAGTAGTGACAAGTCTGGAGAAATGGTGTTTAACAACGAAAAGAGGGAACCCCTGAGGATACAAGACACTGTAATAGACCAAGTAGGAAGCTACAAATATCTGGGAGTCTGGCTCAATGAGGGAAGGAAATATCTAGAAGAACATGAAGAGAATGTAATTAGAAAAAGGAAAAAAAATTCGCCTATTATGAAGCTCAAAACACTATGGAACTATAATAGATATGAAGTAGTAAGAGGTATATGGAAAGGAGTGATGGTACCAGGACTGTCTATTGGCAATGGCATACTGGGCATGAAATCAGGTTCAAACAGGATTGGAAATTTGACAAAGAAGCGTAGGCAGACTGGCAGTGGGGAGCGCATGGAAAGACACCAAAAATAAGGGTGTACTGATGACATGGGTTATCGTCTTTTGAGAGCAGGGAGGCAATTAGTAAGTTGAAATTTGAACAAAGGTTGACCGAAACGGATGATATGCGGTGGGCACGAATAGTATTCAAGTACTTACACATGAAAAGTTTTAAACACTAAATGGACAAACCGAACCCGAAAGCTTACATCTAAATACCTACACAGTAGTGATGGGGCTGAGCAGACTACTTCAGTGGAAAAGGGAGTGAAAGAGGCAGAAAGAAAAATGTAGGAGGTAAGAACGCAGGAAATATCAGCTCTAACAATGTACAGGTCACAAAAACAAAACATAAGAAAGGAAAGGTGTTTGAATTCACTGGGACGCTCTTTATTCTTTGAGGCAAGAACGGAGTTTTGAGGACGAGGAGGAGGTATATGGCTATATTTCAGGAGATAGACACATTATGTGAGCCTGCCATAATGAGAGCGAGACACTTAAGCACTTGGTTTTGAAGTGCACGGGCTTTGTCCTGCCCCCCCTGAAGGGGTAACAGATTTGGTCGGGGCCATAAGCTTTGCTGGCGACGATGAAAGGACGGAGGAGAAGAGGATTACAGTCAAAAAGAGATGATAGGAAGACTGGTGAAAATTATCTAGGGAAAATTGAATGATGCACAACTAACCAGCACAGCTGGGGACAGGCCGGACAGAGGAAAATCGGGACTCCCTCCCGTGTGGCTCCAGCCCAAAGTCTCAACCCTGTCCGCCAGTGGGTCAGGTGCAGGGGTAATGATGACAAGGTTTGACCAGAGGAAAATCGGCGATACATCAGAGGTGTATATAGCGGTTTGCCATTAGTGTAATGTTTCGGTAGTGCTCATATTTTGTCTCTGTAAATTGATCCATTTCTTTTGGTTAGAGTTTTGACCAGAGCCTTAAAGACAAAACACAACACCTTATTGTTTACAACTACAAAGACCCAAGGCTGAGGAACACATAAAAGGGTTTGTCTCTTATCTGTTCCTCAGTTTCAGGTTTGTGTAAGTATGAATATCATCAGTTCGCTTGTTGTTGAAGTATCATTATAGTGACATTATTGCTGTGCATGTGTTCTATGGAATGTGCATGTATGAGAATGTTTCAGCAGTAAAACTGTTTTAGAAAAAGAAGAACCACTTGTGCTGCACTGTAACTGCTCCAACATCTTATACATCAATGTGCAGCTCTGACATCACACTGCTGTGGCAGTGCTGCTGTGAGAATGGCACACATACAGACGGTTCACTTCATGCAAATCTTGTTACTGTGCACACACCTGGTTTGGGCAAACATGGGCTTGTTTATGGACAATGTGTTGGTTTATATCATGCAATGATAAAAGCTCAGCAGATAATGGCGATGGATACTCGAGACTACAGAAACAAGCTAAAAGGATTGTCAGTACTTTTGATTTACTCAGTCTCGCATATCTATCTTGATTTCGGTCCAGTCGGCTGCCTTATTATACATGAACAAGTGAAATCAACATGTATTTATGGATGTGACGTCGACCTTTGCCCATTTATTTTCCCCATGGCTCGTGAAATAAACAGTATTGATCTTGTACACTTCATTATATTCATGGAGCAATGTGGGAGCCTTCACAACGATTGGAAAAATTTGAAGTGATTTTTGAACCAGTGATTGAAGGGTATAACAAATAAATGAATTAATCACTCACTCAATGATGTTCAACATGGACAAAGAGTTTAAAACATCAAGCATATTTTTCGAATACAATGAATGAACGTGTCTGTGCAAGCCAGTAAAAGACAAATTGTATGTTTCACTCCTGTAGGATCAGCTTCCACGTAGAGGTCAGTAGTTCCATACTCAAAATTTCGGGAGCATTTTTTGATGGAGCGCTCTTTAGTCTTTTCGGTACTCTTGTCAAAACAACACATTAGCTTGTTTTCTATTCCCAATAATGCAGGGAGTACATGACACTGAAATCAACTATAGAGCCCACCAACCCAAATGTAGAAGTGCCCCATCTTCCCTTTAAAGGGAAGATGGGGCACTTCTACATTTGAGAAAAAACGCTTAAATTGCGTTCATTTGGCCTTTAGATTAACAGATATCAAAATTGTATTTCAATGCGACGCACCGGAGAGCCATACGAGCAATTTCAAAATAGGACTGAAGCCCCGCCTCCCTAGCCTTGGGCAGCCAAAAGAGCCGTCGATGACGTCACGGACAGCGACTGTCTTTCGCGTTTTTCTCGCGTTTAACAATACTTACGCAGCAAATGGTTTGGGTATTCGGGTTCACGGGGTAAAAATACACTTGAATTCACTTCTAACTCATTTTTTCCAAGAAGCTCCGTAGCTTCCCTTTAAGCTCAGCGAATTCGAAAAACCCATGGTACATCCTTCTTTCAGGTTACTGAAGCCCCCTTACTCCTGCTTTCCTATGTCCGTGAAGCAACGAAATATCCAGACAATGCGAGTGGTGTTCCATTCATTCAATTTAAAAGAAAAAATCCTATTTTTCTGTTGGCGAACTGTGTGTACATATGTATCACTGATGGCGGCTATTGTTTGACCTTTACTTTGGTAGCAATGAACGTGCATAGGCTCCACTATGTTCCACGGCAGTTTCACTGCAAAACCTGCTGCCGCGGCCTGCAGGAACACTACCCTCATGTCGGCACGGCGTGCATGAGCCGTGCCACGAGCGAAGCTCAGCATTTTCTGTGCAGTCGGCCGTGGGAGCCGTCCTGAGGGCGCCGAAGTCGCCACAAACACTTCGCGGTACGCGTATTTGGCTCAGCCTGGGTTCTGTCGCGGCAAAACATGAGCGACCAAGCTAGCACGGACGCTGGCCCGGACTATGCAACCTCAGCGCGCCCAGGCTGTCACGTGACCCGGCACTTTGTACGCCACTATGGGAATCTCGCGGCAGCACGCCACGATGGCCCCAAATACTGAGCAGCTTTCAAAGAGCATTTCGAAAAAGACCAACTCACCCGAGAATGCCAGGACGGGAGCGTTTCCCTCCAGTTCTCCACGGCGTGCCGCCATATTGACTGATCAGATGGAGGTTCTTATTGAGAGCATAAGTACTCGCGCGGTTCTCCCTTTTTCGCTTGGTCGGGTTGTAAAACTTGTCAGTTCCGGCTGTCACGTCGCTGCGACCGTTCACGTTCTTCCTCTGGTCGGCGACACTGTCCGTTGTGCTGCAGAGGGGTATGTAGTCCGGAGCACGCAAACTGGAGTTGTTGAGATCCATCGTTTCTAAGCCTTGCTGGGTTTCCCAGACCGAGTTCCAGAGTCGTAGAGCCGGCCCGTGATGTTCAGGCTGATACCAGCCGATGCTTGGATCCATCCACTGGACCGAGCACAGAGTACCAACGGAAAGGCTCACCCGTGCTTCTATCGACTGCTACCAAGATGCAGGGGAGGGAGATCAACGACACAAAAAGAAATTGTTACTCCCCTGCAGGAATTCAGCGAGCTACAACAGATAGCGAGCGCACGCCGCTCGGTAAGGCAAGCCCCCCTTAAGAGCGCATGCGCGGTTCTGCGTACTGCTCCTAAGCTCCTAACCTCGTTCTCGATTACTTTGAGAAACAAAAGGCAGCAAACAAAGTAACAAAGTAGTTGCGATTTTTCTAATAAATCTAAAATTACTTAATAGATTCATTTACTTTTAGTTCGTTTCAACCAAAAGGTGGCGCTAGATATAATCGACACCAAAACTCATCGTGAGTTCCTGGTGATTTCGTGCAATTGTTTTATTCATTCCTTTTTACCTTCTGGTATTCTGGGTTATAAACTACAAATTTAAATTTGTGAACACACGTGTTATCGGACTTTTCTCTGCTAACATAAATTGATTAAATATATATTGAATACTAACGTGCGTGGTAGGGGTGGTAGGGGTGGTAGGGTAGCTACTCAACGGTGGTAACTAGCGCCAAAATATCTTACAGGCGTTAAATTGTAAGAATAATTGATAAAGTTCTAAACTTCCTCATGACACCTGGAAGCTCAATTCTCTGGTTTAACAGGCGAAATGTTGCATCTTCGATATTGATAAATCATACTTGGATCGGTTGACTTGTGCAAAACGTAGCACTGACCAGGCGGCGCAAGCGGCCCTCCAAATGAAAAGGCATGGCGGAGCAGTTGCATTCGTTATCTATTCGCTCAACCGCCTTAGCGCCACATGCCACATTGTTTTCGTAGTCCTCGAAGAACGTGTTGTTGATTCGATTCGAGTCAAGATTGCCGCAACACAGGCTTTGCAATGCCCAAAATCAAACGAGAGCGCACCGAAGAGGACTACGCGGACGACGGCGTGACGCCGCCGAAGAAGAGCAAAAAGGACAAGTCATTTTCGCTGGAGACAGTAAAACAAGAACACTTGGATGATTCGACACGTGCTGACGAAAACGGCGATACCGAGGAAATGACCTACGAAGAAAAATTGCAGTTTGTGAACGCAATCGCGCACCCGATGGCTTCGAAAAAGTTCACCAAGAAGCTGTTCAAGCTTGTGAAAAAAGCTTCGAAGCACAAGGGCTACGTGCTGAACGGCTTGAAGGAAGTGCAAAGCAAGATTCGCAAGGGACAGACTGGTCTCGTCATCTTGGCCGGAGACGTGAGCCCCATCGACATTTTCAGCCACATCCCCGGCATCTGCGAAGAAAAGGGCCTCCCATACGTCTTCACGCCTTCGCGTCGAGACATGGCCACTGCCATGGGCATGAAGAGACCGTTGATCATCCTTATGATCAAGGAGCACGCGGACTACAAGGAACTCATGGACGAATGCTCCGAAGTGATTCAGAACCTTGATGTCATGGTGTAGGTCACCGCCGAGCGTGCACCCCACACAGAACCAGTGGAAACCAGGGAATTCAGCGCTGCCATTACAGTTATCCCGGAGAACGGTGGGCTTCATCTCGTATTGCTGTGCAATACCTGCCAGAGAGGGCAGTCATTGCTTGCATGAAAAATCATTAAAAAGCTTACAGCACGGTCACTGTCCTTATCTATAAGCTGTGTAGGAAGACAGAGTTTTAGCCAACATTATACTGACATTCCTTCAGAGCTGAAAAAATCCTGTTGACAAGTCCAATGACTACCATTCTTAGACTTCCCAGAACGTTTTCCAAGCCCTTCATGCCACGCCTGCAGCATTGGAGTCCTGCATCTAACATGGATGAGACCTGAGATTTTAGCCTACACTATATGATGGTGAGCATCACATTGCCTCCCTTAGCTGCCTCATACCACTTTGAATCATACCCTTGATGAAATGCTGTCAAACCACCAGCTTATCGTGAAAGACGAGACTGCCACAACACATGAAACATTTAATTACAACTACCTTCCCCAATAACCTGGTCTGTGATTTTGCACACTAGTTCATCTAACAAGCCACTCGTACAAACATGTACGAGTGTCACTAACTGCCTGTGAGTGGATCAGTAATGTTAGTGAACTATCTGTGTTCTGCTATACTCTGTTTCTGCACAATTTGGTAAATAGCAAGAGCTACAGCCCCTGCAAGCTTTTAACTGCATTGGAGGAATGCACATGATAATGATCCCTGTGAATGTATTCTAGTGGTACACTGTCCATTGTAACGAAAGTGGTTAATTTGAAACATCACAAATCCACATCAGATCACGAAATCCACAGGGGGCAAATATGCTATGAATGCAGGTGCCCCCTATTCGCAAGTCGAACGCCCTATAGGTGGCGGGGCGGTAGTTCCAAGATGGCGGAAGAGACGGGGATAGATTCTCCAGGATATCCCGTGCGCCTGCTCGCTGACGCTGTTCAGCGCGCATAAAAATGATTTATTTGTCTACAAATGCCAAGCGGTTAGGGGGGATCATATAACAGGTAACGGAGATGCTGATGCACGTTAGGAAAACGAGCATACTGATATTTAAAAGTGGTACAAACTTCAAAGTGCGAAGCTTTGTGGTGAGCGAGCGCGTTTTAGGCACCAGCCACGCTACTGCTTGTGGCAGAATATTTTTGAGGGTGATGAAGATATGTTTGCGCTTTGCCTGGCCATTAGTGCTCTAAAAAGAGAGCCGCGAACGGTGACTGTCAAGCGTCGAAAGAGCAGCAATACACAGTATTGGTGTCTTCGCGTCACAGCCTCAGAACTCGCTCCTCACCGTCTCGGTTTTAGTGTGTTGCAACACGTAATCAAACTGCTCTATGGTTATTGATAAAAAGTTTAATACCGCAGGCTACCATGCAGTGTAGCATTACAACCGCAAGCTCGCGCTGCGACTTCGAAGCACAATTTTCAGTGCGCGCCAGAAGCGTTGCCGTGCTCATCACTCTAAAAAAATTTTTTTTAAAAATGTTGTAGTCCTTACACACCTTGTCACATATACTACACTCCAAAACTTCAGTTCGCCGTGCAGCCCACTGACGTGAAACTGACGGCCCCAACCTTTACGAGAGGCTTGATGACGGTGCGATATCAGATATTAAACAGCTAAAGTACGCATCAAAGAGTGCCGAAAAACAAAACAAAAAACACCGAGATTTTGCAGTAGGGCCAAGAAAACCCCCGATTACTTTTTCGTTTTCTTTTGCAGTTATTTACACTTACTTAAGCTATTTTAATAAGGTGCACACTCGGCTATCAAGCCGCTCGTGAAAGTTGGTAGCGCCGGTTGAACGTCAGTGCGCTTTACGTCCAACTGAAGTTTAGGGGTGTCGTACGCTATGCAAAAACTGCCTATTAACATAATTGGCGTGTTTAAAGGTTTTATTTATTGCTCTGTAAAAAAAAAAAAATTTAATATATACCGTACATTTGTTGGACGGTATTGTTTGCAACATTGCGGTCCCTCTGGCCAAAACTGCGCGTTCTAAGCTCTCGTCACAAACGGCTGGCTAACACAGACGCGCTTAAAATGCTTCGAGCATTTCTTTACTTGCTTTGTAATTACCTGAAAGCAAGTACGGGTGTTCTGTCTTTTTAAAGGGCTTGGAAGAAATGGTCATGTTCCTCGTAACGGCCCTTAAAACGCGAACCCATTCCCGATTTGTATTGCTCGACATACCGTTGCGCTACGAGTTTGCTCCTACTTATGGCAAAGAATAGACGTTCCGTAGACCGTACTATATAGTTTTTATTAGCGGGAGCGTTTTCCGTCACGTTGAGCACAGATTGAGCTGGCAGCCATGCACAAGACCAGAAATCCGCAGCGTATGCATGCGATACACGAAAAGTCCCTAATGAAATTAGATCTCCCGGTACTTCGTGCAAGGCGGAGCAAAATAATTCATTTTTTAACGCGCTCACTTTTTTCGTTAAAACGGCTTCACGCATCAAGGCCGGCGGTCTCTGCCACCGTTTCCGCGCCGCCGTCGCCGCTGCCGTCCCCGCTCCTCTGATTCTCCGTTCGTCCGCGGGAGGGCGAGCGGCGCGCTGGAGTTGCGTAGGGACAGAGCCGTGTATTGGGTAGGGGTGTCGCGAACTTTTGTCGAACCAGATTTTTAGGTCGAACTTTCGGGGTTCGACTGAGTCGAACCGATTCGACGAACCTTCGAACTTTTCACCAAATTCGACCGATTCGACTTTGCGGACAGTGTGGCCAGACCTTGATACAAACATGTCTAGGTTTGGAGAATTTATTTTTATGCAAAGGGTTATTTTATTTTATAAACAGTTGCAATTAAAAAAAACCAATTCTAATCACTGAAGACGTTAATAACCTAATTTTTTTTGTACTGTATTAGCTGAAATAACCAATCAGTGGTGCCTTTAATTCATCCCTTAGCCATTACCATCCAATCTGAAGCCAACTGGCCAGCTTGTCGCGCATGCGCACTCGAGTCGAACCTCAATACAAGGTTCGTCGAAATTTCTACAAAAAGTTCGAAAAAGTCGAACCTGGTCGAACTCGAACCTCGGCCGGTTCGCGACACCCCTAGCCACCATAGATTCAGGAAAGGTTATGCGCCAATGTTGCCTGCACGAGAGTAGACGCCCGCTCTGTTGCAACTCTGTTGCTCCGTGCGCCTTTCCTCCTCTCGCCTCTAATTGCAAGCAACGAACGCCTTGGCGCAGCCTCTCTCGCTTCCTTCTCGCTCCGAGAATTGCAAACGTCGAGAGGAGAAAGCAGGGTTGCCAGACAAGCAGCAACGTCCAAGATGGCGGAATTTACCATTTTTCGCGTTAAAAAAATACTTAACCTATCGCAACAAACCTGGTGGCTATGGAAAAGTAATCATTTATACCTTGTGTAAATTATTCAAGCACCTTAATGGGCTCTTATCACCTGAGTAAGGAAATAAAACGACCCTTTGCCCCATAGACTCCCAGCAAAATTTAGCAATAAATGGCGTCCATGTAGTAGTGTTGGGATCAATGGTGGCCTCGGCGTAAATATGGCTTGTTCGCTATGGCGAAATATGAGCGAACATAGCCGACTAGGGAGTACAGTAATTTTTGCTTCGTTGCCCCTTGCCACCATAACAAGCTTAGAAGGGCCACAACCTAAACATAGCAATTTTTTAGAAATTTTCTTGATTATATAACGAAAGTTAGTCCACTCCATATTTTCAGCCGATTTGCTCTTGATGTTAGGTGGGCTATCTTGAGATTTTACGGGAGACAGGCTTACATACTGTTTTTTTTTTCTTTTTTTCTGCTTGTTATTTCAAAGTTTTATTAAGAAATGCTGCAAAACAAAAGAAGCTCGTAGTTCTTTATTCCTAGGGCTGTTTTAAATCTTGCTACCCAATTCCCAAGCCAATGCCACCAGTTTAGTATACCATGGTATGAACAGAGGTCGGCATTTTAGGTTGCCCTCACTCACCATCACCCTCACAGCCACACTCACCCTCACCCTTACAGCCACACTCACCTAAGCCCCTCACTCACCCTCACAGCTACACTCACCCTCACAGTCACACTCACCTTCAGCAGTTCACTCACCCTCACTGAACCTCACGGCCCTCACGCACTCACCGCCCTCATGCCCCTCACGGCCCTCACGCCCCCACTCACTCATGGCCCTCACGCCACTCACCGCCCTCACGCCACTCACCGCCCTCACGGCCCTTACCGCCATCACCGCCCTCATGGCCCTAATGGCACCTCACGGCTCTCACGGCTCTCACCGCCCTCACCGCCCTCACAACCCTCACAGCCCTCACCGCCCTCACGGCCCTCACTCACCCTCACCTCACCTGTGAAGATGAGGGTGAGTGAGGGCCCTCATGAGTGAGGTTTGCCGAGGTATGGGCATGAAACCTTCACTCCAGAGTAGGGTGACCATATTCCTCAAGGTAGAAAACGAGACATCCCAGCGCGGGGGGGGGGAGGCGGGGGGGGGGGGGGAGGGGGGGGAGGGTAAGGGAGGGGCATTTTAAAGATTGAGATTGGGAGAAAAACTTTAATGAAATAACAGCTCCCACTTCAAAACGTTACCATATTGCAATAATCCCTAGGGCCTAGGGAACATTCCCACTCACGGTCCAGTTGCATGCTCTCATTTGGAAGGTCCCGCTTCGGGTCCTTCGTTGCTGTGGGCGTATTTTGCTGACGACTGAAGTTTCCTAAGCGGGATTTTATCCTGCAAGACTCGACTGTAAAAGTCTGCGCACATATATATATAAAAAAAAAAGAATCATGTCCCGAAAAAAACGGAACATGAATTTTTATTGGGACAAAAAGACGGGACGGCAGAAGCGGACCTCAAAAACTTAAACTAGAGAGTGAATCGACACTCGAGAAAGAGCAGCGCCCCCCGCGAAACAGACTGAAATGGTCGCAAAGCAATAAGATCCCTCCAACAAGAGGATGCCAAACCACTGGATCAAGCTTAAGTCAATCACCTCAAGGTCTTCGGAAAACAAATAACATCAGCAGAGAAGCAGCTAGTGGCTGCAAAAGACCTACAAGTGTGCTATTGGTGCGGGAACCATGTCATCCATCCACGGAAGAACTGCCCAGCATCGAAAAGCAAGCGTCACAAATGTGGAAAGTCTAGTCACTTAGCAACCATCTTCAAGTCGAAGTCTTGCGTCTTACGCCATATCTCAGAGCCTACGACAGCTTCCAAGCAGCTTGGCAAAGACTTCTACTTTACAAAAAATGTGACATCATCGGGTGAATGCGCACCTTGGCAAGTCTTGCTCAGTGTTGGGAGCGAAGAGTTGAACTTTCATAACACTGTTGCTGACGTCTCTGTCATACCAGAGCATCTGCTCTCCAAACTTTAAAATCAGGCTGGTTTCCAACAGCCCAAGAAGATCCTTCTTGGACCAACTAAAGATTACCTTCATGTTCTCAGCATGCTGCAGGCACCAGTAACTTTCAAAAACGTCCATGTAACGGGAGAGTTCTATGTCACAAAACGTGTCAACGAGCCACCTCTTAGCTTGGACCTCATATATGCTCCTAACATTCTTCAACGAGTAAATGAAGTATCAACTCCACAAGCCCTTGATCCAGTCAAGGAATATCCCTCACTTTTTAAAGGCTTGGGTGAAGCTAAAATCAGATGCTTATCCAGTAGCTTTGTCCTAGCCACGACATATACCAGTAGTACTCAAAAAAGCAGTCGAACGTCAGAAAATGGAGGACGAAGGCATTACTACCGAAGTTCGGGAACCAACCACCACAACCGCTTCATACAAGAGCATCTGACCTCTCTACTCTACGGGAGACAACGCCAAGCAAAAGCCAAGTGGGAGACAAATTTCATCAGGCATCACAGAGTTAGAAATCTGCCAGAGCTCCAGCCATCACAAGTTTGGATAACAGACTTAAAGAAATCGGGAACGATACTGAGGAAGGCCGACATGCCACGTTCCTACTCGGCGTGCACAAAGAATGACATCATCAGACAAAATGCGAAGCCTTTGGTTCTTGATTTGAGGCAAGAGCATTCAGGACGACGAGATATCTTTGGACAGTTTACCGGAAACGACTTCACGTGATTGAAGAGTAGTGAAGTCTCTCGTGTCGCTCAAGACATTGAGAAAAAAAAGGGAGATGTGTATCCTTCTGAGAAGACGACAAAGCAGATGCAGAGCTCGGGCCTTCTTGTGGTGGGCTTCGGACTGGTTCATGAGAAACTATATCCATCACTTCACCTCATGTGTATACATAGCCGAGTATACCCATCTACCACAAAACACAACCTAGGCAGTACAATTTCAACACCGGCCTGCTGTGGACATTGTGTTTGTGCTGTCACACAGCATATGTATATGGGGAAGCAACTTGAGTAGTAAACTTTTATTCATCAGCAATGTGCAAAACTAAAATGTGGAGAAACCCCAATGCATACCTGCCAAGTTTGGAGAAACCAAATCCAGGAGAATTTCTAAGTGTGGGGGGGTTGCGGTTATTAAAAATAAATATTGATAACAAATTTATATGAAGACAACTTCCTTACATTTATATTGCACTGCTCATGCTAGCAAGATGCACCTGTGCCTCACCATCATTGTAGCCGTTTGTTGCAACGGCAAGGGGAGGTCATTTGCGTTTTCCAGACTTTTTTTTAGTTAATTGTACAACCGTACAAATTGGTCAAAATTCGGGAGTCTCCCGGGTATTACGGGAGACTTGGCAGGTATGCCAATGCCATGTTTGCACCATGTTGTTCTCTACATATTCAGCATTGGAGAAATCTCAAGTGCCTAGATCAGGGAAGTGTCTTGTCTAGATGTACGCCCCCCTACGCCTCCTGCACATTCTGCTTTAGTAACCGGCAGCTGAAGAAACTCGGGGCGTGGCGAGTCCCGAGCATTTTATTCTCGCTCCGCAGCCAATGAGATTGCTGCATTGGCTGATAAGGTTGTCGAAGAATGAATCACAAAGCAAGAAGTGTTAATACAAGAAGCTGTGCCCTGCACTTTTTAAGCTGTCAGTGGGCCCTAGTAGGCCTCCATTGCATGCATGCAGCACTAATCATAGCCAGATGCTCATACTTGTACACTTTTTGGGGCATCCCAGAACTGGAGAAAAATACCTGCACAGAATTATTCTAAGGTGCCTACACATCATAGGTTAATGTTTTTAATGTCTGTTCATTGCCTTCTGAGGGTAACAAATACGATTGTGTGAAATGCGCATGTCAGAACTTGCACTCAGTAAAATTCCCCATAAAATTAATCAAATAAGTGACAAGTTTGCTCCATGGTTTATTTAACTTAGCTTAATGACTCGGGTAACACATTCCAGATTACTAGCAGGTAATGAGTGTTCAGATTGACAAGACATTGCTGTGCTCAAGTCGTCAGATTGGATTAACAGGTTAAGTGGCAGCATTTTAAATGCACCTGCCTTAGCCGTCAATGAAAGTAAAATTAGTGTACTACAGTAAAAGGGCACATTAAACTGACACAGTTGCTCTTCAGATGTTCTACCTTTTATTTGTAAGCTCAATTTACAACATAGAACAGACATGTTACACACCTTAACAAGAAATACTTTTAAGTTACCAGATTCTCCACTCCATTTCTACACTGTCCTTAGCAGAATAAAGCTAGTTGTAAGACTTGATGAAATTGATCAGCCCATTCGTCGAGCCGTCATGAGTGGAAACTTCACTTTTGCCTCGTAGTTCAGGCTGAATCACCTTTGCCAGCTGCTTTCCCAGTTCCACTCTACAAAGAAGAAATGAAAGCAAGTTAAAAACATATTGATGCATAGCTAAATAATGAGACATGCACAGTGCTTACCACACGCTAGAATCGAGGCTCTGGGCGTACTAATTTTAACCTATTCTTTCATTTCATGTTTAGGTTTTGTACTTGTGCCAGACTTTGCCTTCAGATTCACTCAGCAAACATAAGTGTGTTGTGCAGGATGTCATGCATTCAGTTTGTTTATATGAAATGCGTACCTACACTCCAGTTGAGTGTGAATAGCCCCCAACTTCAACCACTTTCCTCTAGGTAGATAAGGTAAATACGGTGCACAGAAAGACAAAGACAGAGAAGAACACACGACAAATGCTAAACTAACCTTTAGGTATTTTGTCTCGAAAGGCTGCAGCAAGCAATAAACGTTGAAGCAAGCAATAACGGTTACAGCAAGCAGTAAAGGCCATTACGGAAACCACAACATTCTCCTGTCGGAATGCGTTCAGGTTTGAAATGGTACAATAGCTTCATTCCATTTACCTGCACTTCCTGCACCGGTGCAGAAAAGTGTAGGGCAGTGTACTTCCGGTATGTGTCTTGAGATACGACGGGACGTACACCGCCCTACACTTTTCTGCACCGGTGCAGGACGTGCAGGTAAACTGAACGAAACTAGTGCTGGTACACAGCGGCCAGTGCTTATAGCACTCTTGTGCTATAGTATGAAACCATATAGTACTGCTCACAGCAACAAGCGGTTTTGCCTCTACCTGGATAGTTTGTTTATTCGTTTGGACCATAAATGGCTTGCGAAAGAAAGATGGCAAGCATTTAAGGCCTTTCAGTGAGTTATCCATACTGCACTATGCCAGTGTCTTACAAGCTGTCTTCACTCTGCACCTCCCCAAGAGACTGTGTCCTACTGATTATAGCCACTTGACAAAAGCTTAAAAGGAAAAAAAAAGTGGAACGAGTCACTTTGCACTTGAAAGTAAAGATAGGAGAGCCAGCACCTGTCCCACTGGTGAGAAACCAACGTTTTAGGTGGACGAGTGACCCAAATATTTGAGTACATCATGTAACTCACCCCCACTGGTCATATGAGTTGATGTCCCATATGATTCCCTGGGTAAAGATCTTGTGCTCATACATTGCTGCAAAGATAAATTTTTAAGTGGTTGTCTTTTTCAACTAAAGTACCCTTCAATGGTAACCAGACTAATACTTACCAATCAGCATACCAAGGCTGTATGGTGTCATCTTGTCCACCATCAAAGAATTGGTAGGCTTGTTACCTTCAAACACCTTGAAAGTAAAATCACAGGTTATAACCACCTCTTTCACTCGAGAATTCTATCTCGCATGCTCTCACGTATGAAGAAAAGATAGTATTTATTACAGGGTAACAGCAATCCTCCAGCTTATTTATAATATCAGGAACCTTTGATACCTGTTCAGTAACAAGACCAGACAGGTAAGGAATTGTAAAATAAATACCTTGTGTGGCAGAATCTTTTGAAGAACCTCCCCAGTCATCCCAGCCTTCTTCAGTTCAGCCTCTGCCTCCTCTTTGGTTTTTCCTTTCATGAGTGCTTCAGTTTGTGCCAAGAAGTTGGCCAGCAAAATCTACAACCGCAGCACACATAACACCGTCATATATGTGCCATTGCAAAAATGACAAGCTTTTCAAGGCAAGCAAGTAAGCAAACAGTAGTGTTAAGTGTTCTTGCCTCATGGTGGATCCCATGACTTATTGGGTTGTGAGTCTTCACAGGGGCAATGAAGTCGCAAGGAATCAATCGAGTACCTGAATGCAGAGGCGGGAAAGAACATAAAATACGGAGTCCTCTCGAGGTTATTTCAAAATTGTTTTCTTCGCAACAGCAATTCTGCATGTGTGGTTGATACCATACTGGTAGCTTCATGGTGATTAATAAAAACTAGCAATAAAAGTTAACATAGAAGCATAGCATTGGTGTGTTCCAAATACTGGTTTCCTTACCCTGGTGGATGAGTTGGTAGAAGGCATGCTGCCCATTGGTGCCGGGCTCACCCCAGACAATGGGACCAGTCGTATAGGCCACGCGTTGACCACTCCGGGTAACATATTTGCCATTAGACTCCATGTCACCCTGCTGGAAGTAGGCAGCAAACCTGTGCAGATACTGAAAAGGCCAACCAAGGGGGAAGTTAAGTTTGGCCCCCTTTGCTACGAGATTGGGTCAGACTCCAGTGTGCTCTGCAGGCGGACCTCTCAAAGTCAGGTCGAAATCAAGTTACAAGTCAAAGGCTAGCATATGAGGTGTGGCCATAAAATAATGAGACTGGTGGTAAAAGTGTGGCTTTGTTATCTCGTGGCAAGAGCGGTGGAGGAGGTAACAGAGAAAATGGTGGCGCTGCTCAAGGGGTTGACATATGATGACCTGTAGCATTGTTTTCCAAAATTCATATGCAACGACACATACTGTATGCTGAAGGGGATAACAGTGAAGTTGCAAGATCATAATAATAACTGACACTTGCCACCAGTCTTGTTAAGAGACAAACCTCATACAGCTACCAAACTTTCATAAGAATACTCAGAATGGGGAGCATGCTGGTAAGGAAGTTTCTTTTTTAAACTGGTATGCATTGCCCCAGGGGTAATTGGGGGTGCATCAGTTATTTTTGGAAATGGTGGCGAATATTCAATAAAGTCAAGTGGACACAGAGTAGTTGTTTTACTCTTGCTGACAAACTATTTAGCATGATCAACTTATAAGGCACTTGTTTGTATCTGTCTTATAGCCGCCATTACTTCACTCGGAGAAATGACCGGATGACATCTCGAAAGACGATGGCATGTTTTCGCATGACGACGATACGCCGTTTTCTTTTTTGCTTGAGGTTGGTGAACTCTTATGCTAGACATCAGAAGTTCTGTAGTATAGTACTGAGAAAGTCATGGACGCGAGCGCGTGGACCTTTAAAAGAGCTGAATTTTATTGAGCGCCAAGAAGGTACAGCCCAGATCAACGCTGTCATTCCTGTACCTTTCTCAGTGCTTTACACAACATATGGAGTGCAGTTACTGCCTTCTGAGGACAACAAAATAGATGACTTCTCTTGAAGCGCGTTCCTGTGAGCACCTGGCAGCTCGGAGATTTTTCACCGATTTGGTGACAAGACAAATCCACACACTAACAGAGAAAAGATTGGGCAGTGGATGC
Source organism: Ixodes scapularis (assembly GCF_016920785.2). Classification (NCBI taxonomy): domain Eukaryota; kingdom Metazoa; phylum Arthropoda; class Arachnida; order Ixodida; family Ixodidae; genus Ixodes; species Ixodes scapularis. The sequence goes on from NW_024609884.1 coordinate 45,857,648, forward strand.
CGAAAACAACAGAGCAATCTCAGCTTTCCCAAAGGGCACTTTTTCATGCCCTTTGGCAACCACCGTCTATAGGGAGCCACCTTATTCCCTGCTACTATGGCAAAAAAAATGCACGGAATTTGGAGAATATATTTTGAAGTAAGAAATTGTATGGGTGTCCCCCCAAAAAAAAAATTTAGTGTTTTTTTTTTAACTGCAAAAACAAAATATGCATCATTGAATGCTCATTCTCCGCTCATTTGTAACACTGGAGGTTCGAACTAAGTGCCAAAGTTTTATCACAAACTGATATATTATTTAAAAGTTGTAAGTGATTTTCTGAAAATTGCAATAGGAAAATCGGGCCCATTTTTGCCTGTTTTCAATTTCTGGTGCCATAGAGTTCCATGTAATCGAGTAATGTAATGTCAACTGCCATTTTCCCATTCAAACTTTTAAAAAAATCCCACAACTTTTTAACAAGATAACGGTTAGTGCTAAAATTTTGGCATCTAGTTTGGACTTCTAGTGCTACATTTGAGTGGAGAATGAGCGTTCGGAGGTAGTTTATTTCTGAAGTGAAAAGAAAGAACCATGTAAAGTTTTTAGTGGACACCCTGTACTTTGCTTGGAAAGTACCATAAAAGATACTTGTAAAGTACAAGTACACGCTCAAAGAATGTATTTCAAGTAAAGTACAAGTTTTCTTAATCTACTTAAAGTAGTACTGTAAGTAGAATGGACTTAAAAGTACTTCCCAACACCATTTAGGGGCATTTTGTCCAGAAGGATTCACGACAAACTTGAACATTTTGCTGATTGTCAAAAGTCGTGACTTTGATAACATATGCTTTACCCACAATTAATGTAATTTTGCATAGATTTCTCAGACTAGCTAGAATGTTTTAAAGGGATACTACAACGAAATTTCGGCGCTCATTTTTTGGTCTATATGTGTTCAAAAAAGCAGCATCACATCGAACAAACCAATATCTTGTTAGAAAAGTCACGAAAAGGAATTTTAAAACGAACTAAACGATTAGCAAAGAGCACCTGGTGGATGTCGCTAACGCCTCGCTTGTAATGCCCGTCTAGGAACCTTGACAGCTAGTGACGGAGGTTGTCTCGCCTCCGGCCACGACGAGAGAAGAGAGGAGGAACTCCCCTCTTCCCGAGAATGCCTTTTGTGTGTCGCAGAAGTCGCTATTGTCCCCCTAAAAGATTACAGAAGATTAACCCGTCACTCAAAATTCGTACAAAAGCAGCCGCTTCGGTGGCTGGAACGACTAGGCCATCCTCTCGACGTCAGCCTCGCCGTAGCTTTGCTCGTCCTGAGACGACCTACGTCACGATTGCGTTGGATGTCACGAGGTCTCCGCTGGGCCTTCTCCAAGCGCTTGCCAGAGTGGGCCGTTTATAACGAAAAATACAGCCAACAGGCTCAAGATACAAACGTGCGATTGTCATTAATGGATATTGTGGATCATATTCAACCTATTTTTGAACACGACGGGAATATTTCAAATTTCATTGAAGTATCCCTTTAATTGATTTTACACCATTTTTTAAAATTTTATTACTAGTTAATTAAAAATGCTGCGATTGGCAGCAGTGATGATAATTTGCCAAGTTTGGATTGTCATAGTTGTTTGCACATTGAAAGTTAGATCATAAGTAACAAATGATATTAGACAAAAACTATGTATTAAAATATTATAACTCTGTTATTAATACAAATTATGGTAATCTAGGCCCCCAATAAACGACACAATCACAAAAATATGCCATTTAACTATAGAAGCCTTCACAGAAAGGTCTCATTTTGTTTTCTTTTTAGCATATGAAAAACTGACATTGTTATCAAGACAGACAAACACTAGATGCAACATAAAACCGTACGAGTCCCTCGTTTAAAAAAGCACACATCTGTTGTCTAGCTCGGATTTCATTTTTGGGTTTTTATGGACATATTCTAAACTCGTCACTTGTAGCAATATGTTGTAAAATTTGGATAGATTCTGTTGTTCTTGTGCTGGAAATAATGCTAACTAAATTCCCAAAAACCCATTAAAGGGCCTGCAGTTTATTATTTCACGTGACAATTATCAGAGTGAGGAAAAGCAGCAAAAACACAAATATCAGCGTTGACATTTTCAACTAACACGAACCAAACATTTGAAGTGTCTGGGTCGGACACGTACGTCATAATAAAGTGTCTGCAAACATTTTTTTAGCTTAATAATTACGCCGAGATACATGTTGAGTTAGGTTAGGTTAGGTTAATCCTAAATCCAAAACGGATGTACATTTCGGTCTGTTCCGAATTAAACATGCCTCCTGGTGTAAATATTGAACTAAACAGTTTGTTTTCAGGATAAAGAGGTGACCCATGCGCAACACATCCTAGCTTCCTCGTATAAGCGGGAATAATTTGTGTCGCTTAGTTAAGCCAGCACACTAGACAGGCTCAGCAAATGGCATACCAGCGTGCATCTCAGACCCTCATTACATCCGCCATTTTGGAAAACGAGTGGCGCCACCTATAGACAGTTGGAGTCGCAAATAGATTAGAAAAGCAAAATCACAGCAATTTCTCCACAGCTGGGGAGAAATACCATATTTATTTAAATGTAAGTTGACATGATTTTTGCAGAACTGACTTACAAGAGTGAGAAACAATGAGCAAACCAGGTGCTCCAAAGCAGCATTCCTTATGGACTTTGCTTTCGATTTAGAAGAAATGGGACTTTGTCTACAGTGTAGGGGCGCGACAATGCCACCCCTCCGAGTACTGCTTGAACCACCTTGAATAACTGTCCCAACCACTGTGATTGAAACTGTGTGCCAATGTACTCATATAAAACAACTGTAGTGCGCTGATTGAAACACTTTTGGCTTACGATAACTAGACTCTTGTCTATGAGAAGTTTTTTTAGAAAACGAATAAGAAGTGTTTTGCGCAGGTCCCTACAGGCAGGCGACCTCAAGAACTGTAGCTCTAACTAGTCTGGAAATTCTTCCAATTCAACCCCAGAGCCAAGAGGCCAACACGGTGAGATTAGGGTTTCTTGCTAGAACGAGTTAAAGCACTGGAGGAGGGTGAGGTCGCAGCGACCCCACCGAGCCGCGGTGGCAGAAAGAAACTACCTGGCCGTGTCCTAGCACACCAGCAAGTGGTGAAGCTCTATGCATGCACAGGAGCGACGCACACACATGCGATGCATGATGACAAACCCCAAACTCCAAGAGAAATGACATTAGCCAAACTAAGAGAACTGAGCGCCACACAACAGAAGCGTGCGTGTGTGCTGGAGAAAGAGATGGAAAGATGAATGGGCGACTGCAAAGACCCCAATCTTTTTTTAACCATTTCAAGCCTGTTTAGTCTGAAGTCATGCACAAGGCAAACCAGACAAATGGGAAATTGATACACCTATCCTCATGGAAGTTTAACAGGACCAGCATCCATAAACTTAACAGCCAGGAAAACATATAAACTGAGAATTTATCGGTGAGGCTCTACTATCAGCAGAAACAATACTAAACCTGCGATTGTTTTCTGGAGAGATTACCTGATCATAAGGGAGCAGGGCATGGCTCTCTGCACCGTAGAAGTTATGGTACCAGACACCGAGCAGCGCAAGGATCACGGGGATCTAAAGGAAGCCAGGAAGAAATGGTTGCAAAAACAGCTGCTACTTTGTCAAGGCTAAACTCAGATTTGTGTGAACTACTCCCATGTACACTTACATTAGACTCCAATGGAGCACTTAGGAAGTGTTGGTCCATAAAATGGGCTCCACTTAAAAGTTGCTCAAAATTGTCCATTCCTGGAAATCAAAGGGGATACAGTGAAGGCTGTAATTTGGAAACCAATCTAGTTACTATGCCATGTTCAAATGTCCACATGTTCAAATGTCCACACAGACACCAGCTATGCTTTGTTTTTTTTATTTATCACCACTGTTTCTTAAGATCCACTCCGCTGGCTTGAGAGGGAACGGAGCCAACAGTGCTGGGAAGTTTTATGAACCTGTTCAGAGAGCCTATAAGCAAGTTTGAAACACTAAGTCAATGAGTGCCCTGCATTTTAAGTTTTAAAATATTTTCTAGTCTGAAAATTTTCAGTTCTAGTTTCAGACTCGTGGTTAAAAAAGCATTCATCCCATCCCCAGCACGACTGATTTGACACTTCCCTCTCGCAACACTGATCAAAATTTGGCAACTGCTGATCAAGTTTATGCATGGTAAGGCTAGACAGAAAGGACTTAGCGTTAGGATTGCACACAAAGAAATGAGTACACATTTTAATAGTCTTACCAACATAGAGAGCAATGGAAAGTCCAATAGCAGACCAGAGAGAATACCTTCCTCCAACCCACTGAAAAATTTCATAAAAGAATTTACATGTCAGAATAACTTGCCACATCCAACTCAAAGGATTAAACTTACATCCCAAAACTCGAACATGTTGTTTTCATCAATGCCGAAGTCCTTCACCTTAGGAGCATTTGTGGAAAGGGCAACAAAGTGCTTAGCCACATCAGAAGGCTGAAAGCAAAGGTTACAAATCTGATGACAAACCACAAAACACGCATTTTAGCTTGAACCACAAAAAGAATGAAGGAACCTACATTGGGTGTGTGATTCATGAGCCACTCCTTTGCAGACTGAGCATTGGTGATGGTCTCTTGGGTGGTGAAAGTCTAGGATTAAAAAGGGAACATCCTTCCAGTAAATAAATTAAATCTGCATGTCACTAAGCTACAGCTAACTAAAAATGGCACCGATGTCATTATACTTATGAGAACTCGCCTTGGAAGCAATGATGAAGAGTGTCGTCTCAGCACTAAGCTTCTTCAGGGTCTTGGCCAAGTGTGTCCCATCAATGTTGGAAACAAAGTGCACATTTGGACCCTTCTGGAAGGGCTGCAAAGCCTCCGTCACCATCAAGGGGCCCTGGCAAAAAAAATGTGGCATCAGTAAATAGGTAGGGTTTCGGAGGAATAAGATACTCACAAGATCAGATCCTCCAATGCCGATGTTGACCACATCCGTGATTGATTTGCCAGTATAGCCTTTCCAAACACCGTTCCTCACAGAGTCTGAAAACTCTCTCATATGCTTCAGCACGGCGTTGACGCTGGGCATCACCTAGAAGCAGATAAACCGAGCATTGTTACAACATCTATGTGCACCTCTATCTGTTTTAATGCAAAAGCATCAACTTTCTCATGGAGCGGAGCTGGCGGCATCTGTAACCGCGAAAAACGGCACCTAAATTGGCTGCGACACGTTGTATCAGATGCTTTGTCACGGGAGCCAGCGCGGCCGCTTGAGTGCAAAGCAAACGTGCCTCAGAAATAAAACACAAAGAAAAGCATAAGAACGCAGATGGTTTGTCACTGAAGCCGATGGGTGCGCTCAAGGCCAAAGCAGATGCACTTCAGAAATAAAACACAAAGAAAAGCACAGCAACACAATGCTTCGTCACGGAAGACGTCGTGAAGCCATCAAGGTTTGCCGCGCCTGCACAGTGGGGAAGCATGATGTCACCGCCGCAGCGCCGCATGCGATAGGAATATGTAGCGCGCTGCTTGTAGATATGCATTGCGTGTAGGAATGCTTTCACATTTCTACACGTAAGCTGTCTTAAGTGTCTTTGCCGAATTTTTGTTTGGAATGTTCTTCGAAACTAAAAGAACATTTGCCAGTGAGCTATTAAACGACACAGCAGTAGCAGCCGATACAATTATATCCCCAACAAGGTAATGAACTCACATCCTTTCCTTCCACCATGATCGGGTTATTGCTGCGATTGCGCAGCGCAATGTGCAGCACGGCTCTTCCTTCGGTGAAGTTGATCTTTTCACCTTGGAACATGGCATCACGAGCCGGCTCCACTTTGCGAGACCTGGCTAGGTCAAACAATCTTGTCATTACATCGTGGTTGATCAGATTCTTGGAGTAATCCACCAGGAGCACCCCATCAACCGGAGTCTTCAACCGGACACTAGAAGAAATTGGGAAAGAAAACGGGATGTGAACAGCAGCCACAGGTATATGTATGTTGAGAAAAAGGGGACTTAGTCAAGAATCTGCATAACTAGAAGAAAGAAGAGGCTCGAAAGGTGTTGAGCCACAATACACTGTTCCATGGAACATTGTCCAAATCGTTTCACTGTAAACTATGCATCACACAGAACAAAGGTTGATGTTTTATTGATATCTGCTGATCTAATTAATTAATCGTGAATGGTACTATTTATTCAGGGAAATTAACATTCACAATAATTGAATTATTTTTCAGTAATCGACTTTGTAGTTACAGTCAGACCCGCCTATATCGAACCCGCAAAAAAAACAGGGATTAGTTCGACATATCGTGTAATTTGATATAACAGTTTTAATGGATTTGAATCAAAAATCCACTTTCTGCTGACATTTTACACAATGAAATAGTCATGCATCTCCTGCTGCTTTCTCTTCATTGCATCCGCGATAACGATTTTTTTTACGCTATCGACGGACTCCCAAATGCTGAGGCCGCTGTCTTCTATATTCGCGCATTAGCACCGAACTATGCCGAGAGCACGGAGCACGTCCGAGCAGGAGCACCTTCTCTCCTGCAGAGCGCCGTTCTGCTCTGCAAGATGGCTTTCCCCTGAGACACGCGGCTGCGCTGGGAGAAAGCCAGCTAGCAAAGCAAGCTGATCTTTTTCTTTTTTTCCAAACGGTTGACGCAATTGCCCTGAAAAAAAAAAAAAAAAAAAAATTAGCGTGCTTTGCAAGCTGGCTTTCCCCCAATGCGGCCGCCTGCGTTGGGGGAAAGCCAGCTTGCAGAGCGCAGCGGCTGCTATTTTTGGCCCATGTAACCGTAGTTTTTGCTATATATTATCATTAACATTACTGTGCACAAAAATTGTTCGATATAAGGGATAATTATATGTAAACGGGTTCGATATAGTCGGATTTGACTTATTAAGCTTAAAGATATGGTTTCAGTTGGAAAATTGTCGGGCATCATGGAAAATCACCAGCAACTAGAGTACACCACCATGCATTCTTCGCAGCACCGAAGTGAACCCAAGAATCAAAGCTTATTCTTGCAATGCCATTTGAACAGCACAGAATATAATTTTGCCGGCTCGCACCACACTTCCTTCTCTCTTAGGAAGGAGGCGAGGCAACAGTTAAGCACCTTGGCCACAAAGAACAGGTTGCTGGTGCAGAGATACATCCTTATAGAAACCGAAAATTGAATCTTTCGCCCAAATTTAGTGTTTCTTTACAGTGCTCCCAGCCTCATAGTTGTGTAAAGTGGGCCGATTTATTGGCTTTCGATGATACCCAAAAATATTCGGTAAAACCAAACCTTTAAAATGACTCATTAAAAAGTTAATTACTCAAAAGTAGTTAATAACCTAAGTATACTGAACAATATGAATTTTTTCTGTGCAATGCATACTTTTTGCAGAAACGATTTGGACGGCATTACTAAATTTTCGGGAGATTACCACGTAAGGCCAACAGATATTTTTCAAAGTGGTTTCTCAGCATATTGCCATTTACCACAGAGACGCCCACAGGTGGTGGACGCGTATAAAAATGGATGCTACCAGCTCCCACCAATCAGCAACATAACCAGGCCCGCACAGGAACAGAGGAGGCAATATTAATGACAAATAATCATTGTTTGAATTTTTTTTTTTTCGAAAATCACCAAGATGGAAAGATTTGTGAATCCATCACTTCTATAAATATTTAGATATATAAATTTAATACCTAGAATAATTAGCAGGGTCTAAACCAAAGAGATTTGCTAAAGGAACAGATTTTCATTTCGCAATCCGAGGGGCTACAATGAAAAGCTCCCACGCAGAGCTTGTCTAGTTTTCCTCACTTTCTATGACAACAGCTAGCCTATGATAGTTTAAAACACTTCTCAGCATGGTTTTCATAACTTTGGTGAATGTAAACTCTTAGCAGTAAACAACAACAACCAACTGCTCTCTACCCTTAGGCATGCTAGTGCTTGGTTCAATGCTATAGTCGGTGACAGGTTAAGAGTAAAGTGGAAGCCCCTCCCACCTCTTTCCACTTTAGCAGAGCAAACGCTGGAGAGGAGTGTTTGCTCTGCTAAAGTGGAAAGAGGTGGGAGGGGCTTCCACGCTACCCTTAACCTGCCACTGACAACAGTGGTATCAGTATCGACACGCCACCGCTCAGTTGTCAATCAGTGGCTGCAGGGTGGGGCAAAAGTCTCGTTTGCCGGCCCTCTTGCCATCAAACAGTGAACCTGTTCTGCTGCGATTACTGCTAGAACTGCGACTACCGCTAGAATACACAAGGCGGTGGAATTGGGACGAGTCCAAGCGGTTTCCAAATGAGTGCAGCTTTCGTAACATTTTTCTTTTGTATATCTAGATGGTTGATCTCGCTGTTTTCGTTTTACCCACTAACACTCCTGTAAAGGCTGACAGTGTCACTAAATAAAAGAAGCAAACATAGTCACCTGTGGCATTCAAAATATTTCGTTAGAATGATTATAAAGAAAGAGTTAAAGTTCTGTTCTTTTGTTATGAAATCGTTACAGGGCAATTTTGTACAGAAACAAATTCAACGAGAAAAAAACAAAAAACTTCCCTTTCGCTAGATGAAGGTAAAAGAAGCGTAGTGTCTAGAGTGCCGTCCAACGGCACCCTTGCAGAGCGTTAAAGTGCCGTCCGAAAGGAAGTCTGCCGACGCGTGTATCACTGGGGAACATGTTAACTAGGGATGCCGTGAACTTTTTTCGAACTAAAGTTACGATGATCGAATCAAGCGGTTCGAAAGATATCAATATTTCGAATTTTCTATATTGTAAAATTTGACAGAGGTCGAATTTTCGAACTTGTTAAGCTAAGAAGTTCGATGCTTTTCGAACCGTCAAACTTGTTACGTTGAAAAATTCGATCCTTTTCGAACTTATCACGCTGCAAAATTCAATGCTTGTCTAACTTTGGAACTTGCCTGACCAAAAAAATCTATGATTTTTGACCTTTCGAATTTCTTGCACTACAAGTTCGAAGCTTTTCGAACTTTCGAATTTCCTATGCTAAGGAATTCGATAATTTTCGAACTTATTTATCAATAGAATTCTAAAAGTTTCGAACTTTCAAATCCTGAAAAATCAGAAGGTCGACGAACTTCAAACTTTTACCCTAAAAGTTTGAAGTTCGTCGACCTTCGAAAGACCGGCGGACGGTTTCATTTGAATTCAAGTAGTGAGGTACATTCATATTTTTTTTCTATAACTTTTACATGCGGTGCTGCATTCTTTACGAAAGACAATGCCGTTTATTTTAATGTTCTGGCATGCTTAGTTTTAAAGAAATAAATTTCTGAAGGGGCGAGGAGGGACGACGGGTTTTTGACGATTATCGTTTGTGCCAGATTTGAAGCGCACTGTAGCCGAAGCTATTTATGGTAGAGATGCTAAACTTTTTAAGAAGGATCTATGTATAGCCTAGGTAAGTGTCGTCTTAAGATGTGATTATTGTTATTCAAGGTGAGTTTCAAAGAAATGTCCAAACATGTATCTACATGCAATTATGCCCTAAAGTTGGTATTTATTTTCCTCTAAGTTGTTTAAGGTATCGCATTAAAATTAACACCACAGACAGTACATATCATTGCCATCTGCAGAATACAAAATAATGTATTTATTGTTTTTTTTCACGTTAAGGAATAAATTAACTCATGGGAGAAGATTTCTAATATTGTTCAAGTTCAGCACGTCATTAAAAAAAAAACTTTTTTTTTTTTTTCGCTTCACGTTCCTGGGACGTGTTTCTTTTAGCCTGTACACATTTTGGTAGGAGAAACTTGTTTCGAAGTTCTGAACCTCTGAATATGCAAGAGTACAACACTTCCGGCGAATTCTTGATAGTTTTGTTTCCTCCAGCTTCTTATCCCCGCATTTATTAATATGTTTTTTTTTCTTCTTTTTTTTTACCATCGGCAGTTATTTAGGTCGTAAAGACATAGCTTTGAACTTCCAAACCACAAAGCATGTGACGAGTAGTGCCTTCTGACAACGAGTTTCTAACAATGACCATCTACGCAATCTTTTATGCAGTGAAGAGCGAGAGAGGGTAAAAGAGAAAAAAATGCCCTCCCCCTCTCACCCCGGACATCGTCTGCTCCGCCGAGTGGGCTGCAGCTAGCGTCCGGCTGGCGTGCAAACTCTGTTTAAAATCGCGTTATTTTGGAACTCTCAAGCGCAGATGCGCAGATTTTGGTATGCCAGTTATCGTGTAATACTGTGCTAGATAAAACGACTCACAGGGTCCAATTGTGCTGTTACCTGTGTGCAAATAAAAAAAAAAGAATAGGGAAAACTGTGTCTGATTGGCCGGTCTCTTTGGCGAAAAGTAAATCCGGTTGCTGTACCTTTTTTACTATACAAAGATTGTACTGGTGTAGGCCTTTAGTGACCATGAGTGGAAGTCTGAAATAATAAATAAAACGTGCTCTCCTGCCGCAATACACGCAGTAGTTGAGGGTAGTACTGCCGGCTGACTCAACTGCTATTTCAGTAGCAGAAAAAGGATATGCTAGTTGATAATTTAGCGAAATAGAACAGAGAGCTATAGGCTGATTTTGGTGTAGCCACAACTATTCTAAGAACGCGAACAACTTCACAACGGCAGCCACGAGCACGAGTTCCGTACTGCCCGCCGATACAGCCCAAAGATGGAGAACGGCAACCTCCCAATTTGTCGTCTGCTAGCGGAGTCGGGCGCGTGCCCTCTCTCTCGTTTTAGCCTGCCGAACCCGCTTAACTTCCCAGATGTGTGGAGAGGGCGCTGCAGTCAAACAAAATGGTGCCGCCCAGAGAGCGCTAAATGAAATGGTCTATACATATGCATAAATATTTTGATTAAAATAAGCTCGACCACTCTAATAATAATTAAAATTTGATTAAAATAAGCTCGACCACTTTAACAGTTCAAAATATCTGGAAGGGGGGGAAGGGGGGCTGAAGCCCCCCTCCCCTCTTCCCCCCGTTTTTCCTCTTCCGATGCCACTTGTATGGTAGAACGCTCCTCGACCCCGAGTTGTGTCGGCTTCTGTGCTTTTTGCGAGGCGATTCCTCCATCCCAGAAAATAAACCTCCAGGACAATTACAAACTTAACTTACTATATGCCAGCATCACTTGGGCGGCGTTCGATCGGATTACTACCAGCGTGCAAGGGGTGGGGAGGTAGTTTGCCAGGTCGCTTCAAGGTTTCTCTGAGCCTCAACCTCCTGCCCGCTCCTGGCCATTTTGAACTGAATGAGTATCGTAAAACAGTGTGTTTGTGTGATCCCTACCGCGTGAAGCACGTTAAAGACCCCCCCCCCCCCCCCCCCCCCCCTGGCTGGCGGTCACAATTACTGATCTATGGTCACACGTCCTCTGCACTGGCAAATATTCCAGCACATCCGGGACGCTCGTTTCGCAGAGTCTAGATAACAGACCCTAACTTTTCTAAACTTGATTTCGTGAAAATCAGCGAGTCGTGAAAACGTTATTTGAAACAGAAACTCTGGAGGAACTTGAAAACCGGACCTCGAACTTTGAAAACTTGGACTTTAAAGAAATTCAAAACCTTCAAAGTTTTTTTTTTTTTTTTTTTACGAATTTAGCGTTAAAAGAAAATTCGAAACCTTCGAATTTTATGCAGAAAGAAATTTGAAATCTTCGGAATTGTTCAAACTTCATGACTATAAAAATTTGAAGCGCTCGAAGTTTTCTAACTTTATTTCCAAAGAATTTCAAAATCTTCAAACTTTTCGAACTTCAGATCCAAAGAAATTCAAATTTTTCGAATATCTCGAATTTCAAGTTAGGAAAGTTCGAAATCTTCGAATTTATCAAACCTCAAGCAAAAACATATTGGAAATACTCGAACCCGAAATTTTAGAAACCGTGAAAGCTTCAAACTTTTTGAATTCGAAACTCCACTGTGATCGAAAGTTGCGAATTTTTACGAATTCGACCCTCGGAAGGTACGAAAATATCGAAAGTTTTTCGAAATCGAACCTCACTTCGCTTAGCAAATATCGAAACCTTTCGAAATCGAACCTAGGGTGGTTCGCGACTCCCTAGTGTTAAATAGGGATGCCGCGAACTTTTTTCGAATCGAAGTTTCGATGATCGAATCAAGCGGTTCGAAAGGTTCGAAAGATTTCTTTCGATTTTTCGAATTGTCTATATCGTAAAATTCGATGGAGGTCGAATTTTCGAACTTGTTAAGCTAAGAAGTTCGACGCTTTTCGAACCGTCGAACTTATTACGCTAAAAAATTCGATATTTTTCGAACTTTCGAATTTATTGCGCTGCAAGGTTCGATGCTTGTCGAACTTTCGAACTTGACTGACCAAAAAATTCGATGAATTTCGAACTTTCGAACTTACTTATCAAGAGAAATCGAAAAGTTTCGAACTTTCGAATTCTGAAAAGTCAGAAGTTCGACGAACTTCGACCTTTTAGGGTAAAAGTTCGACGTTCGTCGAACTTCGAAAGACCGGCGAACGGTTTCATTTGATTTCAAGTAGTGGGGTACATTCGTAATTTTTTTTTTCTCGAACTTTTACACGCGGTGCTGCGATCCTTACGAAAGACAATGTCGTTTATTTCAATGTTCTGGCATGCTTAGGTTTAAAGAAATAAATCCCCGAAGGGGCGAGGAAGGACGACGGGTTTTTGACGATTATCGTTTGTGCCAGATTTGAAGCACGCTGCAGCCGGAGCTATTCATGGTAGATAAGTTATACTTTTTTAAGAATGATCTATGTATAGCCTAGGTAAGTGCCATCTTAAGATGTGATTATTGTTATTCAACGTGAGTTTCGAAGACATGTCCAAACATGTATCTGCATGCAATTATGACCTAAACTTGATATTTACTTTCGTCTAAGTTGTTTGAGGTATCGCATTTAAATTAACACCACAGACAGTACATATCATTGCCATCTGCAGAATACAAAATAATATATTTATTGTTTTTTCACGTTAAGGAATAAATTAACTCATGGGAGAAGATTTCTAGTAGTGTTCAAGTTCAGCACGTCATTAAAAGAAAACTTTTTTTTTTTTTCGCTTCACGTTCCTGGGACGTGTTTCTTTTAGCCTGTACACATTTTGGTAAAAGAAACTTGTTTCGAAGTTCTGAACCTCTGAATATGCAAGAATAGAACACTTCCGACGAATTCTTGATAGTTTTTTTTTCTCCTGCTTTTTATTCCCGCATTTATTCTTTTTTTTTTTTTTTTCTTTTGTTACTATCGGCACAGGTGTTTAGGTCGAAAAGACAGCTTTGAACTTCCGAACCACTAAGCATGTGACGAGCAGTGCCTTCTGACAACGAGTTTCTAACAATGACCATCTACGCAACCTTTTATGCAGTGAAGAGCGACATTAGCTATACATATGCATAAATAATTTCAGATTAAAATAAGCTCGACCACGCCCTCTTTCCCCGTATTGTTTTCTTTAACAGTCCGAAATACCTGCAAGGGAAAGAAGGAGGCTGAAGCCCCCCCCCCCCCCCGCTACCCTCTTTCCCCCCGTTTTTCCTCTTCCGACTCCACTTGTATGGTAGAACGCTCCTCGACCTCGAGTTGTGTCGGCTTTTGTGCTTTTTGCGAGGCGATTCCTCCGTCCCAGAAAATAAACCTCCAGGACAATTAGAAACTTCACCGGATCGGATTACTACCAGCGTGCAAGGGGTGGCGAGCTAGTTTGCCAGGTCGCTTCAAGGTTTTTCTGAGCCTCAACCTCCTGTTCGCCCCTGGCCGTTTCGAACTGGAAGAGTCTCGTAAAACAGTGTGTTCGTGTAATCACAACTGCGTGATGCAGGTTAAAGACCCCCTCCCCTCCCCCCCGGGGCTGGCGGTCACAATTCTGCACTGGCAAATATTCCAGCTCATCCGGGACACTCGTCGTCTCATTTAATTGCCTGACCAACTTCGCAGAATCTAGATATCACACCCTAACTTTTCTAAACTTGATTTTGTGAAAACCAGTGAGTCGTGAAAACGTTATTTGAAACTGAAAGTGTGGGAAAACTTGAAAATCGGACTTCGAACTTTGAAAACTTGGATTAGAAAAAAATTCAAAATCTTCGAAGTTTTTTTTGTTTAATTTAGCGTTAAAAGAGAATCGAAACCTTCGAACTTTTCGAACTTTATGCAAAAAGAAATTCGAAATCTTCGAATTGTTCGAACTTCATGTCTATAAAAATTCGAAGCGTTCGAAGTTTTCGAATTTTTTTTACAAAGAATTTCGAAATCTTCGAATTTATCGAACCTGAAGTAAAAAAATATTCGAAATATTCGAATTCGAAATTTTAGAAACCGTGAAAGCTTCGAACTTTTCGAAATCGAAACTCCGCTGTGGACAAAAGTTGCGAATTTTTCGAAATCGAACCTCGGTCGGTACGAAAATATCGAAATTTTTCGAAATCGAACCTCAGTTCGCTTCGCAAATATCGAAACCTTTCGAAATCGAACCTAGGGTGGTTCGCGACATCCCTAGTGTTAACCCGTCCCCCCGCTTCGCGGCGACAGTGTACGGCTGCTAATTACAAAACTATTAACCCACTTGGCCCCGTCGTACACGTTGGTTCGCGACGTCCAGCCGACAACCCGAGCCCCGCTGTCCCCCATTGCATCTCCGGAAAGGGAATCCCATACCACTTAATTCTGCAAGTTTCGTCAACATTTTTTTTTTTGTCATAAGTGTAAAAAAGATGTAAATATCGCCAAATGTTCGACAAAAAAAATAAATAAATAACACGATCGAACCTGGGTCCACTGCATATGAAGCGGACACTACAGCTTCAAAATTCTCATTTTGAGACTTTCTAACGGCATTTGAAGGCGCGAGTGGAGTGACGGCACTTGAACTATATTTGAACGGTCTGCAAGAGTGCTGTCGGACGGCACTGTACCACTGTACTCTAGACACTACGGAAAACAAACGGTCTTCGGAGCATACAATAAGAATTTGCTTTCGCGCTTCCCAGAGCACCTTTGTTGCTTTTACGCTCGTATCCCAAGATCTAGGAAAGCGAACACGCTTTCCTTGGCCAGAAGACAAGAGGTGAAAGGAACATAAAATACAGTAATCACAGCAGCCGTGCGGGGTTTTTTCTACCGGATATTTAATGTCCCTGCAGAACTTTCCTGCTCAAGGCATCCTGTTCCGGATTGCAAGATAAAGTGAGGTGCGGTTCCGATTTAATTCGGAAAAGCTGTGCAAGTGAGCTGTCTAGTGACTGATTGGATCCAATATCTGTGGCAAAGGTTTGCTGTTTGCGCTTCTAGAAACATTGATACCAGTTGGCATAACAGTGAAGGTCAAACAAGGGCAAGATGCCGAACTTTCAATTCAAGAAAAATTCAAAAGGACAAACAAATTACACCGATAACTGCAGGCAAGGTGCACAGTGGCAAATGAAACGAACATGAGCGTTTTGGCGCACAAGGTTCGGACACAGAAGGAAGCGGATCAAAACAAACGAGCGAAATGGTTGAAGACTCACCTGTATCTCCTGAAACGTTCTGGGTCCTCCTTGAAAAGAGCAGGCATGTTAAGGGTCTTGCCTTTTGCATTGTAGTATTCCTGCAGTTTTTTATACGAAGGGTCATCCAAGAGAAAATGATTTTGAACGAATGCAGCCATCACAACTAATTCCCAGCGGAGCGAGAACTTGCAACCGTCTGGAACCGTCGCCGTCACCGCAGTCTCCCGTCTCCCTTAAGCCAAGTCCCACGCATCACCGTGAGGTGCTATCAAGCTGTCAAAATTATTGTCGTTCTCTTAGTTCACTGTTCACCGCTGCGTGCGCTGCTATACAGACGTCAATTGTTTTAAATACAGAACGTTTCTCTAGTTGTTTTGCCTTAATAAAAACACGCACATACATTTTGAACGTTCGCTAGATATATTACATTAAATATCACAGTAATTACAAATAAAAAATTGGATGAAAGTGTGCGCCGGTTAGAAACCTGAAGCGCCCCCTGCAGCTATTCTTGAGCTTCAGGTGTCGCGGCTGTTGCGGTGCCGCTAGTGTTTCCGTGCGGGGCGTTGATGTTGCCGTGGACATAGTCATGGTCATTCATTCATAGGCGTTGATCGGGTGCCGCGTGCTCGCATAAATCCGCATGTGCGTGTTTGGACAACGAAAATGAGGAAAACTGTAGTGTACTCACCGCGACGACTCCAGTACTGGCTGAGGGCCTTCCACGACGCCGGTATCGGCACGGACGAAGCAAGGGCCTCGCTGAATTGTATCCTCACAAGCGTGATGGGCAGAAGGAGTACCTTAGAGGTCCGTAGTACCGTGCCGTTAGCTTCATTCAAACGTTGACAGTTTTCCTGTTTTTCTTTCTTGTCAAGATGTACTCAAACCAAGCAGAGAGATCGCCTTTCTCCGCACTCCAGGTGAAACAAATAGATGAATATTGCGAAAAAAGAGCATCCAGGTTAGCTCTACAGTTTCTTAGCGCTAGTTACATGTCAGCTTGCGGAACGCTTGCATGGGGGGGTACAACTCGTTAGCCACTATTTGCTCTGTTCATTATAGGTTGCCGGTTCAGTACATTCTTGGAGAATGGGACTTCCACAACATTACTCTGAAGATGCAACCTCCGATCTTTATCCCGAGGCCAGAAACGGAGAACTTGGTTGACATTGTGCTGTCACATCTCAAACGAACCCCGAAGTCCTCTACGGTACTAGACATTGGATGCGGGACTGGTGCTATCTGCTTAGCGCTTGGAAATGCTGCTCAGGTGTGTGAGCAAGGTTGCAATTTTATTATTTGTCAGCATTGAAATGAGTGGGGCTGGAAGCTAGAGTTCCTATCTTTTGATAAAACCTTAAGTAAATGCATGTAGACATTATTTATTTATTTATTGAAATACTTTAAAGGTGTCTTCGAGGACATTATGCATAAAAGGGAAAAAACACATTTCGAAGGGGGGGAAAAAAATGACAACAGACAGTAGAATTGCCAAAGCAATAACAAAACAATCAGTCAAAGTAAAAACACAAATCAATAATCAATCGCATCCCTTAGAACATCCAAAATCACAAACAAAAACTGATTGAACATAAATCAGTCCCTAAATGACGACAAATAAGAGCCCGAAAACGTTTGGGATTAGATTCAGTGACGAGATTAGGGAGGCAATTCCACCAGATGACTTTTGGGGAAAAAAATAATATACTAGAAATGGGGTATGGCAGGTTCACCTTTGCACGAGTGGTTAAGGCGAGGCATAAAGATGGCTGGGTGAGGAGACTATGGCGGCAAGAAGGCACATAGAAAATGCAGTAGATTTGTCTTTACACAAACAAAAAAAAAACGGGATGCCCTTACTTTTTTCTTTTACAGATACATTGCACTGGGGTGGACAAGAATCCAAAAGCTGTGAAACTCTCAAAGGAAAATGCAACGAACTTGAACCTAGCCCATTGTGCGACATTTCACGAAGCCGAGATTAGCTCCCATGGGATAGATACTGCTTACTCACCCTTGCTGAACCAAGTCTATGACGTCATTGTCAGCAATCCACCATACATCAGTACGGAAGAGGCAAAGGATCTCGAACCAGAAGTATTAAGGTATTGCTTTAGTGTGTAAAAATACAAACTGGATTGCTACATAAATGGCATACACATGAAAAATGTGTATTCTCTTGTTTGATTTTACATTGCAGAAGCAAGCATAAATTGAACACATTAATACACAGAGACCATTTGTTGATAGCCTAAAAATAGATGGAACTGAAGGAAGGCTGTGACAATCTGTTGAGTTTCATTATAAACCAATAACACTATCGGCTGTCCCTCACATGTTCACCCTCATGTTGCGGACGACTGGAGAGTGCAACACAGCATAAACACACGATCGCCCATTTGTCCTATTTTTTCTCAGCTAAAAGGACATCTGTGAAATTACTAGTGTAAGAGAATGAGATTATGTGCAATCTCTACTTAGGCCACAAAACTTGGTGTCGGAAGGGCGCCATTGTCACGTGCATGCTGCGACGAGCGGTGTACGCCTGCATCTTCAAACAGATCTAGACTGGGCTTAATCTCCGCAAGTAGCGCAAGGAAATAAAAATTCCATCAATCCAGTCGTCAGTAAAAAGTAGAGACCCGATTACCCATATTTTATAATGGAAAATAAAGTGCTAACATCCCCTACATAATTGCAGGTACGAAGATCATGGAGCCCTCTTTGCAGGCCCCCGGGGCTTGGACATGGTGCAGAACATCTTGCGCTACTCAAGGACAAACCTCAGAGTTGGGGGGCATCTATTTCTGGAAGTGGGACTCTCTCATCCACCCCTCATCCGCAATATATTAAGAACTCCAGAGTACAACCAGCTGCTCAGGTTGCACGCAGTTCATTCCGATTTTACTTTGAGAGACCGGTTTGTTGAGATTGAACGGATCAAATAAATGTACTCGCAGTGGAACTAGAAGGGTGATTGTCCCACATGTCCTTAGTGTTTCTTTACTTAGCGCCGACGCTCGGTTTCACTATCAACCAAAAATCCGAGTGTCATTTCAGTTCATCGTTACATTCCTTTCTGCTCTTCTTACTGCTACATGTGAGCTGCTTCATAACAGCACTAACTAACATGCACAATAAATAAACAATGCAGGGCATTGAAATAAAACAACTTTATTACAACTACCATTCTGCAAAAGGCTTGGCAACTTGCTGCCACAGGCTTCTAGAAAGAACACACAAATCGTCTATATCTGCGAGCTCGGAGCTTTCAACATATTTTGTGCTTTTCCTGGACCTTCGGTCTCGGAGCTCTTGTTCTTTTTATCTGATGGGGTGGGACCTAAGTCTAGAACTTCAATCAGCTGTTTTTTGCCGTGGGGGGGTGGCCCAATGAGCTTCTCAATGTCGTCGTAGTTCAGAACCTCCCTCTTCAGCAGCTCCTGGGCAAGCTGAAATAAGTAGAAAATATTGGTACGAGCATGTATGAGTAGCAATTATAACTCTATGCTGCTGGTAGCGTGGCACTAGCTTACAAGGTAGTGTAACGCTATGGTGTTTTCTTGCACCTTTCTATGACAATCGAGCACTCACCAACGCAAGTTTTTGTTTGTTCTCCGTGAGGACTTTTTCTGTTGTCTTGTAGGCACTTGCCACGAGGATCCTTGTTTGCTATTAAAATAAACGTGCATTTGACTTATGGCACATAAAACACTCAAAGACCAAGTAAAAGATTAAAAAGAACTGCACTTTGCCCTCACGATGCCAGTAATTGCTGGTAGTACCACCGTTGCCCTCACCTCATCAATGGTGTTTGCAAGCCTCTTGCTGTAGGGCTTGCGGCCTACTACTCCTTTGCTGCTGTTTTCTTCGTCAGGGAAGGAAAGAGGCCCAAGTACCAGGTTCATGCCATACTGCCTGATCATGGCATAGGCCATCTTCCTCACTTTTTTCAGATCGTCCTCTGCACCTGAAGAGAGGAGACGATGGATGGATGGATGCTAATGGCTGTACACTTTATAACGGGTGGCAGCTTGCACCGCCTAGACTAGGAATTAAAAACCAAAAGCATGACTTCTCCCTTTGCCCTTCTAAGCTAATTTGCTCCCCTCTGTAATTTCTTAACTATCACCAGGCGGTGTGGAATATCACCAGGATGACCTTTGGGGGTTTCGGGCAAAACAACTAAAAACATCACCCTCTGCCACTCCCTCCCCATGAGGGAGTCGCCAATTTTCCTCTGCTCAAACCTAGTCTATGTTATCCCAGCACCGGGCCCAGTGGGGGACAGGGTTGAAACTTGGGGCCAAAGCCACGCGGGAGGGAGCCCCAATTTTCCTCTGTCCCACATGTCCCCAAGCTGTGTTAGTTGTATGTCGTTTGGTTCTCCCTAGACAATTTCCACCAGTATTCTCTTTATGGCACAACATTTTCCACAGTTGCCATCCATTTTTTTTTCTTCTGTTGCTAGTAGTGGGAATATATAGTGATCCCACATATTGCATTTAACATATAAACATTCCCTTTTAAAAAATATACTTTTTTTTTTCTTCTTTGAAATTGCAGTTTCTACCATTTTATGGGATGATATACAAGATGTTTCACTTGAAGACTAAAAATTATTTTTAAACCGAGGGCACTCGAAATAAAGAAATAGTTCGATCGGGGTGATAAATATTGCATAATTTTGACATTTATAGATCGTAAATCACTGTAACTACTTTTTGTATAATATGTATTCACTTATGTGAACCTTTTAGCTAATGTATTTTCTGTATATGAGTTGCTCTGATTTTTTTTTTCCCTGCATCTCTGTCACCATCTGCCACGCACTAGGGGCCTGAACCTCGTCAAGGCAACAAAGATTGTTTTTGTTTCTTGTCCGTTACTGACCGTGGCGGACGTCGGGGTATGTGTGTAAAGTGATAATTAGCAAAGTGGTTGTACCTAAAATCCACTAATTAACTTCCTAAATATTTGCCTTAGCTGGCACATTGCAATTGCAGATATGTTGCCCATCGTTCAAATATGCCACAGCTGTTGTTACAATTTAGACAACTAAATTATGGTCCATGCTACGTCCGAGCAAATTTAGGCTGTGAGGAGACAGATGTGGTTGTGTTGTCCCTGTTTTAATTGTTTATTCTTTCGTCATCCATGACTTAAACCAACACGCTCTTCTATCAAGAAGACAGATACCGAGACTAAGACAGCGATGCAAGTCCCACCTAAAAGGGACGCTACCCTTCGTAGTGGGCACAGGTCATTGCAAGCCAATGTGACAGCGGTGCATAATCGAAGAACCATGTATGTAGTCATCGAAAAGGTGCATCGCACTAGGGGTGCTCAGCTTTCGGTGCTTTATTTCTTCTTAGTTTCAATGCAGAGAATTCTCTAACAGCCCAACTTCGCCAATGAATGGCACAGCGCAACATGAGATCATGATGGCCCATCATCACTCCATCGTTGATCACATTTCAGAATGTATGAGATTGCATCCGAACTGGCTAATGTTTTTAATGCCTGAAGTTCTGATATTTTTTATTAACAAATGAAGAATGAATAGTTTCTCAGGATTTATTTATGTTTCTCTCTTGTGTCGACCTTAGTTTTGTATATCTACTGTCAGTGGTTTTCAATTCTAGCTTCAAACGTGAACGTATGTAGTGAGTTGGCATTGTTTTTCCTTCTGCAGATAAAGAAAATGGCACACCATTAAACTGTTTTGCCATCCTTGATCATCCCTTATCATGTTGCAGAACCACTGAACCATGATCATTTAGATGACATCTATAAACAAGCACGTAAAGACGAGAACCAAGCAGCTTTCGCTGCATGGTTCTAGTCTCCAGCAATGGCAAAAGGACCTCCTTTCAAAAAAAAAAAAAAAGGAAATACAGAAGGCTCACAATAATTCAAACTCTGATATTTCATACTTTGGGTTAATTCAAACAAATTTTTAAGTTTTGGTTGTCCTGCTATATTTGCAATGTACTTATAAGCTGCTTAAAGGGGCACTGACACCCCAAAGGTCGTATTCTTTTTATTGTCTAAAACGATGCAAGTTGCAGTCATAGACACGCAAAAAAAAACGCATCGCAAAAAAAATTTTCCCGCACGCGCGCGCGCCTTTTTATTTTTGGCGTTTGATTTTCCCGCCTCTTGCCTCCTCACTTCTTTTGATCAGTGACGTCAAAAATCGGGAAATTTAGAAGCTTTGTAGGTAACATCTCTATAACATTTAATAACGGCAATCCTAAAACATGTTTTTTAATGCAATTGCGAACGCCCTACGGCCCTTCTTTTTGAAATACCAAAAATCAGGAGTTTGTTGTTGTGCCGTCTCCTGGATTTGTATCCCCCCACGGAAAACAGGCAACACCGCTCAAAACCGGTACGCTGCCAACGCCGGCGCTCGCTACTTTCCTCCTTGCCTTGGGTCGCCATGGCAACAGCAGGGAGTCGTGAAGGAAAGTGGACTCTCAGTAGTCCGCAATATTTGACGTCAACGCACCGGCGTGGATCGCGCAGGAACTTCGAAATCGGCTTTTGGAAATTGTTTTTTTTTTACTTCACAAATACTGAATGCCCAAATTTCAGAGTTTGAGGGTAATGTCCCGGCATTGTTTTCAATTGTTTCGGATAATAAAAAAAAAAAATGATTTTGATGTGTCAGAGCCCCTTTAATTCTATGGCGTTTTTCGTGCAATTCATACTTTTTGTTCTCGAGTCCCGTTGAGTGCCACTGGTGCACTGCAGAGAAGCAACACCCACGGAGCTCGCTTCCGCGTTTGTTGCTTTTTCGTAGTGCACCGGTGCTCGGCAAGAAGTGCGCTCAACGGGGCTAATAGTCCACAATAGACAACTTATTTGTTGGATGAACAAACTTAATCTTGTTTTGAAGTGTCATGTGCTGTCCAAACAGACCACAATAGACAGCATATTTGAGAGATGAAATGTGAATAAACTTCACACACTTCACCAATGTTTCATGTGTGCAATATACCTGCTTATGATTAGTTGGCCTGTGCAGAGGAAATCATCAAATATATGCTTTGCATGTGCAGCCATTCATATAGCAAATCATAATTTTGTCTTGCATCATATCTATATAAATTTCTGATAATTCAGACAAAATTTGTGGCTTCCTGGAGAGTGAATTAATAAAATTCTACTGTATGTTTATTAAAAAAAAAATGCATGTGACTTCTCGGTGCAGCCGCTATGCGCTCTTGATTTCGCTGGAGTCGCGAATACTGTCACGTGTGACTCACCTGTGCTGACTCGGTTGAAAGTGAGTGATTCGGCCACCCGTCCTCCTAGTGCCATGCACATTTTCTGAAACAGCTGCAATAATGCAAGCAACCATTGGAATGAGACGCTCGGAAGCTATGCAAGTTACCCAAAAATGTTAAGGAAACCTTTTCATTCTGATGCTAACCAATCTGGTTATAATACCGTCAGTGCTCCATGCGAATCGTTTGGCTAAGCTTGGGCCACGAAATATGAAAATTCAAATTAAGAACAGCCGGACTAACTCATAGTCATACCTGGTCGTAGGAATAGAGTTTCTGATCAGTAGGTAAGTACTGGGAAAACCCCAAGGCATTTGATGTTCTTGGCACAATGGATACCTGCAAAAATAGTTTATGAGAAGCACTGATGACAGCAAAAGCTGATGAAGTGCGTGGTCCAGTGAGAAACACCTTCAAGAGAGCGTCGGTATGCTCCAGCAGCCATCCAACAAGAGCATGACCACACTCATGAAAAGCCACCACTTCTTTCTCGGTCAAGGACATCACTTGACTCCTCTTCTCCGTTCCTGTAGACGAGAAGCGAGGAAATGCTCATTCGCCGAGACCACTCGAAAAAATTTTGGATAAGGTCCAACAGGCCTCTTTTACTCTTTAAAATTGTGGTGCCTTCCTGGACGCGCTTTTCGTCGTCTGCAGCTCTACAGTTATGCCCGTGTCCCACTAGAGCGACAGGCAGAAACAAAAGACAGCGACAAGCCTCGAACCCATGCAGCATGCTCGCGGTGATACCTTTGGCAGGCGTTTAGTCGTTCGGTGCTCGTGAAGTAAGCACGAGCGATTGTAAGCCTGCCAAAGATACCCTCGCGTGCATGATGCTCGTGTTTGAGCATAGCCTCCTTTATTCTACAAAGCCTCTCAAATCGCGAAAGACTCTGGTTTGAGGCTTGTCGCTGTCGTTTGTTTCTGTCTGTCGCTCTAGTGGGACATGGGCATTAGGCTTCATTCCCCCGGTCCACTCACCTCCCACCACCCTCTCGACAGCGTACTCCAAGTTGCCTGCGGACACCGCCTTTTCTTTATTGCGAGCAGCATGCAGGGCTGCCTCGTTGCACACGTTCGCAATGTCAGCTCCTGAACGAGAAAATGCATGGACTGCATGTTTAAGAAACTAACTGTCAAAGGTACCCACGAACGGGATGTGATCTCACCGCTGAAGCCTGGGGTGAGCTGAGCCAGGCGCTTGGAGTAATGCGACGGAGGGTTGTCCAAATTGATAGCCTTCAGGTGCTGCTCAAAGATCTCCTTACGTTCCGCCAGAGTTGGCAGATCAATCAGAATATGACGGTCGAAGCGGCCAGGTCTTAGCAATGCCTAAATATGTGAAAGAGTGGGCAGGTTCAACTTACCAATATTATCTAATACATTTATGGTTCCTCGTTTGGGGCTAAAAGGCTAAAACCCAATTTCCCTCAATGTCTAAGCCCCAGAAATGTTATTTTCAAAATTGAATGAATCCAACATCTCCCCCAAAATGAGTCCCTCCATCACTTTTTATTTGAATTATCTGCAGCTGTGGCTGTAGTATGGGGACCCACAAGTCCTCTGGGATCCGCGAGAGGCCCGCTAGCATTATTCTAAATGAGCATACCGTAATATCCGGAGATGTACCACCCCCGAAAGCTAGCCCTCCCCTACTTTTGACACAATTCTGTATTTTTTTTAAAACACAGAAAGACTGCCCACTTGTAGTAATTGCACTGCCCAGGCCAATGGTTACCTCAGCGGAAACGAGGACACTTAGGCAGACAATAAATGCTGACTGGGCAGAACAGTCTTCTTTAGTTAATAGCCCCCGCCTCACCGCCGCCGCCGCCCCCCGGCTGCGATAACAAGTTTGAAAGATCACAGGACCTATGTGACAAAGTGATCGACATTTTGTTTGACAGTGATAGCGACTGCTAGTGTAAAGGTTTTGAGGGGTGACTGAACAAAGCGTAAACACACCTTCACATTCTTTTGTTACAAGATTTTTTTTTTTTTTCCAACTTTTATTTTGGTTATGTGCCGAACATTAGCCCACTCCATTTCCACCCAATTTTAGGTAGGCCAACTCCCAAAATATTATGATAAAAAAAAAAAAATTATTTGAGTTTTTGGTTTCGTCTAAGCCACCGAGTTGAATCAGTTGATTGGGAAAACAATAGGCACTTCAAACAAATATTCCGCAGTTGTGTTGCTCACCTTGTCTAAAACCTCAGATCGGTTTGTGGATGCCAAAAGAATAACACCTGCTGTGGTTGCCATTCCTGGGGGGGGGGGGGGGGGGGGGACAAATGGTAAAGATTAAGCATGAAGCATTCAACTATCATGCTGCACTCATGACCATCAATGGTTAGTTTGCACCAATGCCAGTTTTTAGGGTTCTATCATAAGTCTCAAATAATTTTGTGAATAAAGAGAATTAATATTACCATCCATTTCAACCAAAAGTTGATTGAGGGTCTGCTCCTCTTCCCCTGTTGATCCTTCAGCTCCACTAAGGAAAGCAAGAACAAATTAGTCAGCACCAGTGGCATAGCCAGGGGGGGTTCACTGGTAAGCACGTTTGGTCAGTGAACTCAATACTATATAGAAGCATGTGATGAAGTTTAGGTACTAACAGATTACTCCGCCTTCTCCCAATGGCATCGATTTCATCAATGTAAACGATGCAAGGTGAACGTTTTCTTGCCTCCTTGAAGAGATCACGTACTCGTGCTGCCCCAAGGCCTAGACAAAAAAGGTTTTGTTATGCATTCGTCATCTTTGTGCAAATAAAAAGGAATCAAAAGATACATGCCTCCAATCATTTCGATAAATTCCGATCCAGCCATTGCCAAAAATGGAACGCTGGCTTCAGTGGCAACTGCCTTGGCCAACATTGTTTTGCCACAGCCCGGAGGACCCAAAAGCAGTACACCCTTTGGAACCTTGGCACCTAGGCGCTGCATACAAAGAGGATGCTCTTTTTGGGCTGCACTTCCGCACACAAGAACTGGATCAATAAATGAATTAAAAGGCTAAACACAAGGCAGGGTAGGATTTTGTATATTAAGTGTGTGCATGAATATGTGTGGGAGGTGGAGGAATACGTCAGACATCAACATTTGTAGTTGCAAACATGCTTACATCGTACGGACACACTATATATGTACAGACTTCGCTTCCACCGATCTAGTGCAAAGCCTTGGGATACTCCTATTTTTTGTAGACTGAAGTAACTTTAGAACATTTTACTTTGATTTAGCGCTATTCAAGTTCCAATGTTTTGGGGACTTGCCTACCCATGCAAACCCCTGGTGGCCTCATGGCACTTGCCTGGCTTCTATTTTATCTCAAAATAAAATAGTGCAAAAGAGACAAGGACAAGAGAGTAGACAGAACTAGTGCCCGCCCTTCTACTCTCTTCCTTGTCTTTTTGTGCTATTTTATTAGGTACCTAAACAAGCACCAACTAGCCAAGCAATATATGTCACTACTTTATGTCAGATTGCGATTCTTAGGCTTCATGCTCAGTTCTAAGGACAAGGATCTAATTTTACTGAAATATTCTGTTTCAGTTAGGTGTAGGGGATAAATCTAGAAATAAAGCAATTCCATGAATAGAGCTTGACAGAACAACATTAATTAAGGTTCCTTTACGTCTGCACTCAATAAGAACTTACAGTGTAGCGTTCAGGCCTTTTCAGGTAGTCTATGAACTCCACAATTTCCTGCTTTGCCTCTTGCAATCCTGCGACATCTTTGAATCGAACGCCTTTTCCAGACCCCGTCAAAGGGTCGACGATCGTGAAACGGGCCCTGCTCATTTGAGACTGTAAAAGTCAGGACGAAAAAGGAAGGGAAGTATAAAACAAAGCATTGCACAACAAGCTCTATGTAGACCTTCAGAATATAATTGCAATTAACGGCACTCAATAAAATATGACTGGCAAGATTTCATCTGCTCACACTGCATGTGCAGAAACAACTCTGCAAGCACCATCATTATGAAAACCAGCCACTGACAAGAGAATGCTTTACCACTAACAAGAGGCTGGTACTAGTCAACTAGCGAGTAGCCAAGTACTGTTTCCATCACAGTTAATAATAGTTCAAAACCAGAGGGGCCCTCATTGTAGACCCCCAAAAAATGGTGGGCTATGTCATGGGAGTCGAAGAACTGTTTTATGTAATGTGTGTAAGCAAGGTTTTGAAGAGTCCCAAATTTCATGGTCCTTGCTACAGCACATCCAAGAAAAAGCACCTAGAAATAGGCTAAGGCATTAGGAAGTGCCATACCTAACCGGGATGGTTACAACACATTCTATTCGGAACTTGCTGTTCATTTATTCCAGGGGCATAAGCTGCAGTAGACCTTTCTAGCCACAAACCACTTAACTACAGAAAAAGTAACACAAGACGGGCAAGAGAGAACCAATATTCTCTCAAATTAACTTGTATCACAAAGTGCCACTACCTTGCCCGTCAGTTCAGCATGCTGTTTCTAATTGTCGTAAAACACATAGCAAGCACCCACCCAGAATTGTGGAAACAATTCCAAAAAAGTTAAAAGATGGGAACTTCTTCCACTCAAATTTATCCGCACCTCATCTACACAATCAAATTCTAAATTTGGGAAAATCAAACGGGAGTGTACAATAGGAATGTTAAGGTGGAGGTCTTGATTCTAATGCTCCAAATAAAACAGCAAAAAAAAAGGAAAACAAAAATGTAGGCACGACAAACGACAAGGTTTGAGAGTAATGAAGAAGGCAAGGCAGATACTGCAGATAACAGGGACATCGGGAAACGTCCTTAGTGTGCCTCGGCATGCCGGCACGTACAAAAAAATCCATCGCCTGCGGTGTCTTGATGGTACCGCTTCGGAACATGAGCAGAATCATGAGGGCCACTGCAATAAGTGACGCGAGCAAGAGCCAGGTGCTCTCCTGGTTTCGCTCGTAGACCAGTGGAACGCCGGCGTCCGCCTGAATGCCCAGGCTCTTCTCCGCCATTCGCAGCTTCTCCTCAAAGTGCTCCACGTCCACAATGTTCATGTGAAATGTCTTGTGCTCTGCCTGCATGGGCAAGTAAGAGGGGTAGGCTTCGCAAAAGACACTAGAAAAAGTGTGTTTTCTTTGTATTCTAAAAGACTACATAAGAAGGCACTTCTGCCAAAAAGAACCTGTGCCAGTTTTTTAAAATATTGTAGAAGTTTGTATGAATTCAGTCAAGTTGGCGTAAAACTTCGATAGAAAACAGCAGCAGCTTGAATTACGGTAAAAGTCTGTCCTGTTACAAAAAGACAAATGGCGACATCACTAGTACTGTCACATCACATGTTGTTCAACCCCGTGCTTCATGGCAAACACCGAGAACTAGAACTTACTAATGAACTCGGCATACAACGACTATGAAAATAAGGAAGTTACGGTTCCAAGTAAACAAAGTCAGAGTAAGGCCGCGTACCGTGTCTTGAAAAGTGCAATACGACAAATATGTCGTAGGTTGGAGGAATGCAGACATCAACTAACCTTTTGCCCATAAAATAGTGTCTTTTATAAATAAATATTCTTCACAGAGCACATCACAGTGTTAGTGAAACCGAAATTTGTGTTCGGCATGAAGGGAAAGAAACCCGGCACTCAGAGCGTTAAAAGGAATTCTGAAAGATCATAAAAAGTTTACTTATAGAAACAACTTTAATGCTTTATTGTTCAAACACTGAAGAAACAGTATAACTATTATGTCAGTCTCAAAAAAAAACTTTCAGCCTTCCATCAAAGTTACCCTTTATGTGCTAATATTTGGTTTGTTTTGACTAGCCCAGTAGCATAGCCAGGAATATTTCTCGTGGGGAGGAGGAGGAGGGGGCGGGGGGGGTTGAGGTGGCTAGAATGTCCAAAACTTGAGGTGTGGGGTGGGTGGCTGGAGGGGGAGACTGAAGCCCAATAAGCCCGTCCCCTGGCTACACCACTGCTATTATAGCCCTACTCGGCAGGAGATCCAACAGTCACATCCCTAGCGGTTCACTTCAGCAGTGGGGACAAGATAAATTACTTGATTGTTTCTGATGCAGCATTCGGCTCGTACTCGTGTTCAATCGGTACAGCACCGATTGAACACAAGACCCAGCTGAACGACAATGCAGCACTCATGTCTAATCTGTGCCCCGTGCTAGATCAAGGTAAACTATGTAAAGAAACCAGTGCACAGGCCTTATGCTGGGTAAATACAGAGTTGTAAAGAAAACAAGCTAACCAAAGCGCTCCCTAAAGTTCAATCTCCTTGCCAATAGGATGTAATCACACCCGTGATGCCAAGACTGCCACCCCCTCACATAAAAAATTTAAAGGGGTACATAAACAAAAATTGAAATATTCAGATTTCGTTTGGAAATGAGTCAAGCATGACGGATAATAACCGTAAATGATAATCGCGCATTTGTATTTTGAACGATTGGCCATATTTTTCGTTCCAAACGGTGCACTCGAGCAAGCGCTCGAAGAGAAGCGAACGGAGAGCGCGATGCGTCATGGGATATCCGGCGCAAACAAAAACAGAAAGAAAAGATTTCCCGCGTTCGTGAAGTAGCAAGGCAGGCGTAGTTATGAGCTTTGCCCTTGGTGGCGTTGTCAGCGTTGTGATGGTGTCAATAGCGTCAGCGCGTTACAACCGAGCCGCTCGAAGTGCCCGTAGTGTGACGAGCGTGTGGCTGGCCCAAGGAACACGTAGCTTCCACCACACTGTCAGCTTAGGGCTGAACGAGGTGGGGAAAGCAACTTTTGTTCGAGTTTTGAGCGACGGGCTAATCTTCTAGGGGGAGAATGGCTGTGTCCGGTTGCACGAACGAGGGTCCGAAAAAGAGGGGAGTCCTGCCTTTCTGTCTTCTTGGACCGTTTGGCACAATGCGCGACTTGTGAGTTGAGGAGGAAAGCTAAGAAGGAAAATGTTGAAATGCCAAAGAGCGGCGCTGCTCCGAAGAAATCTGCTACGTCACGACTACGTAGCAGATTCCACAATGTTGCTAGACTACCTCCCAAATAGGCTCCGCATGCATCCACCAGGTGCACATTGAAGATCGTTTATTTAGCTTTAAAATTAGTTTTCTTGTGCTTTTCAACGGAAGACTGGTGTTTTTGAGGTTAGGGTGCAACATGCAACACATTAAAGCCAGAAAATGAGCGCTGAAATTTCGTTTCCCTACCCCTTTAAGGGTCAATGGCACAAGACCTCCAAATGCTATTATATAGTAGATAAATATTTTCATTAAATTGATAAGCTTGAACAGTGTAGCCAAAGTTTATTACAATAACTTAGTTTGCACATTTTTGGGGTGAAAGTCGATAAAATAGAGGAGATGAATAGATCCAGGAATGATGTATTCGTCAACTCCCGGTCACATCAGGTGTTCCACAAGGTAGTGCAACTCGTCCCCCTCTATTTCTCGTATACATTATTGATCTTCTATCCAATATAACAACCACAATCGGGCTGTTTGCAGACGTCTGTGCAATACATCGTAAAAAAGCCAATGTGGATGACAGTCACACTTTACAAATTGATAGGGACAAAACCAGTAGATGGTGATTACAACTAAACATTAATATTAGCAAATGCAGGCAAATGAGTTACTAAAAAAAAAATGTGTTACTGACTCAATATGGGAACCCCTTGCTTCAACTGGAAGTTAAAACATTTTCCAAGTATTTAGGCATCTATTTTACGCACAATTTAACTTGGAATAAACATGCTGAAATACAAGAAAACTTTTTGGTTAAATGTGCACAGTTACGCACTCCAAGTTATGTGTCTGCTTGCCTATAAAACTATTATCCTTCCAAAACTGGAAGATGTAAACATAATCTGGAACTTATACCAAAATTATCTTAACAGTTTTGAAGTATTGTAAAATAGTGCCGCTTACTTCATCTGTGGTAACTACTATATCAAGTCAGTGTCATGAGTTTAAAAGAAAATATGGGTTTCTTCCCTTGACAGGCACAACACAAGATTGCTCGCTTACATTTCTTTCATCACATCTATTGCAGTCATTCAACTTTCAAATTGGCATACTGTAGGCCTCCAACTTATTGATAAAAAGAAAGTGGAGCATTTCATGTCCCATACTAATCTATCTTCCTGATCTCAGCTTGCTTTGTGTATCTGCAACTGGAATGCACACCCAGACCCTTTGGCAACGAGAAACAAGATGTGCAACTGTTTGAGAAAAAATGTGAAGACTTGTTTTAATTTGAAAATTGGCTTTTGCTTCTATGTTTTGTTACCTCACTATCTCTTTTCATGCTTTTACTTAACTTTGTAGAAAATCTCACTCACAAAATACATCTGCAAGGATGTCCTTGAGCTAAATAAATTAAAAACGGAACTGATGCACATGTTTCCTCCATCAAAGAATGAAATAATACCCAATCAACTTCCACCACTATAAATGTGTCGTGTTTTGGAAAATAAATTACCTGCATCAGTGCCGACAGTTTGAAGATATGTACCAGTGTATCAAACCAGTACTTGCCTTTCTTCCTTTGATAATTGCATTGTCATGCAAGTAGATGGTTACCAGGTCCAGTTCCGGTCGCACAATTACTTCTTCAACCTAGTTAGAAAAGGAAGTGTGCAGACCACTTATACTATGAGACCAGAACTATACAAGAACTTCCTAAACTTATTTACCAGGTCATTTGTGAACCAGATCAAGTTATGTGCCATTGACTGCATCTCAACTCTCCAACCATTGGGCATGCAATGATCAGATGTATGGTGTTGCTTCAGTGGCAATGGTGACCATAAATGAATCCAAGGGTCAGTGACACACCCCAATTATAATGATCTCGTATTCATTTTGATATATCCCAGAGTATACAGGAAACCAAGTGGGCATAAAAAAAGGAAAGAGAGCCATCCTGTTTCCAACTCTCTCATGCTACTCTTTTGTTCCACTTGGCCAACCTCCTCTGTCTTCCACAATTTGTCATGACATACCTGGTCATGTAAGGTGCTGCCCAGAAGCTTCCATTGATCTTAAATATTTTTTGCATACAGGTCCGACAAGCTTGCTTACACCATACACCCCTCAGATGGATGCATGATCTGCTGCAACCGAAGTTCCTCGCAAAAAAGACACAATGTCTATTAACCTAACCTCAGCGACATGCTCCTAACATAATCCATCTTATTTTGCATAATTTAAAACTCAATGGCTAGGCATGTTCTGTCCTGCAGTCAACCCTTGCCAACATGAGAAGAGTGGCTCGGTTACTCGCACTTGCACCACAATACATGAAAACGGTAAATACCGGACGTACGCGAGAAAACCAAACTCTTTTTTTCGCATCACAAAAATAAACTAGACATTGCGGAGAGCTCGAACTACATCAGAACGTAGCCCCAGCCATTCGAGCAAGACGCCAAAGTTTCAACACAAACCGTTATCTTAATCAAAAGTTATAAATGATTTTTTGAAATTTTTTCAATGGGAATATGGGGCCCATTTTTGCCCGTTTTCGGTTTCTGGTGCCACAGAGCTTTGTCGGCCGCCATTTTTCCATTGAAATTTTCAAAAAATTGCTTATAACTTTTGAATAACGGTTGGTGCTGAAACTTCGGCATCTTGCTCGAACGGCTGGGGCCACATTCTGACGGAGTTTGAGCTCTCGGTGATGTCTAATTTATTTTTACGGTGTGAAAAACAGAGTTTGGTTTTCTCGCAGACACTCAGTGTATGCTACATTTTGTCTGGACGACCAGTTTCAACAATGAGCATCCGTTCCAACCAAACGTTAAGAAAGGCAGCGCGGGCATTCTCACCTCCCCCTTTGCCAGCATGTGGTGATAAAACTCATTCCAAGATACATAACGCAAGACATCCGGCTGGTTGCTCGTGGGGAACAGGAGCGACATCAGGGTGATCACAATATAAGCTGTCATCATCCATATCGCTGCCTTGGCCAGCAGGGACACTTTGGACTCTTCTGCAAAGACGTTGGGATGCCTCCTAAGGATTTCCTCAAGTCCTGCCAGACCGGTCAAGGCAATCACTCCCAAACACTCTTGAGCTTACCGTCTTCTTTATCTTTGTCCTTGTTATTCCTGCCGTTCTGTTCTTGTCTGAGGGTAGAACTCGTGTGGAGGGCCCGAGCGTTCCCTGCAATGCACGACCCGTTTGCGTCATATCGCGGAATACCCTTGGAAATATATACACATGCTTTGCACTGACGTCACATCATCCATTTCGCACCACCACGGAAGAGAGGGAGAAGCTGCTTTTGTACGAATTTTGAGTGACGGATTAATCGTCTATAATATTCTAGAGGGAGAATAGCGACGTTAGTACACACAAAAGAGAGTCCCGGTCTCTTCTCTGGTGGTGGCCGGAGAGCTGATAGGATGATGTCAGGTGCAAAGCATGTAGAGAGACCCGAAAATTCGTTTCCTTCCTGTCTTACCAAACATAAACGGGAACGTCCCATCCTTCTTGTTCAACAGTCCAGAATTCCTCAAGAGGCTTTGGACTGCTCGTAGTTCAGAGCGAAACTGACCCACTAGCTGCAAGGGCAAATATGTGCATCTCACCGTCAATAAACATTCAGAGAAGCGCGAGGCAATATTTTCCTTTTTTCGTCGTAAATATCATTTTTGAAAACACAGCACGCACCTTCCTAGATATTTTCGCAGCTTGGTACTTGCACACTGGACGAGCCGGCGGTAATGCCTGCAAACTTCGAAATAAACGCGCATGAAAGCGTGAGAGGAGCTTATAATTTCGAGCTTGCAAAACAAGGGAACACAAATTTCTATGAATATTCATTGCGATAACAATCCCTAGGTCGTTTGGACATTAAGTGGCATAATTTAATCATCGAATTTAGAACCAAACAGCAAATATATTCGCAAATTCAACGTTACAACGTTCACGAGCGAACGTAAACACGGCTGTCACGTGGGGCTTAATATACTGCCATATTGCTACCGTTGCTTCGTGGCGGCGCGCTAGGCGCTAGTAGATAATGTTTTTGTTAATATTTTTTTTAAGGAGATTATACTTTTAAGTTAGCCCTCAATATTTTTGAAAATAAATAAGTTATTTTAAAATTTTTTTATATAAAAAATAAAATATATAGTGTTAAATTTAACGGCACTTCAAGTATAGAGTTTGTGGATGCGCTGCTTTGTGACAAACAAAATGTGGATTTTATTATTAAGATTCCAATGCTTTTTATATAATTTATTACTTAATTAACCTTGTAAATATTTTTTTTTATTTTAATTTTTGTGTGAGCTTTTTTTTTTTTACTTTTCTCAGTGGCTAGGTGACGCAAGCTACCAATGGCACGCTTTCATAGTAAACTTCACAGTCCTCACAACCAGTTAGTATCTGGTTAGTATGTATGATCTCTATGAGTTTTTGTTGGCGACTTTTCCGGCTTTTCCACTGGCTTTTTCCAGACCCCTAGCCCCTAGCCCCAGCGCAACTAGCGCAACAAGACCTGTGCGCCGGTCAGAAATGGCCGGCGGCGGGCGCGCCGGTGTTTGTACCTCTGGCGGCGGCGTGTTGACGGCGCGGGGATCAACGGATCGGCGGCGGCGTGGCGCAGAAGAGGGAGGACCGAAGACAACATAGATTTAATAAAGTCATTGGGTTTTAGAGACAGCGAAGGGAGAGTGGATTTCAAGACTGTAGAGATTACCAAGCAAAGATTAAGTGAATGGTGGCAGAAATCGAGAGAAAACTAGGTATTTTCTTATTCACTGATGGCAAAGGGGTTTCATAGCCTCACTGTCTTTTGCACTGCGGAGTGAATATAGATTTCACATTTAAATATTCTAAGCTTAAATGGTAAAAACAAATGGCTAGGTGGCGTAAGCTACCGCCCGATCCAAAGGGCTCAGCCGTATTCATCCATCCACCTATCCAGGGGAGGGGGGATGTAAATTAGAAAGAGAGGGGGGAGAGAGAAAGGGAGTCGTATGAATTTGGAAATCACGATGCAAATACCATAAAAAGGAACACACTTTTTTATTTTATTTTTTTCTGGAGAGGTGCCTTCGCTGGGGGGGGGGGGGGGGGGGGGGGGGGGGGGGGTGCGGGGTGCGGGTGCTGAAGAGTGCGTGCGTTAAAGAATCAGGTACTTCGGCCGCTTCGGCGTCTTGTGTATTCTCGCTTGTAAGAGAACATGTCGCCGGCTGGCAGCCGCGGCGCAAGATCCTCCGCAAGACGAGGACCTACGACAACAGGTATTTTATCACTGCGTTCCACCTCACCACGCGTTTGTCGCACGCCCCATGCCTAACAAGTCGACCGAGCACGTCCTTCGATTTTATAGAACTCTGTACTCATTCGGTACGCCGCAAGCCGTCATCATCGCGACAACGGCAGGGTCCCTAACCTCTCGTTCGGCTTCGCGGTACTTCGCCGACAGGCACATTCAGAGCATCTCTACTTTATGCTCCCGAAGCTAACGGCTTTGGTCGAACGCGCCAACGGAAAAATCCTTCCATGTCTGCGCGAAAGAACGTCAGCGGCGACATCGAGCATTGAGCGATTATCTCCAGGCAACCAGCTTTCAAGTGAACCAGCAGCCGTACGCCGGACTCCAGACATCACCGTTCGAACTCCTGGGGGGCTATGTTGCGCTTTTTGCACTCCCAGGAGACTAGGGAGAGGGAAGTGACGTCAACAACGCAGCAAATGCAGATTGGATGTCGATTTTGTTTTCTTCTGTCAACATCCAATCTTCATTTGCTCTAGTCGTTGACGTCACTTCCCTCTTCCAAGTCTCTTGGGAGTGCAAAAAGCGCAACATAGCACCCCTGTTCAACTTTGGCCCACGTCGACCAATGGAATTTTCCCCGCTTGTCGACGAGGTCGGCGACGTCCGCGCGAACTGCGACGCGGCAAACGCGAACCTCGCTTACCTTCACGGCATGAAGCGTTCCTACGATGCAAAACGTCAGGGACAGGGTATGGTACACGAACGGCCTTCCTACCTCGAAACTTGGCCTGCGTGAACAATCAAACCTACACCATTTCTGGGTTTACCCCGCAAGGCACACCGCATTGCCGACAAACTGCCGCACGATAGCCTTTTTTTTTTTTTTTTTTTTTTTTACGAACAACTTGCAGCGATTGGCGTCGATTTCATCCAACTCGCCTTGCACCGCGGCAGATCCTCCTATTACAAGCGCATCACGCCGACGCCGCCCTCCACGATGGCTAGACGCATAACAGAGGTAACAAAATGTGCGAGGGCGCAAGGATTTTGAGCTCGGGTGTGTAAGTAAATACTCTGGCGGTAAAGACCGGTAAGGAGAGCCTCCCCGACTCGACCGGATGCGGGCTGGACTTCGACCCCCGATGCTGGATTTCGGCGTGGAAACGAGAAAGAAGGACCCCTAGAAACACGATGTGACAGGAACAAGCCAGGCGTGTGGATCAAAATAAAATACGTTTGAAAGAACTGACGCGAATATAGCCCTCTTGTATCAAACTATTTCACAGTTTTCATTAAATCGTTTTACGGTCTACAAAACCGTTCATTCCGTTATAACACTTTAAAAACACAGGCGAGCTGGTGAAGAACTTCCATAGTAACGGGAGACACGAAACGATAAAAATAACGCACAAGACAACAAGTCTCAAGCACAGCTTTTATACCCGTTTTCACGTCAAGAACTCTAGTAAAAAGAGTCCGACTCCTTGCGAACCATTACTAATTTCCACCTTTATGTGGAGAACTAGATTCTACTATATATGTTATCAAGACGTACACGTTCCAGCGCCAAAATCATCGCTTTTTTCTCCGACAACCAAATCTTGTAAGACTTTGCGTCGCGTATATGAACATCTTTGTTTCATGTATGTGCTCTCCCCCTCTGTAATGCCTTCGGGCCCTGAGGGTACTTTAATGAATAAATAAATAAATAAATGCTCAAAACTTTTTTTTTTTTTTTAAACGGGAATAGTTTATTTGAACAAGGAACGCTCTTATATGTACGTCAAGACCCTCACCACCAAAAAAGAACTCTTTAAAAAAAGAGTATCACCATACACCCTTTTGTCCCATATAACGCACCCCAAAACTTTAGTTTGACGCACAGCGCACAGACGGCCATACATTTTAGAAGGGGCTTGATTAACGGAGCGATATAACTGATTAAATAGCTAAAGTATGTATCAAAGACCACAGAAAGAAAACACTGAGGTTTCGCAGCAGGGCCAAAAAAACCCCGATTATTATTATTATTATTTTTTTTTTTTTTTTGTAGTCAGTAAAACGTACATTAACTATTTTAATAACGTGTACCTCACGGCCTATCGTGAAAGCTGTCAGATCGACGTCTGACGTTTTGGGGTGTCTTATATGGGACAAAGGGTGTAAGAATACACCCTTTTTTTAGAGTGTAGGTCACTGAAAGCCGGACATTCAGACAGATCCAAATGATTCGTGGTCACACCAACCTGCCACCCAGACGACCCCGCTTGATGACTGACCAGCCACATGCGATTACAGGCAACTCCATCAGAACCCTTACTAATATGATACACGCGTGACGAGATGTCCCTACAGTGTGCAATTTGCTTAACGAGTGTCGATTAAACGATCGTGTCGACAAAACGTGTGTCCGTTAAACGTGTGCCCATGAAAAGTTGTCTGCGATACGTAATTCCACGAAACGAGTTTCGACGAAATGAGAGGGTCCCCTACACCACTCCTACCTGAAAAGTTACATCTGGGTTCTTATGCTTTTTTCTGGCGCCCCTGAAGACCACCAGAAAGGGGGTTGACTTTTCTAATTTGTGCTGAGCTTTGAAAACTAAATTTATACGGAACCTCTTTGCCACTGATATATTTATGAGAGATTCCATGGTAGTAAGGCACACACACATTCTTCACAACCGGTTTTTCCACATGAGCCGGATTCAACCTTCAGCACCTTGAGAACAACTCTAACAATTACATCGTAGTGATGGCCCGCTTCCAAACGACGCATCTTTTGCAACTCAACTGCCTCACCAACCCAAAACATACGAGATTCTTTACAGGCGTTATCCATCGCAGACGCAATTACACCACTCTTAACTATTTTCAAGTGACAGCTGCCAGCTGCCAACAGAGGCTTGACTGATTCCTTGCCGTACCTCCAGCACAGGCCCTTTTCCGTGTGCAACAGTATGTCTATAAGTACTTAATTCGACTGTTGCGATGGCAGGGTTGTGCGGTCCAATCGACAAGGACCGCACAACCGTGTCAACGTGTACATAAGTCTCGTTTAAAAAAGAAATCTCGGACAACACTGAAGCAATTCACGACCCTATACACACACCCTGTTTTGAATAAAAAGAGAACCATCAAAGTCTACGGCAGTGAACTCTAAATGAAACTCCAGAATGCTGATAAAACTATCTAAATCAATCCCAGTGGCAGGCTTCAACTTTACTAGATTATCATCACACCACCTCCTGACCCTTATTAACAGTTCCGACTTATCCATAGAGTAACATAAGTCCTTGATGCCTGCAGCTGTCACATCGCACCTTCTCCCATGATACGGATTCAATATTTCAATCAGTTGCTCAGAGTTTTTGAGTGGCAATTGACTGTTGCTCCACTCCCGTCAAGCATTTCTAGATAAAAACCGACAACACCTTCTTCCAAGCTCAATTTTCGTTCACAACCATTTTAACAATTACACCAGGATGGGATTGTTACCGTTGTGCTCAAGGAGTAAGGAACGTACGTTTAATCCGGCTCCTGTGGAAAAAACCGGTTGTAAAGAATGTTGTGTGTGTGCCTTACTACGTTGGAATCTCTCATGACTTTATATCAGTGGCAAAGAAATTAGGTGTAAATGTAGTTTTCAAAGCTCACCACAAATTAGAAAGGTTAACCTCCTTTTCGGGTGTTCCTCAGGGGTGTCAGGAAAAAACACGTGCACAACACGTGCCGGAACTATTAATGGCGTCCGCCTCAATTATCTCTCTAACAGTCTTAATTGTGCCTAGCGATGAACAGTGGAAGAAGCAAATAATGGTTTGCACCTGCAATCTTGCGTGGTTTCAATTGACTTTGCAGAAAAAGAGTTAGTGTATTTGCGGTCCGCGGCGGGGCCACGGATTGGTTGAGATGTGGTGCGGTGACGCAGTGTGTATCTACGCTGAGGCTCTTGGATTAAATCAGTTGACAGTAAGCGCTCTGTGGTGTTCTTCCTCTGTCTATGTCTTAAAGCGCAAGCATGTTTTCTCACGCACAATACCAACTCGCCCAACAATCAGCAATGGTAGGAGAGTTCTGAGGGAGACCATGCGTATTTTGACCTCTGGTAATTGAGTAAGCACACCGTCCTTGGCATTGGACAGTGATATGAAGCGTTTTTTTTGTGTCTGTTTTCTAAGAATTGTAAGGGCTGTGCAGGAGCTGGTGTTGCCTGTTATCGCATGTGGCTGGTCAGCCCTCAAGCGAGGTCATCAGGGTGGCTGGTTGGTGTAAATCATTTAGATATGTCTGAATCATGAATCATAAGGGTTCTGTCTGAGTGTCCGGCTCTCGGTGACCTAGTGAAGAGGAGGTGTTTCTTCTTTGGTGGTGAGGGTCTTGCGGTATATGTAACAACGCTCATTCTTCAAATAATCTACAAACGGTGTTCGAGACTTGTTGTTTTGTCTGTTTTTTTTTCATCCCTCCGTGTCTCCGTTTTTTATGGAACTTATACATTTATTGATATATTTACAGGAGTAAAAATGAAAGGCAAAAAATCTATTAATTTTTTATGCATAATATAGTAGGTAAAACTCATACAGAAGCAAAAAAAAAAAACAGCAATACCCCCCCCCCCCCCCCCAAAAAAAAAAAAAAAAAAAAAAATAGCGGCGCCGGCGGCGCGCCGGATTTATTGTGCGGCGGCGGCGTGCTGGCTTTGGGCAAAGCCGCCTGTATACTATACAGGCGGCTTTGCTTTGGGGATCCCGGCGGCGGCGCAGGGCGGCGGCGGCGGCGGCGCGGCGCGGCGGCGCACAGGCCGTATATATGGCTCTGAGCGCAATGGTGGCCCCAGCGGGCTTGCAGCAGGCTTGCAGCGGGTTCAGCAGCAGCAAGTGGACAGTTAACAACATTGTACTACCTGGCTGAGAAGAATTTTTTTTCGGTTGCTTTCTTTGTGAGCACGCGTTTAAAGAGCACTTGTGAAACACCGGGATAAACAGACAGAACGTTCGAGGTAAACGTTAATTTGCATTCGAAACTATTCCTCTGCCAGTGCTTGCACGGCGGACTGAGTACTGAAGCTGGTTTTCAATGGCACAAATAGTTGACGAGAACGAGTTTAGGCTTAGTTTGTGCTGGAGCGTTGAATGTCGTGCGTGCTCGGTCTTTGATCGGTTAATCTGGCTGTATTTCGTACCTGAAAAGTACCTAGAAGCCTTTCTATTGGATCGAACCATCCTATCACCCTGTACCATATAGTATTATTTTTCTTTTCTTTTACTTTACAGCAGCCATTGTTGAGTGATCCGAACTGACTGCGCGTGCCGACGTGCTCCTCTCTGGGATCTCGCGGCGAACGCGAGGATTACAAATAGCTTAATCCGCGCGCACTTGAGCTGTTCATTTTGTGTTCCGGGTCGGCCCTTTTATCCTGCGTTCGACAGATGATGTGAATTTATCGGAGCTGTCGCTTTTCTATGGCATGCACGCGGTCGGCGTTGAGCCTTTCATTCCGTGAAGCCATGATGCGTCGAGGAATCCGTCGTTTCGCGTGTCTTTATCGAAGACGGCTGATCACAGGTTGCTCTCTTTAAAGCTCTGGAGCAGGTGGGTTTGGCCTTTAGACAGTGATTTTTGGTTCGATGAGCAGCGTGTAGCGTATCGAGCTTACTTTGAACTGCGTAATATCTGCCGTGCCATATGCAACTGTCCTTCGAGACATTTTGGACAGGCATTATGCAACTGACGTTTTTTTTTGTTTTTGTATTTACTTTTTTATTGTACGAGTGAATTTAGAGGGCTCTATATGTCGTTCCGATTCGTATCCTTTATTTTACATCTGTTTAGAGAAGGCTGTGGTGGTCTGGAAAGTTCCCGGAATGCTTATATTTGTGCGTACATAGCTTGCTGAAATGGTGGTGGTCCTGATCACGCGCTGATATTTTGTATTGGGGGCTTTGGTGTAATGCGCTTGGTGAATGAAGAAAAGTCTGATCATGGGGGGGGGAATCGGGAGTGTACCTTCAAAGAGGGACTTTTCTATTTCGTTTGAACTGCAGGTGCGATCAATAATAAGAAATGAATAGTACCTTGGTTCGCTAAAATAGTACCCCTTGTGGCTCTAAGCATGTGGAGTGAAAGCTCTTACTGTAGAACCCAGGACATCTGCCCTTGTCTGTTTCAATCTGGATACTGGTGTATATTCATGTATCGCTGCTGCATGTTGCACGTTAAAGACGCCAGGCTAGCAGTCGTACTGCACCGACTGTGTCCTTTGACTACAGCAGAATCATTGGATGTCCCTTGGGATAGGCTAACTTTCGCTGTCCAAACGTCCATGCATGTGTTGCACTGACGTCATATCATTCCATTACGCACCACCACGGAAGAGAATGAGGGGGAAGCTGTTTTTGTATGAATTTTGAGTGACTGGTTAATCTTCTAGAGAGAGAATAGCGACATTTGGCTACATCTGGGACACGCAAGAGAGAATCCCGGTGAGAGAGGAGTTCCTCCTTCCCCTCGTCTCCGGTGGTGGCGTGCAAAGCATGTATACAACAGATTAGGTGATTTGACGTCGTCCTACGATGCAAACATATGAAACCATTCTCAACCTAATTCCTCTTATAACAGTTTCGCTTCATCATTGAACAGTTGCAGGGATGAGAGGAGTCGTAGACATCATATCGCGCCAAGCTGTGTTCCCTTAGTTTCACTTCTATGTTGAGAGCACACTGCCCATGCACAAATGATGGATAATTCCAGTGGCACAAAAACAAAATGGATAAAAGCTGGGTACGTGGCAATTTATACTCGCTCACTAACGTGTCTGAAAAACCACAGCTCTTTGCAACTTCAATCTTGTGCATTTAATCCTCTTTCGTCTGTTACACTACTTGGCGACCGGGCTGTGTCAATCTTGTGCATTTAATCCTTTTCCGTCTGTTGCACATCTTGGCCACCGGGCAGTGTCAGATTTTGCTGCACAGCTGAATAGGTGATAGCCTCTGCTGATGTCCCTCGGGTCTTTTCCGCTAGGTGAGGACGTGCAGACACACAATTGTAGGCAGTGCATTTTGCCACCACAATGATCCTGCTTGTGTGGGCAAGCACGTGCAATTGAAATCCACCCATCGGGTTAAATGGATACCAAGCCAGTTTTGAAGCCACATTGCTCAGTTCAGCAGGTGACTGGAGCTCAATTGAAAGGGGGCATTTAATAGGTGGTTCAAGTTGATATGTACCATTTCTTCTATTTACGTTCCTACTGGTGCTGGTAATGATTGTATCATTTTTTTTTATTTAATTAATATTCCTTGTCCACAAGGCCGGAAGGAAGTAGTAATTTTTGTGTTCACACTAGTAAGTAGTGGACTGACTGCCGAATTCACAAACCTCATTTCAATTGAGGCGCCCCTCCAGTTCCTCAAGGAAGGCATGAGGGCCGGTGCTGGCCAATTGCGATGATGGATAGGTGGCTTAAGCTGCTTATTTGTCGTCGCGATTGGTCAGCGCTGGCCCTCGCACCTTCCTTGGGAAAGTGGTGGGGTGCTTCACCTTTAGTAAGGTTGGTGAATTCAACAATTAATCTCGAGGCGTGAATTCTTTTTTTTTTTTTCTTTTTTTTATCAGGAATTGTTTTTGGGAGTCGGGCCTCGCATGAAAGATTATATGTCGGCTTGTGTTCCTGACATCTTGTTGAGGCACAGGTGCAGACTCTGGGGTATGTGCAGATGTTTATCTCTTAGACAATTCGTTTCTGCATCTCTTTTGACCATACTGATGACATGAAGTGGCCTGAGCTATAAGAAACTAAGAATGGTCAGTTAGGGTGGCATCCACGCACTGTTGCCTAAAAGCATCTATTGCACATCATTTTATTAACTTGATTCCCGGGATGCAAAAGGCTAATTATTAACACGATTGTAGTATTGTTCAGTAGAGGTAAGCTTGTGAAGAGTAAGCGTCTGTTGCATTGCAGTTAACAAAGTGAGAAAATTGGTAGTTACGGCCATCCTTGTAGGTACTGAGGGAGACAAAAAGTGAAGCATGTGTGTGCCTTGAATTGGCAAAAAGTTTGAAATCGCTTCTATTCTTTGAGACAGTGGCATCGCAAGGGGGGAGGGGGGGTGCGGACGTCCCCGGGTGCGGCGCTCCATGGAGTATCGCAGCGGGCCATGAAAAAGGGGAGGAGGAGGGAGGGGGGGAATGTAGTTGCGGATCACTGCCCTAGGTGCCGCTGACCTTAGTGATGCCACTGCTGTGAAGCATGCCTATTGTGTACTTTATGACTGCTTTTTAGACTTGTTTGGATGCATTCCTTCGTGTCATGCTTGGAAATATCCTTCAGAATATAGATTTTGTGTTGTGACAAAAGAGCACAAAATCATGCA
The DNA here is from genome assembly GCF_016920785.2 of Ixodes scapularis. Lineage (NCBI taxonomy): Eukaryota > Metazoa > Arthropoda > Arachnida > Ixodida > Ixodidae > Ixodes > Ixodes scapularis. The sequence continues at coordinate 45,901,079 of NW_024609884.1, forward strand.
TTCACTAGACAGGAGAGGCAGGTATTTCATGTGCTAGAGTCATTTCCCAGAATACCTTTGCTAGACATGCAGGTGGTCTTCTTGGTAAATTTTTAATCTCCGTCACGTCCTTTAGTCTTTTACTTGCAGCTTGTAGGCACCCTGCTGGTAGCCTGCAGTTGTAGTGGTCTTTGTGTTCACATGTGCGCTAAGTATGTGCTTTGTTTCACTGTCCAGATGCTACCCTGGCGCAAAAAATTGCTGCTCCAGCGAAGACAAAGTTGCGAGCACTGGCCAAGTTGATTGAGCACAGCAAGAAGGAGCGGTGCCTCCGGCGCCTCCATCTTGCCATAGCCAGTGGCCAGACTGCCAGCGTGCGGCGGTACCTCAAGAAAGGAGCCGATCCCAACTCGCGTGACACTGCGGGTCTGGTAACCTTTTCTCACCTTGTTTTCTCAGCTTGGGTATCTCTGTGTCCTCCTGTAATACCAGGCAGTGGTGGCGAATAGCTTAGCAGTGCATGCCAACCTCTTTGTCGTCTGCTTTGTAAAGCAGTATGGTGCACTGGCAAGATCTGCCGACGGTGGTGCCCTTGTGCGACAATAGCATTGTGCCCTTTGTTGAGGGTGTATGTTACACTGCCTTCACATTTCTCACATTAGAAAATTAAAGGGTCAGCCCTTATATATTGGCCACGGCTGACAGCTGCTCACACAGCTTTCAAGCAATTAAAGCACCACGCAAAGCCAATTAACAATGTTAATATCTCTTACCTCACTGGCAAAGGAACAGACTACCTCTTGCATGCAAGTACACTGCAGCTTATAGTTGTGTGTTTACTGTACATGTGTGTCACTTCCTGTTGCATGGGTGATGGTGCATCTGTGCTGTAGGGGCGTAGAAGTTTTCTTTATTGAATTTATAGCTAGAATTTTTTACATGCTTTTTAATATGCTGCACTGGTTTAACATTTGTGAGCAGTTACCAAATATTACAGTGACTAGTGGATAGCCTGAGCAACTGAGCTTGTTTGGAGCACATGATTAATCAAAATTGGAATTGCTTTTTGTGTCTTCCTACTAGCATATTTCGTCACTGTTTGTCCATTGCATGTCTCCCCTTTAGTTGTATGTAATCTTGAGTTTGGCAGGATGCTTTTGTCATTTCTAATTGCTTGTGACACTACATATTTTATTCGAGATAGTAAGTTTTTTTTGTTTTTTTCTCTTTTCCAATTTGTTTTGTGTTTGCACACCCCTACTACTTTATCGTCTTGATAGCTTTGGAGGGCTGAGAGTTTCTGGAAAGGACCCACTGTTTTTATTCCTTAATGTACACTTTATACGCTCAAAAGGTATATAACTGTAATGTTTTTTTTTCTTCTTTTTTTACAAACTTTTTTTATGTGCTGCACTGCTTTCAGTGTGTTAATGATGAAGCAGAACAATTCTGATTGTTTAAAATGCTACAAAGCTGTGGATCATTTTCAAATTCACTAAGCTGCCTCGGTGGCTACAAGGCCGAAGTGCTGTCCTATGATCCACGGTTTGTGGGTTTAAATCCCGACCGAGGCGCCCTCAGTTAGATGGAGACTCAGTGTGGTGAAGGTGCCATGTAACCAAGATTTTGGTTGCATGTTTAATGACCATTGGTAGTCTAAATTGATCTTAACCCCTTCACTGGAGCATGCCAGATGAACGTTGTTTATTTGTCACATAAATGTCAAAAATTTATTTTTGGGTTTATTCAGGGGACAAGCTATTTTGTGTTGCAAGCTCTGTGACTATCGTAATGTGGGGGCACTATTTTCAGTGGTGAAATTACAATACAACTGGGGCATCTAATAGCATCTTCGATCAACTCGCACCGGAATCGCCCTGAAACCAGCACAGTGCACAGCGCTCCTCGGTCGTGCAGCGCGATGTCGGTGCAACATCGAGGACAAACTGCGCCGCGCCGGTGCACCGCGGCGAGCTCCACCTTGCGTCACTTTGCGTTTTGTTCGTTTATTTTGCGTAGGTCAGCGCACGGTGCCCGTCTACTGTCAATTTCTTCTATTTTTTAACTCGCGGATTTGACGGTCCCACAGAAATAAACATCGTGGACGTGATTGTCGATGGGGTCACGAAGGGGGTGACAATTCCACATGTATATGTTGGCCATCATTATTAGTTCAAGAAAATGAAACACCAGATAATAGCCGTACCTCGCTGTCATCGAAACGCCTCGCGCCGCTTTCCACGAAGTTCGTGCTTTTCAGGCGCTCCTTGCCACCGCAGCAATCGCCAGTAATCGCGGCGATGGTGAGAAGCTCGTCGTCTCGCCGTCAGAAGACCCGAAGTGCAGCTGCGAGGCGTGTTCGTTTTTGCAAGATCGCCATCTCGATAGTCTGCGCGTCTGCTACTCCCGCCATCTTCTCGATTCCCGCTCCTGGCCGCAATGCCTGATGGGACTGCCCCCCGGCGCACCGCCGATTTTCTTGGTGCGCGTTGGGGCAACGAAAAGCCGCACCGGGAGGGTGCGCTTCGTTGATCGAGGACGTACGGTGCGCACCGGTGCACTTGATCGAAGATGGAGGGGCGCACCTCAGTGCCCCGGTGCGCACCGGTGCGCATGATCGAGGATGCTATAAGCATTCTTTCGATTGGGTACCTGTTTTATACCCTGTCGGGTGCAAAGTTTCTCACTCTCTGGGGTAGGCATGTCAGACACTATTCATAGCTGCAATACTTGGCACATTCTTATGTTATTCAGTGCATGGCAGTATTAGTGTTATAATGCGAGCCATTTGTCATTGAAAGTGCACATTCCTGCTGAGTACTCGAAAGGAAAACTGAACATTTTATTTCCCCATTTGAATCAAACTTGTTGTGGTTGCAACATCTGAATGGCCACTTTCTTTGCTCATAGAAACTGGTAGCAATCTGTAACTGTTTTATACCATAAGGAGAGTCTTCAAATTAGTAGTAAATATTTTAAGAATGGCTGTCCAGCTGTTAGGGCTTTTGACGCCCTTTGAATTTCCCCCTGAAAATAGTGAATTTTTTATTTTCTCCCCACCTCACCGAATGATAGCAAAACTCCAATCTCAGTTGATTGTTGCATGCTGGATTCTGTCTGTTTATCTCTGTGCATGTGCTCTTCGAGGGTGGGTTGTCTAAAGATATCCTTGAAGTCTGTCCTTGTGTACCTGTTTGTTTTGTGCCTCATGTCATAACAAGCTTGGCGAGCTTTTTGCATGTGACTCCTGGTGCTGGCTGATGGTGTTGGTGCTTCTGCTTCCGAATGCTGTGCTTGCCTCCCACTCAGGCTTGACACCGCTGCATGAGGCATGCAACTTTGGATGGTTTAAGGTGGCTAAAATGCTGATTGAGTCGGGGGCAGATGTTTGTGCACCGTCCCTCAATGGACAAACCCCACTGCACAACGCGGTCATCTGTGGGAAGTCTGAGGTCAGCCTCTGGCCCTACTATTTATGTTGCTTTGCTCCCTAGCTGCTGTTGGATACCAGAATGCCAAAGAAATGTGCTTTCTTTTTGCCTTAATGTTTCAGTTGAAAAGAAGTTAGAGGCTTGCAATTATAGTATTACAGTGCTATCCACTTATAACGGTAGAGAGAAAACCCAAAAATGCAATTGTTATTACCGGTTATCATTGTATCTGGACTAGAAACTGAGCGTTTCTAGTCTAGAAGCTCTAGATCTGGACTAGAAACTGAGCGTTTCTAGTCTAGAAGCTCAAGACACTGATCTTTATAAGCAGTAAATCGTTATAGCTGGTGTCGTTATTAGTGCATTGCACTGTAGTGCCGAGATGTTTTGATGGCACCCTCTAGCGGTTCCGATCCGTGACGTCGCGACCAGGGTTTGCCTCGCCGTGGCATCACAAATTGTGATTTTGGCTGCTACTTATCAATCGTGAACGACCAATTCGGTGATGTGCATAAGTAAAAAGCATATTGAAAGCTTGGGATCTTTGCTTTCTTAAATCAACACCGCCAAAGTTGACAGTTTGACATTGCCCTTATTTCCGACGATGAAAGCGGAACAAATCCTACTAGAGTCGGTGACTGGTTAAGAGTGAAGTGGAAGCTCCTCCCACCTCTTTCCAATTTAGCTGAGCAAGGCTGGAGAGGAGGTCACCTCCTCTCCAACGTTCGCTCTGCCAACGTGGAAAGAAGTGGCAGGAGCTTCCCCCTGAACTCCAGAGCTGTGTATTGGGAGAGTTCTGCCAGTAGGTGTGGTGACGAAGGCAATGAAGAGGAGAAAAATGAAGGAAAGGGAGGAAGGCGCCGAAGGAGGGGGCAAAGAGGAAACTACTGCCATTTTGACGCAACACGCTTTCGGCGCAGAGCACTATTGAGGCTATGCGTCGTCTGCTACGAGCCGACTTCTTTTTCGCCCGAGTAAAAGTTTGCGTTCTAACGTCGAGAAAGCTTAATTCGTTAGCTTCTTCACGCACATTGGAATAACACTATATAATTTTTTTGCCAGAGCCTGAGAAATTAAAGAAGCGAAATCTGGATGTTGATCCCATGCGTTTCACTGGGCGAATGAATGAAAGTATGGCGGCCCTCCCCGCTAAGGTGGGAGCAGCTGGGAGTTCATGCGCATGCGATCACGCCTCTCACTCTGTGCCGCGGGCCGATTGGCTCATTCAGGAAGGGGACGTTACAGCGGCGAGATCATAAACTGGTCAAACTCTCCCAACATGGCTCTGCTGAATTCAGCCTGTCACTGACTGTAGAGTAACTACATAAGCTATGTAACGACATCTCGGCCATATTGGTGTGTAGAATCAATGTTGCCAGTTGTCGTCAGCTTTTGCCGATCTGCCTGATAGAAGATGCAAAAGGTGCTTTCTGTCTTGCAAAAACTACTAAAACAGTTCACTGCAAAGTATGACGATACCGCAGTGATTTATTGACCATATCTGCCATGCAAAGATTTTCATTTGAGAACCACAACTGCTCTTAACTGTTTTCGTAAGCACCAAAATGGAGCTGCCCACGAGCCACTGGCATGTAAACACATTGTGCGACTGCAACGAACGAATGACCATCATGGCGATGTCGGATAATAAGGGAAAAGTCTTTGTTATCGGAGCATAGCTTTCTAGTGACTCTGAAGTCCTGCAAAAGACGTTGTAGTGATTGTTTGGCCAGTCGTGGAAAGCTGACCACAGCGGCGTTTTTTGTCACGCATATTGCCAATAGCAGGAACATTTAAATCTGGCAGCCAGCAAACGTTCCAAAGTTGGGCTCTAAAGGAGGTACTGGAGCAAAGGCTACAGTACCTCCTTTAGGGTAAGCAAAGAATAGTGAATAGCTTAGTGCTTCTTGCAACAGGTGCTGCCCCATAATATTTAATGCTATGAAGTGGGCTTGCCTCAATGTAAATCTTGGCTCATAAATTGCATGCAATGAAATGCTTGGGAGGGTGGGGGCACTCATATCATGCGCAGTCTTGCTGTCTGCTCAGTATAGTAGCAGCAACAGCAATCTAGATAATTTAAGTTAGTACCTTGCACTGAACCAGTTTCTAAGAAGAGCTTCTCCGCTATTTTCTGCATCTGCTGTGGTTAAAGCTGAGACTCGCGTTCAGCTTGCTTTTGTCTGACCTCATGCAGTCTTATCACTAATCAGTCATAACCGGTGTGCTAGGGATTGTATGTGTAGTTTCGGTCATCGAGAAGGCTAGCAGGTGGGTTTAGGGCAATTTGTTGCATGGCATCCATAGTAACCCTGAAACGTAGGACAATAAAAAAAAACAAAAAAAAAAAAACGGACAGAACAACAGTTAATCGAGTTCAGTGTTCCTAAAAGAGACATGCAACTTGGAAAGAGGTTGAAGCGCTCCAACCGCAGGATTAGCGTGTGCTAAGGTTAGATGTGATTAATACCGTATCCATAATCTTTTCCCTTGTTGGACTAACACTTCACAAAGTTTCAAGCTCATGGAAGTGCCTATGTCAGTAGGTTTGCTAACTTTGAGGGTTGGGGAGACCAGCCATTGAGACACTGGAGTTCACTGTTATTACGATTTTGCACATTATTATTGCTTTTGTTGTCTTTTGCTTAATAGTCCATCTTTTTTTTCTTTTTCTTTTTTTGTGATCAATACATTGAGAAATAAGTTTTCTAAATAAAAACTGCTTTCTACTTTAAATACAAGTCCATTTTAAAAAAAGATTGATGAGCAGGTATTTTTTTATTGTAGTGCAGAAACTTGCATTCTCCTTGCACCCAATCATTAATGGTACTGTCGTGTCAGCCTACTAGTTGGAATAGTGTGTCATTGTCCCAGTGCGTGCGCCTCTTTTGGCATGTTTGCATATGTTTTGTAGTAAAACTACAGAACTAACATCCAACAAGTAATGCTGAGCATTTGAAATTATGACATCATCACCTTATATAAATTGTGAACAAATTAATTGTGCATATAAATACTTTTTCAGGCAATGGGATTTGAATACTTCTCTTAATCTTATGACAGTGACTAGAACTCTTCAATTGCTTTGCATAAGGACATCTTGTCCTGAAATATAGGTCTGATAGGAGGCATTTAGAATATTGGTTCTGACAGCTGTCAGTACCAATAAATTGACCTAGGTCCTCCTTGGTGTCGAGCGGTTTATTAATCGGAAAAGGTTATATCTGCCAAATATATTTTTAATAGCTGGGGAAAACTAGTAACATGCATTTACTTTTTGTTTTACATTGTGCTTTCTTGTCAAGATGTCTGAGTTATCTGTTTTGTCTTTTGATTCTAGATTGTGACCCTACTCCTGCAGCATGGTGCTAACCGCAACGCAAAAAACGCATGTGGCGGCACTCCGGTGGACTTTGCACGGGACCCCGATGTCATTGAGGCACTGAATGTCACATTCAAGACCTACACGTGCACTGGTATGCTAGATGCTTGGCCCTCACTTACTGCTTGTGGGAGACGCAACCCGCTACCGAGTGTTCCTTCCTTAGTGTTCCGGTAGCCCCGGAAGCTTGGCTGATGCGCATTAATCCTCCGTGGCATCGGAAATGCCGCGAGTTGTGTGCCAGCTTTGCCCTCTTGTGCGCTCTAGTGTGTGGCAGTCTGCGTGGCGGCCCAGCAGTGGCTTGGAGGCTTTGGCGGGGTTGCGCAGGGCTGGGAGGTTGACGGCTGGCGGGCACATGCGTTTGCGCGCAGGCCTGTATCGGCAGCTGGAAGGGACGCCGCTGGACAAGTGGGGCCCGCTGCGAAGGCGGCACAGCAGGAGGAGGCGACGCCATCGCTTCCTTCTGCCATGAAAAACAACCCAGCTCAAAGTCAGATGCAGAAAGGTGGCCCCATCCTGCCCTCTTCTTGACTCTGTTCCCAGCTTTCCTTCTTTGGGGACGAGGGGCCGGCCTGAACTGGAGGCGTTTATCTCTGGCGTTCCTCTTCAGCTCTTGGCACCTTGCAGGCCGACTAGTGCATGCACAAAGGCCTTCGAGCTACGAGGTGCTCTTGGGAGCCGGTTGAGGGGATTGGAAGAGCCAGCATTGCTCGATTATTTGTGGGGGGCTCTAAGGCTGTCGGAAGGGTAGTTGTACTTGCGCTGCCTGGAGTTAGAATAACCTCTTTCAGACACCTGACTTGCAGGCCTCTTTTTCCCTTCCTTTTTGAGTGGATTCTCTTTGGCTTGTACTTTCTCCTCTGTCTCCTTCTCACTTCAATGCATTTACATTTTCTCATGGCTACCACTGGCAAGAAAGCTCCTTTTGGAATGCCCTCTTGTGTTTGTTGTCACCTTGTTGGTGGGGCTAGTAGCAGGACCCAAGTACCTGTCAGCATTTCTCTACTCTACAGCATCTACTTTAGTCTCTTCTTACTTCTGTCCTGCCTCATTCATAGCTTTAGTTCTGAGATTATGGTAGACCAGTGGCTCTTAGGCTTTTATGCATGACAGAAGATTGCCCAACGATGCATGACATTTCTCTCAACAAGTACATCTTCATAGTGACTTTTTGATAAAGTGTTAATGCTCTGAGTCAATGTTTTACAATTTTTGTGTCTTGTGTGGTCTCTAAAAGACTTTATGCACTGTCGTAACTCTTACTCGGGATGCTAGCAGAAACTATGAAACTACGATTTCTCTATCATTTATGGCATAACATCCAGCTCTGGGAGATGTACTCAACCTTTACCAAATTGACAAAAAGTTCCGGTACTGTCTTATCGGTTGATGATTACGGTGTGCATCTCAATGCTGAAAAGTCTGATATTGGAGTCTATCCTTAATGTCAAGAGCCTTTTGATTTGCTAAATTCATATCTAGATGATATTGGGGTCTATCCTTGATGTCAAGATCCTTTTGATTTGCTAAATTCGTATCTAGACAACATGCGGTTACATGAAACTGTTCTTCCAGCTTGTACGACTCACCAGTTCAGTTAGACATCGGAACGTTGGCAAACGTCTTTTATTGGCTGTGCAAGCTTGCTACTTCGTTCGACAAATCCAATCAATGCACATAAAGTTAAGTAGAGACAAACGCTTCCGCCACTTGAACGGCACTCTTTTAATGGCAATTCACTATTACAAATCGTAGGTGGAAGAAGGTTTGTGCGTGAAATTGACGTCCACATCTATAGCGCTGGATTTCTTGCAAAATTTGTATCGTGTTGCTAAACTTCTTAGGTCTGCATCTCTCGGTCTCATTGCCTTATAAATGTTAGTTTCCTCGGTTTATGCACTAATACACAACCCATTGAAAGGGTGAAAAACCTCTCTCACATTGCCTGGCTCAACTCCAACGAATAACTGTAGACCCTAGAGGTAGTGGATAGCAGGACTGGTTGACGGCGAGACTGTTAATGTGATGGGAGAAAAGAGGGAAGCGCTTGGCTAGTGTCGGGAGCCCAGCAGACCGTCGTAAGACCACTCTCTTCTTTGTTCTCGCCTGCAGCTGTCAGCAGCCCCGATTCATCTCGCCTGACGCTGCGCTTCCAGTCGGTCCGGTCGAGGGATGACAAGGGGCCATCCAGGAGCCACAGCCCCGTGTCTGCTCCCACTGCTGCACCCAAATACCCGCTGTATTGCGTCAGCATGGAGGCCCAGGGTCGGGACGCGTACGACCTGAATGGCAAGAAGGAGGAGCCTTCGACCACTGCCGCCGGGGGCTCCGCTCTAGTAGACGTCGTCTCGTCAAGCAGCCCGGCACTCTCCGGCGAGGAGCAGACCCCGGTGTTGACGGGGGAGACGCTCAACGGCTCCTTGGCAGAGCCACACTGCGACGAGGCCGCTTCGGACGAACCGCTACGCAAGCGGAGGCGCAGCAGCAATGACAGCAACAACGGCATCTCGACAGGGAAAGCGCGTCCGTCTCGAGGCGAGAAGGCCCACTCGCGGGGGCCCGAGGCGGAGTCCAACTTTGGCGGGCCTCGAAAGCGAGGAGGCAACTCCAGCTCGGACACGGAGAGTGGACCCAGCGAACAAGAGATGGACACGGACCAGGCGTTGGCGACCCAGGAAGCGTCGTGCGGCTCCTCGTCGGGAAACGGGCACGGGAGCTCTCCCAAAGTGCCCCCTCTCAAGATTGTTCTCCCGCCCAGCAGTGTGGGTGGGCTGGAGGCTGGTGAGCCGGTCAGCGGGGCCTGCTCGAAGGAGCGCAAGGTATCCTCCACCAAGCCGGCCCTGCCCTATGTGGTGAATTCAACGGAGCCTGTGGGAGAAGGATCGCCCGAGCAAGGTGGCGGCGAGGCCGGGGAGCGACGGCGGGAGGAAGAGCGCTGCCAGCGCGTGACCCGTAGCAGCCATCGGGCGGCGCTGACGCACGACGACGACGCCACGGAGGAAGGGGCCTCGACGGAAGTGCACCCGCGGAAGCGCAAGCTACGGGCGCGGGAGGAGCACCACCCCGGGAGTTTGCCGGCCCCTAGCGGGCTGCCTCCGCAACCACCGCAGCCGGCTCCCTTGGGCGAGGACGGCCTGCAGCCGGTGGCCAACGGCTTTCAAATGTTTCTGGACATCCGCCGGCAGGTCGAGAAGAGGCGGCAGGCCATGGCCATAGTACACCCCAAACCACCCCAGGGTTTTAAGGACTATCTTCTCAATCGAGGCTCGTACGTGCTCGAAGGAAATCCATCGTCGCGTCTCTCCGTGCCTGTGGTGAGTTGTCTTGGCTGCTGTGAGCATCGCCGGACCACTGGTGGTCTCTAGCCGCCATCATTGAATAGCTTAGAATAGAGGGCTTTCGAAACTCCCCACATGCAACACTGCGTACGTTGCATTATGGTACCTGATTGCCCATAGAGAGGAGTGGCACAGTTTCGGTTTTGATCGCCCTGAAAGCCCCCCGTTGAAACACGGACCTCCAATGGCTGTAAGGACCTGCTTAGACTTGGTGAAGAATAGGAGTACAGCCGGCAGCGTTGGCGGCCTGGCTGTACTCCAGAGTGCAACATGACCCTCTCGTGTCACGGATAATTTATGAAGCCTCGTGCTTTGAGGAGCTAACGGAACAGGATGGCCGGATCAGTGTACTTCTTTGTATTCCATCCGTATTTGTAGGCTACACCTACAGTATTATAAATGTAAGGAAAGTCACATATTTGAAAATGCATCTACTACAGTACTTGGTTTTGACTTGATGTCGTGAATTGAGGTTGACCGACATTACGCCGCTTGGATCGTTTTGATTTTGAAAGAGGTCTATTACAGGCTGGGGCACCGAGGACCGTTTTTTTTATTTCATAAAGTTTTATTTTTTGGAGTTTAATTAGTTGTCATTCTGAAGCATTATTTTTGCTGCACAAAAATCAGTCATTGAACATGCAGTGAGCAGATGCTTGTGGGTGTATTTTTGAAATACCTACACGAGGCTCGTAAGTTCCTTACGACAAGCCCACAGTCCCCAGACTGCGGGCTTGTCGTAAGTTTCGCAAACTAAAAGCCGGGTTGAGTAAATTTTTCGATTCAATCTCTAGCTTTGTTAGGCACGTGAAAGTGGCCATGTGCAAAGGCTTCCTGCTTTTCAGATCTCGTTGCCACAGTCGCTGAGCGGCTCACCCATGAAGGAGCTGTTTGGTGAACAAGAACAGGAGCGTTACAAGTTGCGACTGCAACACTTGATTGAGCGGGCAAGTGTCGGTCGTGCAGGTGCCATCGCGGGCAGCCCAGTGTGCTCACAGCCTCGTTTTCTCCCAGGAGAAACTGGTGCTCTCGGCTGAACAGGAGATCCTGCGAGTGCATGGACGGGCAGCACGTGCAATCCAGAACCAGGCAGTGCCTCTTTCTGCCTGTAGCATACTCAGGGACGAGGAGATCTACAACGTTCTCAAACCAGAGCAGGTAGGTGGGTCCAACTGGGCTCACTGTTTGTCTGCTTCTGAAGAGTACTCCTGGGCAGGTTTCAGCCCGAGCGGCCCCGACCACTCTTTACTCAAGTAGAAGCCGTGGCTTTGGGCACAAGCTCGTCGGCTCGGGGGAAGTTTCTGCAGCCCTTGGACGTTCTAAAACTCTGATGCGAGCTTGTGGTTGCAGCTTTTGCTTTAAATTATGGATCAAGTGTGAAAACTTTCAGTGGAGGCACTTGCAGATTGAAGTAGTGTCTGTTCCTTTCTTTATGGTAAGGAGAAATGAGAAAACAGCTTTCAAGCTGCACTCGTGTGCAGTAGCTCTCAATCTGAACTCTAGGCGCTGCCCCCGCCATTCTGCTGGTTTTTATTTCCCTCTTTTGCTCTTTCACAGATATGCATCAAAAGCCCAGAGTCTCTTCCCGAGAAAAAGGCAAGTCCAAACTAAGCTTGTACTGTTTGTTCACCTCCTATGTCAGGTGGTCTCTGTTGTTCTGCTCTTTGGTGCACTTGGACATCATTTTATTCTTGTGCTTTAGGATGATAAGGACAAGAACGTGCGCTCTAGGTATAACGGACGTCTCTTCTTGTCGTGGCTGCAGGATGTAGAAGACAAGTGGGAGAAGACTAAGGTTTGTGTGATTTTCTCTACCCTTTCACCTTCACTTGTTTATAATGATTTTGTTCGGAGTTGCGTCGCTACGAGGGTTTGGGATATTCTTGCCTTTTTTTGTTTTCATGAATGGGCCGAATTTATGTGCATGAATTTTGCATTGTTGTGTCTAATTTATACAGCTTTTCAGTGCTCTCTCCTTGTGTCTACTAGATTCTTGCCTAAAAAGTTGTACTCTTGTTTAGCTCGATATTTCTAATCTGCGAATTGTAATTAGTAAGGTCGAACAGGCTGATTCTTGTGTACAGAACACACATTACTTGCTATCTATATAGTTCCTGGTAGGGAAGTCTCTGGAATAAAACAATTTGAAAGAATTAAACTTTTTAGCGTAGTGAAAAAACTAGGGGTGTTCGAATAGTAGTTTGAATCGAATAGCACTGCATCATTTATAGCCTTCACAGCGCTAGGGGAAACCAAGACCTGCCGGTTTTCTTTGCCGTATCTATGCTGGGAATGACGCTGTGCTATTTGATTCAAACCACTATTCGGACACCTAGAAAGAAAACCATGGTTTGGAACCCAAGCATGTATATTGTATAGATAAAGCGATAAAAGGGGTGTTCTTACGTCGGATCGTGCAGTGGTGGGGTTCAAGTCATATTTTTTATATTTATGTAAAAAATGTATGTTACAGTCATGTTCTTGGGAAGATCATTCAGCAGTATGCAAATGCAGTAGCTAATTTTCTTCCAAAAATATAAAATTTCAAGGTGTGGAGATTGCCAAGGTTTCGCTGTGGCACCTTGCACGGCCGTCAATTCCACACCGAAGCATGCACATAGTAATTGTTTTTTTTATTTCACGAAAGGCTTACGATATGTACACAGAATATTAAAAATTACTATAAAAAATTCCCATGCAAAAGAATGTACAAAACACATCAGACACGTTTTGGAGACACATTCACAAATTTTTTACTAATGACCTACTACTTATCAAACGGTGCAAATTATGTCAAAATGATCATGTTTAAATGCATTTTACGAATATATAAGAAAAATATGTTTAGCCATTATTGTAGGTTTGTTATTAATGCACAAATGGAGCTCATTTTTCTAAATGTGGCAAAATAGTATGTCAATGTTTTTAAAAGTCAAATTTTTATTTTATTTGAACTCTCCTTAACCGTTTACAACCCTTCACTCTAATCGAGCTAGCTTGTCTTCGTTACACGCGTTCGCAAGTACAGCCTCAGGGCGCCGGCCATCTTGCTCGCTTGGGGTGGCCATAATCCGATTACGGCACCTTAGCAAGACATCATAATCGGATTATGGTTGCGCCCAAGCGCACCCAAGCAATCAAGATGGCAGCGCCTGGAGGCCGTATTTGAAAATATGTATAGGGACTCTACCACACGACGTTGGCTTCAGGAAGTGGGGACATTTTTTACAACCGACAGAGGCTGTACAGCGGTCATGCGCTATCGTAGGGTATAGAAGGTCATGCAGCCTCTAGCTTAGTTTTATATCTGTGTTTTCTTGCGTTGCCTTCCGATATTTGTGTTTTTTTGCTTTGCCTTCAAATGTGCACAATATCCTCCCTTGAAACAAGACCATCGTTCATACAGTGAATGTGTGTTTTCACTTAACAAAAACAAGAAATTGCGTTAAATTATTTCGATGCAACAGAAAAAAACAAAAATTAGATTAGCAGTGAAAATGCAATAACTCAACTTTAATTTATCTTAGTCACATTAGTTCTATCTAAATTGAAAGGACGTCGCAAAGTGAGGTAGGTCACCTAAAGTGCCCATGTCTGCTAAAGCTCAACATCACAGTCTTGAAAGAAATTGTAGTTGCGCGATTTATACAAGGTATTTACAGTGCATAAAACCAAGGAATATGCATCTTTTCACCATACATAGGGTCCTCCGTTTTTGGGTCAAGCCCTATCTTCCCCATATTTACACCCTAACACTTTTTTTTTTAAATCTAGTGAAATCTGGTTTTTACCCAAATTTAGAAAATGCATTTTACCGTTTTTCAAATTAAGTTCCTCCAAAAAATATTCCTTAGGAAACAAAAAGTTGGAAGGAACACATATGCTATCTCCAGAGCTCGGAAAAGTTGCTAGATTCTGTTGAATTCACGGAACTGCAGTGACAGATCAAGTGCTAAAGTTTTGTTTTTATGTCCATTACGAATTATCTTTAGCCCTTCTTCCCTGTCCATTTCAAATAGTGCAAAACCAACAAAAATAATGAGCAACTTTGATTTGGCAAGAGCAACAGATTCCAGTGGCATTGTTGTGCATTGCAAAAGCTGTGATGTTAAAAGAATGTTTTCTCAATTCAAATACTGTATGTCCAAAATCTATATTAAGACTGCGAGTTGGGCTGGTTGGTTTGGATACATAATGGGAAATATGCCAAAGAAACAAGGACAGAGAAGAGAAGCACACAGGACCTGCAACTGAATTTTAATAGAACACACACATAAAAAAATAAAAACTGCACATGTGCACAGAGGATACATTTAGATTAAAAAAAAAAAAAACATTTAAAAATTTTTAATCTAAATGTAAGTTTTGTGCACATGTGCGGTTTTAATCTTTTTATGTGTGTGTTCTATTAAAATTAAGTTGCAAGTTATGCCCTGTCCAGTGTGCTTCACTTCTCTGTCCTTGTTTTTTTTTTTTTTTTTTTTTTCTTGGCGTATTTCCCATCATGGTGTCTGCAAACTGGACAGGTCTGGGATGGAGACAGGGATGCCACCACGCATGCAGATGATTTTGTAAGCAAAAAGGTTTAAAAAAAAAATCAAAAAGACCAGGTGAGCTCTCATATGAATATTATGCATGTTAGAAGGCTGTATTGTGTACTTGAATGACTTGGTTGGAAAAAGAATATTCATAATACAACTGATCAATACTCTGACATTAATTATACATATTTACTTCTAAATATAAACAGGAAAACTCTAATTACAAAGCAATTGATAGAAAAACCAGATTTCTCCCCGATTACCAAATTGGAATGAAGTGCCCGATTTGCACCCCCCCCCCCCCCCCCCTCCCCTTGATTTTTGAAAAATATAAAACCCGAATAGGAAGGACCCCTACATATATATATATCGTGAAATATATTTTACGAGCTATGCTTCACCATATATATGTTGACGACGCTAGCGAAACCAATATTTTCCAAATTTTGGGAATATATAGGACAAGCCTTTTAGAAACACTCTACGGTAATCACAATGCCTTAATTTCCTAATCAACATTGTTTACACCAGCACCGTGATATAGGCAAAGAATTGTGCAGAAAGGAGTGATCAAAATTGTTCACTCAAATCTTTACTCGTTTTCATGGAAATTTTTTCATACAGGGATAAACTGGCATATCCT
The DNA here is from genome assembly GCF_016920785.2 of Ixodes scapularis. NCBI lineage: Eukaryota > Metazoa > Arthropoda > Arachnida > Ixodida > Ixodidae > Ixodes > Ixodes scapularis. The sequence continues at coordinate 45,916,393 of NW_024609884.1, forward strand.
GTCTTTTAAAGTTTGTTCTTGAAAAGATGTCGGTAAATATGCAACACTCATACTAATTTTTGTTGTTTTATAGAACAAAAGTATTTGATGCTCTACTTGACATGGCAGCCAGTTAATTGGTGAATTTCTGATGGTCTGAGTGCATGATCATTATAGTTCCTCCATGCTCCCCTGTGTATTTTGTTTTTGTCTGGAACACAGACACACCAAATTGCTGTACATCACATAAAAGAGGCTTTAACGGATTTATATATGTTTGAGAAGTCTTTTATGTCCCATAGAAACATATTTGTTTAAATCAGCTCCTAGTCTCCTAAATCACTCATACATATTGAGGATAAAATTTCCAGAAAGGATTTGCAGATCATTATCGGTAATTTTGACTGCACGAAGTTCACATCCCCGTTTGAGATTGTCACGGGAGGATGATACTCGAAAATATGCCACCTGTTGAGCCAGTCTGGGGTTATGCAAGACAGTGGTGCGAGGTGGGACGAAGGGATCGGGACAAAAGCCTCCTGCTGTGATCGGTCAGCGCTGACCCATCGCAGCAGGAGGTGATGTCCCTAAGTCTTGCCGTCTTGCATAGCCCCCCTGCACAAACGTGCTTCAATGTTCGCTGTTTGGCTGTGTAAAACACCAGGTCGCTGGGTATGCCAAAAAGGACTGTGCTCACATTATAGGTCTGGGGGCAAATACACAAAATGTGGAGGAAGAGAGAAATAATTCATGTAATTCTAATAAAAAAATCCAACGCACAGTGCTTTGCTGAAAAAAAAAAAAAATACATGGAGATGCAATGCTACTCCTAATTACACATTAAGTCAGCTGCTAAATAAAAAAAAAAAACTAAAAAAAAAAAAAACGGAATCATTTTCTGTTTTTCGCGCTCTGCAAAGGACAGAAAACGATTCTCCTATTCCTATTGTAGATCACACTTGGGCATCAGCATGCATGAGCTTGGAACTTGGCAAAATACTTCCGTGGGTAATTAATGTTGTATTCGGTTTTACGTGCACATGTTTTGGGCCCTCACTTCACAACTCTCTTGTGCTTCATCAGTCGTGTGCTCTAAGATTTGATTAGACTACTGTATATCATTGCGAGACTGCTCTGTACTGGACAATTTTACAATAACAGTATAAATCACTGGCAGGAGATGCAGTTGTACCGGCGCCTTTACTGTATTTGGTACTTTAAATTCTGATAGTGGAGACAGCTGCCTCGGTGGCTCGGAGGCAAGGTGCTGGCTTACGGATCTCAATTGGCTGGTTTGAATCCTGGCCGCGATGTCTGCAGTTTGATGAAAGCTTATTTCAAGAAGGGGCCATGCAACTGAGATTTTTGTTGCACGTCAAAAAGATCTTATAGCTGCCTTCAGAATAAAAATGCAGGGCGCACACTAATAGGCACACCACCACTGTCCAACGAGCTAGATTGTCTCACTTTGCAACCAATGGAAGCATGTAGTCTAGAAAAATCTGTAAAAAGAAAACTGCCACTGGAACATGCTTGACCACACCCTGTTTCAGTGGCATGAGCCCTCTGCTGTTAGAATTGGCGACATGTTGTTGCTCGAAGTAGTATAAAAGTACAATGTAGGAAATCTAAACTGCTGAATTATTAGGGAAGAAGCATACAGTGAACAGATGCATGGATAGTTTGTGTTTGCTATTATAAAATATGAACATTGTGGAAGGGAAAACATTTGTCACAACATTTTTCTTCTCATGCAGCTTATCAGTAAATAACAGTAGCAGTTTGTTAGGTTCGTTCAATGTTGCATGCGGGAGTTTCTGATGAGCAAGCTGTAGCGATGCGCTACAGCAATTGTATTTGACATTTGTATAAATACAGTGTTCTTATATTTTTAATAATTTATTTTTATGGCATTTATGAGTTTCACATTATGTTAGTGCCTTGAGCAGAGTTATTAAAAAGGATGTAAGCCAACTCTCCTGCTAGGGGCAGGGCCTGCAAAGACTCTCCCTGCCTTTATCCTGAATGACTATTCGCGACTCCAGCGAATTATAGGGTGGGTCAGAAAAAATTGTAGGTCGTTTTTGTCGTTCACCTCGCGGACCACCATAAATTTCTTGCACTGCAGCGTAGAATCTGTGTTACTTATGAAAGCAAAGCAATTTTTTTATGGTAAAAACCTTCTAGTCAGTGCGTAGGAATAGCACGGCGGGAGCATAAAAATAATTACTGGATACTATGTTTGTTTCTATGCTGCCTACGAGAACCAAGCAGCAATAGCAGACAACACGGTCAAAACGACCTCATCTCTTGATGACGCATTATGGCCTCCGTTGCCGCTGCGCCATTAAAATCTTTATCTTACTTACCTTCCCTCTTGAGCTGCTCGGTGCTGCCGCTATACAGCATCGATTTCGCTGGAGTCGCCAATAGGTAGGCATATTTTACCTCAGGGGTGGAGCTGCATGCGGCTCACGAGCCGCATGCGGCTCTTCGCGTGTTAAAGTGCGGCTCGCGGCTCCCCCCTCCTCCCACTTTCCCGCCTCCCTCTTGGTCACATGAGCACTTCCCCAAAAAGAGAAATGGAACACGTGTTAAATCGAAAGACAGTTTGCGGTTTGCTAGTGTTGTGCTACTTCTACATTACATACAGTTGGACTGCTTTTGACTCGGATAGATTGAAAGTAGTTAGAGCGATGGCGGTAGAGAAACCAGATATGGGGTTATTGGCAAGCCTCACTGACGATGCAGCACCATACGTAGGCCTCTTCAATTGACGTAAATATACAGTTGATCTTGGAAGCGAAAAACAAATGGCATTCTAGCTTTTCCAGGATGTGGAATGGTTGGTTAACTCCTGTTTTTGGTTTGGAACGATGCAGGAGAAAATGCTCTTGCGGCAACACAATGAGGCAGAAAGCCTGCATGCCGTCCAGAAGTTGGATTGGGAGTGGAAGCTCAAAGAACTCGGCCTTTGCGACGTCAAGGCAACCCCCATCATCGACGACATCTGTGTGCCAAGCGTGCATGTGAGCGACGAGTTCGATGTGCTGCCAGCATGACACAAAGCTCAGTCAGCACGTCCCCTGGATGAACGTGCATAGGCAGGGCCACAAAACTAGGACTTGTGCTGGTGCAGTGCACTGGATGCTGATCGGCAGACATTGGCACGGCTGATAAATCACAACACGGGCATGAAGGTGCGCTACGAGCAGCAGACTGTCTCAGCCAAGGGGACTCCAAGGTGTAGCATGTGCCTCCGGGTGTGCAGTTTCCTGTGGAAGAAATTGACAGTTTGCACCGCTGCACGCTTTACGGGGTCCCGTGTTAGCAGGGTGCGGTTCAGTCGAGTGCTGGTATGTTGGTCACGATGTGCCATAGCTGCACAAGGAACTCCAAACTATTAAAATTTATTAACATTATTTCATCAGTTCAGGTGACTGAGTTGTGTTAAACAAAGAAAAAAAAAAAACATTTCCCTCCTGGATGTGTGAGGGAAGTTTGTGATATGGTATTGTAACGTCTTGCAGTGTTTCGTGGGTGTGTGTATGTGCGTGTATGTGTACTGGTCGAGTGCAACCATCCGAACCAGATTTTGTACTAGCGATTTTGTGCGCATGTTTGCTTGTTGCTACTTTAAAGAATGGATGATTTCAGGAAAGCAACTGAATGGCTGTATTTGACAGTTTTGAAGGTATGCTTATGGCTGTTTATAAGATTCGATGGAATTTGTGAGTTTTCATCCCAGTTCAAGGTTCCATTTTTTATATCACGTGTAAATAAACATAATATTCTCACAGTATATTGGTTGTCTTCGTAAGTTTATTGTTTTGCGTTACGCGAATTGTTAATAGGCGCGTTCGATTTACCGTCACTGGTGTAGAAAAATGCAGGGCAGTGTACTTCCAGTCGTATCACGATACACATGCCGGAAGTACTCTGCCCTACACTTTTCTGCACTAGTGCAGGAGGTGCAGGTAAATCCAGCGAGTTGCTTTCACTCTGGATTCCCTCGGCTCTCTTGACGGGCTGCTCTCTCCACTTCTATGAGTTCCCTTTCTCTCGGCGCTGCGCATAGCCATTTCGTTAAGCCTAAGGGTGATTTATGATTTTGTAGCTTCGATTAACTTTAGTATAGTTTCGCAGTTACGTCCGCGAAAAGGCAATAATAATTATAGTTTGTTATAAACTGCGACACAACGTCACTTAGCTGCTCCGATCGAAAGGTCGTAAGTTTATCGGCAACGGCATCGGCTGGTATCGGCCATTCGGCTTCGATGAACATTTGGCGGCGCTAGTGGATGAGTCATAGGAAGTAAGTTTACTTGCTTGTCTCTCTGGCGAATCTCATCATTTTTGTTTGTTGTGCGAGTGATCGCTTATAAACACATCGATACAAGATCGCAACTAACGGTACCGAGTTTGAGACTACGTTTGGCAGTAAACGTCGACTTCAAAGCGCTCAGTGAAGTGGATGACGAGTGAACGACTTTCTTTTTGTTTGGATTTCGTAGCAATGCAGCAGAGACCCCGGACGAACGACGTTATCACAGACTAGTCGAGCCAAGGGGCTGCCAATGCAGTCATGGCGAATATAAGGCGCCATTTCAATTTTGGATCGCACAAGACCGGGTCCGTCAATCACTTGGGCTCGTCACATGGCCATCAAGCAAGCACGGAGGGTATCGCTTTTCCAGACCATGCGTTTAGCAGGTCAGCCTTCATGAACGAAGTATGCAGCTTCCTCGATCACTGCTCAGCCTATATACAGGTAAGAAAAACTACCAAGCGGACTTCAGACCGTTCCAAGCTTTGCTCGACTACGCTTACCTAGGATGGTGTCACGTAGCAACAATAGTAAATAGTACACTTAATGCAAGACGTGATACTAGACGCCTGTGAAAAGCAATCTGGATGATATAGTCTCCTTCCGAGGGTATTGGTTGCTCGTGCACGCTACCTGAATAACCATGGAAAAAAAAAAAAAAAGAAAAGCTTCCATTCTGCATTTAATGCACACATGCACGTACGATGGATGCCCATGTTCGTACAAAAAGCCCTCAAACTGGAAATGCCGAAAATAGTACACTGTTATGAAGTAAAACAATGCATTCTGATCTCGCCTCGCGCCGTTTACATCACTTATGGCATGTGGTACAAAGGCACTATCACAAGTTTTATAGACCTTTTCATTTTATTAGTTGCCTCACCGGTGGATAGAGGGCGCTGACACAATCGGCGCCATCAGGTTGCTTCACTTTGGTTGGTTTCGGTTTCAACGTGAACGCGGCTGTGTTGCTGTTTTACGTTGTTTTTGCTTAATTTTGTGATTCGATTAGTTTCCTTGTAGCACACAACAAATGAAACAATGGTATTGAGTCACCTTGAGGACTACGAGATGTATCTTAGCGTAAATTGTGGGCTTTTCGTTTACCCACTCCTTTGATGTAGCTGATTATGGTCGGTTGCGAAACGCCTGACTGGTGTACAGGGGAAATTACCATCGTATACAGCCGTACCCGATGACACCAGTTTCCAGAAAAACAATATAATGAAGAGACTAACTTGTGAATGTAAATAAGCATATCGACAGCTTGATCAGCAATGTGCTCAATCGGCCAGAACAGATGAACTCCCGAGTTTACTACTCACTGTTCGGTTTCGTGGGCACCCAACCTTCAGTGAACTTCGCAGAATAAAAATTTTCGTGTAATGACGCAGATAAATGGTATAAAGGAGTAGTATCGTCTCGGCCTATTTTTTTTTTAATTCAGTACTCGAGCATGCTTTGACATGCTGAGTAGGAAGTTTCTTAAATTGTCAACCCTGCTAAAGTACTCATAAGCAGCATTTCGCGATATTGGCCCTAGAAAATAAATTATTTTTATATGAACATTTGCTTACTCAAGATATAAGTAACGGGCCCGTCAAATTAAATCTGGCATTTGTCTTCCGTTAAAGTGGCCAAATAAAATTAAAGGGCTCAGGAAGAGAAATGCCTCGGATAGTTTGGCTGAATTCTAGCGCTAGGCACCACTTTACGAACCTATGTGAACAAATATTAATTTTTTTGAACAGATTCGCTCTCTAAATTTAGGCGTCGCCAGCCACCAAAAGTAAACCTCTGTGCACCATCGACAATCCTGGACTAAAAAAATTGTTATGCAAACGGCTCTTTTTTTTTGCGTAAAATATTGCGTATTTTAGATAGGCACAAAAACTAAAACCGCGTACGCAAAAAAAAAAAAAAAGCGTTCGTAGTTATTGAGCATGCGCTGAACCCAAACCGCGTTTTGGATTTGCAAATAGAAATGGCGTTATTTCTTTGTGCCCGCTATTCTAAAACTCGCTACCGTTAAGTGTCTGTGGCCGTTTCTTACGCGGGAAGTCCCAACTTTTGTGTTAAAATAAATTGAGTGGATGACACGGGTTATCTAAATATAATCAATAAATCACTTAAATGACTGTCGAAATGGAAGCGAGCACGGTATACAATTTCTTAAACTTCATAAGTAAACCGACCAACCGAATATTCATGTCGCAAAAAAAAATTGAGAACCTCATCGACATGTAGGTGTGATATTATGAACAAACAATTCGCCGGATGTTGACGTACCATTACTTCTAGCGTCAGATAAAATACAAGTTAAACATTCGTTGTCCATCTCCTCCGCGAGTTTCGTCACATAATCAAAAGCAACTGTTTTCGATATATTATGAATACAAAGAACGATACTTTCAGATAATAACGATAGTCTCCTTGCGCTGACTATTCTTGACGCCTACCGATCCTAAATGCACGGTATAAATATACGCGCTTCTTACTGGGAATCTTCCGTTACTATTACTAAACAAACCACAGTTAACATAAGAACCTTTAAATTCTCGTGATGCTTTAGTCGTCGAGTAGACATATCGGACTACAGTTTCCGAAGCAAGGCCAGAAAGCGCGGTGAAACGCAACGAAAAACACGGATACAACGCATCCGTCAAGGTGCGGAGGGGAGAGCGGAGGAGCAAGTTGAAGCAACCTAATGGCTGCCGCGTCACGTGATTCCAAGATGGCAGCGCCCATGCGGAGGAGGATGAAAAGGTCTATACATTTTGCCACCTGGTAGGTGATCAGTACATATGCCAAACACACCAGTAGCCCAGTGTAGGAGAACTTTGAACCGTACCGTAAATACCTCCAAGTAGCCATCAGCAGCATGTCCGGTTAGAGTTTGGTACTCATTAGTCTGGATTTCGAGTGTGTTTACACGAAAAAAAAAGGTTGCCCACAAGAAATAGGTATCTCGTGCATTGCCACACAACGGTCACAAGGCATCAGACATGCTGTAGGCTTCTTAATCATGTTAACAAAAGCTGGTTTGTCAAGGACCGTGGCAAATGTTTCATGATTGTGCAGAGAAAGATGAATGCACTGCAAGTGTGCACTGGACCGTCTGCATGTGTGTTTAGTGAAATTGCCTGATGTCCAACTGGCCGAATTCCCCCCCCCCGTTCCTTCAGGCCCTGAACTGCTTCTGTAGCTCCAGCAGTGTGCTGGCAAAGAGCCTGGTGCGGGTGTTCCACAATGTGCCAGTGTACCGTGAGGTGGCAGCCCTTTTCCTGGTGGCCTGGGAAGACTTGGGGCGGGCCACTGCTGCGGCCAGTGCAGCAGTCAAGACGGAGACACTCATGACACTCCAGGATGTGCTCACCAAGCTGGAAGGAGAAGGCCCGGGCGATGAGTCGGCAGCCCTGACTGAGAGCATCCAGGTACTCGTGCGGGCGGTTAGCTCATCCACTGGAGCACACTATGGTGCAAGATTGGCGTAGCGTGCTTATTTTCCAGATGAGGGGGTTGCTTAAAGTGGCAGTAGAAGTAGACCGGTTATATTCGGCATATTGTCCTCTCAGGTGGAAATAATACACTTTGCTTTTGCCAACATAATATTCCAGAGATGCACTCTTGCAAATATGAATTAAAATGTTCACTTTGACCCACAGACAAAGAATTAATAGAGGCTGAGTGAAGTTCCGTGGAAGTTCCACTTTTGGACTTGTAGCACTTTTGTATGTGGCCCCTCGATCAACCTGCTAAATTACTCTAGACCTTTTGCCAAGTTAACCTAGTACCAAGTAGAATGCTGGGAATCTAGGTACACACACCACATGCACTGTCCTCATTGACATAAAAGATTCAAAGTAAATGCCCCATTAACGAATGCACATTAAAAATGCCATTTGTTAAGATTTTGGTTTAGAACAGTTACCACAAGACATGCCCACAAATGCAGCGCATGTAACTCTTCTCTCTGCATACTCCTTTGCACTTGGGTAATTTGTTGAAGCGCCTATTGTAAGACGTGGGAATTTTTTGTGAAAAGAGAGCTGTGAAAAAATAGCCAAGCAGAGAATCGAGTCTGAAAGTGGAATATTGTTTTATTGGCACCTCTTACAAATAATTAAAAGCATCCATTGCAAGTTCCTCACAGATATATATATATATATAGTTCTTAGTGAAACTGGTGATTGAGATTAGGAGGTCACAAAGTATTGCTGAGGTCAGATCAAGAATGGATACAAGCTGCTACAGAAGATTTGAAGATAGCTGTGTGAAACATTTGAGGCATGCAGCGGCACTTGTGCATGTAGGTGCACATGTGCATGGCTTTGGTGTATTTCTGCTTTGCTGGAATGCTTGTTTTAAATAAAAGCCTTCAGTGCTGAGTGCATGCACTCGTAGTTTTGAGCACTGCCATATCTTTCCAAACTTTCCCAACTCTTTCCCTTTCCCAACTATGAGTACTCGCTGGATGAGGAAGTAATTCTCACTAGTTATGAAAGTAATTCGTTGGAGTCCTTGTAGCATGTGGAAACAAAGAATTTGGTATGATGGCACGTTGCTGGCTTTACCTAGTTGGTAGTATGGTGCAACAGATTTTCTTCTAACCTGCTGTGAACCAAAGGAACAAATAAAGAAAGATTTGGACATTTGTGAACACTAGCACTTGTGGCATGCTTGCAAGTTCCGTCGTGTGAGCTGGCAGAGTAGTGACATTAAAGCTAGGAACAGGGGAGTTCATATTAAGATTAGTAACATTGCTTGGCTTGGGTTGTGCATGCATAGAAGTTGATGCTGGACTGGGTTCTGCCCACAGGCCGTTGGCTCGTGCCTGGGGTCCTACCTGGAACTACAGGTGCAGCTCTCTTACTCGGCCTGGAAGGCACTGAGCAAGATCTCCAAGAGCTTGCCTCAAGAGAGGAGTGCCAGCAAGTCAGCTGCTGCCAAGTCGTCTGCTGAGCTCACTGCTACAATCAAGAAGCATTTTGCAAGCCTGTTACACAAGGTTGGGGCCAGCACCAAGCAGGTGCGTGTCCTCTGCAGTTGACTATTCGCAACTCCAGCCCTCTGCTCGCCCCCTTGCGGACGAACGAAGAACCAGAGGAGCGGGAATGGTGGCAGGAACTGTCGGCCTTGATGCTGCCATTACCTCGTGGTTCTGATTGGCGTATTCGTGCATCATGATATTTTATGAATTGTTGCATTCAGCTTCGCAACAGCATTGCACGAAAGGATGGGGATGTCTTATTTCATCAGCGACTTTTCCTAGGTCGCGTATGCTGTGGATTCCAGGTGATTCAGTTGCCAGCTCAATCTGCTCAACGTGACTGCAAAATCTCCCGTTAATAGTGCAAAGCTCTCGTGTGCGATTTACGAAAAGTCTTTGCGCCCAATCCCCCAATCACGCCGATGGCATTAATGTGCAGTTTTAGCATAGCATTACCACAGGTTACCATGGGCACGACAACGCACCTGGCACGCTGAAAATCATGCTTCAAAGGTGCAGCTTGAGCTCCCAGTTGCAATGCCACACCGTATGGTAACCTGCGCTCACGCTATGCCAAAACTGCCTATTAATAACTATGGTACATGTTGGTCGTGTGTTGCAGTGCACTAAAGCCGTGACGGCGTGCAGCGAGTTGCGAGCCTCTGACACAGGAGCATCAGTAGTCTGAACGCTGCTCTTTTGGAGCTTAACGGTCACCCCGTGCGGTGGCCAGGCATGGCGCAAACACTGCAATATCTTTATCACCCTCAAAATCTTTTGCTACACTCAGTGGCGTGGTGTACCCAAAACGAACTTGCCCTCCTCAAAGCTTTGGGAGCTCTGCGAGGTAGCCGGAACTTTTAAAAATCAACTTGCTAATTTTCCTAACGTACATCACCCTCTCCGTCACCTGTGATATGCTCCTGCCCTGACCGCTTCACATTCGTAGCCAAATAAATTAATTTAAGTGCACTGACTGGCGTCGGCAAGCAGGCGCAGGGAAACTCCTGGAAAATCTATTCCCGTCTCGCCCGCCATCTTAGATTAGATTTATAGCTAAATTACCCAAGCACCAAGGAGCATGCTGCGAGTGTAGTTTCACGTGCTGGCGTCTGCAGCATTCTAAAGCAAATGCCTAAAACAAATGGCATCTTGCACGCACGTTTGTCAACACTTTATTTTGGTTATTTACTTTGAATCTTTTGTACAGAGAAGACAAGCACGTGTACATACATTCCCACCATTCTCCTTGACGCTTCGGTAGTTTAGCAATATGTCTATTACCGCCACGCCATCTATAGGGTAATGAAGTTGCGCATAGCCTGTTGCAAGGTAAGAAAAGCGGGACAAGCTCCTCCCACAAAGCCCTCCGCTCTTTCCACTTTAGCAGAGTGAACACTGGAGAGGAGGAGAGTGGACTCACCTTCTCTCTCGTCCTCTCTTCAGCATTCGCTCTGCTAAGGTAGGAAGAGTGAAGGGCTTTGTGGGGCGAGCTTGTCCTGCTTTCCTTAATCTGAAACAGACTACGGTGTCTGTGCTGGAGAACTTGGTTCGATAAGGGAAGTCCGCTATTTCCGAATTGCCGTCATATTTATCAAAGTGTGTAGAAACTGGTGTTTTTTTTTGTTTTGTTGTTTTGTTGCCCAGTGGAAATAATGTGTGGAAAAAGGGGAGACTCCATTATATATTTATTTAAGTGTAGAATTCTGGTTCAACCAGGTTTTACGAAAGAGTTTTTAAGGTGCAGAGATGAGATACAGTTGGGTTTTGCCTGAAAAAAGAGTCTTGTATATACAATACTGCCAACATATTGTGGATAGAGGACACGCATCCCGTAGCTTGTGAATGATTGGTGCCTGCCATTTTGATAGGCTTCAGTTTTCCCCCATTGAGCCATGAAAGTTAGGAATAGCTGTCCTTAAGCTCGAATGTAAGCAAGGTAATACTAGCTTGGGGCATGTGCAGTGATGTGATTGCTGCTCCAACTGCGCCAAGGGGCTAACTCTGCTACATCCTGCTACATTTTACCAAAATATGTGTAATCTGCGCCAAACCTGCGCCAAAAAAACAATTTCAGTCGTTTTTAAAACCGAAACTAAATTGAGTACCGTAATGGAGCATAGGTGGGTTATCTGGCGCAAGCAGCCGCCCAACACAAAGTACCCTGCATCAATTGTCCATCCGGTCTTGCATGGTTTTCCCGCCGTCTCGCGTTCTCGTCGTGTTGTGGGTCCCGTCTCGCGTCTTTTTTTTAACCATAGACGCGTGTGTGTGCGGACGCTCTGACGCTAGCATGCCGGGTACCAGCCATGCCGTCATGCTGTCAAACGAAACCACGTTTTTGCACGGCAGGGGTTACTTTGTGAGCTGAAGCACTTGCTCCTGAAAGTAACGGCCGTGGGAAAACTATATTTGGTCCCTGCCTTGCAGTCACGGTGGTCGCGCGACGTCGGCTCTTGCCGTCCCCAGATTGCTGCAGATGTGGCGCTTTCTGAAATGAAACTAAGTGCCGCCGCATGTTCATCAACATTCCTTTTCTTGTTTTAATCATACATTACTAAAAAAATCCCTCTTTGACTCAAAGACTGTTGTGTCGAATTAATGATTACCTAGGTTTCTCTCGGTGGGCTTTCTTTCGAAAAGTACCCCGGTACATGAAAAATCTGCCGCGGAAGAAAGTTGTGAAGAGAAGTGAGCTAAAGCAAAGAAGGCAATGTCTGCACGCTGAACCTGCACAGCGCGCTTGTTTGTCTGGAGTTCAATCATTGCACAAAGCGCTCCAAGAACTTTTTGACCCTGGCTCGCGATGTCTTGCAGCAATGCGCTCAGGTTCTTTTTTTGTGTGTTTAGCTTCTACCTTTTTTGCTGGCCTGGCAAGCACGCGCCGCTGGACTGTTTTTTCTTGTATGCTCGGCAGTTACTTTTTACATACAATTTTGGGAATCAGTTGGCGACGAAGCGGAGTGGCATGGTTTCGGTTTAGATCGAGCAGCCGTTGTCTCCGCTCGCGCGATGAAGCATGTGCAACTGCATTCCTGCCTAAGTTTCCCCCCACATGCATGCGAACATGATTGCACGACAAGGGCGCCACGCAGCTGCCATGCTTGCAATCCATGTTTTACTTTTGCTTACTTTTGACGAACATCTGGCGCGTCGGGAACCAGTAAAACGGTGGTAAGCGGTTTTTCGGAATTGCTCGGCAGTGCCTACAGCACTGTACACTTGTGGAATGTCTCAGCAAAAAAAACGCAAGCAGCAAGTTCCTTCACAACACAAAGTGCCCGTTGTTTGTGCAGCACTTAAAACAAATATTTTTCTTTTTCTAAGAATAGCTGCTTCAAAAGCCGCTTTTGCTGCTCCAAAACAGTGTCGTGGCTGCTCCAAACGCCACTTTTGTTGCTCCAAAACACTGTTTTGGCTGCTCCGAAAGGTGCTCCAAATTGGCTCAGGCCAGTCACATCACTGCATGTGCAATGTTGTACATTTATGGTTTTCTAATGAAGCCACTGCCATTTAGGCATGGGGCGACAGTGGCAAGGACTTTTTTATTATGTATCCCACAACCAAGAAGTGTCGTCAGTTGATGAAGAACACCTGAAAAGGATCAAGGCATGCAAAAAGCAAAATCTGAATAGCTAGAACCCATTAGGTGTTACTGTACTTCTGCTAAATTTGTTTTGTGAACAATGCATTGGTTTTGTAGATAAATTCAACTTAATCATGGGACATTCGGATCCACCCACTCAGAAAGGCCGGCATGTAGGAAAGATTGGTGAAGTAGTCCGCCTCGCTTCTCCATGTAGCATGCGTATATCTGCCAGTTCCCTACCAGCCCTAGTGCCACAGTGCCGCAGCCGGCACAATTCCGACCATGCTCTTGCATACACTCGCACACTTGGCTCTCTCTGTGCTTGAGCTGCTTCGGCCTTTAGAACATGGTTAAAATTGCGCACAAATAGAAAGGAACAAAGGAGAGAGAAGAGACAAGTGCAAACGTGGAATCAGCTCGGGCCGAGGCCACACTGGCACGGGGGCGCCCCAGCACACGGAGGGCACACATCATCATCCACACTCGTACGATTGCAGAAAGGCGATTTCCTTGTCGGTTAATGCCACAGAAGGGTTGCTAATACAACGCTCACTTAGGCGGAGTATATTAAAGGAGCTGTGCAACAATTTCAGGGCTTTGCTTAAATTATTGTGGAAGTTGATGCCTGACACTTCTGCAGTGAACTACAGAAAACAGATTTTGCCTGGATACCCTAGTTTTTATTTAAAAAAAAATGAAAAAGATCCAGGTTTTTGCCACCTCTCAACTCGTACATCTTCTTCCGGGTCACATGCGCAGTGACGTCACTTGAGTAGGCGCGGGGTTCCGGAAAAGTTCTCTCTTTAGAGCCATCAGCGAGCAGCGAGAACTCATCCGCTCACGACCGCGTGACCACTTGCTGGCGGGCGCCCCGCGAAAGATACAGTGAAAGGAGGAAAGTCTCATCCGGGTCCGGCCATACCCGTCCGGCGCTGTCCCCGTCCCCCTCCGGCTTCTGGCGGCTATTCGCAGTTTTGTGGACCTAGGATAGATGGCGCCACTAAAACTCCGTATAATAAAAGTTTTGTCGATGATACCAGGGTTTTGACGCATTTATATATACGTTGGAACGACAAGATTTATAGAAAAGTTACCTTTTATCGAGCAGGTATTCGCACAACTTGGTATCTTTCTACAAGATTCCCCACTGATGTCACGCCGCTTGTTTCTCATGGCCGCCGCTCGCGGCTGCAGGTCGGGAAATATTCTAAGTTTTGCCTCGCTATTACGCGGTGGAATCACAACATTTTGATGAAAGGAGGTGTGTTTTCTGCCATTTGTGACACAATGAACAATATCAAAAGCAGAAAATACCAATTCTTTCAACGTTAAAATTGTTGCACAGCTCCTTTAAAGCTTCAAAAATTTCCCAAGTGTGTTTTTCGTGGAATCTGCCAATTATCAAGGTTTTCTTGTAAAGATGGTGTACACTTACACGCTTGACAATGCAGGGTAGGTGACCCCCCACCGTGGAATTCAGAGAAAGATTTTGTTCCCTTAACCAGTCATTAACACATTGTCCTGTTTGTCCTATGTAGGATCCCACATGAAAGGGGGGTGTTATAAATCACACTGGTTGAACAGGGCACATATGGGTGGACATGTTTTGTGCTGCACCTGTGTTTTGCAATATTTTCTACTTTTGCTCAAACTTTCGAACAAATTTGACCCATTTTTGTGGGGGGTCTAATATTTGCAAAAACCCAATTTTGCGACTTGAAAAATATAGCGAAAAATTAATGGCGCAAATATATGACCTCATGGTAATGGATGCATAGCACATGACTCCAAATCATAAAATATTTTATGCTCGCAAAGTATTTCCGAAATCTAAGCTTTACAAAATTTGCAAAAAAATTGAGCCTGCGAAAAAGATGTCATTTACAGTAAGCCTAGAATGAGAGACCATTAAACTATATGAGTAGTACAGTCATGTGGTTTACAGATATGATGGTGTGACCCCTCTGTGCATGTTACGCCAGAATTCCGTCAGGGTTGTCTGGTTGCCAGATGCAAATGATTGATGTAGGAAAATTGTTTCCTGTACTTTATGAAACTCTAAATAGTGTGAAACTTGGTGTGTGTTCAAGCAGTGTTTTAGGCGTTACCGAAGAGTAACGAAATATGTTACTCATTACTTACAAATAAAAGGAATGCTTTACCATTACCAATAAAAAGTAATGCATGTCACTTTTGCATTACTTTTTATTTGTACTTTAAAATGTTTTACCGCTTTGACGTTACAGATATGCACAAGTGCCATGTTTCAAGAAAGATATGCCCATGCAGAAACTGAACATTATTATCTTATCTTTTTTACGGTTCCACGAGCCCCGATGTCCCCCCCCCCCCCCCCCCCCCCCGTAGTCTATGCCTATGGTTGCTACACATCTACGGTAACATTTGAATCTGGTTTTCTTTATGTAATTTTGTGTCGTCTTCACAGTTTGCGCACGCAAATGTGTAATTTTTCTATTTGTGAAAATTTTCAGAAACTTTTGTTGGTTCTTTGAAATGGTGTTTTTGTGATTTTTCAGTTATTTTAAAATAAAATGGCTCTCGCACACTATTTGTTGTTCATTGCACTCTGTGGTTTAAATGGAGCGAATTATCTTATTTTACTATAGTCCGTTGCAACTCAAGAAGGTAGGGCGAGGGTAAGGAAGGCCGGGGAGGAGGAAGCAGACAAAACGCTAAAGAGAGGAGGAGGTTTCCTCCTCTCCTCCAGTATTCCGTCTGCTTCCTCCTCCCCTGCCTTCCTTTCCCTAGCCTTACCTTGAGTTGCAACAGACGATAGGCTCTTTTAATTGTGTTGCCATGCCTCTCGTGTGCTTAAAAGCATGTTTTTTTCTGCATGTGCATAGCATCCAGAGCATAAAATACAAGCTATATCAAAAGTAACCCTAGATTTATAAAAGGGAGATCAAGCGCTATAAATTGGGAAGGTTTTATTCAGTTATCATAAATAATAAAAAGGAAAAAAAAAAGTTTTCCCGTGGCGCATGACCCCTTAAAGGGATGCTAAACCGAAATTTGGAGCTCACAAAAGGCTGGAGCGATAGGCAGGAAGACGCTACAAAACCCCAAAACATCACTCATACAGCGATGTCCCTAACAGATAGCCGTATATTTGGAAAAGAAAGTGCGCGATTGAACATGACCGACGAGACGTGACATTGAAATTCTCATTCCTTCTGCTCTTCGCTTTGTCCCCTCGAGCAGGTGAACCGAAGCAAGGCCGCTTCCCCTCATTCTCGACTATTCCAGGAGAGTCATGACACCCCATTCCTCGCTTGATCTCGCCCTTCTTATCCAAAAATATGGCCATCCGTTTGAGATATCAATGTGTGAGTGATGTTTTGGAGTCTTTAGCGTCCCGTTCAACGCTTCTGCGGCCTTATTTTACGAAATCCAAATTTCGGTTCAGAGTCCCTTTAACCTCTAAAGTTTTACGAGGTATTGCAAAAGGCAATCATGTCCATATTAATTTTTTCAACATTGCACATATGCTACTCCTACAATAGGCATACCCACTTCAATTATAAGAATAATTGCTTTTGAGAAACATTTTTGAAGTGTCGCCTCCCCACGCACGTAAGGAAAGGCAGGGGCAGGCACATGGAAATCTCTCCATAATCCTGATTGATGCACGAGCAGGGCAGAGAGCCACATAGGCATTCATTCGATACTTCGAGTTTGGATTATTGGGAGGCCCAAGCATGCATTGCCATATCTTGCCGACTCGGATGTACAAAGAAAATAAACCAGAGAAATTCTTGGGACTTTCACCGGCCTTAGAACCGAGTTTAACAGGTGTGCAATGCATTCTCTGGAGCAGGGCAATCCAAGCAGTGTTGGCTTTGCGGACAGCCAGCAAGGCCAGCTCTACGTGGACTACCTGGCACAGGCGCCTCCACCAGCAGGGAGTGCTGCCACGGAGGCGAGGGCAGACAATCAGCCTGCGGTGACAGTTTCCAGCAGTGAAAACCTCGAGTGGCCCCGCTCTCCAGAAAAGCCGATGGTTAGCGCACCGTTACCGAGCGAGGCCGCTCCTGCCACCGCCGCCGCTGCTCCCGCCGTTGCCGAAGGAGGTGAGTTGGCTCTCTGACTAGATTGTCTGCCAAACAGGTTGCTAAAGAAGCCTTAAGTTTGCTCACGAGGCTGCTGCGTCAGCCGTCCAGCATCCCCATACTATGATCTGAGGAAAGCTAGACCACTCTGGGTTTGTTGAATTGTTTGCGGTCGAAAACAATGCAGGAAAAAATTACGTGTCCTGGGTTTGTAGGATTTGCGCGGCGGGATGGGCAGTCAGAGTTTGGACAGCTGTAGGTACCATTGCCGGACGTGTTTTTTTTTTTGTCTTTCAAATTATAAATGATGTTTGTAATTTGGTCAGTGACAGCTAATCAACAATTTTTGCGAGCTTGTCGTGTTGGGCGCGAGCCCCTCTTTTCTCATCTACCATGCAGCTGAGTGTGCCCTAGGCGTGCTGGGCAGTGCCGGTGAGCTGGAAGACGTGATCAACCTGCTGTCGGCTGCGCCGGGGCCCCCTCTGGGGCACGAGCCTGTGCTGGCCCCCTTGGCTCCCCTGACCCCTGGCATGTGGCCCCAGTCGCTGGGGAGCAGTGGCAAGCGCACCTGGCCCAGACCCACCAGCAGCAACGCACAAGGCCTCAGGTGAGGGCTGGGGCCGCCGGATGCTGCCAGTGGGTCACATCCAATCGCATTGGTTGCATGGAGCTGCGGTAATGCTATCCAACACCGCCAAACTCGAGGGGCTCGAGTGTATGTAGTCTAATACTTGCATCGTTGCCCTCCTAGATGCAAGGGGCACTTAGTATTGGTTAGGTTACCTCGAAGCATCATTTCTGCACTAGAGATTGAGCTGTGTTAGGGATTGCGTTATGTGTGTCCCTTTTTGTTTTCTATTTCATTCCTTCTTGCTTAACTGGGATCCCTGTTAGGTTTAAGCACATCGCTTTAACCGTCATTGTTGCCACTTTCTCTATGCCTTTTTAACTCGTTCGAATATATGTCAATGATGGAAGTGCTGCGCCATTTTATTTATTTATTTATTTATCGATACTACTAATCCTCATAGGAGGATTTTTGTAGGGTGGTACAAAAAACACAGATGCATAACCATAGTGCAGAAAAAACAGTTATACAGAGGATAAAAAGTATATGAAACAAACGGAGTGGATGAGACATAGTATGTTCACATCATGAGCGCTTCGACATCATCCATGAACTGTTTCAGCGAGCTAGCGTGAACAACGTGTCGGGGCAAACTGTTCCATTCCTGGACTGCTAGCGGAAAAAATGAAAATTTAAAGCAATTATTTTTAGGTTGGAACTCCCTGAATAATTTCCCATGGTTTGAACGGGTTTCTCTTCCATCGTGGGGAATAAGGTATTTAGACTTTTCTATTTTAGTCAAGTTATTGGCTATTTGGTAAATTAATTTTAATCTCGTGAGCTTAGCTCTTATTTCTAAGGGCTGCACGCCGAGCACTCTACACAGCTCAGATGGTGAATCTCGCATGCCAAACTTATTAGTAATAAACCTTACAGCGAGCCTTTGCACTTTGTCTAATTTTTGTATGTTAGTTTTTGTGAAGGGGAACCAAACAGGGCTGGCATATTCAAGCACAGGCCGAATAAGTGTCGTGTAGGCCAACAGTTTGGTATCGCGGGAAGCGTATTTTAATCGCCTTCTTATGCACCATAATTTCGTTAGCGCTTTTTTGGTCACTGCGTCTATGTGCATGCCCCAGTCAAGATCACTTGTGAACAGGACACCTAAGTACTTGAACTCATGAACGTTTTGTATATTGTTTCCATTGATCTTATAAGAATGATTAAATACGTTTTTTTTCCTACTTATGGACATGGCTACTGTTTTGTCTGTATTAATAAGCATCTGCCATTCTTTACACCAGTCTGAGATCTTGTCTAGCGCGCTTTGTATTCTTAAGTGGTCCGAAGAATTTGTTATTTCAGAATATATTATGCAATCGTCAGCAAAGAGTCTAACGTTAATGTCGATGTTATCAGTTATATCATTAATATAGAGCAGGAAGAGGAGGGGGGAGAGTACTGAACCTTGAGGTACTCCTGAACACACGGCCTTATTAGCTGAGCTATTTCCGTTAATTTTCACGAATTGAGATCGTCCAGAGAGGTAGTCTATAATCCAATTTACAACTTGTCCGTCGCCTAGGATTTTCGTTAACTTGAAAATTAGTTTGTTGTGGGAGACTCTGTCAAACGCTTTTGACAGGTCTAGAAAAATGACATCCACTTGGCTTCTTCGATTTATAACCGAGGAAAAGTCGTGCACGCTTTCAATTAAGGGGGAACACTGGTCTTGGAGCTTTTTTTCTTAATCTGTGACCAAACCCATTGAAACTGCATAAGCTTGTTCAGCTTTTTGTGCTGATTTCATATATCTGGTTGTTTTCTCAGTCAGGAGAATTGTCCTCAAGGTAATTAAAACTTGCCTGCCTTCGTTTGGAGGAACGATACGAAAAAAACTACTCAACAAAATATCCTTTGTAACACATGGCTAGATACTAGAAAGTGTAGAGCATACAATGTTGGAAGTACTTTTAAGATAAACACACTATTAATGATTTTAACACATATTGAAGTTCAGTGCTCAATGCATGGCTAACAAATAATAAAACAAAAGATCAAATAAAAAATTTTCTCGACTTTTATTAGAAAATCTGCTCTCAACATTGTATGCTTCACACATTTAGCTACACATTTCAGGAAAGGTTATAATTCTATCTGCTCTGGTTGCTGAGATATCTCTCCTGCAAACTTTTCACAAGTCCGAAAATTGTGTCTTGTGAAAGCAATGTTTTAGAGTCAACTTCAACTCACATTCAGCCCGCATAGACATTATTTGTTGATTTATTGCCCACATATTCATCCATGAAATAGAAGCCTGATGAATTCAGAAGAATAACAGCCATCGCCATTTTCAAAAGAATACAGTTTTAGGACATTTTTGGCTCCAAGGACCCATGTCCCCCCTTAACTGGGTGATGGTTGACAATCCGGATCGAAAACCGTGCTGGCATACACCTAAAACGTTGTTTTCTTCGACGAAAGCAGTGATATGCTTTAGAATAACATGTTCCAATAATTTGCAACATGTTGATGTAAGTGAAATGGGTCTATAATTTGAAATGCTCTCTCTACTGCCCGATTTATGAATTGGGATAACTTTAGCTTGCTTCCAGTCGGGTGGAATTTTTGATTCTTGCAGCGATTTCCTATATATTAGTGATAAGTATTTTGACACCCATTCTGCGTACCTTATCAGAAATGCGTTTGTAATATTTTCTGGCCCGGCACTTTTTTTAGGGTCAAGATTAAGAAGAAGACAGAGTATGCCGGCCTCAGATATTGTTATGTTGCCCACGGTATCTTGTAATTGCATATTCATGTAGGGTGGCATAACGCCGTTGTCGCGTGTAAAAACTGAAAGGAAATAATCATTGAAGTTGTTTGCCTTGTCCGGGCTATTGGCGATTTCTGTATCGTTTTTTCCTTTTGCGCGCGGATTTATATACCTCCAAAATTTATCTGGGGCTGTTCTGATGAAGGAATAAAGAGTTTCGTTGTAAAACTTTTTTTTAGCGCACTTTATTTTGCTCCCGAGTTCTTTAGTTAAGTTCGTGATTTGTTCTTTCTTCGATGCATTTTTCGTAATCTTTGTTTGTTTTTGGAGTCTGTTAATTTTTCGCTTAGTATGAATAATTTCACGCGTTATCCAAGGATTTCGCTTAGCGGTTCTTTTGATTTTAGTTGGAATATAGGTATTCATACAATGGGAAATTATTGACTTGAAGGAATTCCAAAGGTCATTTGTGGAACTATCTGATCGTAGGGAAAGTTCATAAAAAGGGTCAAAGTGAAAATCGAAACAATCCAGGATGGCTACATCATTAGCACGATTTAAGTCTAAAACTTGAATAACTTTGCTTGTATTTTTTGGCACCGTATCTAGTCTAAGCGAGGCTACCACAATGTCATGGTCAGATATTCCGTCAACGATGTTCACGTCTAGTTCTTTTAGAAAGTAGCCGCTCACGAATATCAGGTCCAGGACACTCTGCGAGGAAGCCTGTGTACGCTTAAAGTCTGACACAATCTGGGTCAACTCATAACTAAAGCAAATATCGCACATAGGATTTGTTCCGTCAAGGCATGCTAAGGGGTCTTGAGGTTCGGGCCAAGTAATTTCAGGCAGGTTGAAATCGCCCGCCAGTATTATTTTATCATTTGGCTGAACGTTCGATTGCATGTACTTATACAGAATGTCAAAAAAATCAGCAGTTTCGTTTGGGGGCCTGTAAGCAGCACCAACGTACAGGGTAAAATCACTAAACCAAAGTCTACACCACAATGACTCAATGCCCGTCACGTCCGGCATCGGCGTGGCTTTAAAACACGTTTTGTACAAGATAGCTATCCCACCGCCGCGTGACTGTCGATCTTTTCTTATTACTAAGTAGTTGGGTATATCAAGCTCGTTATCTTGAATATGCGACGAAAGCCAGGTTTCCGTCACTATCAAAACATCTGGATCGTGAGTCATGGTTATGGCTTCAAGCTTTTCCAATTTGTTCAACAGGCTTCTTGCGTTAACGTTTAGTATTTTTATTGCAGACTTTTTAGTATCATCCCTCGTACGCCGTCATTTGTGGGTACTGCTTCCAGGCAGGGGAGTGATGTCGTTTTTGTTTCCATCCCATGCGTACATTTGGTCATTTATTTTCACTTTGTCGAAGCGTAGAGTGACCTTATCTCCGGACGTTTTGTTTGGTTTCGTTCGCTCTAGCATCTTTTTTCTGACTTCTTGTACGTTTTTCGAAAAGTCTTCGTTTATCGAGAATTTGGATCCTTTAAGCTTCTGACAGTTTCGTAGGATTTTCATTTTGTCTCGAAAATCTAAAAGTTTCAAGATGACGGGGCGGGGCTTTTCAAGCGAGAATTTACCGATGCGGTGAATTCTTTCGATAGGTACAGGTTGTAGCTGCAAGCGATCTTCTATTATTTCTTTCATTACCCTTGCTTCAAGAGTGCTGCTGTCATTGCGTCCAGATTCTTCAATTCCATAAATTATTAAGTTGTTCCTACGACTACGGTTATCTAAGTCGTCATACTTGAGTTTGAGGTCGTTTAGACTGGTTTCCAGAGCCTGTACATTCGCGACGCAAGTATCAAGTTTTTTTTGCATCATTCCTAGCTCTTTGAGGCTGGCTTCAATATTGTCTAACCTAATCGACGTGGTTTGTTGGTTTGTTTTGATTTCATTGAGCTCGCTACCTATTGCGTTCAGCTTAATCATTACATCCTCAAGGGTAATAGGGCCGGGGTTGCTCTCAACGTCTCCGCAGAGCATAAGAAGCTTTTTCAACAGTTTGAAAACAGTGCACAAAACAGCAAGTTGGCTCCGTGGGCACGGCAGCAGGACTAAGCAAACGTCGTCACTTCTAATCGAAGATGTGTGACCCCCTCTTACCTGCATGAAAAACAGGAACGGGTTTGTGGCCGTCATCCTTGCAGAGCCACCGTGCCCACGAAGCGTATGTTCCCGGGGAATCGCCTTTATACGATCCAGTGCCGTTGATGCATCCGTCGATGCCGTTGACGATTTGTGAAGATAGCCGAGGAAACGTAGTTGCACAGAAGTATCCAGTCCATGGTACGACGTCGGCAGCAGCTTCGCTGTTGGGGCGTCTATCACAGTAAAGCGTTCGTCACGAAAGGCAGAATATCGATGGTCCTCCGTAAGATGACCAAGCGAAAATGTGGTCAGCACCTGCATGAAAAACAGGAACGGGTTTGTGGCCGTCATCCTTGCAGAGCCACCGTGCTCTGCAAGGTGGCTCTATATTGTGCCAAATTGCACCATAAAAGTCTGCTACATCTTGCGTCAAGATATTATTTGTGTTAAGAATTGTGCCACACCTGTACCGAGGGAGGCTTAAACAATAATAATACAAATATTTTATTATTGCTTAGTCCTAATATTCAGAAAAAGAAAGAAAAATGGTGAAAATGTCTAGTTTGCAACATCTTTGTTTTCATCTTAGGTCGGAGCACAGTCGAAAGCTCCAAGGCATGCAACTATGAACACGCATATCAAAAGCGAAAGTCACGGGGCATTCGCTGTGCTTAATTGATCCAGCCGATGAAAGCTAGAACGCATACAGAATGATGACACATGCCTTGATGTCACACTTTTGAGCGCGAAACACATGTGCGTCAAAACTATCCGATCCGACGTGTGAACTGCCGGAACAACTTTCGGAAACGAGGGTTTTCGACGCTCTCTGGTGCTACGAAAACCCTCGCCCCCGAACGTCGTTCCGACAGTTCGCACGTCAGATCGGACAGTTTTGACGCGCACGTGTTTCGCGCTTTATTGCTGTTTAATTGGTCCTTTGGCTTGTAGCATCAGCTCCATGACTTAAAGTGAAACCAAGCATATGGGGAGCAAGTGCTCTGCAATTCGTCTTTGGCACATCAGAATGCAAGCAGGGACGGGACGCACCAATCAAGCGGCCTCATAGAAAACGCAGGGAACGTGCATGACGAAGCAGCCAAGCGCACATCGTCATTGGTTGTGGTTGGGGGAAACTAGAGCATGTGGGCACATTTAGAAGATACACACGCACAAGCAGACACAATTGTACACCGTATAGAAATTGCTCGTCAACTGCGCTGGCCCCGCCATTGTTTGACTCTTCAAACAATGTCGGCGATGTCAGAAGCTAAATGTCGCAAAGAAATTTTGCAAAATATTGGGATGGCAGTTACCGTGGTAGTACAGAACCGGGGTATTTTACTCCTGATGAGATCACTCGAATATTGTGCCTGCCATATGCCTCCGTGCCATGGCTACAGTCAGGCTGTACCTTGGCACTTGCGCCGCTAACATCAAACATCAGTGCCTTACATCAGCGTGCACACGTCGAGTTTCACCGCTTTGCACTGGAGTGGCGGCTGGCATGGGGGGAATGTCTCGGTTAGTGGTGATGGCTCGGAAATAATGCCGAGTACTATTATGACCTTCTTTGATCTGGACTGTAGGTTGACCTCCAATTCTAAAAAGGTTGTGTTGAGAAATGGGAAAAATGCGGGTCTATATTTAAATAAATACGTTAGTCGAGGTACTTCCCGTGCAGCAGTCTAGTGGAGTGGACTTTTACTCAGCTCTGGTTTCGATGCCGGTAAAGCACAGTGTCACTTTCAAAGCACCAGTGTATGTTTTTATATTTGCAGGTGGTTGTTTTCGCATTTTTTGATATTTGAATCTTGAGCTTAGCAGGTTCATAAAAGTTGGGTGGGGGGGGTACATATTTTTATTGATAGACATAGTTTAGCAGATATGCTGGTTTTTGCTGGAAATTTGCAAAAATTATACTTACAGGCTAAATGAACTACTGAGTGTAAGAGGGGAAGGGAGAGGAGGGATTTACCTGAACTGAAGTGTGGAGCTATGTCTAATGTTTTTACCATTTTTTAATACTTATTGTAAATGAGTATAAGTGGGTACTTTGACCTGGCCCTTATTTCTAAAAAGGTTGTGTGTTCTTTCTGCGTCCGACATATTCTTTTTATAAAATATGTAGAAGTAATATTTAAAAGTAAACTTAAATCATCAACAGAGATAAACTAATTTATTGATTGATGCAAATACTTTTTTCATTTTCAAATGATGTGCTGACATATGTTGGCATCTGCTCTAAAAGTGTCAGCGGCTGCTCCAAACCAATATTTTGCCTACTACAGAACCTGCTACAAAAAATCAGATGCCACTTGCATCACTGATATGTATATTGCCACATGCACAAGTATACAGAGATATTCCTCTGAGAGACTGCTCACACTAGTTTCATGTTGATGCCTGCTCGATGCATGTGCCAACGACAACAGTGGCAGTAGAAGCTTGGAAGTTTTGTAGTCCGAGAACCAAGCGAATTTAGTGAGGAGCTGCGGAGCTTTGCATGACAGACGCAATATTTGATCTATTGCTCTCACTCCACTAAACTTAAGTTGTGTTATTGGGAGGTGGGCAAGGATGCTCACTGGTGCAGAAAAAAAATGGGATGAAACCTTGTGATAAGTGGAGTACTGCATCCATAAAATGTTCCCTAAAAATTAAATTTTTAGGCAACAGTATATTTTATAAATGTTCTCTAAAAACAAAAAAAAAAACAATTTAGTTTTTGATTTGTTAATGTGCAAACTTCAGGGAAGTGGCATTTTCACAATTTGATAGCATGATTCTGAACTCCATCATGGACCTTAGGTGACGCAAGATTTATAAGTGCTTGCTTCAGGTGGAGAATTTGCACAAAAGGGATGCCTGAACTCGATGCAATTTTATATAAAGAAGCTTTAAAAAAAGTACTGCAAAAACAGCAATACAGGCATGTCTGCCTGCTTTAATAACTTGTGCTGTGTGAACCTAAAATACAATAAAGTAAGTTACTATTGTGCAGTGGGACTTTGTTTATACATTCCCAATTAGCACAATTTTCCAGCTGTTACATTCACGAACACCAGCCCCGTAAGCTCTTATAGGAATGTGCAGAGGAAGGCTTAACATTTTGTTGCCCTGCCAGTCTTAATTTTAAAGAAAACTAACAATAAAAAGTGCCAACATCTATTTGAATAACTATAATAGTTCTCCATTGCTGTAAAATTCTGTGCTATAAGTCGATAAATTGTAGTGTGAAAGTTGCTTCCTATCTCATCTATAGCGCCCTCTGTACCCCCCCCCCCTCACATACACACACACACAAAGATTGTTATCAGTTGCTATGTTTCCCCGTATATGTTCTTTTATCCCGGCCACCTGAAAAACATGTCAAGGAGGTTCTGCTTTATTTGGAGCTTTGGAAACAAATGGCCATCTACTTCGTAGAAAGGCAAATATAATGCCCGACTTCGTAGTGAAAAATTCAGCGGTTTTCAAGGAAACAGTTTTCAACTAATACCCTGCAGTTGAGATCCCAGGAAAGTTACTTGGTCATAAGCTTTTATCTGGTGCATGTGCGACCTTGCACAAAAAGATACAAATAGATACTACACTCTACAAACCATGTTTTCACGTTTTCACACCATGACTTGGCCAGCCTGAGTGGGCCCCTGACCTTTCACTCCAGTAAGGGGCTACGATTGACATAGCAGTATCACCCACTGTCGTGTTGGTTTTTTCTGGCTAGAAGGTAATGGCTGATGATTGCCTCTTTGTTTTTCTCCCTAGTGCCTTTGAGATGGACCATTTGGTGTGGAGCAGCTCGGCCCATTTTGACCAGCGGGGCTTCTGCTCAGCACTGCCGTCTAGTCAGAGTGACTGCTTATCTGGTGGATTCTGGTCTTCTGGTGACAGGCAAGGGTATGTGTCGCAGACAAGTCCACACTATTGGGCTGTCCTTCTAGGCCGACGAGATGTAGTGGAGGGCCTCGGAGCCCACCTCTGCTCCCTATTCAAATTGTGCAGGCCCTGTCACAATGACGGCAAGCGTTTTTCTCGGACCCCAAACGGGATTAGCAGTATAAAGGATCATAAATATAAAGTAGATAATATTACAACCTTGTAACCTTTTGAATGACGGTAACTTGAATCATTTGGCACTACTAAAACGCTCCAATTTTTATTGTGGCAACTATTGCGTGTGGTGCCAGCCACAAGAATTGAACCTGTGATCTGTCTGGGTACTCTGTTGCCTTGACCAACATATTTGCTGCCAATGACTCTGGTTGTGCAACTCTTAATAAGGGGAATTTCACCCCAGGTGGAGCTGTTTTCTAAGCGGAGAAAATGGGAGCTCGAGTGATGAGACGTCTTCCAACAATGGCCATGACTCGGACACTTTCCTCATGGGACTGAATCTCGCAGGAAGTGATTTGGTGGCATCTGTGAGGCAGAGGTAAGTAACCGTGTTCCTGTGTGTGAGGAGATGCACGTCATCCGGTTTTTGCCTTGAAGGGATGGTGAACTGAAATTTGGAATTAGGAAATAATGCAGGAGCTGTAGGTGGGACGCTACGATCCCCACAACACTACTCGTAAGGCAATATCTCGAAGCAACGGCCAAATTTTTGGAAAAAAAAGGTTGAGATTGAACAAGGCCGATGAGGCGCGTGACGTCAAGCTATCTCGTTTCTTCCTCTCTTCACTTTGCCCCCTCAAGGTGGCGAGGCGGAGAAGATGCGAGGCCGTTCCCACTCCTTCTCGGAGAAACAAGATGTGAACATACCTGTCAGATGCGCCTCCTTTTTTTTTTTTTTGAAAAATACGGTCATCCGTTTTGCTTCAGCATCCCTTTAACGGAGGACACTACCTAAAAGGGTAAACTTTTGAACCCTAGGCTTATTATGAATGAAATATAGAGTATATATTATACTGGCAGTTGCAAGGCAGAATACAGTGGAAAGTTTCATCTGTGTACATGAATTGTGAAATCAATTATAGTGGTTTTTATCACAAACATACTGACATTGTTTAGGAAAACTATCATTAGAAAACTAATGTAATACCCAACATTTTTCTTCACTAGGTATGCAGCAGATTGCCTGAAGAGTGCAACTTCAAAAATGTCATTTATTTTATGCTAATTTTACACTGAAAAATCAAATACATTTCTTGCCTTTTATGTTGTCGACAAAATCTTAACATCTTTTATAAAAGACATCCACAAATTAAAAAAAGAAAATGCCACAGCTGCATTGCCCTTCAAATTCCACTTGAGAAAAACAATGAGTGAGCCTTTCCTTTTGTCCCGTTATGAAACAATAGTTTTCCTAAAGTGAAATTTATGCCAAAAAGTGCAGCGGAGAAAAACGTGCTCAAAGTGCTCGAACCTCTACCTTTCCTTTAGCATCTGTGGACTGAAAATAATTTATAAAAAAATAGCTATGCTGTGCAAACAAATTAAACTCTCTAGATGTTGATGGATGTAAATATGGCATTTTTCAAAATCAGCTTTTTTTGCAAAAAAAAAAGTTTTTTCCGGGGTAGTGTCCCCGGTGGGACTAGGGTACTTAAATATGTTTTTTTTTATTTATTGAGATACCTAGCTGAAAGTTGGCATGCATATATATCATTGAATGGTGATTTCAACTCTGCAGTTGAATTTCAGATATATCTTTTAGAACAAAAGATATGGCAAAATATAAAATTCCAATAAGGTAATTTCTTACGGATCGTTATGGTAATTTCACATCAAAAAATTTATATTTTAACAATATGCAGTGATTTCCAAGGGTTCACCATATATGCCAAAGCTAATTGAATGTTTACAAAGCCATTTTGTCTACCAGAAATAAATCATGGAATTTCAAAGCAAAAACTTGTCACTAAATAATCCACGTTTCAGCTAATTACTTTTTATCTATTGACTCTAGATGAAAAAGAAAAGCTTTAGGATACACCTCAGTTGTTACTGAAAACAATGATACCAAGCATACTGAAATCCGCCCTTGCAAACATTATGAAAACTTCCATAAGGCAATTGTTCCGGACCAAAAAGACAAAGCTGAGAAAATCGCACTTAAAGTTTCTCCGATGTTGGCACTCTTATATATGAAGTCTAGAGAAAAAAGAAAAGCTTTAGGGTGCAGTTCAGTTGTTGCTGAAAACAACAACACCAAGTTTATTGCAATCGACTTATGGAAACATGATCAGAACCTCCTAAGAAAAATGGCACCTGACAAAAAAAGAAAAACAAGAACATGAAACCACGAAATCAGTTCAGTAGTCTCCGATGTGCGCACACGGTCATAGCAGTACTGGGCTGTAGTCTTGGGCCCTGGCAGGCTTGTGTCTCTTGGCCATCCTCTTCTTGACCTTTTCACTCTAAAGCCCGGTTCAAACAGACCCGGACTGCAAACCCGGGCGCCGGAACCCGTAGTGACGTCAGCGTTCTCTCCGTACGGGCGGTGACGTAAATACGGCTTCCGGCACCCGGATTGAAGAGTTGAAATTTTTTCAACTTTCTCCTTCCCGGGTCGTGACGTAGGTTTTCGTATTTTCTCCGCGGCCAATCAGTGCGGCGCGCTTCCCTCCTCCGCCCTCCTTGCCACCGGCGTTCACATTGTTCCCCGTGCGAATGCCTCAGTCGCTCCGTTATTGCTTGCTAGAAAAGCTCCGGCGATGAACTTCCCGCCCGTCTCCGACGCGAGGAAAGCAGCTCAGGCTGCAAAGAAGAGTGCCGCTGCGTTTGACGTACCCGAGAAAGCCTATGGACTAGTTAGCTAGTTCAGCGGTACCCCTGGATCTACGACAGGTATCGTAGCGACCACAAGGACCGGGACAAGTGAAAGAACTTGATACTGCTTTTAATAATTTATTGACACGGTTTCGGAGACATGGGAGGTGGTTGCAACCCGATGAAACGGCATCTTTAATGCAGATATCAGTGGCGTTTAGAAAGGCCGTTTGTAGAGGCAGGCAGTGGCTGGTGCTGCAAAGAGACCGGAAAGGCAGTGGGATGTTATTAATAAGCAAATGTGCCAAGCTTCCAGCTTTGAGGGCATGCTTGTTCACTACAATTGTAATGAAGCAACTCATTTGTTCATTTTTTTATACACAATGTTTTACCAGCCTCGGGCACTCTGCGACCGACAAAATCTCCTCCCCCCCGAAACAAAATCCTGGCTACGTGCCTAGCTGCAACCATTGTGCGTGTGAGCTACATCTTAAAAGGTTAAAAAGGTCAACGACACTGGTACGCGCTGTAAACCAGTTTTTAGGCAGTACTGTACGACCGCTAACCTAGGGTCTTTAACACCCGTCACGCAGTAGTGAAACACGAACGTCTGCTGGTACAATGCTCATCCAGATCGAAACGGGCAGGGGTGGGGATTGAACCCAAGATCCCTGGGTTCTGCAGCGCAAGCTTTCGTGCAGAAAGCTTGTAAGCACACATCCTAGCTAGCACAAAGGACAAGGAAGCACAACGGGCTTCCGTCATATATGCACTCAAAGGAGCACAACACACCGTGACCAGATTTAGTGGACCGAAAGAGTGTGTCGTACGAGCTGCACATGTGCATGCCATTGCTATTTTTTTTATAGCACAGACGCAGTAAAATTTGACAAGCGTGTGACTCTCACAAAAGCTGCTTTTGCGATCCTGCCGCATTAAAAATGATGTAAACGTGCTTTCACTGCGGGAGCGCACGCTCCAGCTGAGTATTCCTGCGAGCGACGCGCGGGCCCATGTGGAACGCCACTTGATATATAACATGAAACTAATCCAAAATAAAAAGCAGCACACCCTACCTGGCTCGTGACATTCGAAAGCACTCGAAGAATTCCCGGCCGTCGGGGTCTTCGAACATCTGTCTCACGATTGTGGCATACTCGCAGAGCATTTTTCGAGGCTTCAGGAGCTCGCGGACGGTCTTTCGCTTCTTCCTTTTCTTCACGCTCCGTAGGTACTGCTCACACGCAGCCGCGAAAGTAGTCAGCCGACGCCAGTTGATAGTTCTTGCATTTGTGACGCACCTCACTACACAAAGGTTCATAAGTGAGGCAATTCGAGCTTCGTAGCCGGGATCCTGCAAAGATGACGCCATCGCGCCGCGCCGGCTGCGCCCGGGCTGCCCGGGCCCCCGGGCGACGACCCGGCTTGACGACAGCCGCTGATTGGTTGCCTGGGGAGCCGCTGTGACGTCAGCTCCCGTATATACGAAGGCCCGTGCCGCGCGCCGGGCGCGCCGTTCAAATCAAACCGTGACTTCAGCTCCCGTATACGGGAGCCGGAAGTGATTACGTCAGTACGGGTTCCGGCTCCCGGGTTCCGTATTCCGGGTCTGTTTGAACCGCCCCTAAGAGTGAGCCTTGTTGGGCTTGCGAAGCCTCCGCCTGTCTTTCTCAAGACTCCTGCGAATCGGGCAGCTACCTGTGCTGTAGCCAAGCTGTGCTGCTACAGCCTTGCTCGTCTTTGCCATTCCCTGGTTGAAGTGTGACGCGGCTTCAGCGACAGCCCTCTCCACTGACAGCAGAGGGTCATGTGTGTTCTTAGAGTTCTGGCCCCAGATCACAGAGTGTAGGCACTCTATGGCATTTTGCGTCATGCCATCACTGCAGCGCTTCAGGGGTGCCGGGTCGCCCAGCTTCTCAAAGACTGGCTCCAGCGCAGTGCGAATGAAGCCTGGCTGTGGGTTCTTGTGTGGTGGTGGCTCCTCGTGGTTGGCCAGTGCCTGGTTGTTGGAGCACCAGGAACTGTCCTCCTCGGGACAGTGGCTGTGATCCGGGGCTTCATCTGTCGAGTTCATGTGCAACAAAGTTGCTTGCACTGCCTTTTCCATCCCTGGCACATCATGCTTGTCGCTTCTCAAGGCGTACCCATAGTAGTTTGTTATTTTTTTTATCTTGTCCTGGGTCAGCTTTCCCTTTCCTTCGAGCGACACTCCCTGTGCCTTCTTCTTCTCCACCAGGGTACGAAGAGCTGCTCCCATTCGCTTGTGTACGTGGTTCAGGCAGTCTTCTTTCTCAATGTCGAGGTATCCATAGACGCTGTCTTGTGTCAGGGCATGGAAGGTGCGGCTGTCACCATCGGAAAGGATGGTGGTGTAGCGCAGTCCATTCTTCGCCAGGGACCGCCTGAACAGAATGAGGGCTGCCTCGGCTTCCATTCGTCCTGCGTTGCAGTCAATGTTCTTCATACACTTGTGGTTGATCACCCAGTCCCCATAGCTGTCGTCGTCTGGGTCAGGTGCGCCCTGGCAGCCACGGCAGTACCTTGAGAGGACAACGTTGTCTAGCACCAGGCCAGTTTAAAGCTCGAGGATGCATCCCACTGCGATGTTGGAGTTGTGTCCGCATGTCTTCCACGTGCCGTCAAAATTATATCCACGTTTCCGGGAGGATTGAGGAAGCTCTCGTAGACGTCCTTCACCACCCCAACACTCGCTGCTTCTGTGGCTGTTGCTGCTGCCTGGCAAGCCTGCACCATGGTGTCCATGTGTCCCCTGAACGTCTTATGATGAAGCCCTTGGTGGAAGAGGTTCAAGGTTGCACAGAAGTCTGCAAGCGCAGTCGCCCTCTTTCCTATGCTTTGTATTCCCTTCATTGCCCTCAAGTTGATCTCGAAGGGCGTAATCTTGGCTTCCCCGGCAACTCGTGGAGAAGAAAATCGACTCTCGGCGAAATCAAAGCTCGAACACGTGAGGACCAACTTCATTGCCAGGCCGTACTGCCTCTCTTCGCACTTTGAAAGTCCTACGGTAGCCATTCCACGCTTGCCGCATGCCGTGGACGCAAAGAGTTCTTTTAGCACTTTCATTTCCACGATGACGTACTCCGTGTCGCGGTCGGTGTCGTCGCTCTCCATGCAGACTTCGAGGAGCTCAAACTTGTGTGAAGTCGCCGACTGATCTG
Source organism: Ixodes scapularis (assembly GCF_016920785.2). NCBI lineage: Eukaryota > Metazoa > Arthropoda > Arachnida > Ixodida > Ixodidae > Ixodes > Ixodes scapularis. The sequence goes on from NW_024609884.1 coordinate 45,948,700, forward strand.
CCAACGAAGCCTTTCTGTCGTCCGCATGTTGTTCGCGCTCCACGCACTCCTCCTCCGTGTAGAACACAGTGTCGATTCAATCTCTAGACGAACTTGGTCCAGCCACGTCCACGAGCAAAAGAGCGGCTTGAGGCATCGGCGAAGTTGTCAAGCACAAACTTGATCCAGTCGCATCCACCAGCGGTAGAGCGGGTTGCGCATGGGCGAAGTCGACGGTGTCGTTTTCCTCGATGCTGAGGTCTTCTTGTTCCAGGCACGTCTCCTCTTTGTGTTTAGTCTCTGCGTGTTGGCCTTCAAACGGGCGTCCCCAGCCATCACAACTCGAAGGGAACTTGAAGCGCGCACAACGAAACAGAACGACCACGCAGGAGGGCAAATATATACGAAAAGGGAAAGCTAAACAGAGTGGAGGTATCAAAATATTTACATGAACGATGCGAAGAAGACAGGGGACATACAAAAACACTAGGATGCACAAGAAAAACACTGAAAATATTGATAATAGAAAGTGGAGAAATGTGAATGCAGCGTGCGTCCTGGTAACAGTCTCTTGTATGGCATCGATGGACGTCGGGGCCTTGAGGGGTACACGGCTTTGGAGCGCGGGAAAAATAGGCGCAGGAAACCAGCTTTCGAACAAGACCAAGATGGCTCCGATCGGTTGAGTTGTTGCGGTGTTCCGACGGCTTGAAGTTTGTTCAAATTTTTAGAGTTTAGGCTTGAAGTTAGGTCTGTCAACGCTTACAAATTGTCATTAGTTTCATATTTACAGATCGAATTGAGCATTTATATTTTGTGAGGACATACTCTGGACTATATAGACCTCAAATCGTGAACTTTGAAAAAAAAAAGGCATTTTTCGCGATTGTTTTATATTTTAAGACCCGCGTCCCCTTTTAAAGGGACACTGACAAGGTATTAATGCTCGCCAATGTTTTTATTTGTACATGACACATAAGAGCCCAGCTACCCAGAACACAATTTGCGACTCGAAATTCGTTTTCTTTCCGCCCGAAAACCGCCGAGCAAGAATTGTCCAGTTTGAGTCGCGCTCACTTTCTTCTCCATGGTCACATGCCATTCTTTGTAGTTTAGACACACACACCAAATATAATCTGAGTCGTGGGTCATTGAAGGCACACACTGAATATTAAAAATATAAAAAAAATATGATACTCATTTTTTGTGCTGCTACAAATACGTTTACCATTTTTTAGACCACCTGAGACTGGGTGGAAGAAACACGACGACGTCTCAAACACAGCTAACCACTTTATTCGGTGCTCCCTCCTTTTATACATCCTGAACCCATAATCGTCACCATAAAAAACACTCCAAACAATGGCACCAAGAGGACACGCCTTGACTTCGCAGCCACGCTAATATTAAAAAAAAAAAATGGATCATTTTGAGCTAACAAAATGTACACACACATCAAAACATTGGCCGAAGAAACATTCTTTGACCTTGCAGCCACTCTTATCTTCACAAAAAACGAACAAGCAAACCACACGGAACCGACTGCAGTTCGAACCCATCAACAAATTACACCTTCTTCTTTTTTTTTTTAATTTTTTATGTACGCATACAAACAGAACAAGATCATGACAATGGAGGTACCTCTCGCGAAAAAGACAAGACCTGTTCAATTCATACTCGAAGAAAAGCTTTCGCCCTATCACTAAGAAGCATAGACGCCTGGCTTATGCAATTGCCGATCGACCTAGTTTTTACTGTCTCTTTTACAACCCTTTTGACGTCATTGACCTCTTTGCATACCATCGTTGTACCGGACCACTCGGCTGAGCAATTTCTGCATTCTTGTACATGTGTCGCAATTTCGGAATTAGTCGCTTTTTTCTTTACGTTTCTTTGTGCTCAGTCAGAGGATCGTTCAAGCATCTTGAGGTCTGCCCTATATACCTAAAACCGCAAGTCATCGGTATGTCGTAAACGACAGCAGTTTCACAAAGCACAGATTTTCCCCTGTGGCCCTTTTGGCACCCTTTCTTCCCTCTTTGGAACAGGGTGAGGTTGCCCAACTTAAACGGATGCTGAAGCGAAACTTGAAATACACCTATTATGGCCAGAAATAGGTTTAATATGATCAATGATATCCGTAAATCATAATCGCGCGTTTGTATTTTGAACGGATGGCTATATTTTTCACCCCGAGGGGCCCGATTGGGTGTGCGCTCGAAAATCAGCCATCGGAGAGCGCGATGCGTCTTGGGATATTCGGCGCATTCATGACGTCACTTGTGCCAGATGGGAAAGGCTACGGCGTGGTGTTGTGGTTTTGAGCGTTGCCACTTGGTGGCGCGTCGACGATTTATGACCTGTGGCAACGTGGCCGTTTGAGATGTGCAAGGGCTGCACGCACGCTGCACCACGGCAAGTCGGCAACCACGGCACCACTGACAAAACCAGCTGTGAGGCCGGATTCTCAAAGCAAACTTACGACGAAAAAAGTGCGTACAACAAATATGAGAGAAAACCCGTATTCTCGAAACGAAATTGTCGTAACTTTTGCGCAGGTTACGACAGAATCCTACGACAGCTCCGAAGCTGTCTTGCGCACTTTTTACGATCAAATCAACATGGCCGACAGCGTCACTCAGTTACTAGGTGCAGACGACCAACGGTTATTTTTCTATGTGCTCTTCTCGCGCGTCCCGACTTCAACTAGCAAGAAAAAAGGAAGGAGTACTTGAAACAGACCACGACGAACAAGAACGCTGGATCCGCAAACACCTGAGAGAAGCTACAACGGCCGCGATTCCACCAAACAAGCGAGCTCGGCAGAATATAGTAGGCCTATACTCTGCGACAACTTTTTTTGGCATGCAGTGGAAGGTACAGGCCCGCGTCCCCTCTCTCATTTTGAGTGTGCGCGGGCTCTCCTCCTCTTCCCGGAAATGGGGGAGGAGGAGAGCCTCCGTACACTCAAAACGGGAGAGGGGACGCGGGCCTGTACCTTCCACTGCATTGCCAAGAAAAGTTGTCACGGAGTATAGCAGCAACACCGACTCGGCGCACCGTTGCTCCGGCGGTCCTTCGCCAAGATTGTCTCCCCATGACCGGCTGGCCTGCTGAATGGAATACGCCCGCGCGACCCTTGTGGACCCTTCCCGGATGAATAGTTTGATCCCTGAACTAAATTTCAGAGGTCAATCTTTTCCCCTTGTCATCTCGATCTCCTTGTTTTCCGAGGCAGCGGTGACGAACGCTGTCGTCGGAAAGGGACTCTCATTGATTCTGTCTCCTTGTTTTGCATGATATAGAGCTCAAATAAACGCCATACGGATTACCTTCGCAACACGGTATGTACACTTTGTTATTAGTATGCCATTTTTATTCTGACACGACGCTACGTCACTGTCGAGCGTTCGTACGAGCTACACGATGTCTGTCCAACCTTTCTTTGCCAAGTGTCACGTCAGTATCGGTTTGCAATCGTAAAAGATCGGTCCAGAAGCGCTTACCGAAATGCGGTCTAACAGAGCGAATCCAGCACTTCGATCAAACGCGCGCGTCTGCTCCGAGTGTGAACAGGTATTTGCGTGGCTCTTGCTGAGACAGTTTTAGTGGACCGTACGCTCATAGTTCCAACGTATTGTTTTTAACGTCGGCTCGCAGCTCGCGACACGCAGCAACTAATACCGGCCGTGCCAGAAGCATCCTCGGGTCGCGTCGTGCAAAGAGCCACAACGAGAACGAGCTCACTGTGGCCAACTACGCTTTGGCTTTCTCCGTCAAGGCTTTGCAAACGTGTTGAGGCCTAGGCTAATTCTGCCGGCACGCCGTATTTCCGCAGAACGGCACTGCTCCTATGCCACAAGTGATGTCACGAGAACTTTCCCACCAACCACCAGATGTGAATTTGAAATCATTTAATTAGGTTTAAAATTAGTTCTCCTGTGTTTCACAGTGCGATATTGGTATTTCCGAGGTGGTGCCTGTCCCTAGCCCATATTTATGCAGAAAGATCGGCTCTAAAATTTCATTTCCGTACCCCCCTAAAGTCCGAGCTGAAGACCTCATTAACGCCAAATTTTTTAGCACACGCTTTTACATTGTGTGACACGGTGTGAAAATACGGCATCACTGCGATCCTGTTTCTCGATTTCTCCTCTGCCTTTTCCTTTTCGCAGTTCATTAAGGTCACTTGCCTCCCAACGAAATCTCCTTCGTAGCCTGCGTTAATCAATCGTTGCCACTGCCCCCTCACTGCCTTAGCCATGAAATGAACACATGACCTGTTCAGAGCATTGGTGAACAGCAATCTAACGACACTCACCTTTACCGTCTTAGGGTGGCAGCTCTTCTTTGGGAGTACTGGTTTCGGGGCATTTTTTCCATACTCCCATCAGAGGGTTTCACCCACATGAAGTTTTAGGTCCAGAAACTGTAACACATCATTCGTTGGTTTTTCCACTGTGAACTTCAGTTCAGGAGCTGATGACACTATTAGTGACTCTAGCTTCTCCGCAATTCCACTCTGAAAGGTGCATACCACAATGTTGTCGACATATCTCCTGACTATACAGCTACCTGAAGGCATTTTGCCTAGTCCTTCTACCTTGGCAGAATCAAGAGAGTTCAGGTATATCTCTGCCAAAGCTGGTGCCACCGATGAACCTATGCACACTCCATCTTTCTGCACAAATTTTTGCCCATCGTATTCAACCACCGTTGAACAAAGATACAAATCCAACACCGTTAGAAAACAGTCTACCGAAATGCCCGAACCTGACCTCAATTTTGCGAGATTACGCTCCAGGGCCTTTTTTACTCGCGCCATCAGTCTGCTCTTCTCCAACGAATAATAAAGGTTTTTTATGTCCATAGAAAATATTGAGCACTTCCTGCCATGATGGACCTCCAGGATGTCAATTAATTTGTTTGAGTTTCTCAGTGAGAGCGAATCTTCAAGCCTTACATACTCTAATCCTTGTTGCAGGAATTTAGACACCACCTTCTGCCAAGTCCCGTTCTCATTTATCACTGTGCAGAAAGGAAGCTCAGGTTTATGGTTTTTTTAAAAAAACTTGAAGGGACGGCAAAGGGGATATTGAGCTCAAGACACTCAACATTGAGCTTCAAAAGAGGAAACTTATACCAATCAAAACAATTAGGATTTATTCGATACGACACGCCCGACCACCAAGCTGATTCACATGAAGACATTGCCGAGTCATCACCCCTTCTCCTGGCTGAAGAAATTGCTTGCCTTATGAACACGAATTGGTAAGAGCTTGAAAAACGCACAAACATCAAGCACAAAGTTCCTGGCTTCTGCGCTTTTCGTGCGACGTGCACACTCTTGTTTGCTTAACCTGGCCAGAAAAACAAAGGGGAAAAAAAAAGGCTCGAGGTATACCTAAGCACTTCTTATGAGTTGTGAATGCGAAAGCACGCATGCCGCTCTTCGCTCCCTTCTTTAATCTGCGGCGTACAACGCACTGACCTTGGACGTGGAACGGTGGAGCCGCTGCTTCGCAGACACGCAGCGCCATCGGGTGAGCGATCGTTCAAACTGTCGTGTGCCTTGCGGCAACGTAGTTCCTAGCAGAATGAACCCCTTAATTTATTCCATGCGCCGTATATATTGCCATGCGCCGTACAACCGATAGGAGACAAGCAAACGTGGTGATAAGTGATAACACAGTAAGGATGACACCACACAAACTGATGCGCAGCGGCCAATGGGAGCCTCGTCGACGCACACCAGGCAATGTGACTGAAGTGCAAAAGGTGCCATTGGCTAGCTTTGCACGTGGTTTCATTAAGGTGCCATTTTGCATGGTTTCAAAGCTGATGACATCGGCTCGCTCGATGAGACAGTTAATGCTTTTGCATTAAAAAATGGAGTCGAGTGTAGCCACGTAACTTCCTGAAACTCTCTCCTCCTCTACATTTCTTCTTTCTCCCCATTCCAGTTTTGGTTTCGAACAGTTGCATTTTTTTACTTTATTAGAAATATATGTGACGCTGTAGCAAAATATTTATTCGTTAGTCTTCTGAAATCATAATAAATCGCCTAGCAAAAAAAAAAAAATTTAGGAGGGGTAAGTGTTTTTTTAAGGCTCATTCACACACTTGTGTTTGACTACGACCGACCGGCTGCACAGCAATGCAGCCGGTCATAAGCCATTGCAAGAGGCTTCAAAACCGGTCTTGTTGTGTCAGCCGATCAAAGTCAAGCACAGGTGTGTGAACGAGCCTTTAGGCCTCTGAGAATGGATGGGCTAAACCTTAGGGCATGAGGGGTAATAGGTTATATTGAGCCAGAAAATCTTAAGCTTTTGACGGTCCTTGTAATCAATTGTTACAGGAGGCACAGTAGCAGCGACGGGCCTCCTGAAGGACTTCACAATGCCTTAGACTCGTCGAATCACCCCGATACTGCTTGGGTGAGTGGCTTGTGGCTCACTCTGCTTCTACAAGCTGACTGGAAAACCATTGAATTGAGGGTAGCTCATAGATGAGCCAACGTGACAACTTTACAAGTCTCTTGTCATTGATTTGTAGGGGTCTGCGACAAAAAATCATTCGGTTAGTCATCGTTGCGTTATTGTTGTCTTTTTTTTTTTTTTTCATGCTCTTGAATTTATTTTTTAAAGATTTCAAGGCTTAAATGTGTTAAGGAGAGGAATGGTGCTCCCAAGGGAGACTCTTTCGTTCAATACAGTTTGCCTGTTGTATTTAAGTGTATGTGCGTTAGCTGAGAACGTAAAAGTAACACGTCGCAGCTATGAGTTGTCCAGGAAGTATATTTGTGCCGTTGGATGTATTGTAAAGGTTTCTTTCTGAATAAAGCAGTATCATTTGCGTCAGTTTTTCTTTTCTTTTTTTCCTTTGATCGCAGCTTTAAATAGGTACTTGCCTGAAATCCTGACCTTAATTTTTCAGTATGCAGTCAGTGTGCAGTTAGAATGTATGTTTTTTGGCATTCGTCCATCTCCAAAAGAGAGATGGATTTCAAGGACTTGCCCAGTGTGGACAATATTTGTGTCTATAACGTCGGCCCGAGGGGTCACTGCCCCCCAGCCTTGACACGCTTTACTCTGGACCGCCCCACAGCCGGAGGTGCGTGCTGTGAAGACATCGACGTGGCCCCTGAAGCAGTCCAGCTCGTTTCCCGTGCACGTGCCCTTGTCCCACTCTGCGGGCGACGCGGCCGGTGAGGGCTGTTCCCTGGACAGCACCTGTGCTACCACGCCGGGGCCTCCAGGCAGCGCCAACTCATACTTCCTCTTTGGCCACGGCTCATGACGGTGCTGGTCGGGCAAACCTCCCTAGCTCGCTTGTCTTCTACCTCTCTCCATGGCCAGCATCTCTGCTGGCCACCCGACGAAAACCGGCCACTTTGGGGGCTTTTCGTGACACTTGGCTAGTCGCAGTGCTGTGGGCATTGGGCTCCTTGTGGCAGTGCGCTTAGGACTGCCGGGTTTCCAGCTGATCTGTGTGCGTGGTGTCGTTCGTGAACTCTTTTTTGGTTTCTTCGGCAGCACCATGGTGCCATGCTGGCATGGACCCTGCGTGCTTTTTTATCTTTTGGACAGGCGTGTTCGATCGGACGAGTTCTGTGTTGCCTATTTATCGTGCAACTGTAAACAAAACTTTGGGGGAAAGGGGGGGGTAAAAAGAGTGTTCATTCTCACTTTTACACATTGAGGAGAAATTTCGAGCATAGTTTGGTGCGTAATGTGGAATGTATGTCAGTTTGCTAGACATTTAGTGTGCACAAATTGTTTGCAGCAGTTACCCTTTTTTTCTCGGAGCAATGGCTTATCCAACTTGGACATTTGCTGTTCATTATGCTGCCACAGGTAAACTTTATGCATGCTTCATTACACAGCAAGCAAGAGGTAAGCAAGCTGTAAGATTGCTGCAAGGGATTTATGCTGCCATTTTAAATGCTTTCATTTTTTTAGAATATTTTACAAATGACCGGGATTTGAAACAGTTTTTAATGGTTTGTGCTTGGTATTCTGTTGTGCAAACACGCTCCAGCCAACATTAACTACATTTAAAAGCACAAACATAACACTCTTTTGGGTTTCCAAATTTACCGGTGAATTTCACTGTAAAGTGCTGCCATTGAGGCAGCAATTGTAGTATCCCAGCAGTGATTACTACATGCACAAAGCTAGGATTTAAGAAGGTAATCTCCGATTATGCTCACCGAGTTTTCTTCAAACTGTTGCCAGTGGTTGGTGACCACTCTTATAATAGCTGAAATTCTCTGAATAGAAACAATTCATTGCTCGGTTTGGTACCATCTTGCAGAACGTCTTGCACCATGAATAGAAAAATGAAGCCAAAAAATGTAACCAAATTCTTGCTTTTTTTTTTTTTAAGTGGGATGCATATTTTAGCACATCTTTTTTTATGGATACCACTGGTGTTTGCTATTTAGATATGTAACTTAAAGGGATACTACAACGAAATTTCGGCGCTTATTTTTTGGTCTATATATGTTCAAAAAAGCACCATCAAATCGAACATACCAATATCTTGTTAAAAAAGTCACGAAAGGGAATTTTAAAACAAATTAAACGATTAGCAAAGAGCACCTGGTGGATGTCGCTAACGCCTCGCTTGTAATGCCCGTCTAGCAACCTTGGCAGCTAGTGACGGAGGTTGTCTCGCCTCCGGCCACGACGAGAGAAGAGGGGCAGGAGGAACTCCCCTCTTCCAGAGAATGCCTTTTGTGTGTCACAGAAGTCGCTATTGTCCCCCTACAAGATTATAGGAGATTAACCCGTCGCTCAAAATTTGTACAAAAGCAGCCGCTTCGGTGGCTGGAACGACTAGGCCATCCTCTCGACGTCAGCCTCGCCATAGCTTTGCTCGTCTTGAGACGACCTACGTCACGATTGCGTTGGATGTCGCGTGGTCTCCGCTAGGCCTTCTCCGAGCGCTTGCCAGGGTGGGCCGTTTATAACGAAAAATACAGCCACCAGGCTCAAAATACAAACATGCGATTGTCATTTACGGATATTGTGGATCATATTCAACCTATTTTTGAACACGACGGGAATATTTCAAATTTCGTTGAAGTATCCCTTAATGTCAATTCTAGATCACTTATTGAAGTTTCTTAGAGCAAAACATGAAAAGCTAAGAAACTTAATGAAGGCCATTTTTTCTAGTTGTGTATTTGTTTTTGAAGCCATCTGTTCTTAAACATTTTATTGTAGTACAGCAGTTCCCTACGCACCTTATGAAACCTAATTAGTACATTTCAAGAGCAATAGTCCTAACCTTCAATAAACCATGAGCTTGATATTTCAAAAATGTTGAATAGCTATCCATGTTTACAGCAAAGTCTTTTAATTCTTGAACTTAAGAGGAAAAACAATCTTTGTATTGCAGTTTAGTTATATATATATAAAAAAAAAAAATGCCAACTTTGGGCAAATTGTTTGTAAGAAACTTGTCAAACATGTAGGGGGCTTTTTCACGTTGCCAAGAATAAATGACTTGAGAATATAAAATATCATATTTTTTTTATCCTTAAGGGGAGGGAGCTCCGGTAAAATTTTGATGGTCATTGATTTTTATATAATTTTCATCATGTACTAAGTATCCACCTGTGATATGTGTACGAGATATTTAATCAAAATATTCATCTTCTTTAGGGAAAATTAATATTTAAGTTTACGCATACTCCTTTGAATCACTTATTGCCGCTCGACTGGCAACAACGAGCAGCGGCACTCGTGACGTCAAATGAATCCGAGAGCAGACGACGCTCCCTACTCCATGGTGTTGTGCGTTCTAGCGATTGTGAGCATCTGTGGTTTTGCTAATAACATCTGTTTTAGGCTGTTTGCGGTATGCGATGGAGGTTGCGGAGAATTGCTGATGGGCTGTTCGGTGCAATAATACCATGAAGAAATGCAGCAGAGTGGCATCTTATTGGTTTTCGACCGAGAAGTCTGCGACGGAAGTGGGTCCGAGCAGTCTTACGCGAACGCTGGCTCCTAGCGTTTGCGTCATGCTAGGAAACGGTTCACACCTTGCTAGCAGCTAAAACCTTCCATGCCATTCTGCTTCTAAGCGGCATCTGGGTCCACATGTCGGCGGATTGCGAATGCAGCCCCCACGGGAGGTCGCCTCAGAGGTGATGCCAGCGGATCGAGTGGTAACGGCAAATCTTCTAAAATCTTGGGCTGAAAATCTTTGAACATTTTCTGGTCATTGCTTGACTAAGATGAGCTTGATGAATCATAGTTCATTATTTCCCACGGACGTTCGCGACAGCCTTTTGTCTGCTTTTGGTGCTAAGCGAAACTGGCTCAAGCTGCCCATGTGCTGATGTTTTGTACAACATCTGATGTCACAACAAAATGGTGAACCAGTAAAGTTGCAGGTTAGTTTCGGTTCCGGTTATATCGTATTTTAACGATTCAAAATTATTTAAACATTTTTGGGGAAATTTACTTGCTGTTCTAGGGTCAGTTTCTTGTGCTCTTTCAGAAAATATGTTTAGTTGAAAACATTCAAATTGATACCTGTGCTCACTCCTCTTTAAAGCATCTTAGTATAGTCAAATTCTCTGCATCCTGTGCCTTTTGACCTTGTTATGGTATGACGTCTTGTTGTGAGCGAGAAAATGAGTCTCGCAGTCTGTTGGAAAGTCTCGTCCTCCTTTAAAGGTTAACATCCTCCTTGCTGCGGGGACTAGCTTTTAACCTTTGCAACATTCATTGAAGGAGCCAGGGGAATGTGGAGGAAAGCAAGGAATTTTGGAAACCGAGCAGAAATCTCAGACAGGCGGAAAATGAGTTTGTATGTCGACCTTCAAGAAGCAGCGTCTTGTGCCCAGACAAAATTTCACCTCGGTGTTGGGAGCCAGAAAAGCTATTGGGCTTTATCATTGAATGAAGCATCCTGCAATCTCCTTTTAAGGGGGGACACTACCCAAAAAAGTAAATTTTTGAACCACTTGTCTGATTTAAATTATATTTACAAGGCTTGTTTCTGCTGATGTTGAGAACATTTCTGCCAATTTTTGTTAACCTGGGTGAAGTACAAAAAAAAATGCAAACGTTCAAAGACGAAAGTGGCGTGTCTACATAGGAAAACTATTGTTTTGAAATTACTTATATATTTGTCGTTTTCATGTGTTACATTGCATTAGGACAGCACAGAGCAGATAACTATGGAGCTATATTTCTATGTTATACCATCTTTCATGACAAAACAGCCACATAAACACAAATACACTTTTTCAGATTTCCATCCTTTGTCCAAACTTTTAGTTCTTGAGCATGAAAAATGACAAAAATAAAAAATACAAGCTCATAGTTATCTTCCCCTTAAAATTTCACCCCAGAAAAACTTATAAAAATGAATCCAAGTTGCGTAATAACAAAAGAATAGTTTTCCTATAGTGAAATTTACGCCAAAAAGTGGAATGGAGAAAAATGTGTTCAAAGTGCTCCAACTCCCACCTTTTCTTTAGCATCGGTGGACCGAAAATAATTTATAAAAAATTAACTGTGCAGTGTAAACTAATGAAACTTTCTGGGAATACCTCTAGATGTTGGTGGATGTAAATATGACATTTTTCAAAATCAACTTTTTTTTGCAGAAATTGTTTTTTCTGGGTAGTGTCCCCCCTTAAAAGTGTTCTGCTATTGTAAAAGCTTTTTAAACAATTTCGTTCTTGCCATCCACTGTCACTCTTTTCTGGACGGGAGTGAAGTGCTACCTCCTAGCCTTTGTGGTGACAGAGGAAGATATGCAAAAAGCAGGACCTCAAAAGTAGTCCAAGAACCTTCACATCAGAGCTTGCATTCAATCAAAGTGAAAGTAATGATATAGAAATCTCAAGCTCAAAAATTTCTTACTTTTTTTTTTTTTTTTTTTACAAATTATTATATTTTGCTAACCTCTGCTGTTCAAGAAAACCGCACAATGTTTTCTTTTTGGTTAGGCGGACTCTGGAAGTCCAAGTTACTGGTATGGGAGTATTTTTAATGTTAGTAGACATGATCAGAACTGATAGTCATGGATACCAACATCTTAAAAGCATGGACTGTGATTGTGGATATGCATGGGTATGGTTATGAGGATGAAACTAATTCTTGACCATATTGAATGATCAGTGAAAGTGATGAATCTTGTTCAGGTTACAGTACTCTCTTTTGTGCTAGCAACCCCATTGGTACCATCAGATGTAATTAAAGATTATTAGTCTGCAGAATAATAGTTCTAATGTGCAAATTTTCCCAGTACTGATCTTTGCACGAGTTATATGAATAACTAGGACCTTCATGGTCCAAACCTAGTGACATCTTGATATAATCATATCGAGTTGTTCAAACATGAAGCTGAGAAATACGAACCTCACTCTTATTAAAAGCTGGAAGTAAAGCAGAGTACACACATCGGCTTTACTTGCAGAGAAATGAATACCTATATTTGAGTTGTGAATAAATATGTCGGGAACAGTGTTGCTATTAAATTTGAAACAGTTCCTTGCTGTAATGTTGCCAAATTTGAGAACCCATAAAAACATAACTGAATCGCACAATTTTTATTTCAGAAGCGCTATATGACGATTATTTGTTATTTTAATGCTTCTTTTTTTGTACAATCACTTTTATTTGCATTGAGTAAATTCTTGTCAAATGAAGCTGCAAAATTCTGCCCTCTGGCCGTTAATGCGTTTTGCAATCAACTATGGTAGTCCGATTGTCGCGCTCTTGGTTCAAGGTCACAGGCAAAATTGTGGAGTGTGCTCTGTGGTGACAAAAATGCAGAGAAAATTCACCATTCCATAGGTGCCCTACCATCTCTTTCCAGAATGTAAATGCGGGAGTGGGTCCAATAGATGAAGTGGGGTGAAAACGAGCTTCAAGATGGTCGACAACCAGAAATGCTGCCAAAATGAGAGCATGACATGGATGTTGCAAAAATGTGAGGGTGCCTGAAGAGGTAGTGATCAGAGCCGCTAGTTGGAGAGTGTGTGAGGGGGCACCTCTGGTGTGTTAGTGCACCAACGTCGCTGATAAACGTCACTGAACTGGTGTCAGTCGGAGAACTTCCAAGAAGGGGAACATCTAGCCATTATTTTTCCAGTTGCCTTGCCTTGTCGGCAAACAATAGTGTTTTGTACTGTCTGGTGCTTTTGATTCTTTCATTCTGTATGAAATCAGCAGTTAAAATTCTATACTAATTGCCTTAGTGGCGCTGAAAGTGGTTTGGGTTTGTGGTTATGCTATGAAAGATGTGATGCAGGCACGTAGCCAGGATATTGGGGGGGGGGGGGGGGGGGGGGGGCACTTATGATAAAATACTGTATGAGGGGGAGGGGGGAGAGGAGGCCCCAGCAAAATGGAAGATTTTGGGGTGGGGGACACCAAGTTCCATGCCCCCCCCCCCTCCCCCCCCTTCTGGCTATGTGCCTGGTATGATGTACGCGTGATGTGCAAGTCTCGTCACAGCGACTGCTTGTGCTAATTGCTAAAGAAGAATGCCCATTCTTGCTTACTTTGGTTTTGAAAAGGTGTATGGTAGTTCCTGAAAATTAAGTTACTTGTAAGGGACTTTTGTCGACATTTTATATTATGTGCCCTTTTTTGTTCTACAGTGATGGTGAGGCTTTTTATTCATGTGCATCTGCCTCGTTTCACTGAACTGACATGGTATTAGCTCCGGTTTCTCACAAAATTGCGTCTTTTTTATCTGTAGCTTGCTGGTTAAACTATCTGGTTTCTATGTTTAAACTCTCAAAATTGCATTTTTGACACATTCATATCATTCACATAATGCTCATACATATAGAGCATAGTGGGGCACTTCTAGTTAAAAGCTGCAGTGTTCTGACATTTGTGCCATAAAATAAGTTGAATTTCATTATGGTAGGTGGGAACATCATTCTTCATTAGTCTTCCTAGGGAACAGTGACGCGACGACCACTAATGATTTGGATACTGGTGTGCACGGCGTTCAGTGCATGCTCAGTTTTTATGACCAACAAATCTTGTGTCACTAATTACAAAGGGGCCACACAACAAGTGTGTTGGTAGTCATGGTTGTCTTACCTTAAATTGTTATTTGCTGCTTAGGGGGTAAAGGCACTGCCATGGCAGCTTGCTTCCTTGTGCTGGCAGGATGTGCCCACCGTTAGGCATGGCAAGCATGTTGAGATTACACTCATAATCACACCTGTTTGGCAGGACATGGTAGTATTGTGTAAGGATGTGTATGAATGCAGATGCCTGCACTCTGTTCAGCCTTCCCTCCGACAAAGAGCCGATTCAACAATCTGTCCACCCCATTCCCCTGCCTCTAAAGTGTTGCCCGCTTTACCTGAACATCGAATTTTTCTCGGGGGATTCATGGGCCGTAAGAGGCACGGGATTTCTGCACATGGCTCATTGTTCCGACCTTTATTCGGAGGGAATTGTGAATACAGTATAGTTGCAGGAATGTGTGCATAACATCAGAAAAGTAAATGCACTGCTAAGTATTCGTGTGTTTTTGTTCAGTTTTGTCGGTATTCAGTCAATTTCATGTAAGCAGTCCTGGTTGGCTAAAAATCCTGCTGGTATTTGCTCGCATAAAATTTACACAACACTTTTAGTTTCCTTTTCCATCTTGTCATGTAATATCAGTTTGTACTTTACTATTGTGCAGTTATTCTAGTGCAACCTTTCCTAAAACTTCTGTTAACCCGAGCTGTTGATTGCTGCCAGGTGAAAATGATTTGAAGCAACATTGCCGTTGTGGTTTGAAATTGGTTGCCATCTGCAATTATGGTTGCGCAAACAACTGTTAGATTGGCATACTGCCATATCAGTTGGGGCTTGAAAAATGTTACAACTGTATGGCAAGGAGTGAATTTAGTAAAGTTGGTTTATATCCTAACTACTTAAAACATGATGCCAAATGCTATGCAAAAGACTTGGATAAAATCACCTCTAAAAATGCAGCTTCATGGAAGGATGTGCTGCAACAAGAATATGATCTGCTGTTTGCTCTTCAAATAAAGTAAGTGACAATCTTTCTGACATCCTTTGTGATGTTTAGTGCTTGCCAAGGTATTTACTAGACAGTCACCTGATCACCATTAATTTCTGCCTGTAAATATGTGCCAGCTACAGCTGTGTCATACGCAAAAAAAAAAAAAAAATTTTACACCACACTTTAATTTAAACATTGCATACTCGTGTACCGCTGTTCCGTTATAAACCTTTGATTTAACTCTCGTGTGATTGCTTTAGAGCAGGGGTCTCCAAACTTTCTGGCTAAGGGGCCAGTTTTGGGATCTGTCACAGTGTCAAGTGCCAGAGGAAAAAAGTGTATTTATAAAAGGAAGAACTATATAAATAAACCTAGATGAGCATTTAAACACAGAAACAATTAAAGTATTAAAGAAACCTAAGGTGGATGAAGACATATACTCTATTTGAAATTTAATATTTAACATTACACAACAATTGTGATCAAGAAAACTTACTAGGCATAAATCAAAGCGCTTGGGAACTTTGGCATATTCGCGCAGTCCAAAAGAGTAATGATGCTGTTTCTCCTGTTTTTTTGTGGCATCTTCGTTTGCACATTTGGAGACCGGCGCAGTTTCTTTACGAGCGCTTTATTTTGTCCCGGTAGCAGCAGGTCTGCTGGAAGCAGGCCGCGAACCGGGCTTCATTGGATGGACTGCGGGCCAGTCAGAAGACTTCTGTGGGCTGGGGTTGGAGACCCCTGCCTTAGAGTGAAGAAAGTAACCTTAATTTTGTGACCTAAAGCTCACCACTCATTGTTTGTATTTCGTAGTGAAAATCGGGCTTTGCACCTATTGTGGAAACGTTTACCGTAAAATCCCGAGAGATAGCCCACCTACCATCAAGAACAAGTCGGGTGAAGACATGGAGTGGGCTAACTTTCGGTGTTTAAAGAAATATAGCAAATCAAGCAACAAAAAAAAAGGGGTGGGGCATCTCTCTGAATTTTATAGTAGCCCCGTCTAGATATGGCACAGCAGAACTTTGTCACCACTTATCTGGGCATGTAAAAAATGAAGCTGTCGCCTACCAGCAAATTGGTGCACTTTCAAATCTTTGTGATCTAGTCTACATCTATTTTACTTCTATGATGTAATCTACACTGTTTACATACTGTAAAACATTGATGAAAATTTTTGAGTGCATTCAAGCTTGCTTGCAGTGCTTATTATCTTAGCAGCACAAATAATATTGCAGGAACGTCAGGGTTACTTTTAATGGAGATCAAAATTTACAGCACATAGCAGCTCTGCATGACAGAAAATGCTGCATGGAAAAATGATTTACTGGACTGGTGTGTACAAGATGTAGATGCGTAATGAAGGTGTCTCCGTTGGTACTGC
Organism: Ixodes scapularis; assembly: GCF_016920785.2. Taxonomy (NCBI): domain Eukaryota; kingdom Metazoa; phylum Arthropoda; class Arachnida; order Ixodida; family Ixodidae; genus Ixodes; species Ixodes scapularis. The sequence continues at coordinate 45,965,072 of NW_024609884.1, forward strand.
TGCTTTTCCTTTTTAAGACTAGTGTACTTGTGTATTATAAAATTTGACAGCAAGTACTGAGTGATGCTCAAGGGACAGCGTATTGATGGCTAAAGTTGTTCCTTGTTTAGCTGTGGCCATGCATGCTTTGCCACCAAATCGGAGCCGGCACAGCCGAGTGCCAGCCATAGGTTGAAATGCTGGGTGCCTCCGACATGCTATGCCATGGATAGTGCCACCGCCTGTATACCTAATGGGGTCATGTCTATAAACACTAATCTTTCCCAGTGCACCGGTGTTTCTTCCCAGAAATCTTCCACACACAATGTTTGCACAAGCAAGCAGCAAAGGGAAGCAATATTTTCTTGCTTCAGAAAGCCTCTTACTGAGACAGACCGAATGTAACTAAGTTAAAGGGTAGTCGGGTAGAATTTTAGCTCTGGTCTGGTATATTTGCTGCTTGAAAGGACAGCATACTTCAGAAACCTATTAAAACTGATGCACAGCCATATTTTTTCACATCGTCGTAAAATAACTTTTTCGAAGGTGTGCCATCTGGTCTGCACCCATCTTGAGACGAGCTCCAACTCAAATTTAGTGCATAGAGGGATTGCCGTGTGAATGGGGGGCAATTGATTCTCATTTGGTTAGAGCCAATAGAACTGGACTCCAAGGGTCATTACTGGATGTACCGATTGTGTTTTCGTCACAATGTTTCGTCACATGTGCAGTGGGGTGACTCCGTGCCGGGTTGCTTCCCCATCATATGGGCAGGCTCTCTAGGGAAACAACTGCACATGTGACGACTATGAATTTTGTCATGTCAGAGTTTCACTCCAACTTTGCAAGACAAAATGATGGCAAAATTGCCAATCACTACACCAGCATATTTGTTACGGGCCTAGAAAAAGGGGGACATCTGACAACCATGAGAACAGGCCCCATGCCACAAAAGTTTAGATCTGCAACCTTCTATTTTTGGGATTTAATATTACCATATTGTAACATGTAACTTCTTGCTAGTCCTAAAGAAAAGAAACAATATTAATTTAATGTAATTGATGGCATGCATTTTGGACACAAACATGAGTAGGCATTTGTACATTTTAGAAACAGCAGGTTCCTTGTTCTGTCTAGAATTCACAGTGGAAATTGTGACAATTTTGAGGCATATGAAGTCATTTTAGACAATGGGAGAAATTTGAAAAAAAAAAAAAAATAGTTTGTGAATTATTTAATTATTATTTAATTATGTTGTAAAAATGGTTAAAGGATAATGGCCCCTGAGTGTGACTACTTTGATGCATGGTTGGGAAAGTGATTGATGGGTCATGAGTAATTGAGCCCTTGGCACATCTGTTTCACCACATAATGGATGAAGGCACTGCAGTTGTAATTGCATTGCTCCGCTAAACTTGCACAACAACGCAGTTGCCCAGCTATGGCCATCTGGATGCTCAAGTTATTTCCCTGTACACCGCTCTATTCAGACTGTCTCTTTTCTAAATAAATATAATAGAGCATACAAAAGCCTTCGTTGGCCCTGCTTGCAGGTGGCAGGGATGTAGCACAAGATTGGTCTGGGTACAGGCCTCTGCAGCACAACACTTGTACACACAATGGAAGACATTGTACTCGGAATTTGCATGCACCTGGCAACAAAACACAGCTCCAACAGAAAGCAAAACAAAAAAAACAAAAAAGCTCGAAGGCACTGATGACTTGATAATCAACTACATGCAACAATGCACATGCTCGTCAATATCGTTGGTGGCTTTGCACACACGGTTGGTTGTGGTTGGCGCAATTGTCTGCAGACGGCGCTTTTCCACTAAAGCACTTGTTTGACAGTCTCGGTCCGGTGGTCCTCTGCGTGACCCAGGGTGATGGGCTCCTTTCACTACACAGTCAGTCTCTGGTTTCAATATATTAGGCTACTACGTGTGCATTGCCACTGTCCTCGCAGAAATGCAACAGGCTGTTTTGTGAGCAGCTTGAAAGTGCAGGGGACTGGCTAGTCGCCAAAGTGACCTGGGCCGAGTGCTTGGCAGTCTATGTACACTGACTACAGGATTGCAGGCATGCCTCGAGGGCTCTCCTGCCATCGGGCTTGGGCGAGGTTGTATTGCACCAGCAGGATGCACGTGGTTTGCACTGCCTTCATGTGGAGTGGACACTTTCAGCTGGAGCATCCACCGCATTGGTTTTGTCCTCGTCCTTCTCCTTGGCACTGTAGTAGTTGTCCGGGTAGTCGACACGGTGGTACACGTGCCGCTCGGGGTCCTCGATGGGCACCTCTTCGTCCTGCTCCTCGTCCAAGTCCATCAGCTCCTTGGAGTATGGGCACTGCAGACATCTGAGGGTGCAAGGAAACCAGCACTTTGCATGCAACTTGGAATCTTCACATTTATCAATTTTCACACTCAAGGCACGGAGGCATTGCAAAAAAGAGTTACTTTTCTTGAAGACATTACGTGGCTTCAGAGATGGAGGTGGTTTCAATCATTTCATCTTCTCGGAATGAACGAGTCGAAATTGATGTTTGTAGGACAACCAAATATAAACTGACGATTGGTGCGAGACGATGTGCATCGTGCACAAAGAAACAATCAGTCTTAGAGAATCTGGTTTGAATAAAAAATTATGATTTACTTCCTTTTCAAGAAAGTACACAACATGCTTTTTCTTTCTGAAGTGTTTACAGCCGATCTCAATTACTGTCGATCGTACGTCAAATGGTCGGGACTGTTTCAGATACGGTTACTCCACTAGGAAAGCATTGCAAGGAAAACAATTAAACCTATGTGTGATTACCGACTTCTAATTCTAGGCATGCTACATTAACGGGGGTAATGCCGAATCCCACTATGTTTGCAGAGTTTGTGCTTACATCATTACATAGTGCAGAATGTGAAGCAGGAACCAGCCCATCCGTCTAACAATGTTTGCACACTTGAAATGAACTTGCTGCACAGTTTCACTTGGGCGCAGGAAGAGTTCACCCACCTGCTCTCGTTGATCCCATAGTTGATGCACATGCTACCAACACATTGGCAGCAGCCATCGTGGAACCACCGGTAGCTCGAAGCCCCCATGGAGAGGCAGGACTCCCGGCACTTGTTGAGTGACATGCACTGTGACATGAATGCCACAGTACAGTTCACTTGCACATCCTCCTCTTCACTTAACTCAGATGTATTTCCACTTGACACCACTGGAGGAAGGACACCGCAAAAGAATGCCTGTCAGATACACAAAGCATATTGGCGATTCATTCTAACAGGAAATCTCGCCGGTGAATTTGGAGCTGGTTTGGATACCTTATTGCATTATATTTTGTTACTTGCAGTTGCCTGTGCTAGCATTAACAGTACTATAAGTGCCACGAGACTGGGCGTGCCATGAAACTGGGCATAGTGTCTAGGGGATTGTGCCCACCTCTCTTCTTATGCCCGATTCACATGACGTGATTTTGCTCGTAATTTTCAGTCATGAAGTCGGGCTTTTTTTTTTCTTTTTTTTTTTTGCTGCATGAAAATTGCAAGCAGAATTACACCATGACATGTGAATTAAGCTTTCACCTAACTGCGAATTTAGTTTTATACTTATCGAATTAAGCTTCTGTGTATGCTATTGTAACCCACCTTTCGCAACCACTGCCTAGTTAGGGTCACCCAACTAGTGTTAATTACTGCCACACGGCAAACGCTCGAAAAGATAATGCAAATTCAAACTGTTTCATCGGATGCCAGAGACAAGTAGCCTTTTGTTTAAAAATGGGTGCCGCATTGCTCTGTATCCAGACAACCAGTTCATATGAGACCCAATTTATTGCTGGCTTTTCGCGTTCAAGGAAGTAAATGCGCCGAGACAATGTTTGCATGTAGCAGCTTATGATCACTATTCTGCCCGTACTCCTTGACCAAAGAGCATATGCATTATTCGAGGGTTTAATGCATAACACGTTGTTTAGTAAATGTACATTTTATAATTCTTGAAGAAGCAACTACAATCTCTTAAAATGTGTGGTTGAGTAAGCTGGATTAAAAAGACATGCAAAATCAAAATTTAGTACTGACATTAAGCTGCAGATAGTAAAGGTCCGTTCACACGCTTGCGACCGAGAGAGACCAGACCGGTTTTTAAGCCTCTTGCGATCTCTTAGGACCAGCTCCGCTGCAGTGCATCCGGTCCTAAGAAGTCGCAAAAGGCTTAAAAACCGGTCTGGTCTCTCTCGGTCTTACTCGGTCGCAAGAGTGTGAACGGCACTTAAGTGAGCATGTTCTTTAAAGGGAAGCTACGGAGCTTCTTGGAAAAAATGAGTTTGAAGTGAATTCTAGTGTATTTTTACCCCGTGAACCCGAATACCCAAACCATTTGCTGCGTAAGTATTGTTAAACGCGAGAAAAACGCGAAAGACAGTCGCTGTACGTGGCGTCATCGACGGATCTTTTGGCTGCCCAAGGCTAGGGAGGCGGGGCTTCAGCCCTATTTTGAAATTGCTCGTACGGCTCTCCGGCGCGTCGCATTGAAATACAATTTTGATATTTGTTATTCTAAAGGCCAAATGAATGCAATTCAAGCGTTTTTTCTCAAATGTAGAAGTGCCCCATCTTCCCTTTAAGAATGTTGACTAATAAATTGTTAATCATCTCTGCTAGCGTGATTATTGTGCGACGTGACCGTTTGTTTGCAAGAGGTAAATAATAGCTTGATCCTCATGAACGCTTCCTCTGCAAAAAATTAGTATGTGGAAACAAAGACTCCTGTTCCATGCTTTTTGAATGCGAAGACTGTTCTAAACATTTGGTAGTCTAAACGATAAATAATCCCCCGATTTGTTTGATAATTGAGATGTTCACAAATACAAACATTTCGAGAAGAGGGTTTTCCTCTCAGATCAACAGTGTAACACATCCTTGAACTTTGATTTTGTGCATTGCTTATCTGTAGGATTCTGTGTTTTCGTAGTTTATTTTTTATCAAAATCGGAGGGCGTTTTTCAGAGTTTATTTTTTGCCAAAAATTCTGCATTTATCCGAGTTTATTTTTGTTTGATTCCCAATTCTCCAAAATTCAGAGTTTAATTTCGCATTGTTTCCTATTAAAAATAAATAAATAAATGATATCCGGGTGTAAATGTATGCTATATAAAAAATGAAATGTGCTTGTTTCAATTAATGTTTCTTCAGCTTGTTTGGTGTTGGTGCCATTGCCATTAGTAATACTAATCCGTCCCACGCCAAAAGTTGCACACGTGTTGCTTCAATAAACGTCAATACCTTAAAGGGATACTTCAATGAAATCCGAAATATACCCTTTCTGTTTAGAAATAGGCTGAATATGACCCACAATATCCATAAATGGCAATTGCACGTTTGTATTTTGAGCCAGATGGCTGTATTTTTCGTTATAAATGGCCCACTCCGGCAAGTGCTCGGATAGCAGCCAGGAGAGAGCATGTGACATCCAGCGCAATCGTGACATAGCCTGTCTCGGGACAAGCAAAGCTGCGGCAAGGCTGACGTCGACAAGACGATTGCAAGCAGGGCATCTGGCCGCCGCCATGTCTCTACTCTTGCGTGTGCAATTGCAAGCTTGCCAAAGCTGCGTTCACGTGCACGCTGCACATGCATGCATGCATGGGGCACCAGTGAGGCTATAGTTCTAGGTGAGACAGGCATCATCACTACCTGTCAAGGTTTCTAGACGAACGGTACAAACGAGGCTTTAGCGACATCCACCAGGTGCCATTTGCTAATTTTTTCATTTGTTTTAAGATTCCTTTTCATGTCTTTTTCAACAAGAGATTGGAAAGTCCGATGTGATACTGCTCCCTTGAACATGTGTAGACCAAGAAATAAGCGCCAAAATTTTGTTGTAGTATCCCTTTAAAATCAATAAACTCCTGGAGGTAGTCGCTGGGAAGCTCGTATTCATCCCATCCTATTCCATCAACCTGCCCCATGGTCGCGCGAGGTGGAGTGGTAAAGGATACAATAGAGAAGCTTCAACTGCCCCTCTTCCCCATTTTGTGCAATCTATATGGTCATAGCTTTCACTGTTACAAAAACACAACCTCTTCTTCCTCTAAAGCACAAATAGTATGGCCGAAAGTGAAAACCAAAACAGTGGCTTTTGTTGAGACCCGAAAGTACAGAGCGCGATACTGTTAGCGCGAACAAGCGATTGCCAGTTTTTCCAGTTTTTCTCTTTGAAATCAAGGGATGTCATTCAAGTTATTATTGCTACGGAAAGAGCTCATTTAGTTCTATAATGTAAGCGATAAAATTCCTTTCTCACTAATACTATTTCGAAGTAAAACGCGCCAATGTCGTGTTCGCGCTAACAGTGTCGTGATGTGTTCAATGGTCTGCTGTCCTGAATGAACCTTGACGAGATAAGAGGCAAGACCCAATGGCCCGAGATTTGAAAAATAACTGTGGTGGCATTTTCCCAGGACCATTCACCCTGTGCGCTGATCAAATTTAATTGTAAAATACCGTCATCTTTTTTTTTTCTTTGGAAAAAGGTGTGCGTGGCGGGGGGGTGGCATTGGCACGTCAAAATTTGGAGCTTATCGGATAAATCCGATTGACCAAAATTTTACCGCCAGGTACTTTTTGGATTTATCCGAAAACGTGGAACCCTACTTATCTGGTACCTTGGTCCAGTAAACCATAGCTGAGAGGGGCTTGTCTACTGAGGGACCTACCAGCTTTGAACTTAATGTCCTTGTCGTGCACAGGACTGTAAAGGGCCACGTGGACGGGGAACGTGTAGGAGCGCCATCGCAAGGACCGGTCGGCCTCCTCGGTGAGGAGCGCGAACAGCCCATGGGTTGGGTCTGGCAGATCCTCGATGTTGGACTTGTGACTTAGAGAGATGGTTTCGTTGGCCCTTGGGCACATCTCTGCGAGACCAACAGAAGGATGCACAGCTTAGAAGCACGAATCATGACACAAATAAGAGCAGAGGCTTACCACAGCGGAAAACGCCTTTCTACTCAATCTCAGGGGTTTGCCATCGTGTACGAATTATGAGCATGTCGAACTGCATTTCGGGGGCCAAGTCAGAAAAGAGGTGTAATAACCCCCAAGGAGCTGACATCCGAGGCCATCTGACATCACGGTATCATGTGACCACATGGCTCCTGTGAAGGGATTCTCCGTTCATAGGAGTTTGGCCCCAATCATTGTTCCCTCCACATTCACTCTTAGGTTACAGTGGAGACTGACCTTCTCGTTTATGTCCTTCAAGTCTTATAAGTTGTGGCATGCCAGCACTCCGCTATGACAAGCATTTTTACTGTTTGCTATAGAAGGCTTTGAAACACATTTCCTCATATTGTGGAACCCAATTCACATCCGACCTCCTGACACAGAAGGAAATAGAAAACACAATCAGTTTGAGAAAATTTGTGTTGTAAACAGTTAAATATTGATTTAGTAACAAGTTGGTTGTATGAATGTTTGGAGTGTGAAGTTGTAGTCTGCCTTGAAATGTGGCAGCACGTCTGTGGAGTGAGATTTTAACTTGTGGCACCCAAGCTGCAGTGCATTCGGCTGCTGAACCCCCAATTTCAATAACAGATTTTCGGAAGCGTGCAAATATATTCATAGACAGATAGTCACAACAAAATGGAATTGACTACTAAATGCATGTATATTTTAGGGGTGTACCGTAAAATACCGGACAAGCGCCCACTCAAACTTTGGAGATAATCGCAAACAAATGGGGATGGGCCCTTCTCCGGTCATCAATTTTACATATAAATGTACTGTGTGTATTTTCTCCGATCCTGCAAATTTGGGAATGGGCGCTTAGTGTGGTGTGGGGCGGATGCACGGTATTCTATGGTATACAAATTTCAAAAATATGGTACCCACCAATAGTCGCAATGAATCCCCTTTTTTTAACAGCAACAGTGGTGATTGGTATCTTTTAAACTAAAAAGCTTGGACAAATTACAGAGGTACAGGTAATTAGCAGAAGTTCAGAGAGCAAGTGGTAGATTGCAGATTTCCACATAAAGACCTAACATGTGTGCTGACAGTGCTACCTGCAGTGGGGAAGCTCCTTTGCTGTGTACTGATGTAGCAGGATGTTATGTCAGACTTTCCAAACGTGGATATTTAAGTCGAACTAGAGGCTTTCATTATTTGCCCTGTGCAAACAAGGTACTGTTTGCACAGTGCCATGTAGACTAGGAAAGCACTGAGCACCAACAATAGAAGCTAAAAGGGTCAAATGCCCACAATTCAAGGTGCAACAACATACTGCCATAAGGTATGAGCTGAACCATGAAGGTAATTTCAATTTACTATTTACAAATATGAATATTTAGTCGCTGTCAATTGGGTAAACAGTGGATTCTATAACATTCAAATGTCAATGTGAATGCACGACGAAAATCTGCTCATATTCAAAATCACAAATATTCAACTATCCTCACAAATGCTTAGGAAAACATGGTTTGAAACGTAGCAACTTAGATAGTCGTGGGCTGTCCATATTTGGAGGTATCGGATGTGGGAGCTTCTGTACATACTGACTATTTTGAAGGACCCAGCATTGCTCTGGGACATGACACTAATTTGAGAAAACTTGCAATAAATCATGATAAAAAAAAAAAAAAAAAAAACTGCAGGGTGGCAAGGTGTTATTGGCACAACTGCACCGTGATAAGGGGTCTGATCTGCAAACCTGATTATATGAAGTTATGCAAATTGTGTTATCACCTGCTTGGCTTGTTTCCCTAGCCCAGTGAGTGGTTGAGGCCACTTAGGCTTTCCGATTTGAATGAAACGATTTTTTCCGTTTTCTCTCGTTTCTTTTCCTACTTGGAATCTCGACGGCTGGCATATCGGGACCCTCGACAGAGTCCTGCAGTTACTATACAGATAACATCTTCCTTGGCCAAATGGTTCTAAAACTGGGGCACCCTGAAGAATAGGATGAGCCTTATCGAATGTTGGTTGCAGGAAGTGCGGTCCTTCGGTTTTGTTTTTAACATATTGATGAAAGCTTTCATGCACTATAGCGTGATACTCACGCTATGAGCTATCCAGCAGCCCGTGCATCACAAAGTGGCTCTAAAAACTTCAAGAAAGATGTGCCAAACTCTGCTCTAAAAAATGATGAGAGTCGCATCGCAGAGTACACAGTTTAAAAGCATCCAAAAATCAAACAATGCAAAAAAAAACAAAAAAACTAGCAACAATCAGCAACACTTTTGTGAGAGGGTGGAAGATGGCACGTCAAACTAAAATAACTTATTGAAACAATGCAGGTTTTCATGCTTTTGCGAAACTCCTAAACTGAGCCAATGGAAAGTTGTAGGAGGTCTGTATTGAATTTTATTGATATCTTCTCACAACCTGCACAATGAATGAATAAAGAGTCACCTCTAACCTCCTTCAAAAAGTGGCTTTGAACAAGTGCTACTATTTGTCCTAGAATGTCAACAAGTTTGGGGTTTATCACAGCTGCAGCAGCTTTTAATGCCACCCTTTGAAAGGCAAAAAAATACCTTCGACTGGCAAGATGTTTTATATTTGTATCACAGGAACAACCATAATACTGAATTTTTTTTTTTTTATAAATTTTGGTCTATCTTGGTGTATGCATATAACTGAACAACGTTTAAATATTAGCAGCTCACCCTACCATTGCTAAGGCAGTCTCAGGTGCATGTGATTCAGGTGAATGATATGTTACGCTTGGAGATTAGAATAATAATAGTAATCTTTATTCAGCCTAAAAGGCTGCGACACCACAGAAAGGCCATTGGCCCATACCTGAGGCCTGCAGTGCCGCATTACTACAGACAAAACAAAACAAAGGAAGATTTTCATATGAAACACACACACACATAACACATGTACGCTCGCACACACACTCACGGGGGAGGGAAGAGAAATGGAGGGTAAATCGTTGGAGGTGGCTTGATCCTATGAATAAAATCACACTTGTTGCTGTCTTGTATCAGATGCTACAATCCAAGCCTCAGCGGCTTTACTGAAAGTGCCGTTTTACGGATCCAAATTAATGGGTTTGAATCCTAGCTAAGGTGTCTGCAATCCGATATAGTGCAAACGCTGCTCATGATGCAGTGTAAGTGCCACGTCACAGATTTTGGTTGCGATTAAATATGTCCCTAAATTATTCGTCAGTCCTTTGCTGCGGTAAGCGTATCAGCTTGCTTTTGTTGGTTTGGCATGTAAACCACCAGAATTTCATTCAAACTTTACAACCTTGCCCTCGCTCCTGGCGTTGTACTTCATTATTGCAAACTGTCATTGCATAAGAAATCAAAGATAAGCATATGTTTATTTTGCTACCACGCAGCTGCAGCGCAAGAGCAGATAAAGTTTTACGCAGAAAATCCCACATTTTGCTGAAGGATCTGCAGAAACAAACAATGGTGAACAATAATCTGAACACTTGCTCCCAGCACCATATCGCCCCATCCATAGTATGTAGTATGTAATGTCCGGATGCTTAGTAGACTTAAAAAAACTGAACCGGATACTCTGAAACTACAGTAGTCACTCATCTCTTAAAAAAGATCGATAAATATTGTCCTCATTTAAAATTGTAAAAAAAAAAAAAAAAAAATGGACGCATCTCCACGTGGTGAATGATGTTGATTGGGGCGAAGCTCTGGTGGTGCTGATGATACTGATTTTATTGTTCATATGTGGTGCTGATTTTTTTTCTTTATTGCTAATAGGTAGTACTGAGTTCCCGGTTGCGTTTCGACTTCATTATTACTGCTTTATGGTCGGTGAAATGCAGAGCCAGTGGTGGTTCTAGCGGATCAGCTTGGATCCGCTAGAAGCCGTGGGAACGCATCTCCAACGCTTAAGTCAACGGTACATGTCAGAAAGAGAATGTGTGGTATGGATTTGACCGCAGCGCCCTCTCATCTATAAACGTTGAGCCAATGCATGCAAAGTTTAACGCGATTATATACGCATTTGACCGCAGCGCCCTCTCCTGTATAGACGTTGAGCGGCTACATGCAACGTACGGACGCCGGACAAGGCTGGACCCTAAGGAGCTTCGCCCCTAAAAGAAAAAAGAGGTGTGTATGTTTATACAGCCTAAAACTTAGTCTGCCTCAACGGGCGACTGTCTCTCAGCTGTAGTAGATGAGCAATTTAGCCAGTGCAGTAGAACCGCTAGCCTGAAGTCTTTAACGTGCACCACTTAGTAGTGATACACAACCGCACACCGGTACGATGCTCAACGATCGAAACGGGCAGGGGTGCGAGCCTTCGCTCCATGTGCTCCGAGCTGGTGTGCGCTAGACCACTCGGCCACCGATCACCCCCTCCCCCCACCTTTTCTTTTTTTAGATTGTAGAGCACCAGTAGTGTGTGTCTCACTAGGAAGAGCATGTGTCACTCACCTACACAGGAGCAGCACTCGGTGTAAAGGTAGTCAAGGCAGTAGAAGCAGTCTCGGCTGCAGGTGACATTGAGCTTGTCGCACTTGCACGACTGGGTGAGCATGCACTTGCTCACTATGGATGCACAGATGGCTTCGTTGCAGGCCAGGGTCAGCCCCAAGGCACATGCTGCAGCCACCAACAGGGGCAACAGGGCCCGCTGCATCATTTTGCACTGCAGGAAAAAGCCCCTCGTGAGTGTGCACCTTCCGCGAAAACTGAACGAAAAAAGACATCGAGTTGTGCTAGTTTGCTGGCACATGGTGACAATGAAGCGTGCAAAATACAAACAGATGAATCGAACTGGACAGAGAGAGTGGTATAAAGATAGGCTAGACTGTAATACATAATGACAAATGAATGCAAGAATGGCAGAACAGGGGCCAAACTCAGCCCAAAGTGGTAAACTGCTGAAAATGTGCTAAAAGGCAAGCTACTGTGCCTTGTAATGTTCACTTCTCTGTGTAATACCTTTCTGCGTCATTTTATCATTCAGCTGGGCAGATAAGGTCAAGGTCGGAGCTACCTACTGCATCTGGGTGCTATTTGTTTTGCTCAATCTGAGAGCAAATATTGAAAACAGTTAATTGTTTTGACATATATCCTTTTTAAAATGAGCCATTTAACCCAATTAGGTGCTAAAAGAATACACAATGAATTATATACTGTTCTTTCCAGAGTATTGCAAAACTTCCCATCAGAAATGTGGATATATTTTCCACACAGTGCTGTTGTATTTTTATACATTTTGTAGCAAAGCTTTTCCGTATAATAGATAAATTGGTTTGCTTAGTCGAAACTGCCTCGTAATGTAATTATTCTACTACGGCAAGTCGTATTTATTGAATCGACAACACTGAGTTTCATACACCCTGCCTTATTTAGAAAACTACAAATTCCTTTAAGCGTGCTCAAGTGTTGCGTTCTCTACCAGCTTCTCTACCGGTTTAATTTGTATTCCACCTACCACCTTCAAAGTTAGAAAATCGTTTGAAGTATTCATAAACAATACAACCCTGGCAGCATATTTACGTGTCCACGCTCGCAGTGTGTGTTCATTTTGTAACTCCTGTGGGCATTGTTATCGTGTGAGCTCTAAGAGTGCATAATGTACAAATTCGCATAAGATTCTAGACTGGTATGCAAAAACAAAAGTTCAACTGGGAGCTTGCTACTCGCTTTCCTTCCTCCTTTCCGTTGTGGCGTGAAGCATTTGAAATATGCGAGATTCCGACGCCGCGTAGAACGAGCGCACTCGCACGACGCCTTTACGTGCAGCAGAAAATACTACCCGCTAAATATTAGGCACAAAAATATCCCCGGTCACGTCATAAACCATATCCCTGCTGTGTTTCATATAAGCATCAAACAAATCCGTTTCGTGTATAGGACGCATGTTGGTTTTTCCTTTTTTTTCTCTCTCTCCCCTTCTTTCTTTAATGCGTCTTTTTGCGCGGAAAAGAAAGTGTGCGTCAATTTCTATTATTATTTGTTTGCCTCCAAGCAAAAATGTAAACAACGACATCCAATCAGCTCCTGCCATCGCTACTTGCGGCGCGAACTGCACGAGCGCCTGGATAACATCACTTCTACGACAGACCAAGCTTCTGCAACGATTCATGTCCCACACGAGTTCGAGCACCGTGCACCTGGCGGTTCGCTCAACCTGAACCCCTGAACCGATGCCACAAGCTAAAATCGCGAGGGAGTGGTGGCGCGAACCTGCTAGGTTATCGGCGCGTGTCTCGCGGAGCCAAGGGCCGCGTGCTTGACGCGTGGCTCGAAAGCGAACGAGACAAAAACAAAATAGAACTACGCACGAGCATTGTCTTTACTGTCTGGAGGTGACCACGTTCTCTACATCTCTATCAAGCACTGGCAGCATGTGTCACAGAGGCAGCAGCACCGCTGACGACGCGGCTCATGGCCGAATGGTCTTGTCGCATCCGGCGCTTCCAGGACTGTCAACTCGCGAGGCTCCTGCGAAGACCCGCGTCTCCGGGGCTTGGGAACGGCAGAAAACGTTGTCCGCCAACGATACCGCTGCTGCACCGTGTATTTTGACGCTGGAGGCGCTCGCGAGTGCATGCGAGTGCACGCGCGTCCAGCTCGGATGGCCGGGAAGACGCCGAAGACGCGCCCGCGGCCCGGAGCACGCGCCTGGGGCTCGCCACTGCTCACCTGGGGTGCTCCGGTCGTAGCTACTCGGCCGGCGGCGAGTCCTGGTCGCGTCGGGGCCTAGCGCGGTGCGTGGTCATGGTGTCGGGCCAGTGGCGCGGCCCGAGCAAGACGGCGGCTATCAAAGCGACGCAACCCGAGAGAGGCCGCTGGGGCCCGGGCGGCCGCGATGGCGCAAAATGGAAAGTCGAGCCCCTGAGCAGCAGCAACGGCGGCGTCCACTTGGCGTTGTGGCGGACGGAGCCAAGTGGGCCGCGGCCAGGCAGGCCGCGATGCAGCAGGCGACGTGCTTGCGGCAGCGCGTGTGTTTTAGAGAACGGGGGAGGGGATTCCAAGTCCGACAGCGACTCCCCCTTTTGTGCGGACGAGTCCAAGCGAGAAGGCCCGAGGCAGTGCAGGTGCAGGATTCCTGCGCTCCCGCCCCTTGAGCCCCCTTCTTCCAAAAGCCCCTCTTTCCTGGCTCTTTTTGCTTCTGCGGCGGCACTTTTTTGCACTGAGTACAAGTGCTTCCTCCCAGGGTGGTCGTTCCCAATGTCCCCAGAGAGCCAACTACACTGACCCAGGAATGCGCCAAAAAAGCCACAAAAGCAAAGCGGCACAAGTGTTGATTTCAAGGCGAATGTGAGTGACGAGGGGGTGGGGGAGGACGTGCGGGGCCGCCAGCCAAGGCTCTTTGCGCGCCTTTATCTCGGCCTTCCACGGACTGCTCTTCCCATCATCGCCGCTGGCGTGCCGGCTCGCGCTCCACACCGGTTCCCGCATTCCGCCGGGCTCCTCCGGACGAAAAGCGCCCACCCCCTCACAACCAGTTGAATTGCGCCACATCGCGGCCAAGCGCCCCACTGCCGGCCGCTGCCCTTCTCGGGTCCGCGACGCGCTGCTCGGACCGGGTCTTGGGCGAGCGCCGCGGGATGCCCTCGTTTCGCCTCTTCATCCTCCGCTCTCTCGGGGCTCTCAAGGCCTTTCCCCGGTTGCCCGACGCCCAACAAGACCCCCTGCCCTAGCCGTGCGCTACACTGGTCCCCGACTGGTTCGCCAGACATATCAGCCGCGTCTAGACACTCTAGAAGCCCCGTAATTCGATCCCCCGCTTACTCTCACTCGCAGACATCCGGACGATTAGATAGCGCGCTCTTTTTTTCTTCGCCCTCCTTGACGGCCTGCGCGTTTGGTCACCGTCAAGTGGAACACATTCAGTTGGTACGTCCTTCACGCTTTCGCGCAAACAGGCTGCATTGTTGATCGCTATCGGACGCCTCCGAGGGCCCGAGTATCTCTGGGCGCTCTGTTTGACAACCTGTCTCAAAGCCGGAAGCCGCCTTCCTCCTGGCACTCGCCCGTCCGGCCGTGTACTCTGACCGCCCCGCGGAGGGCGTGTTTTGAACCCGATAACTGGTTGGGGGCTCCTTCTTCGGGCCGCCGAGGAAGCCCGAGCTCTCGTGGCGAGCCGCCGCAGTGCACGTTGCACAACCACTACCGGCTTCGCTCTGTTCCCTGACCGACCATTCCTTGGTCTTTGCACCCTGCCAGGGTGAACAACCCGGCTGCGCTGTGCACCTTTGCCCGCGTGGTTCGTCACAGGCACTTGAACTGCTTGAACAAAATCATTCTCGTAGCACGGGGCGGACATTTCTGTCTGTGGATCCTCTGCTATGCATATTGTTTTGTATTCCCTCCTAATCACCGTGACGGAGCGGATTGCCAAGGCAGATCAGACCTTCTTTCTCGCTGCTTTTTGTTTTTAACAACGCGCCTCCACACGCATGCTGGCGAAGTGCTCTTCGGAAGTCCTTGGACAATGCGGTGCACGTATGAAGCTGCGCAGTAGCAACCACCGTGCCGTTCGGAACATGCACTGCTTCCGTCGTCGACTGAAGCTACGTGCCATTTGCAAGTGCCTCACGCGGGATGGATCCGCCACGTGTCGTCTGGTTTTTTGACGTCCACTCCACCAATGATGGTAATGACTTCTTGGAGGTTACTTTTTTTTTCTTTATTATTAAAGTGCTTTCTCTGGCCTGGGGTCACGTGTTGCCCGTTTCATTATCGGTGTCCAGAGTACATAGTTGCAGAAACATTGTGCACAACGACGGTAATCAGATTCACAAATTTGAATCCACTGGTGAAGAAAAAAAAAAGGTCTTGCTTTGTATGTTTATGCAACCTTGATGTTGGTACGCCTCAACGGGTGACCGGCCTCTTAGCTGTAGATGAGAAATTAAGCCAGTGCAGTACAACCGCTAACCTGTTTTTTTTTAACGTGCATCGCGCAGTAGTGATTACACGAACGCGTGCCGGTACGAAACCCAGTCAGATCGAAACGGGCGGGGGCGGTGCGGATCGAACCCAGGAAGTTCCCAGCGCCAGCTTTCGCTCCACGCACTGGTGGAACGCTGAAACAACCATTTTATATGACTCACACGCAAGACCTTTTTTCGCGCATTGTCGCCGTAAGGTGAGTGTCATGATTTTCATTGAAGAAAACCAGTGACCCCCCGCCCCTTGTCTCTCTCTCTCTCTCTTTCTTTGTTTTGGGGGGGGGGGGGGGGCAAGGTTTTTTTAGTGTGTGTTTGTGTTTTTTTTTTTTTTATACAGAAAAAAATAATTGTTCAACTTCTTCGAGAGGGAGTATTCAGTGCGTCTCAACAAATTTGTTGCGGTGCATTTTTTTTTTTTTTTTGCTGCATGGATGAGTTGTATGTAGAGTATACGGTCCCGCCCCACTAACGCAAAATACGGAACAGGTAATTAAGAGCAATGAGCCTGTAAAAGTGATACTGTTGATACTATCGTGCACTGCGAGATAGTAATTTCAATCTTCATCTCTCTCTTCCACCCGTGAATGGGCTTCAACGGTTCCATTTCAATTTGCTGGAGTCACTGACGTACCAACTTGTTTTTGAGTGAGGGGGGTAAACGAGACCCCCCCCTCCCGGGTCGGGGGCGGTGCCCTTGGTATCCCTCGGGCGCCGCCGGCCTGTGTTCGCCGCGCCCAGCGGCGGCTGTTTCAGGGGGGGGGGGGGGGGGGGGGGGGGCAAAACACATGCCTTGCCCCCCCCCCCCCCACTCTGAGAACTGGGGGTGGGGGGGGGGGGAAGGCAAGCGCCCCCCCCCCCCCCCCCCCCAAGTTGGTACGCCCATGGCTGGAGTCTCAATTTGGCTGCATTCTCAGTTCAACTGGAAGATTCAAGTGAAAAATCCAGTTCGTCCTAGAATTTGCTTTCAGACTGGACTCACCTCCAGTTCGAAAATTACACAATTGTATTTGAAAAAAGAATATTTTTTGCACCATAAACTGCAATGATCTGAACATTAGAGTTCTTACGGCGGGAGTTCTCAGCTGTTCATTTGCGTATCGCATCATAAACCTGCGAAGCACTTAAGTTAACCTCAGTCATTACTTCCATCTTGCGCACTTGTACGATGCCTCCGCTGTAACTTTTAAGGCGGAAGCCTTACTTGTCTCATTCCGCGAAAAAGCGGCGGCGTTGTGCATGAAACTTGGTCACACCAATACGTCATCAAGCGCGCGCCTCAGAAATAAAACACAAAGAAAAGCAGAGCAACGCGGAGCGTGATGTCAGCGCCAGAGCGACGTGTCAAAAAGGAAGACGTGGCGCGCTGCTTGGAGGAATCAGAGTTATTGGAATGTACGCTAGGGGTTCAACTGGTGCTAGTGTCTATGCGACTTCCGGGAGGCAAATTGAAGCAGACAGCAACCAGTCTAGTTTTGCGGTACTCCTGTGCATTCCTATGGGAAAACGCGCGTGCATTTTGTCTCTTCGCCGGAAAATAACACGGAACACTTTGGTTATTTGGGTCGTACCGAATAGTATGTGCCTTTATTAACATTGTAAAAAAAAAGTTTAACTTCGCTATATTTTAGGCCCAAACCTATGCTCCATAGCAGGTGTGTAAAAACGAGCGATGATTCCAAGAAAAATAACAATCAAAAGGAATATGGTGTGTGTTCAAGGCTTGCCAGCATTCCGGTGACGCTTATATATTGCTAATATGCCAGTATTGTCACTATATGATAATGACCCTGTCTTGAATCTTTACGAGTGGTTAAAAACATTCAAAACGTAAAGAATAAAGTACGGGTATGAAAGGCGTCTTGTTTTTTTAATATTTTCTATGCCGGGAAGCCTTTATAGGGCACTTGTTATCAAAGATTTTGAGCGTGCAGGTGATGTTTCGAACGTAGAACAAGCGTATTCGCACAGAGCAGAATTAATAAAGCAGTACTTATTGAAAATCGGGCTAAATTGCGTGGCCTTCAATTTATTTTGATCGTACATGCACAGGGAGTTCCAGTGTTACTCCGTAGTTCGATCTTGCCGTCTTTCTTTGTTCGTTTGGCACGTATAACCCCCGTGTTGAAAAGCGCCGACCTCGTGTTCGAGCTAATATTGTCCGACAGCGCACATAAATACATGTACGAAGCCGTTTTAGCAGCGTTTTTAATGCAATCGATTTGAAATAAAAATGTCGTAACTGACCAATTAATTAGTCTGCCTGTCTGAGAAATGTTACAGGTTACTTAGTACGTACAAATTATTCGGGATATTTGCTCTTATAATCGAGCGCAAGGGGGAAATGCACTCACTTTTTCCCATAGAAATGCATTACCGGAAGTCAGTTTTCGACTGGTTGCTGACTGCTTCAATTTGCTGCAGCACACCAGCGCCAGTTGAACCTCTAGCGTACATTATGTTAACTCTGGTAAGAATGCGCTGCGTGTAGGAATGCTTTTGCATTCCTACACGTTAGCAGTCTTAAGTGTCTCTGCCGAATTTTAGTTGTATCTTTCTTTCCGTTGCCTGCTCTCCAGCTCAACAACTGAGCTACAAACTGTTTTGTTTTTATTATTATTATTTTTTTTTTTTTTTTTAATTTAGCGATGGAATGGATAGATGTTACATTCAAGTGAAAGTTTGGGATCTTGTCTTCCCCAGGCGCTCCTAACTTTTCAGTATAGTTCCCACCGGCGGCGATGCACTTTTGTTACCGGTGCACTACTCTCCGCATGCCGTCGTAGATGACTGAGGGCGGCTGTTGACGAGACTAACGCCGCGCTGGCGGAGCTGCACTTCCAAGATGCTTTGCTTCATTCTCCTCACAGCCCGAACCTCGCGCCATCAGACTTTTGGCTGTTTTCCAGGATAAAGGAACATCTGAAAGGTACACGGTTTGCATCCGACGACGAAGTTACCGATGCAGTGCGCCACTGCTGTCGTCAACAATTGCCCTCAGTCATCTACGACGGCATGTGGAGAGTAGTGCTCCGGTGGCGGAAGTGCATCGCCGCCGGTGGGGAAGGACTGTATTGAAGAGTTATGGACGCCTGGGAAAGGAGGAGATTCCAAACTTTCATGTGAATGTAGCATCTCCCAATTCCATCACTAAAAAAAAAAAAAAAAAAAAAAAAATTACCGCCTAGGAAGCGATACTTATTGATCACCCTCGTGTTTGCTCCTTTGTGTCACCTGACAGGCTATAGCAGATTTTGAGAGGTTTCTGATTTCGGTATTCGCCGCGAAAGCACGGATAGAAGAATCAGCGAAAAAGACACCTAGACGTTGGATCGGCCGTTCCACGCTCTTGTAAACGTTCTGCGAAGCTGATAGGAATGAAGGCACCGATCATGGCTGTATAATTCTGCCTTCCCGAGGAGACGCGGCCAGACAAGCTCAGGAAATCAAACGTGAATCGCGCGGTAGACACCAGTAAACGCCGAGTTCTCGGTGAAATAAACGCGTCGATTCGCGTCAAAAATGAACGCCGAAAACCGGACTACCGTATACGTTTCAGCGCGGATAAAGAAGAGCCTGAGAATTTATAGCGCTTTCTGTGAAGAGAATCGGAATTCGCCAGGCAGGGTACTTTGGAGTGAGCGCCGAGCCAGCCGGACAGCAGAGACCGCGCGCGGTGGCGGTCGTATCGGTGACCACGTGTTCCGTCCGGCCAGTTTGTATTGACCTCGACAGAGCATGAAAGCAGGTTGAACGGGAATAGCGAGCGTAGTTTAAGATTGGACGGAATTTCGAATGTTCGCTCAGCGCGGCACATTCCTCCTTGATAGATTCTTTTTCTTCATATTCTTATCGCACATGCCTCGTTTTGTCAACACTCGCCGCTTCATAAACAATGGCGTCGAACGTTGACGCACAGTTTGCGGACGATCGCGACTACGTTTCGTTTAATATTATATTGTGGGGAAAAAAGAAAAAGAAGGTTGAACCGAGGTTTGTTAAAAAAAAAAAAACTTGATCGACTAATGCCTGACGATCGGCCACGATTGCCTCCGCATGTAGAGTAGATATTTCATCAAACTCCCTCCAATGGCCTAGCAAAAAAAAAAAAAAAAAAAAAAAAAAACGTTCGGGGGGGGGGGGGGGGGGGGGGGGGGGAGGGGAGGGGGGGCTTATGGGTTTTATTTTTTTTTTTTTTTTTCGAAAAGAACTTCCGGTTACGCCACTGGCTCTTAGCCACCATTTTTCTATTGCTTTTGTATATTGCAGTGAAATGTGACCGGGCTCGGAGCTTGATAAAATGTCGATTACACCGTCAGCACGATGTCAACAGCGTGAAACAATGACCCTTTCAGGATAGTCGCGCGTTATATTAGCGAGGTGGGATTGCGTTAATTATTGTTTTAATATGACCGTAAGATTTAGCTGTATGCAAACTACCTTGTAAAACCAATTGTGAGAAATCGGTGCGGCAACATTGTCCTTAAGTTTCCGTCGATTAAAAGTTCTCAAGGTAAGATTAATAAAGCGCTCCGATCTATTTTTTTTATAGTCACTACTGCGATATTGAAGACAGCACTGCAGACTGTATGTTTGTTGGCTTCACTGTTTTATCTTTCTGGTCGATATCCTCGTCGATAGTGTACTTCCGTAACAGATGGCAACGCTGAGCAGGTTGCAATCTTTTGACAATGCCATCTTTACTAAATTGTATCCGCCCTTTCAAACACGTCCTCTCGCTTTAGTCCGGCCAGCGCTCCGAAATACCGGGGACTTTCATATTCGGATTAGGTGAACCAGCTAATTAACCATATAAAAACACAACAAAAGAAGAAAAAAAAAAAAAAAAAAAAAGAAGAAGAAGAAAATCGACTCTTATCGTGAAATAAGCTGAAAATTGCAATCGAGCGTGTACTGACGTGACGATCGTGCAGTGCCTCGTCCCAGGCGGCACAGCTCCCGCGGGCATCGTATCCATGAGGGGCACGTGGATAGTGGCGCGCACACGTTCGCGTCAAGACGACGACGCAGGCCGGAAATGCGCGCTATCGGCGTGCCGCAGCAGCGTCGTCTGCGTGCCTCGTCTCGACACTGCGGTTTCGTGTTCCTGCGGAACACTAAAATAGACCCTTTCCAAAAATTGTGAAATGATGTATAGATTAAGCGCAGCCGCCATTAGTCGGTCTCGTCGCTTTCGGCGTGAAGCCCGTGATTGGTTCCGAGTTCGGGGCGAGCACTGACGCAGCACTCCTGTGCACGTGGAATGCGCTTCGATCCGAGTATACTCCGAATGCTGACGAAGCGCTCGTGTCCAATGCGTGCTCATGGCGCAAGACCTACTAATGGCGGCCGCACATAATCTAGACTCCTTTCGAAAGACTGCCCTCTGTTGGCAGCTGTGGAATCTTTGCACAATGGCGGACTAAAACCGCAAAGTCGAGGCACAATTTATGCGTTTAATTAAATTAAAAGGCAACAAAAAAAAAAAAAAAGGAGGATGAGCGCAGTGACGTTGCACTTTCGACGCTGTTTGATTGGCTTGTCGGCTGCTAGCGTTGGCCGCGCTCGGACGTTCGCTATCTTAAGGAATGACTTTCACGTTCCACGATGTCAGTTGTTCCACCATTGTGAAGTGGTTCAGACCTTCTAATATTCGGCAGGTAGGGGCTGTCGCTCCGTCGTTCTTGTGTTTTTTTTTTTTTTTTTTCGTAGGGGGACTGTACTTTGTTTCATTTTAAGTCGATATACAGCCGAAACTACGAGCTGCCGGAGTCATTCAAGCAGGCCAAAAGCGTCAGGGCGTTCTTCAAATTTCTGCCCGTGCGCTATCGTACACAAGAGTAAAACAATCAAACGCAGTAAATGCGCCGTTACCTTTTAGTGTGTTTGACCGTGTTTGTACGTTCCAGCTAACTCTTTTACTAATGTTCAAATGAAGTACAGATCGTGGCCACTGTTGGCTGCACAATAGGGATACAAAACTATCGAAAATTTAACTATCGAGACTATCGATAGTCAGAAAAAAAAAAAAACTATCGATAGTCTTGATGGTACATTTTTCGAACGTCGAAAGCTATCGATAGTGGACTATCAATACTATACTATCGATAGTTTACTTTCGATAGTACTATAGATAAACTATGGCTAGTCAACTATCATAGTACTATCGATTGCTGGCTCTCGGTTGACTATCGAAACTATCGAAAGTCGACTTTCAGAAAGTTATCGAGTGTTACGAAAATGAAAGCCCAGTCCAAAAAATGAGATGACGACCGATATGTCCGGGCAGACGAGGCAGGACTCTGGGCAAAACATAGAGAAAGGAAACTGAACATAAAATTGCGTTCTCATAAAATAAATTTAGAGAGAAAACAGAAATCGCGTTGTGCTACTTTTTCTGTGCACATCATTTGTATATTCACCGGGTCCAAATATCAGGCTTTGGTACGCGCACACTTGTGGAAATGTGTATTTCCACATTCTCCACTTTATATATATATATATATATATATATATATATATATATATATATATATATATATATATATATATATATATATATAAAGTGGAGAATGTTTGCAGATGCTTCCGTTGATATATAGGCAAAAGTAAGGGCGCGGACACAGCAACCGTAGGGTGATAAAAATAAAATTCAAATTTAATGGCGAAAAAAGTCACACAAGAAAAAAAGGGGGTGAAGTGCCAGAAAAAGTTGTATTAGTTTACGGGAATAATGAAGGCTAGGCACAAGAACGTTAGCTACGCGGGAAACAAACTTGAAAAAGGACGGAATAAAAGTCAAAGTTAAACACAAGAACTTACAAAAAAAAAAAAATATATATATATATATATATATATATATATATATATATATATATATATATATATATATATATATATAGTTAGGAAATGTACTTGGCTGAAAATATCTGGCATCAGGGTTTTTTCACTAATCAGTGCAGATTATTGGGCGAGTTGGTACTGGGCATTCCATTCAAATGTTACGCGTTTGTTTCACGCTTTTGTTTCTTTTATTATTCAAATGTCACATATTAATTTCCTTATAGTCTTGAACACTGACAAGTGAAAATGAGCACTCTGCTGGGGATTATACTTTTTTTTTTTCTGCTGATGACCATTGAAAGCTAATTTCCGAAAATTGGTAACCAGCTGTTGACAAAAACTGTTAGGCTTGTTCACCCTGGTATGTTGTCACTTTTTGTTCGGTCCTCTTTTGGCACGTTTTGATAACGGTGGCTGGTAAATGATTTGCCGTTTGGTATAAAATACAACTTGAAAATATAGGACTCGCCACGTAATGAATAAAGAAATAATGTTTGGTCAATAAATGTTACAGCAATTTGCAAATTCAAAATATAGGACTTGCCACGTAATGAATAAAGAAATAATGTTTGGTCAATAAATGTTACAGCAATTCGCTTCTGGATGTTTCAAATTGAGCATTACCAGATAAAAAGCTTATCCAAGTCAACATGGTTAGTTAGACTATTATTATTTTTTTAATTCTTCAATCACATAGGTTTGGGAACATTAACGTTACTGGACCAAAATTCAAAAGATAAAAACGAAAGTTTGCCGTGATCCCAGTAACCATATTGTTAACAATAAAACGTTATATCAGGGAAAAAAAGATAAAAATCCCCAGGTGGCGGTTTTCATTCCAGGCCGAGGTGCCCGCAATCTGAGAGAGGCTTATTGCGGAGAAGGAGGCGTGTAACCGAGGTTACGGTTGCACGTCAAAAGATCCCCAGGTTGTCGAAATTAATTATCAGTCCTCCGCTGAGCGTGCCAGATGCCCGTCGTTGGTTTGGCACGTAAAACCCCCAAATTTGACCTTAAATTTGACTTTAGTGAGAAAACAAAATTGTAAATTCTGAAGGCAATATTGTTTCCTTTTTTGCTTGCAACCTCTTTGGTCGAAAGAAACGCCATACGTATCTTTTCATCCGGGTAAAGTCAACTTTCAACTTTATTGTTTCCCTCCAGTGGAGGGAAAGGAAAAAAAAAAAGCAGACAATTGTCGCTTGACATGGTTCTCCTCCCCACCAGCACTAAGAGAAATAGTATACATGGTAATGAATTTTACGACATCAACATACAACCATAAAATATTCCCCTGCACGAGGATGATCTTATTCAAACAAAGTTAAACACTAGAGAAAGAGACACCTGATACCCTTTCTGTTGAAACTTATAAACTATATTCCACATATCAGCATACTGTCTAATACAGTAGCGAAAACTGCAGCGTCTGGAAGCTGTAGCCTGTTCTTGATCGACGCGCTGACCAAATATAAACACAACGGCATGTAATATGCAGACACCCTTTGTTTCGTATTAGCGATGGAAGTTGATTCTGGCCTATAGACATCTGATATGTAAGAAGTTTATAATTGAAATGTTCTCTAACTGTCACTCTACCAACATTTTTGAATAATGGCAGTGTGTGAATACTGAATTCCGCATTGCACATAATTCCAAAGATTTTTTTTTCTTCAAAACATGTAAGCGGTGAATATTTGTTGCCGTTGTGTCTCCCCAAACAAGAAAGCTCGAATTATAGCACGAGTAAAACAGGGAGTTTTAAAGAAGTATAATGACTGAGATGGGTAATATAGGTCGACATTTATAAACAATGCCCATAACTTTTGAGAGTTTGCCCTCCATTCATTGCACTTCCGCATCCCCAGCTCACGTACTCGTTAAATAAAAAAAACCAAGAACCTTCACATTTGGCAAAAAATCAATATAGCGTCCTCCGAGAGAGACCACAAGAGTAAATGAACAAATTGTATTTCTAGAACGAAATAGTGCCGCCTTCGTCTCATCTGCATTAATTACTAAGGAGTTGGAAATCGTCCAAGCGTTTATCTTCTGTAGCAAACTATTCGCCGTACACACAACCTGATGAACAACTTCCCCCGAAAAGGACAAACTGGTCTAGTCTGCGTATATTATAAATTGTGCGCGGTCGTCTATATTTACTATATCATTTATGCATAAGTTAAAAAAGAAGGGGTTCAAGGATGCATCTTTGTGGCACCCCTGACGTCAGCTTCTTTAGCCAAGAGCGCTGCCTCGGTTACGACACACTGATGAGTATGACGATGTTTGAGAGAAATCTCGACCATCGTTGAGTCGAGAACTCGCACACCGTATGCATTTAATTTAAGAAGCAACGTTTTATGGTTTAGACGGTCGAAAGCTTTAGAGAGATCAATAAAGACTCCAAGGTAATATATTTTTGTCATGTTATTTAAGGTTAGCTCTTTTTGTTTTAATAGTGCGAGTTCCGTTGAATGTCCCTTTCTGAAACCCAACTGGCTGGATGTTACGGAATGTTTCTCACAAAAAGCATATAATCTGGTATGTATTATTTTCTCAAGCCCCTTTGGAAACAGCGGCAGAACCGAAAGGGACCTTTAATTTCCTCAATTATTTTTCTCCGTACTTGAAAATACCCAAAATATTTGCTTTTCGCTTCTTTTTGTACTTCTTTTTTTTATGAAAGTCGTTTGAATGTGCCAAACTAATGTGTGTGTGTGTGTGTCAGAAAAGGCGCAATTGATTTAATCACATGTTTCGGTGGTTTCATGACTCAAGGCCCTATGATGCAATGCATAGTTTACTTATCAGGTGAGACAAACGTATTTTCATTTTCCTGGTTGAATTCTGCATACAAAAACAAAGTGCAAACTCCGAAAAAGCAATATAAAAACAGCAGAAAAAGTATGACAACCTATATAAAAAAAAAAAAGTTATATTTCACTATATTTTTATTTACAGTTTTTCGATGTATGCAATCGGTAGTTTCTCGATTGCTGGTTGTCAATAGTTTCTAGAAAGAAGTTATACCGTTTTCTGATAGTCTTACAAAAGGTTTTAGATTGTCCCTTAATAATTATCAGGAAGTCCCTGATTGCAGTTGTGTTTTTCTTTGAGCTTCACATTTTCTAGATGGACTCTTAAGGTTCTTCGTCACCTAATAGAATACTATTTAAAGCTTTACGACGGTCGGCTATCGATAGTTTCACGATAGTCTACAATTGATAGCATACTATCGATAGTTTTGCGATAATCGGCTATCGATAGTTTTTGCATTATCGACAGTTAGATACACTTGGCTTTCACCATTGATAGTATCGATAGTGCAGTCGATAGCTTTGCACCACTACTGCACAATCCTTTGTGACCGCGCATTTGAACAGCCCGGTGCGGTGAACGTAGCACTTCTGCTCGAATTTCGCTCACGGCAGGGGAAAAAAAGGAGCGCAGTGAATACGTAGTAATCGGTTGTATCCCTGCGGTTGGGCCAGTGTCGAGCCAGGCAGTTGAGCGCCTGCTGTCATCGAGCCTCGGCAACATCGGGCGTAAACCGACCAGAAGCCGCGCAACGGGCATGGCGGGGCGACTTGTCGCAATCACTAGGCGCTGTACACGAACATCCGGGCCATTCCTTTGGGCGGCCTCTCCGGGAGGCCTTGAGTGATGGCAGCGTCTGGCGCGTGGAAGGTTCCTTCGCTTCTGTCAAACGCTTCAGCGAGCACGCGTCTGCGCCACGCTTCGAGACGGACAGCCAGTGGCCAGGCGCGCCTAAAGCCCCTCGCCGAGCCCTCGCCTGCCGCGCTACCGGAATGCTCGCCGCGTTTGTCTGGACAAGCAGGCAGGCACGGTCCCCGTCCGCGCTCCACGCGGCAAAATTACACCGACTGCATCGGAGGTTCTCAGACAGTCTGCAAACCCGGCTTGTCATTCAACGTGAAGCCGATTTGCAACTTCGGATGTTGCATCACGGGCCAAATGCAAACGAAAGGCTCCCGACACACGTGCGTGCGTACGACGTGGGAAAACTCCCAGATTAGGCATTCGACCAGTTTCGCATCGTCTGCAATACATTGTACCTCGTTTCACCTGAAGTCCAGACGCAGCCGACGCTACGAGCTGATGTGACCAATCAGACAGTGTCAAAAGCGCACCATCATGGAGTTCGTCATGTTTCTGTGCGTGTTCTAGCGTCGCTGAACCAATCGTGAACAGAAAAGGCACAGTGAATTGCGCATTTGACGTTCCTCGATATATCCGATTAGTTCGTAGCGTCGGCTGCGTCTGACAGAGATGCTCATCTTTGATTGCTGCACCGCGGTGCGCATCGGGGCGCCGAGGTGCGCCCCCTCTGTGCGCCCCCTCGTCTTCGATGAAATGCACCGGTGCGCACCGGACGTCTTCAATAAACGGGGCGCACATTCACGGTGCGGTTTTCCGTTGCCCCAACGCGCACCGAGAAATTCGACGGTATTCGGAGGTGCAATCCCAACAAGGATTGCGACCAGGAGCTCATCTGATATGATATGTTCAAAGTGAAAAGCTTGTAAGGGGTATTCACACGAGGGAGAAAAAACCCCGGCACGCGCATCCCACGACGAAAACGTCAGGCTTTGCAATGTGCAAAAGCCTCGCATTTTCATCTCGTGATGCGCGCGTGCCGGGGAGAAATCCCCGGGATTTCTCCCTCGTGTGAATACCCCTTACGGGCAGTGAGAAACGCGAGGTACGCGTAATAGCGCTCACTGTCGGCCAGATTTAGAGGGCTCAACCGTATGCATCCATTGATGCATCTAATCGGCGCAACTGACGCAGTGCATTGCAGTGTACTTTGTCTTCGGTATTGCACCGACTCCGTGCGACACCACCGAAGAGCACTGCGCACTGTTCTGGCTTCGGGGAAATTCTGGTGCACGCTTATAGAAGGCAACGTTCCCTGAATAGTGGCTCCAAAATTTCTCTCGCATCCTTACAATCGCGTGCAACCATTAAAAGGACACTGACACCCCCCCCCCCCCCCCCCCTCAATTTTTTTGTTTTATTTTTGCGAGGCGATTTAACATGGGTGTCAGAAGACTACTCAATCAATATTTTGCTACAGCGTCAAGTATGTTTTTAATAAAGTAAACAACGAAACTGCTTAGAACCGTAGCCAAAACTGGACTGGGGAGAAAGAGGAAATAAAAAGGCGTTTTTAATATTGAGTGTGTGCCTTGATAACCCACGACTTTGATTATATTTGGTGGTTGCGTTTTAAACCATAGAAAACGGCACGTGACCGCGGAGAAGAGAGTGAGCGCGGCTCAAACCGGCCAGTTCTCGATTGGCGGTTTTCGGGTGGCAAGAAAACTAACCTCGAGCTGCAAATTGTGTTCTGGGTAGTTGGGCTCTCATGTGTCATGTACAAATAAAAACCTTGGCGAGCATAAATACCCTGTGACGTCCCTATATTGTGACGCTATATATATATATATATATATATATATATATATATATATATATATATATATATATATATATATGTCACATTGCGTACAATTTAGAAATGTGGGGCCTTTTTTGTGATGAGGTTTGTCCAACGCTTCGGATGTACAAATGTACAGTTTTAGGAGTCACGGGCTCGCGACTGTTGCTCAGCTGTTGCAATCGAACCATCTGAGAATGACTGAGGGCTCAAGCTCGGAGGGAAAACACGACTATTGAAGAGGAAAACCTAGATTTCCGTTAGGCATTTCTTTTTTTCCCATGAAGAACTAAGGGGGAGAGAGATTTCCCTCAAATCGGCGGTCCCGCTCGGCGGTAAGTTACCAAGACCAAACAGAACGTGTCCGAGGTCAAAACTGCCTCAACCAGTGCGTAGAAGCGATTCACGCGAACCTCGTTCATAGACCATCGAACAACACCTCGGCATACCTAACTCCACGCTCAGACCCTTTCATATTTAGTATGCAGTAGGTGAGTGCGTTACGCAAACGTCCATCGCTTTCTATAGGATGTGGCTGGCGCAGAAGTCAGGACGTCC
This sequence comes from Ixodes scapularis, assembly GCF_016920785.2. Lineage (NCBI taxonomy): Eukaryota > Metazoa > Arthropoda > Arachnida > Ixodida > Ixodidae > Ixodes > Ixodes scapularis. The sequence goes on from NW_024609884.1 coordinate 45,993,804, forward strand.
CGTCGATTTTGCGCGTCAATCATTCTAAACCTGTATCGCCTTCGCTAGTCAATGCCACGTGGCTTATGGGGAAGCGTTTTAAGCTGTTTTCGTGGCGGCTCTGGCGGCTCTTCGGCGTTGTCTTTCTCTTTCAACTTCCTCCGGAGCATAGAACGCGTCCTCCTCGACGCTAACCAGGAGCGCTGATGGAACGCACAGGACACGGAAACGTCTCGGATTTCTCCGACTCTCGCAGCGGTGTGCCCTTCCTCCTGAGCCCGTCGTCGGGTGTTTGCCGGGGAAGGGTCAGCGAGGTGAACAAACCACTCTCGCCAGGTGTCAAAGGCCGAGAAAATAGGCTCCCCTTGCGGCCTCGGGAAATTGCTCTCGCCTCTCCGGATGGCTGCGCCACAGCGAAACTTGAGCATCCCTTCGGGAGCCGGCCCCTAACCTACATTGCGGGGCGCACTGGCGAAGGCTGAGGTTCAACTGCACGCAATTACGGGGGCGTACGGCACGCGCGCTGCGGCATATTCCGCGCTGCCTGACGCTTTCTACTAGCCAAAATGACGTGTTTTTAGAGCCGATACGCGGACCCCCTAACGGACCAAAGATCCGGGGACCCGGCCAGGGCACTGCGTTGATCAATTCTTTATGCAGGTGGAGATCGACCCTCGGTGCGTTGATCGCGGCGAGATGCCTTGGTGGCGCCCTTCTATGCTTGTGATCCTTGCTACTTATCATCAGCTGCGAACCACAAGTTCGATGGTGCATGTAAAGAGCGCAGTGAATGTTTGGAGTCGCTGCATCCTTAAATCAACTCCGTCAAAGCTGACGTTCTGACAAAACCTTCATTTCCATCGATTAAAGCAGAAGTAATCCTACTATACTCTGTTTCACCTTGTGTTGTACCGCAGGAAAGGCTACAAGCGCGAGCTCCTTGCTCTAGGGCACATCTCGTCGGCACAAGCTCTCGAGCGTTAACAGCAGCTCCCATCGCTACAGCTCGCGCTTCTAGCCTTCTCTGTGGTACAACATAAGGTGAAACGGAGTATGAAGGCGACATAATGAGCTTTTGGCCAATCGAGTTCGTTTAAGAATTGTTTGCTAAGTCGTGGAGGGCGCGGTAGCACAGTAAAACAGCAATGACTTAAGCTCGAAGCAAAACACACCTACAAAGGGTCGAACCAATCGTTAGAGAATGAGCTCCGTGAAGCGAATATGCGGCAAATCACCGACGAACTGCGCCCGGCGGCACGTTCGCTGGCGCGCGGCGGTTCTGCCGCTGCTCTGGACTCGCGGGCAGAGGACCGCAGAGCGAACGCCGCGGTGCGAAATTTGTCGCTTGTTCGCAGCATTTTCGGTCCATCCGAATAGGCTAGATTTGGCCGGATGACACTGTTGAGGTAGTACACAGAGTGAAGTGTAGCTCGGAAAGCTTAAAATGAGCAAACATTTAAAATATGTATGTTCACTGGCGGCACAAGATGCATACACATCGCGACACTGTTAGCGCGAACACGACATCGGCGCATTTTCGCATTTTACTTCTAAGTAGTATTAGAGAGCACGAAATTTTATCGCTTACATTATAGAACTAAATGAGCTCTTTCCGTAGCAATAATAACTTGGATGACATCCCTTGGTTTCAAAGAGAAAAACTGGAAAAACCGGCGATCGCTTGTTCGCGCTAACAGTGTCGCTCTCTGTACGTACAGTGAAATTTGTAACAATAAAGTCCAGCTCGATTCGCTATATAATCAAATAACGTTTTTTTTTTCTTTTTTTTTTTTTTTCATTCCAGATGTAATTTCAAAACGAACTTTGGAGCAGTAAAAGAGCTTGGTGCCGAGCAGTTTCGAATCTATACTTTGGAAGCACCTCCGCTGTTCTAGAGTTCCTTCTTTTCCGTTTCCTTTATCGCGCACAATAACAGCGACAAGTGGCATTACGAACTCGGGTGAACTTGAGCAAGCGCGCAACATGCGCACTTTATTTCCTGGGGATATGATATGTCGCGGTTGTGAACGAGATATCCGCCCGGTTCCCGCACCGCCATTTGTCACGCTCGGTGCCTTCTTTAGAAGACCAAGACGGAGGTGACCTAAGTTTCCAGTCATCTCGCGGATAGCTTCGAGGCAAGAGTACCCCCCTTCACCGCGCATGTCAGAACCACGACCAACTGTCAGAAGTACATCGGCGTCAACAGTTGCTAACTTGCGAACCAGCCAACGCACTGACCTGTCACGCTATAGCACTACACCTAAAATGCATCAAATACCTGTGCCGCACCAAAGAAGGGGACAGGGGAATACTCGTGGTCAAACTCTTCCCCCGTCCCGAATCCCGGACGGAACTTCGATGCTGCTCGTATTAGTACGGTGCACGATGCACTAGCAACGGCAACACACTTGAGGCCCAGTAAATCCCGAAACCTCTCGAAACAAATTTCCGGCGCCGCTGCTGTCCCTGACTGGGGTCAAGTGGACAGCACCGACGCTGGACGTCTACCGCGAAGGCTACGAGCGCGAGCCCCTCGCGTTTGATCGCACCTCGGGAGCACCAGTCAAAGCAACACGCTCGCCTTCGTAGCCTTTGCGGTTAGCCCATGACACGCGCAGCACTGGTTCGCCGAGTGGCGAGTGATCGCGGAGTGGCCGACCGAGGATGGGTCCGAGGGCTCACCTGGTCGTTCTTCTGGAGCCAAGGTGAACGGTCGCGGCGGCCGCCGTCATCGCCGGACCAGCAGCCGAGCAACAGGCGCGTGCCCCGTTTTCTGGCGCCCGTGGAAACGGTCCCCTGGACGAGCACTCTCCCTGGACGCGCGCGAGCGACTGGCGCGCCGACGGCGTGCCTCTCGGCCGGGCCCCTTCCCGTCAGGCGGTGGGTCGTTCTCGGAACGGTCGGTCCGCCGCTCCCTTTCCGTTCGGCTGTTTCCAGTTGCCATTTGCGACGGCGGACGCTTCGTGTGCGCCCGTGCGGCCGCTTCCAGGCCGATTGGGCGGCTGCGTCGGCCTTCCCGTCCCGCGAGCCGCTGGATCGTCCGCCCTCGGGGGAAGGGCGCACCTGCGGGGGGTTCTGACCCGGGAGGGCGAGATTGCCCGCATGCCCTGGCCTCCGGCGCAATCGCTTCGCGTGAACGTCGCTTCCGACGGCCACCGCAGGTCGGCCCCTTTCGCCCTCCTTCCCGGCGATCACCTGCCCGCCGCCGGGGGAACCCGCGACGGGGCAACGCCCGCGGGTACGTCTTCTGGCCACCGAGCGTCCGGGCTGGCCACGTGGCTGCCGCCGGGCTTCCGACGTCTTTGGGGGAGAATAAAGGGAAACGCGCGAAGGGACCTTCTGCGCACAAGGAGCACGTACATTGAGCGACGCTGTTAGCGCGAACACGGCAACGGCGCTTTTTCGCATGTTACGCAGACAGGGCACTCTGCCGAGCAAGTTTGACCACCTCGAGCACATTCCACCCTAATAGTGGTAGCTTTGACTGTTGACAGCGTTGCAGTTGTGAGAGAAAAGCAGGCGATCCTTTGTTCGTGTTAAATGTGTCACGCTGTACATTTCGCTCTCGATTGCGGTCTGTCGTGCTGCATTTTTGGCTGGCAGCTGCAGATGGTCAGTAACTGACCGACGAAAGCCGCCTTCGAGGCAAAGTACCGGCCTCCGGATTCTCTGTTGGCAGGTTCAAATCCCGGCTGCAGTTGGGCGGACAGTATTTCGGCGAAGACGCCGTTTAGCTGAGATTTGGGATGCGTGTCGAAAGATCCACAGGGGAACTTTTAAATTAGTCTTCATTCCTTCTCTGTGCCGTCAGACTCCCGTCGTAAACTTATGTATATATATATATATATATATTAATTAACATTTCCGGTGATCCATCGTCATCTCAAAGTACCAGCCGCCACACATCACGCGAAGTCCATATCACATGAGCGAATGACAGCGAACAGCGATAATTTAAGCGAATCGACGTTTTAGCGTTTTAGCGTGTTAACCCCCCCCCCCCCCCCCCCCCTCCTCCCCCGTCTTTCGATGAAATGTCGATTCGTTCGTTCAACGAGTGCCACCCATATCTAGAAACTAAAGAGGTGGATGGGCCAGAAACGGACGCACGGCGAGAGAGGGAGAGAGGTCTTATGTTATCGAATTGCAAGAGCATAATCTGTTATCTAGATTCGTGCCGATCGCGAGAGCGAATACAGTAGTCTGTTGACGTGGAAGTGTCCGGCCTAAATTTCCACAAAAAAAAAAGAAAAAAAAAAGAAACATGTGCCAGTAAAACAGTCAATCTGGTACCCTTTGTCCGTATCGTCCACACCCGAGAAGAACGGAAACATATCCAGCACACCGAAACTAATAAAGGTAAGGATAACCGCAACGTGACATAAGAGGATCCAGCAAGCAAAGAACGAGGGACAACATCGCGGTACGTGTTGGCCGTCGTCTTAACCGGTGGCGTGAATGCCGTGTAAACGGGCCCGACTCTATCAGTCCGCGTCCTCTTTAAGAATGTAGATAAGATTGTGTGAAACGGAAACACTCACGAGCCCTCTTAGATCTCTGGCGGAGGCGCGTATCGCGATCGCGTGCCCGTGTGCCTGTCGAAGCGATGAATTGCCCATCGCACAATGTTGAAATGGCTTACAGGGATTTTCTGTCTTCCTCCTTTCATATCTGAAAGCGTTGCGGCGTGTTCCAATAACAACAACCACACCTAAAAGTATTATGTTGATTTTTTTTTTTTTTTTGTTAGGCTCTAACGAGAAGGTTCACCCTCACAGTGCCTCCGTTTTGCACGCTGCAAAGATAGGCCCAGGCCGTTTTGCGAAAACTCGCTGCCACGTGAGACGTATGTGATGATCTCGTGACTCTTGCTTTGTGACACTCCAGCGGTTACCTGCGATACTTGAGAGCTCTGAAGGTGATATTTGTGGAAAAATTACGCGAGTCTTCAATAGTGTAATTTGAGTAAGGACAACGGTCAGCGGAGAAAAGCTCACCGCCAAACTGTCCGATGCGGAGCAAAGCTCACCGGGCTTTTGACGGATGCGGAGAAAAGCTCACCTACGAATCTAAGAATCGAGCGTTGACTCAAGTGAACTACGTTCACTCAACTTGCGCGCATGCTGTCATTCTGTACCTCACCAGGAGAATTATCTTTTTTAGATATGAAAACGTCCTGTAACACGTCAGGCTAAATCATGAAAAAATAATTTCCCTAGAATGATAATAATAATAAAAAGATAACGATGGAAAATATAATTAGTGTGGAGGGCTGCAGCTTCAGTGGTTTCTGGATATTTATTTATAAAATGACCATTTATGAAGTATACCGACGTTGCATTGCCAAATCTCCACATTTCACCATAAGCAGTGGTTTCAATTCTTACCTTATTTGAACTGAAAAATAAAAAGTCATATTTCCTCTGTCCCGGCTACGTCAGAATTAAATATGGTAACACTCACGCGAAACGGCCTCACGTAAAAGCGGAACAAAGACTACAGCCAAGGTGGAAAATAAAAAAATTAAGATGCCTTAAATAACCGTTTAAATCATTATTTAATTCAAACCGGTTTTACTAGGATGCTTTAAATGAAACATTTCCCCCAAAAATTCCCCCCCCCCCCCAAAAAAAAAAAAAAAAAAAAGTATATATATATATTACTGATTGTTCATCATTTGAGGCTTTGAGTATGCGCATATGTTATGTATTTAAATCAAATAATCATCACGCAATAAAGATTTATATTGGACTGAACACGAGAAAAAAACATTGGTCTTCGGAGCAAGCCGATGAGTTGAGCTTTATTTCTACCTTCGATTTCGTTCGTCATTAGGTACATCATTTTTGCAATCAAACCAAATCGCGAAAGATGGAAACGAAAACTTTGAAAGCAATCTCGTATAGCTAGAAAATCAGATCGCGAAAAAAAAAAGCCAATACAGCTTTTTCGCTAGCAAAAACCAACACCAACAACAAGCTAAGCTGTTTTTGTTCTAGTATGGCGAGGTTTTCACAAACAAAAAGTTGTTAAAATTGGAGCAATTAGTTTTTACGCATTGTTTTCACTGATCAGGAAAATTGATAAAACAATCTGCCATGTTTGAAAATGCATATAATGATAAATAGTCAATATTTCCTAGCTACGGTGATTATTTTAAATAAGATTATTCTGGTTTAAATAAAATGAATCTGATTTAAATTAAAAATAATAATAATTTCTTTATTATTCATTTTTTTTTTTTTTTTGCTATTTCGCCTACAGTAGTGCGACCCGATCTGAAGTGTGTGCACTATGTGACACTGTCAACATAAACAAGGAATGGGCTTTTTTTATTTTTACATTTTAGTGTTTGCCATTAAAACTACTACTGCGCTGCAAATTGCTCTTTCGAGACAAACTTGTGCATTAAAAGTTTAACTCTTCTCTAGGTAAAATGCGAAAAATCGCCTCGCGCTAGTTGTGCTGCATAGTGTACCACCTGCGTGAGAGCGGGTAAAACATTGGTAGCACTACTAATGATGACGACCACTTTAGATGCAAATTCAATTCGAGGTGAGCTTTTCTCCGGGTCTGTCAAAAGACTGGTGAGATTTTCTCCGGACCCGCAGAAAACTGAGCGAGCTTATCTCCGATGGGCTTTTTTCTCGTGAGCTTTTCTCCGGGATTCAAGGACAACACGCTGTGGCTATTCATGATGATAAACACCTGAGACTAATGTACACAGAAAAGGGGACTAACAGTCTTTTCCCGTGTGTTTCTCAACCTTTGCACGTTGAAAGCCGCAAAGAGTCATCGGACTCCTTGCGGCTTTCAATGTGCAAAGAGCGTACACGGCGTCCACTCGACGCGATTACCGGCGACTCGGCAACCGCCCACTCGCCGGAAACTTCCCCGGGCCGGAAACTGGGAATGCCCCCATCACACAACAGTCCGCTAATAATAGCTTTGGTGAGTAGAAAAAGAAGAGATATGTGCGAACACATGGTATAATATATAATTGTGATAACAGCGGGTTCGTCGGAGGCGAAGGGGACGGAGCAATCAACATATTCGTATCACGTCGAGAAAGAAACAGTTAATTGTTCCAGCGATGTGTGAAAACAGCTCGGTAGGCGTGGGCAGTGTAGCTGTGCGTCACCGGGGAGCGAAAGGTCATTATGAATTAAGTGTTTCGTCCGCTAACCCGAATATTGCGCGAGATGTACTTCATCGCGGCAATTACTGTAATGGGAAAGCTCTCACAGTTAGAGATTTTCTTCGCGGTTAGCTTTTTCGCTACCATCTGTAGCTTTCAGAACAAATTCTTCTAAAAAGTTTGCATCGTATCAGAAGCTGGAACTTAAAATAAAAACAGACACACACGTACAAAAGTAGTAATTAGGTTACCTGGCGGTTTTGGCCATCATCGGCGTGGAAGTCGCCATCATCAGTACGAGTCTGGCAGTTTGGCACCGCTGTCCTCTCCCCACTTTTTTTTCCTCTCTGCGCGAAAGGTTTAAAAATTCACTTCGCCTTTTCTGTGTTACCCGGCACTTTTGCGGAACACCGAGGAGCATAATGAGTTTCTATATGTATAGGGAGTATTCACTGGCGGCCATAGCTGTGTGCGTGAATGCTGAGCGCGTGCTGATGGCGAGCTTTCACAGTGCTTTTGCAACCTGCATTCCGCACCGTCAAGATTGCCGGTCTTAGCAGCCTATTGACGTGAGTTCGTTCTGAGCATGCGCTCTAAACAGCACCCACAAATATGACATCTAGTGAATACTCCCTTTAGTTACACGCGCCGCATGTGCTGGCGTCTGCAGTAGTAGCTTCTGAAGTAAAACGCTCAAACAAATGGCAATGTTTACGTGCACTAGTCACCGCCTTGTTTTCTACAATCCCTTAGATTTTTTTTTTTTTTTGTTGACAGCAGGGCGAGCGCGTCTTCGGTGTTTCAGTTATTTAGCAGAAGTCCCATTTGGCAACCTCAATACATGATCTTTTTCACGGTTCCTCATTGCATGCAGCACTCTAAAAAAAAGCCCGTGAGTCTGCTTTCCCGCACAACACTCGGAGAGCCAATCAGCACAACTTACGGAGGCAGCTCAGCGAATGACAATGCCGAAGCACATGTTTAGACCAAAAAACGCAGTCTGAGTTGTGACATTAAGCAATGCAAAACGTCACGCTTGCATTGCTTAATGTCACAACTCAGTCTGCGTTTTTTGGTCTAAACCAGGGGTCTCCAAACCCCGGCCCGCGGGCCAAATCCGGCCGGCGGAGGTCTTCTGACCGGCCCGTGACTGGCTGCGGTCCTCCCATTGGAGCCCGGCCCACGGCCCGCTTCCAGCACGCCCGCTGCTACTAGCGAAAAAATAAGCGCGTGTAAAACGGCGCCGCGGCGCGCACCAACCGCGTAAATGAAGTTACCAGAAAAAAACGAGAGAAAACTGCCTACCGTGAGGCGTGTCCTCTGGTCATATTAGTAATTGGACATTGTTAGCAGAATCCACACTCCTAGTCCCCTCTGGGTAACTAAGTACGTTAAAATTAATTTACGTCCCTGCGTATATTGGGCTTGATGTACTGTGTCGTAGCCATTAAATATTGTCAGCATAACTTCTATCGTTCTCACTAGTCTTCTGCCCTGTGTGAACGTGCCAAAGTTCCTATGCGCTCTGGTTTATGCTGGTATGTTTTCTGGGCTCCAATTATTGTGCGATGTCATAAGCAGCTAAATGATTAAATTTCATAACAAAGTGAATGCATTCATCCACCTTAGAATCTTTTTGCTTCGTGTTCACTCTAAATTTAAATATTGTATATTTAAATGCTTAGCCCTTTGATGCCCAAAACTTTACTTTAAATCCCGCACACCTACAAACGTTGGTGCGGATTTAGAACAGACAAAAAAGCAAAAGCCTGGTCTCAGAAAAAAAATTACCTTTATTTGTGAACGCATAATGATATGTTGCTCCTGAGCAACGTTGGGGATCTGCGGCACTACTTCACGTGAAACGGGTGAAAACGGTTGCGACTTCCGAGAAGGCACAGGTGCATCTCGCATTTTGCTTAGTACAGGAACGTGTAACCAGTTTTGCTGTATTTGCACCTTCTTTTCTAGTGTACTGAGGCCAGTGGTGTGTTCCATCATACCTCACATCATCTGTCGGTCTTGGTTTTAGTGGCCGAGTGATCTTGCTTGGAGACGCATTTTCATTTTCCAATGTGTCTGCCCTTCTCTCAAAGGCTTGGCCTTCCCGTGTGCCAGGGCTTGTGCGATTTGAGAACGGAGAGCGAGCAGATAAAGGCTTCTTTTGATGCAGAGTTGCGTGCAGTGGCGCATGTACGCGAGATAAATATTTATATTACTTCTTATTTTATGTGCAAAGATCATCTAACCATAAAAGGCATTCATATTTGAAGATTTTAGCCGCGGGTAAAGCGTAACAGATACGCCACCAATTTTTCGTCACCAATACCAATGCTACCCACTTATGCCAGATGTTGCTCCTCGGCAACATCATAGTTGTCAGGCTGCTACTGAGCTTTCACAAACTTTAAGTTTATTTTCACTGCGCATGCGTCTCTTTTAATCAATCAGAAGGAGATTTTTATCAAGGATTTGTTTCATTGTCACATCCTGCATTTGTTTTGATCGATGTTCGGTCACCTGGTACAGGCTTCCCGGACATTTCATCGAACGCCGCTTCGTCCAACGCCGTTTCCTCGAAAAAAATGGACGTTTCATAGAACGCCGTTTCATCGAATCGCTGACGGCCGTTTCATCGAATGTCTTTTAAATGAAAAGTGTGAAAGATGCTCTTTTATGCACGGATCGAGTGCATTTTCGTGTCATTCACCCATTTCATCGTCAGGTTTTTTAATGTCCAAACTTGTAGCTGTTACAATTTATTTTGATGCAAGTAACCCATGAGGATATTTGTACCGACCTTTATGTTTGTTTTGAACATTGCGCTTATCTGTTCACCCCCTCTTAATTACCCGATGGGCCTTGAGGGTATTGTAACAAATAAATAAAAAGTCGCACTCCCGGTAAAAGCGCACTCTAACTCATGGAGGTCAGAAGGCGACTTAGGTTTTGCGCAGGCGCAACAACTCCCAGCCTCTCATGTCTTTCTATTGATCCTTTTTTACTGCCCGAAGCTTTCAGTAGCTACAGCGGAAGTACTATTTCTAAAACTACAACAAAACATTTTTTGTTTTTTTTGTTTTAAGATTTAATGAAGTCAAAAGTAAGTACGTCACTTCAAAGTTTATCTGAAACCTTTCGGGGGTTCATGTGTTCGTGCGACAGCCATTCACCGTTTCAAATGATGAGCAATTGCTCTCAAAAATTCCCCCACAGCCATGGTCCGTCGGTTCTCATAAAAAAGGCGCACCTTCTCATTTCTTGCCGCTATGGCCTTCTTCTGTCGAGGAGGCTCTTGGGAACTCAGCGTCGCCTCCAGCTCGTCTTCCGTCAGTTCATGTTCTGCGGCGATGCGAGTCAAAAACTTCCAGAACCCGGAATGGGCACCGACCAGCTTCAGGAAGCGGGAATGCCACACTGGCGTTCGATAAGACGGCGTTCGGTAAAGCGGCGTTCGATGAAACGGCGTTCGATGAAACGGTGTTCGATGAAACGGCGTTCGATGAAACGGCGTTCGATGAAACGGCTTCGATGAAACGGCGTTCGACGAAACTGCGTTCGATGACATGTCCGGTCCCACCGGTACAGTGGCGGGACGAGGTCGCTCGCCGGTCCAGGCAGGTACGTGTAGCGGAAGAGTGAAAGCGTACAAGTGCCGCTCTCCGATTTTTATTTGTAGAAGCTCAGGTCGCCTCGGCCTTGCGGCTGATGGTGCAAATTGCATAGATTCTCGGGTTTCGGGGGAGAAAAAAAAATCATGTTTGGGTTGTTGCTCCTGGGCAATGCAGGGCATCAAAGGGTTTCGATATCTAGGATTATTTATTTAGATCTTCCTCATTTACATCTGTGCATTTATATTTCCGGCCCTCGAGACAGGGACAGAGCCTCCATCCGGCCCCTTAGCCAAAAAGTTTGGAGACCCCTGGTCTAAACAGATGTTTCGGCATCGTCATTCGCTGAGCTGCCTCCGTGAGTTGCGCTGATTGGTTCTCCGAGTGTTGTGCGTGAAAGCAGACGCACAGACTTTTTTTAGAGTGTGATTACATGCAAGTTATATACAAGGTGTAGAAAAAAATACAGTGTTTTTATAACCGCCAAAATGAAATACGCAGCATCGCCGAGCGCTCATTCTCCGTCCAAAATGTAGCGCTAGCGGTCCGAACCAGATGCCAAAGTTTCAGAAATGACCGTTGTTTTATTCAAAAGTTGTGGGGACCCTCTCCCTGGCTCCTCCGCGCTCCGTGACCTTGCCGGTCCCTGCCGCCGTACCGCCGGGCGCTCCTTGGTTCCCCGTGACCTTCCCGTTTCCTGTCGCCGTCCTGTCGCGGAACGTCCGAGCTCTCCGGGAGGAACGGGGCAAGCGCCCCCTCACCCAGCGCTGACGTTGGAGGGTCGGCTCGCAGCAAGGTTCCCGATTGGACGGTCGGCGGGACAAGGACTTGGGAAGGTCTTAAGAGGGGAACGGAGACAAAGGAAGAGAGCTTGGGCTGCCGACTACACAAGGGACCGGTCATGGAGGCGAGCTCGGACGGCGCCGGACGCTGGCGCAGGGAGTGCGGGCACTACGTCGAGTGGCGGACTCGACAAGCGGACCGGACAGCGACCCTGGACGACGACGTCCCCATGACGCGGTGGGGACGACCACCGCTGGGACTCGGAGAAGCTGCTGTGGCAGCGGACTCTCCCCCGGCCTCGCTGATAACCGTCCCCCGATCCCGAAACACCCGAAGGCAATGAGTGAGTGAATAAACCCTTTTGCCGAGAGCGAAGTATTGCAGTGTCATATTCATCCGGAGACAGGGTCTGAGGGAATCGGAGTTAGAAGATGCCCGCAAAGTTATAAGTGATTTTCTGAAAATTCCAATGGGAAAATGGAGCACCCCTATTCGAGAGCTCGGTCGGCCGCCATTTTCCCATCGAAATTTTCAGAAAATTACTTGCAACTTTTGAATAAAACAACGGTAATTTCTGAAACTTTGGCATTTGGTCCGTACCGCTAGCGCTACATTTTGGACGGAGAATGAGCGTTGGGCAACGCGTAATTCCTTTTTCTTTTTTTTTTTTACATTTTGTATATATTTAGTAGCGCGCTTTTGACCGAAATTCAGCTCACGGGTATCCTCTTCTGTCCAGGGAATTACGTGGGAACTTTCTCGAGTGGAAAGTGCGTCGAGACTCGAGAGTGCGAATCGGTTCCCAATCTTGGATATACCCGACTGCGATTGTGTGCGGTCACTGACAAGATAAGAACGGCAGATAGGTCTTCGAGCTGTCCCGCCTCCAGCGCGAGCTTCGTAGATGCCGTCGATAACACGTCGGCGTCTCGTGAACTTCCAGCGTGCATGCGCAGTGAAAGCACGACGGAAGGCAACAGGAGCCTACTGGAGGCAGCGCCCGGCTGACGTATAGCCGAACATGTGCGCCAGGGTTCGGCTGGGGCTCGTGTTCAATCAGCGCCGATTCAATCAGATGGAGCACGAGCACGCTGGCGCAGCTCTCGTCTGCTGCACCCCGCGTTCGATCCAAGAAACTCACGTGTGTGGTGATTGTAAACAAGTTGGATAAAGATGGACCTCTCATATTGCTCAATTTTCCCGCAAACAATTTCTTTTTTTTTTTAGGAATGTCGTGAAATGTATTTTAGTGAACAAAAGTTAGGGCGCAAACGAGCTGGTGAAGGTTTAACATAATTTAAGACAAACCCCCGAGACTAGGGAAAAGACGAAGGAGAACACAACACACACAGTCTCAAACGCAGCTGAATTTTGTTCCACAGAATGCCCCACAAACCAAAAGAAAAGAGAAGGAAAGTGAGAACACTCTTGACACAAACGCATAAGAGCTCAAAGGACTTGGCACAAAGCCGAAGGAAATTGCGTGGAACCTTACACCCGACCATCCTGAAAGCCACTCGCGGCCCTTCCGCCCCTCTCGGTCGTATTGCACGCTCGGTCGTAATGCGTCTATTGGCCGAAATGACAGTGACCCACTTCAAAACACCCAAACAAACACAAAACAAAAGACAGGAGACAAAAAGATAGACGGCCAGGGGCAAAACAACAGGACCGTGGGCAAAACCTTGAACAACAAAACACCTAAACGAATACAAAACAAAAGAAAGGACACAAAAAGATAGACGGCTACGGCTAAAAAGGAACATGCCGACACATAGTTAGGTAGGTGACCATGCTCAAAACAAAACAAGGCGATCAGATTTGTAGAACTTTGTATCTAAACTAAGGGACGGAGAATTAACTGCATTATCATGATTAATGATAGTGAGAGACTTTTACTAACCGTTCGTGGTCATACGGAGGTGGAGTGCCAAAGCGGTACACAATTGTTACACCCAATAACATGTTTTAACAATTCTGAGTAGGAATCCCTGTTCAACGTTTGTGTTCGGTTAAACGGTCATTGAGGCAACGCTTGGTTTGCCGTAGCACAGGCCACAATCAAAAGGAATGCTGTAGACTACACTTGACACGCAAGTGACAACTTTTTCTCTGTGAACAAATACAAATATTTGTTTAGCCTAAAATCATTCTTAAACACTGTACCGATACCGTAACAGTTGCCAACTGATTTAACCGCTTTTTCACACTGGAAGCAGATCCGCGTTCGCAGAGCGGTTGCGAACGCGGTTGTATAAAGATCCAGTACAATTGCACGCGCACTTGATGTCATCGGGTGCGCGTGCAATTGTACTGGATCTTTATACAACCGCGTTCACAACCGCTTTGCGAACGCGGATCCGCTTCCAGTGTGAATGAGCGGTAAGATTGTGGGAGACGCGAATGATGAGGCGCCTCATCATTCGCTGAGCTGATTTCCTAGACCGCAGAGATTGGCTTTTTGAGTGTTTTTCGGCTAAGTCGACGGGCAGGCATTTTTTAGAGTGCAGTTAACAAGTTTTAATTAATTTATAGACTTACGTGACACACTATCCCGTTATATCATGTCCCCCTGACGTATAATTCACCTGCACTGACCGCATTATTGTAAGTTTTATGGCTCTTTTTTCTTTTTTAATATGTAAATTTATATGAAAATGCAATATTTTACCGAATAGCGGCGCAGATGATGGAACGATGTTACCGGCCTTTTACAAAACAAAATAAAGTTCACGCGAGCATTGTGTGCGTTTCACGCCGCTTTGCGGTGTTGACCTGCAAACGCCGGCACTCTCTGCCTGCTTTACCCTGGACAGTCCGGCTCTACCACGAGAATAGCATTCTTTGGTTTCGTTATTTCTCAATCCTTGTCCTTTTATTGACCAAACCACACTGCGGTTGAAACAACCATAGTTTTATTACACTCGTTTTACGTTTTAGATAAAACGTACATGGCGCGTAAACACATGGCTTTTTTTTTTTTTTTTTTTTTTTAATGCGACATTTGACGCAAGCCGCGGGGTGTCGCAGGCACAAGTGTCAAAAAAAAAAACGTTTACGCCGACTTTTTTAGCGTCGCACTTTTTGTCAATTGTCGGTGCTTTTAAGTGTCAAGTAGCATCACTGTTTTCGAATGTTATGCGAACGAGTGCCACAAGAACAAAAAGACACGACTAGGAGCTTTCCGAGCCACAAAATGGACACTCGTGCCACACAAATGTTAAAACTGTGACACTTCCAAACTGGAGGACCAAATTTACGACGTGATATAAATCTTCTCGACAAATAAAAAAAAAAAAAAAAAAAAAGAAAGTAGAGAAAAAAAGTAGCGAGAGTGCCTAAACGGCGATGAGTTTGTGTTCCCATTTGCCCGAACACCCGGTAGAAAGGAGGGAAACATTCTTCGCTGGAAATACGCAACATGGGAAAACCCTCGAATATTCGCACATTCCAACGATACGCCGTATGTATATGGCATCATGTAACGCAGACGGTGACGTTAACAGGCAGGGGGGAAGAAACGTTGCGAGGTTCGGGTATCGCGTAATGGAAAAACGGCGTCAGATTCGAGACGACAGCCCGCCAGATGTCAAGGTTTGCGGCGATAAGAGATGAACACGTCTTGGGCTGTTCAGTGACCCCAACGCTTTCGCGTGCTCTATACACCGTACGAGGAAAACAAAGAAACAGTGCCACGGAACGGCTGTCACACGACAGCACTCTAGTTTGTTTCACTTCCTGTGATAGCGAAGCTCACGCGCACGCGCGTGCTGCTTACTCTGCACGAGCGGGCGTGCATCGCAGAGACATTGAAAGTCACGGTGGCCCGGAGCTCACTCTTGTGTGCCCGGTCGAGACTCGCCGCGAGGCTCCGGAGTGTTATCGAAGATATATGCGGAGGGCAAGTTCGTCTGCTCCTTGCGCAGGGGGTAGCGGTGACGTCAGAACGCCGAGCCCTGATTGGCTGATCGCGACCCCCTATCTGAGCGTCGTCTGCTCCTTTGCAACGTCGTCTGCTCGCAACGTCGTCTGCGTCTGTCTTACCATTCCTGCGACTTTCGAAAGTGCAGAGGCCAGATTCACAAAACGATCTTACGCCAAAAATGTGCGTAAGACAAAACTTGAGAACAAATTCGTATTCACGAAACGAAATTTTCGTAAGTTTTGCGCAGGTTACGACGAAATCCTATGACAGCTCCGAAGGTGTCTTACGCACTTCTTACGATCAAATCAGCATGGCCGACAGCGTCGCGGTCGCGACGACCAACGGACGTTTATTTTTCTACGTGCGCTTCTCACGCGTCCCGACTTCAAGCAGCAAGAAAAAAAGTAAAAAGTACTTAAAACAGACCACGAGGAACAAGAACGCTGGATCCACAAACACCCGGGAAAAGCTCCAACGGCCACGATTCCACCGACAACGACCAAGCGAGCACGGCAGATAGGCATAGCAGGCACTCCGACTCGGCGACCGTCTGCCCACGACCGGCTGGCGTGCTGAATGGAATATGCCCGCGCGACCCTTGTGAACCCTTCCCGTCTTATACTTTGATCGCTGACCTCAATTTTAGATTAAGAGGTCAATCTCTTCCTCTTGTCATCTCCTTGTTTTCCGAGGCAACGGTGACTCTCGCCGGTAAAAAAGCGGTGAATCTCCGACAGACGCAGGAAAGTAAAGCAGCCATCGCTTTGACTAGCAGACGTAAAGCAGACGACGTTAACTGCGCCAACCCGCCGACGCCGTTAAAGAGTGAGAAGTCTCGCCGCACACGAAAGGAGGGAAAAAGTATTTGGAAGGGAACTTGCGGACACTAACCACCCTCACTCTCGGTTCTTAGCAAACAAACCTCGGCGCCTCGGGACACCTCGCCAGTGAGTCCTTGATGCGCGTCGGCTAGTTGTTAGACAAAAACAACGTACCGCTCGAGTTATTTCGTCTGCCCTTTCTGAAAGGCGAAGTCGAGCTCGCTCGACTTCCGAAAGTTGCAGGAAAGGTAAGACAGACGCAGACGACGTAGCAGACGACGCTCAGATAGGGGGTCGCGATCAGCCAATCAGGGCTCGGCGTTCTGACGTCACCGCTACTTCCTTTTTCATGCGCAGAAGGCGAAAATGAGCCCACTTGCGAGGCGTATAGTGCCGGAGGCCGGACAACTTAAGGACCTCCCCGCCGTGCATCATCTGTCGGTGACATATATAGATAGATAGGTAACATACATCTCGTGACTCGAACTGGAGCGTCGGAGCTTACGGAGCACGCCATGTTTTCTCGGGGTTGTTTTCATTAGGGCGAAATGACGTCAGCCGGAGTCAGAGCAAGTGAATCAGGACGAGACGCTTGGCTTCCTTTTCCTTGCTTGGGTGATTTTCGCGGCGCTCCTCCGCGGCGCGCAAGCGGGCGTCACCGCGCGGAGGAGAAACGCGCTGTTCCAAGTTTGGACGATGAGCTGTCGGCTGGAACGCTGCATTAGCGGACACTACCGTTTCGGGGCTGTTGCTTTGTTTTCGTTCAGATCTGAGAATACAGGCTCCTTTCTCGCTGAGTATATGGGACTTCTTTACTTCGCTTGCTTTTATTCGTGTATTTGTGCCCTCAGGCCCGGGCCCCCTGTGGGGGGGAGGGAGGGAGGGAGGGGAGGGGAGTGATGTGGAACTGGGAAGTTTCCCATAAAAAACACTTCTCGGTCTGATTTAAGAAGCGGCCAAAAGGATTACCATATCTCGCGAAATCTTTCGGGGGTAGGACGACGCCAGAGAGGTTGAGAAAGAAAGAGATGTAAGGGAAAGATGGGGATGTTCATCTGGATGGCCTGGACCAGTTATCTGTTTCACCTTAGGACCGTCTGGAGCGGATGCTACGAGCCATCGAAGCCAATTCAGGTCTATGTGAGTGTCACGTGACCTTGAAGAGCGAGCGTAGTCACGGGCGGAGAGCGTATCACGTGCTACGTTCACAGAGCTGGATTGGCTGCTCGTAGAGTCCGCTGCGGTCGGTCGTAAGTTGATCGGAACTGAGTAGAACAGGCTACCCTTGCTGGGGATTGGGGAACAGGGAAGGAGAAAAAGAAAGAGATGACGCAAATTAAAATGGAAGGATGGAAGGATGCGAAACGGCTGTCGAGCCGTATCGGTAGCGTACCTCCCATTCCTCCTCGTCAAAGCTATAGACTAATTTCAGTGCGTTCTGAGCAGTTCCCTATCGCAAAAGAAAGAAAGAAGAAAAATGAGCTGAAATTTAACTTTTTGTACACTCGATAATTACGCTCACCTCATGATTATCGGCCGGCACCAAGGCCGGCACGGTGAAACGACGCGGTGACATGGAGGAAGAAAGGAGAACGAAAAAACCTTCACCGCGTCTCTTCAGTGCAAAAAAAAAAAAAAAAAAAAAAAAAAAGAAAAACGTCCGCAAAATTTGCTTGGGCGACACAGCCTCACGTAATGCTGTGTTCGCAAGGATATCTGAACACGATAACACTGCCTCTTCGTTTCGCGTCTACCGCGAACGCGGGTTTCAGTGCAACAAACTCTCGTCTTTCTTTCGCTACGTGGTTCCCGCTGCTCCGCGCTATTTACGTGGACGATTTGAGCGAAGCCAGAGCCCAGGCGGCCATCGGGGTTTTGCTCCGGCGCACTGAGCCCCCGCTCGGGGCCGGGGCGCGTGGCGGTCGACCAGCCCGCCGCGGAGCGTGGTGGCTCGCGAGCGTCTGTTGGCTAGCCGCGGGCGTCCGCGCGTGGCGAACTGTCCCGGCGCGCTTATCGGAGGCGATCCGCCCGCCAAGGTGTCCCGCGTAGCGGGGACCGAGACGCTGGAACGCTGGCCATAATTTACCGCATTTCTGGCCGCGCTTCTTTACGAGTGCGCGCGTCCCCGTGCGGCCCAATTGGCATCCGCTCAAGGTAGACTGTTGGTCGCCAGCAGCCATTAGCGCCGCCGGTTCACCGGGACCGCTTTAAAGGAGGGGAGACGCGCGTGCGATGGCCCTTTTAAACTGGTTCCCGCCGCGGCTGCCGCTGCTGATGAGCACACGATTAATTTTTGCGGTTACAAGATGCCCCCCCTCCATTAGGCGGTGCAAGAAAGAAGACGCGGTCGAGGCGACGCTGGCAGACGTGGACAAGCGCTGCTGCAGCGCGGGCATCCAGTGGGCGACGAAAAACAATCGTGCCGGGCGCATTCCCGGCGCTCCGACCGGCCACCGATTCTTCGCCCAAGGAACGGAAGAACAAGGAAGAGGCCACAAGTGACGCGAACTGGCTCTGCAGGCGTCGAGAAACGAATAAAACGCCGGGAGAGGAGGCCGTCGGCAACCGGTGTATTTAGTGCCGAGGGACACGGTTGTTCCCTTCCGATAAGGCTCGTTATCGCCGGGGGAGAGGGCTCTCGCCCTTGGCTTCCCCGCTTGTTGTTCGGGGGCCTCGGGCTGTCTGCGGACGGGGGGGTCACCCTCGCGTGCCCGCGCCCGGGGGCCATCGACCATCCTAATTAGGCGAAAATTAATTCGCTCGGCGACGCTTTCCGAGAGCACGCGAGGGTTTCCGACTCACACGTCGGATCGGCGCGCGCTCGCCGGCCCGTGATGGATCTTGCGGTTTCGTCACCGGCGCGAGAAACTGGTTTGAGGCGTGCCGCGGTCGCCGTGCAGCCAAGCCGTCTGCGCCGCGTCCCGGGCTGCCGACTTGGGCTAGCCCCGAGTGCTCCCCTGGCAGCTCTATTAGCAGCGCGCGGCGCGAGGCCCCGGGCGGCTGCGCGCTCGCCGCCCGGACTGCAGAGCGCAGGACATCTCCGAGCTTCGCTCTCTCTTCGGAGCGGCGTGCAGGCAGCTCACGAGCCACCGCTCTTGCTGCGTCTGGTAACACCGATAAGGGCTTCACGCAGAGCCAAAACACTATTGCGAAAATGCCCCGCTGTCGTCGGAGGCCGAGCGAGCGTGCTTTCGGTGACCGGGAGCTTCGCGTCGCCCTGGGCGCGTTCGGGCGCGTGTCTTGCGAGCGTTCGGTCGCTGGCGGCCGAGGAGCGCGCCGGGGGCGCTTCGCCGATTCGCATTTTAATGCACCGGACAGGAAGCTTAGAATAGAGTTTTACAAGTTACGTGTCGTGCCGCAACCGCTCCACAGCACCGCTGGCACTCTAATTAAGTTGCCACACATACAAGAACAAGATATGCGTAGAATCGTGTCTCCGAAAATACGTGTGTTTTTCGAGTGAAAAAACTGCGGGTGGCGCAATTATGGCTACGAGGGAGGTGGAACGGGGTTTGACATACATAATTCTGCTACGTACATTTTAATGAAGGCAGAAGAAGACGGGGGAGTAGAAGAAAGGAAGGGAGGCGCAATAGGTGAGAAGAGTACGGTGGAAGCTTGTAACCGTCGCTTGCTGAACAGCAATTCCATGAAAGTGGACGTTTTGACATTATCCTTACTTCCGTTGGCGAAAGAAAGAAAAAATACTACTAAGTACGCCACAGTGAGCGCTTGGCCAATCGTAGTGGAAGGCTGAACCGACGCGTTTGGGTCGCGCACGTGGTCAAGGGCGCGAGGAGGGAAAAAAAGACCGCCGACACCATCGCGGGTTTTACTTTGCGCTGCCGAGAGATGACATTGGACAGGGACGACTTCTGAGCACACCTGAAACGATCACTAAAGTAAACGAGACATCAATGAAGACAAAACGCATGTACTTTGAATCATCCTCTCAGACAAGATCTTGCAAATATGCTGCGCAACCGTTTGCCTGAAGTTCGTCGATTTTCGTTATTCGATAACATCCGTTGCGCTTGCAGAAGACCGAGTGTATCGTTTGTCACCATGGCCATCAAAACGGCAGAATACCGCGTGACATCACGTGCAGGCAGGTTTTTGAATGGAATACGTAGTCTTTGCGAGGGCAGTATTGCCGACCCCTGCGATTTTGACGGCAGCTATAGCGACGAGAACAGAAAGCTATAGCGGCAGGTTCGCTCACGAGCTTTCTCGAGCGAAGCAGATATTCACAGCGCCTGGCGATTTGAGCAGCCGTGAAAGTAGGTGCAAAAACACGTGATGAAAATCGCCAGTATACAATCGCAAGTGAATGTAAGGGCGCAAACGAGCTGGTTTAAATTGAAACCCCGATACAGCAGGTAAAAACGACACAGACACTAAAAGGTCTCGAGGCCTTTTAGTGTTTGTCTCGTTTTTTCCTGCAGTCCCGGGTTTATGTCATGTGCAGTCACAATATGAGCGTTTCTGTTTTGGTGTGTGTCAGGTTTGACTCCAGCGTCGCACTTCTGTAATGGCGCAATGCGAGTCATTTGTTTGCCTGACTCAGGCAAACAGATGACTCCCGTGCTTCGTATGAACAATACCTGCTGCGCTGGGAAGTACTTTAAGT
Source organism: Ixodes scapularis (assembly GCF_016920785.2). Taxonomy (NCBI): domain Eukaryota; kingdom Metazoa; phylum Arthropoda; class Arachnida; order Ixodida; family Ixodidae; genus Ixodes; species Ixodes scapularis. Next base: position 46,014,694 of record NW_024609884.1, read on the forward strand.
ACATTGTAAGGAGATTTAGAATAATTTTAACTTCACTTGAAGTACATTCTTTGAGTATATGTACTTGTACTTTACTTAAAGTTTTTTTTTTCTGGTACTTTTCGAGGAAAGTACAACTCCCGACTTCAAATTACATTCCCTAAATTTGTCCTTGTTAAATTTGTATCACAAAATGATGATTTCTCTACTCTAAATCCATTTGACTTGATCCAGTATTCAACGCCATTTCCGAAAATAACTGATGCACCCCCAATTACCCCTGGCGCAATGCGTACCAGTAAAAAAAAAAAAAAAGCACAAACACACACACATACTGTTTAGGGAAATGAAAGGGCGTAATGAAAGATTGCGTTATACAAAGTACTTTTACCTTACAGTACTTTATTTTAAGAACATTGCACCCGGTATACCTACTACTTTACTTGAAGTACATAGCCTCAAATTTACTTTGTACTTCAAGTACTTTTTTAGATGTACTTTACACAACACTGGATACCTGACACTATCTGACACACCGCGGTCACAATGACTTGTCGCTTCCAAATCAGATCTGCACATCACTCATTTCGCGTGCCAGATGATAGCCACTGGAACCTGACACCGCCTCCCTTTTTGTTTCTGCGCAGCATGCGGCCATCAACTGCCTCGGCCGTATTACGTGGATCTTAGACCCGAGCTTTGAACGTTCCGGACTGCAGAGGCGACTCGCTCGAAGCAATAAGAATTGTATGTCTACGCGGTCAGAAGACTTATTGTGCTAGCCTTACGCGTTCTTCTAACAAGACTGTGAGGAAATAGGATCGCGAGCGAATAAGACAGTACAGGCAGGTCGATCGTTTTACGTCCTGATTCATGTTTGCTCGAACGTTGGAAGCACCGCCGTCGTGGAGGCTTCCGCGTGACCATTGCGACTCCTCACTCTAAAAAAAGCCCGTGCGTCTGCTTTCCCGCACAACACTCGGAGAGCCAATCACCGCAACTTACGGAGGCAGATCAGCGAATGACGATGCCGAAACATATGCTTAGACCAAAAAACGCAGTCTGAGTTGCGACATTAAGCAATGCAAGTGTGACATTTTGCATTGCTTAATGTCACAACGCAGACTGCGTTTTTTGCCCTAAACAGATGTTTCGGCATCGTTATTGGCTGAGCTGCCTCTGTAAGTTGCGGGTGATTGGCTCTCCGAGTGTTGTGCGGGAAAGCAGACGCACGGGCATTTTTGAGAGTGCTCCAAAACCGTGCGCTAAGGACGAGGAAGGTGGGGGCACTCAGAATTGGTCAAACGACGTTGTAGCGAGCGCCGACTTTTCATTGAAAGACACTTCAGCGAACGGTCGGCCGCCGCGAAGCATCGTTTCCGGGTTGGCCAGGTGGATTAACATTTTTGTAATCACTCTAAAAAAGGCCCGTGCGTCTACTTTCCCGTACAACACTCGGAGAGCCAATGACCGCAACTTACGGAGGCAGCTCAGCGAATGACGATGCCGAAACATATGTTTAGATTAAAAAAACGCAGTCTGAGTTGTGACATTAGGCAGTGCTAAACGTCACGCTTGCATTGCTTGCTTAATGTCACAACTCAGACTGCGTTTTTTTTGGTTTAAACATATGTTTTGGGAACGTCATTCGCTGAGCTGCCTCCGTAAGTTGCGGTGATTGGCTCTCCAAGTGTTGTGCGGGAAAGTAGACGCACGGACTTTTTTTAGAGTGAGCCGCCGCAGACTGCCGCCGCGAAGTGAACGGGGGGGGGGGGGGGGGGGGCGGGGGGGTTAACACGCGCCATTGTCATTCGCTAACACGTCGATTTGCTTAAATGACCGCCGTTCGTTAAAACGTTTTCGAAGAGCGTTTTTTCCGTCCCGCAACGTTCTCCGCAACCCTCTACGATATCCTGAGCTCTGCAGTCAAGGCCAGCGGACTGGCGGCGCCTTCGTTGCGGAGAGAGTAGTCGAGTAAGAAACACGATCTACGGTGACTCCCTATTAGGGAGTTTTCGTAGACCGCGTTTCCCCCTCCGCTAAGCCCTCCGCAACGAAGAAGCCGCGACTGCGCCCGTGCGCCGATGGCCTTGGCTGCAGACTTTCGGGTATCGTAGCGGGTTGCGGAGAGCGTTGCGCGACGGCGAAAACCATCTACGAAAACTATTAGAGCGCAGCTCTTGGGCGTCCGTTTCCGGCTTGAGCGGCGTCGCCGTCGCTGTCGCCGTAACCGCGCGGTGCATTATGGGACTTTTCCCATGATGACGTCACACGTGTCGTCACGTGTGACGTCACGAGGGTCACCAGTGACATCATATATGACGTCACCGCGCGTTACATTATAAGTAAATTTCTGCGCTAAATTTAGCCGAAAAATTTCTCCCTAAATTTAGCGGAAAAGATTTCCCCCCTAAATTTAGCGGCCGCTAAATTTAGCGGAACATTTTCCCCGCTAAATTTAGCGGGAAAATTTTCCCCTAAATGGGAGGCGAGCAGGAGAGGAAGAGGGGAGGGTACGGATGAGGAGGAGGGGCATACCCTCCTCTCCGTACCTTCCCCTCCTTGTCCTCAAGAAGTGCGCTCTAATTCGGCGTTACAGAAGATGTGTTATATTTGTAGCGCACACGATTCTGTAAAGTGAGCTTCGCTGCATAACTGGGTTGAAAGTCACCTCCATCGGGAAGCCCAACTCCAAAGTGGGGTCAATCACCTTTCTTTCTTTATTCTAGTTCGAATTCTGTCTCCCGGCTGGCTCGACATCCAAACTACTTGTACCAGCTCCAACTTTAAGTAATGCAGTGGAAAGCCAAGTACTACAGGAGAGCTGTCCAAATATCGTAGTTTCACCCTTCTTTCTTTCACCGTCCTTAAACATTTCACCGTTGAAAAGAAAAATATCGGCAGCGTCGGTATTTTTTTTTATCAAACAATAAAAATTGCAATCGTTTCTTTTTAATTATTTGCGCATGTTTACGTGCATGTCACACCCGGGTTGTCTGTATCCGTGCCCGAGAGTGTAGTGGCCGCACCTGCATTTTTTGTTGTGGTTTTTCTTCGATGTTGGAAAGTTTGCCTCTAGCTGTAGTCGTGCTTGCTCTTAGTTGTCTACATTTTTTTTTTTTCGTCCTTTCAAATTACGTGCTGAAAATATGCGAATTTTTCTAGATGTGCCCTGGAAGTTGATACACTCTCGCATGTGGAACCCCTCCCGCGGTTCGCCTGAGTGCCCACACTGCGGCAACCGTCCACGGTCGTACCGTTCTCCATATGGTCTGGCAATGCAGGCCATTCATTCCCTTTGTCTCGCTCGCCTCTTCCCACCCCTCTTCCACCTTCTGGGAGGAGCGGCTGACCGATGACACGGCCACCGGCTAGCAATGGCTGGTGGACCGTGGCGAGTCGGTGGCATCCACTCATGGTGCCCCGGAATGGGGGCTCCAACCGGGGGTAGTGGAACCCATCCCTGCAATAAAGTTTATTCTTTCATTCATTTTGCATGCGGACGATTGCGGGCTCATTCTTTGTTGAAGGCTTAGTTTTAGCGCGATTGGTCTGAATCGCAGAGGGTAATAATAATATTAATAGTAATAATAATAATGTTATTTCACGTCTTCACTGCAATATACGAGAGAACGGGTCCGTCGAAAGCCAGTAGTGGTTTGTGGAAAGGACCCGGCAGGGGCGTAGAAAATACCAACACTGGTCTGATCCTACAAGCCAGCAAGGGCTTGTAAGACCAGACTCAGCATTCAAATGTAGCGGATTAAACGGTAGCACAGTATCACGTGCATGCACAAAACACGCACGTACGGACACACACAAACACACACGCAGGAGGCCATGTCTCGTCAGAGTAGAGTGGAAAAGTTGTAGTAGATGCTGCTGGAGTTGTTGCATCTTGAAAATAACTACAAACACACATAAACACACAGTCAAAAAATGACGCAGTACAAAATCGCGTCATTGTTCGGTCGGAGACGGGCGAATAGTCAAGGTCAGTATGCACGGACATTTTTTTAAACAGTTCACACACGTACGGAAACGTTTATCATAAAATAATTAAGGAAAACGTCGATTCGTACGTTTAGTATGTTTGGTAGTTTGCACGTTTACATCGAGCAAAATAATGCAGGTGCCAGGGGACGAACATAATAAATACAACACAATATAATGCATAAAACTTAAAAAGGAATCCCGGTTACATAAATTAAATTTTTTCCAACTTTTTTTTTTTTTGGGGGGGGGGGGGGGGGGGGGGGGGCAGGGGAGGGGGGCATTGTAGCCGTGAGAATATCCTCCGGAAACTTATTGAAAATGAAAGGCAGATAATATGCACGCACTCGTTTTCCATAACGCGTAAAACATCGAGGTGTTACATAACGAGATCTGTGACGAACAGTTCTTTGAGAAGCAGAGGAAACTTTGTTGTCATCACACCAAATATGACGAAGCACGGCACTAGAGCCACTAAATGAGGTGCTCTTAGAGTGTCGGCACTCTGTTCTTCGACTTTGTTGTGGACACCGCCATTTTGGTGCTTGTGCAAAGCAGACACAACTGCCGATCGTCATGATTCAAAAGTGCGACTTCCTCAGCATTAGATTCGGTGTTAGAAAGCTCATGTAATATTGCTTTGCTCTGTCGGTAACTGTTTAAAAATTCCTGGAGGACGGAAAAGCATTTTCTGTGATTTCAGATAAAGCTTCAGATAACTGATAACCATGATTTTAAGCCACAATATGGCCAAGCGTCGTTACTCTGAAGCGTAGACCCTGTCAGACGGGCTAGTTTAGTGTCAAGCGTGTACACTTCAACCCGTCGAAACACACTCCAAGTGTGTTGGTGCTACACCCCAAAATGATGGCAATGACGATGGGCAAAGTAATGGGCACGCAAAATATTGAAGTGCATACGCATATTTTCATGAATAACTTCGTCGTATTATTCAAAACACGTTACCACACATCGTTACGCTCAGTCACGAGCTTTAATCCAAATTTAAATCCAATTTGATAATTATGATCAGCCATTACAAGCCAGCGATACACGTCCGCACGCCGGTACAATGCTCATCCAGATCGAAACGGGCAGGGTAAACCCTGGATACCTGGGTTCTGCAGCGCCAGGTTTCGCTCCGCGTGCTCCGAGCTGATGTGCGCGAGGCGCCGCGAGCCCACCCGCCAGTGCCACTCGCCACAACGAAACATCATGGAGTGTGTGGAGGGCGATCTGGGGGGCTAAGCTCGCCTCCGGCGGGAATCTCTCCGATGCCACGTCACGAGGGAGGGGAGGAGCTTCTTTTGACTCCGCCCCGGCGAGTTTTCCACTCCCCCTCTTACATTTCCGACCCCCCCCCGGTGGCAGCGAGTTCCCCAGCGTAGCTCCGATTTTTCCCTACGCTCCGCAGTGAAGGGTTTTTATTTTATTTAAATCGGGGGACCGGTGGCCGGCTGGGCTAGCGCACACCAGCTCGGAGCACGTCGAGCGAAAGGTCCGTTGCGGAACCCAGGATGCTGGGTTCAATCCCCACTCCTGCCCGTTTCGATTTTGATGAGCATCGTACCGGCGTGCAGTCGTGTAACACTACTGCAGGATGGACGTTAGAGACCCCAGGCTAGCGGTTGTACGGCACTGCATGGCTAAATTTCTCATCTACAGCTGGGAGAATCTTCCCCGTTGAGGCAGACCAAGTTTTAGGCAGTATCAACATACATACAGCCCAATTTTTTTATTTAAATTGTAAATGACAAATAAGAATAGGTAACAGCAGGGATGCTAATTATACAAACATTGCTTGGATGTGGGCTAGTTGACTAGACATTGTGATGGTTTGCTGCGCCACGTAGATGCAAGAAAAACGCTCTTGATAAAGATATAAACTAAAGCAGAGTATAGACGAAAAACAACATACAGGAATGGCGCAGACTAACAACTGTGTAATTTCTTTCTCATCTTTCTCCCCCCACACCGTCACACAGCCACAATATTTTTTTTTTCTCAGAATAGGGTGCACGTGGAGCGAAAGCTCGCGCTGCAGAACCCAGGATCGTGGATTCACCCCCACCCCTGCCCTTTTCGATGTTGATGAGCATCGTACCGGCATGCGGTCGTGTATCACTACTACGTGGTGCACGTTAAAGACCCTAGGCTAGCAGTCGTACTGCACTGGCTAAATTGCTTATCTACAGTAGGTGACAATGTCGCAATGTTCTGGCATGTTCTCCTGCTGTATAAACAACTAACGGCCAATTTGTTTGTCAAAATACGGTGTGGAAGAAGAAAGATGAGAAAGAAATTACACAGTTGTTAGTCTGCGCCATTCATGTATATTGCTTTTCTTCTATCATCTGTTTTAGTTTGAATTTTATCAAGTGCGTTTATCTTGCATCTACGCAGCACAGCAACCCATCAAAATAATTGTAAAAGCCTGTAGGTAATGGTAAATTGCGTTCCTGGTTGCAGATTGCCGTAAAAACACATTTGTTTCTGGGATTCACTTTGTAGAATTTGGACGTAGGATTCACGACGGGGGCGACGGTTCATTCACGGCTCCATCGCCTCAAGCCCGGTTCGCCACGCAGTTCATCGCACAGCCACCTTACCACGTCTTTCGAGAAGCGATAGTGTTGTTGAAAATGAACGTCGTCCATCTCCAACACATTGGCGTGGTTTAAATACCTATGCCGACGGCAAAACACGAACGAAAACGCTGCCATTTTGGACGCTTCTCCCTGATCTCGCGCCCAACTCGCTCAAACTCGCCTAGGTCGGAGCCGGCAAGCTTTTCCCATCCGCGGCGGCTTCTGCCACGTCACAATGACGTCACCGCATCTCGCCGCGAGTTCCGAATATGCAACTCTCCGACTGCCTCAAACCCTCCGTTTAACGTCACGATCTAGGGAGTGTCTGCGCGTGTCGTCACGCACGGCGCCGACCAATCGCGGCGGTCGGCGAGTTTGGCGGAGAACTCGCCTCGATCTCGCCGCGCCGAGCTTAGCCCCCCTGGAAAGCGATATCTGCGATCTTGGACATTGGAAGCGCGTGGTGGGGGCACTTTTCTCCGTGAGAGCCCAACGCCTTTCAGGTGAGAGGCAGCTGGAGCTGGATGCCGACGCAGGCAAGAATTTCGAGTGACATCGATCAGCAGCTGCAGGTCAATGCCTTTACCTAGCTGCTATCATGACCGACAGCCTAACCGTGATCAGTCGAGAACGGTGGAATTTACAGAGGAACGAACGGTGGTTCGAAGACATGTCCCGTTTGGGCGAGTTCCATTTCAAGCAAGCCTTTCGCGTCTCTCCTGCCACCTTTAGATTCCTGGCGTGAGTCTTGCAGGTGCGTCCTGGCTGTCGCTGGCCGTCGCGGAGGGGCCAAGGCAGGAAACTAGATTAGCCGCTTGTTTTTCTACAATGCACCACTTTCTTGCCAAGAGGAAACAAGTGCGCAACTAATATTACTCATATCGAAATAATACTAATTTTACGCAGAGTGAATTTCTTCTATTGTTTTTACTCTTTGAACACTGCTATCGAGATTACACGCTCGGTCTACCGGAGCGAGCGTAGTGTGCTCCCCGAACTCACTTCATCGGAAGGGTGTTCTTCGGGCAGGGCTGGGGATTGAGCTCAGAATCACTGGGCTCTGCAGCGCGAGCTTTCTCTCCATGTACTCCGATCTGGTGTGCGCTAGCTAGCCCACTCGGCCACCGATACCCCTTAATAAAGACACCCTAAAAAAGTTCGACGTTTACAATTCTCTGTAATGCCAAATTGGAGCGCAGCTCTTGAGAAGGAGGAGGGGGGCGGCGGTACGACGGGGAAGGTACGCCGCTGCTCCCCCTCCGTACCCTCCCATCCTCCTCTTTTGCTCCCATTCCACTTAACGAAAAATTTTCGCTAAATTTCTTGCTAAATTTAGCGGGGGAATTTTCCCGCTGAATTGACGTGTGACGTCACATGACAAGTCACGTTAAATTTTAAGTGTTACGTCACGTGACGTCACGCGGATAAACTTTTCCCGCGAAATTTAGCGGAAAACTTTTCCGCCAAACTTAGCGAAAAATTTTACCGCCAAATTTAGCGGGAAAATTTTACCCTCGTGAAGACACGTGTGACGTCATCTTGGGAAACATCCCATAATGCGACGCGCGGTTACGTCGACGCCGACGCCGCTCAACCCGGAAACGGGTGCCTAGGAGCTGCGCTCTAAAACTACGTTACATTAATTAACGATTTTTACCCCAATTGGATAATTCTGATCGATCGATGCAAGCCAAGAAAGAAGCATATCCAAATTTGGCGTTCCGCTTCGTCCCACGGAAGTCTACGAGGAGGCCTTGACACTGCCTAGTGAGATCATAATTATAGTGTTCTCTCGAATAGTTACATGCTGAAACAAAACTAGGCTCTATCCTTCTCTGCTAACCAAAATAGCCTTGGAATGACTAACTTTGTCGTCGTCTTTTATCAATTCACCGCGGCGCTAATCTTGGTTAAGATCATCCCAAACTCAACGTCCACCCCACTATTTTGTTTTGCAATGCCACATGTCATCTCTTTCAAGAATTTCTTATTCTTTATAGAATAAATTTTATGCCACGTTTTTGGTTTCTGTGTTGTTATGTTTTACTGTTGAAACACTCCTATCGATGCCATGCACTCGATTGAGTGAAGCGAGTTCGTCAAACTCACTCGAGGCCAAGTGTGTTCCTCAGGAAGAAGCCGTGTGGCACATACAGACATGACACTACAGGCGAAGTGTACTTGGTTGAAGTGCACTAAATTAGCCCGTCTGAATGGCACTACACGACACTTTGCACAGATCGTTTATTATTATTATTATTTTTTTTTTGCAGTTGGTAGATCATTGGCGTAAATGTTAAACAATAGGGAGTATTCACTGGCGGCCATATCTGTGTGCGTGATTGCTGAGCGCGTGCTGACGGCGAGCTTCCACAGTTCTTTCGACACGTGCATTCCACACCATCAGGATTGCCGACCTTAGCAGGCTATTAATGTAAGCTCGTTCTGAGCATGCGCCCTAAATATCGCCCTCAAATATGGCGTCCAGTAAATACCCCTACAGGGAGTATTCACTGGCGGCCATAGCTGTGTGCGCGAATTCTGAGCGCGTGCTGATGGCGAGCTTCCACAGTTCTTTTGCAACGTGCATTCCTCACCATCAAGAGTGCCGGTCTTAGCAGCCTATTGATGTGAGCTCGTTCTGAGCATGCGCTTTAAACAGCACCCACAAATATGGCGTCCAGTGAATACTTACTATTAGCTCCGAGATGATTCAGTGGCGCCCTCTTATGGTTTCCATCCGTGACGTCACGACTGGGATTTGCCTCGCCGTGACGTCACCAGTTGTTATCCTGGCTAATTATCATCAGGTGCGACGACGAGTTCGGTGGTGTGTTTAAAGGGACCATGAAGGCAATTAAATTTTTTTTAAAAAGAAGGTGTTTTCGGAAGCATTGGGGTCCTGGCAGGCCACACAATTTTTTCTAGAACGTTGTGACTCTTATTTCTGTGCCTGCAAATAAATTTGCGAAACCGAAACACACATTCAGATTTCTTCCCTTTTTCGTCTCTGGAAAGAGAAGTGACGTCAGGGAGTACTGTCGGCATCGGTAGGATTTAGTGCACACTCAGTGTGGTTCCCGTGGTTCGCTTTAGTACATGGCGGTCTGTAAAGAAAACCTGGAAGCAATGGACGACAACGCCGCGTTCGCAAACGAGTTTGAGCTCCCGTTCAGCGACCTCACGCCGACTGAACGGGAGATGCTGCTAAGGACGCAGAACTCTGGATTAGCGCTTTACGAGGGCGCCTCAGACCTACCATCAACTCCTCGGTCGCCGCCTCAGAGCGGGAACTTCATGTTTTTACCCAGACTCCGGCTGACGTGAACGTGCTGCTCAAAGTCTTCTGGTCAGATATGCAACAAACAAATCCTGACACCGCTGTCCACAGCTCTACGCAAGACGACGGCGCGCAACCAAATGCTGCGCATTGCTGCATCGGTCGGCAGTTTATGCAAACTAACGTCGCCCGATCGACCGCACGTCTTTAGCCGACCTTTCGCGCAACCTACTACTGCACATAAACGCGGCATGATTGGTGAGACACCAGTTCGCAAAGGGAACACGAGACGACGCACGAAACCAAAACCAAAAATCCGCCGCCCCCGGCGCTCGTAGCTTTGTCTTCTTTTTTTTGTCCATGGTTGCTCGATGCTTGTTACGCGCCCGAGGCAGCAGTGCGGGATGCGTTCAACCAGTGACAAACAGAGGGATCGCTTCAGATTATGCTTTTATACACGGTATGAAACCTATTAATTCCCAACTACAACTTCAAAAGATTATCCAACGTTCAAATAAACTTTTTTCATCACATCTCACCACCGAAATCGAAACCAAGAGCGCGTCTATCGTTTGAACGGGTGGTTATCATTTGAGCCCGTTCTCGTTTCCCCCTTCTCATTTGGCCCTTCTCAAAACAACCATTCTCAAAATGATCTTCTCTCTTGAACCTGTCGCATTTGGCCCTTTCCCGTTTCGTCCTTCGCATTTCAACCCTTCTCATTTGAGTCCGTTCTCGTTTCGCCCTTCTTACTTCGCCCTTCTCAAAACAACCATTCTCAAAAAGATCTTCTCGTTTTAACCCGTCGCATTTCGCCATTTCCCGTTTCGCCTTTCGCATTCCAACTCTCCTCATTTGGGCCCGTTCCCGCTTCGCCCTTCTCCCCTGGCCCTTTCCAAAACAGCCATTCTCAAAAGTATCTCGCTTTGACCCGTCGCACATGACTCTTTTCATACAAAAATCGTTTTATAGTATATTAATAAATACATTGATATATTTTGTGCGTGTGTGTGTGTGTGTGCCACGCTACAGGCATACTTTCTCTGCTAAGGATTTTAGCAGTGCGTCGAGGTCGTCGTGAAAAGTTAATAGCTGACAATAAAACAGACCAACTATTTATCGCAGCCAGATCGTATTCCGAAATGTCACGTTGTTTGAGGTCTCTCGACTTGAGGCAATGCCACATGCCACTTCCATAATGCAGTGGTTCTCAAATGGGGGTCTGCGAAGGTATCCTAGGGGTCCGCGAAGCCCTGTCTTAACAGTCAAGCACGGCAATATTAGTTGTCTTTCTTCACCGTTGAGAAGAAACTTTCCAATTTTCGGGTGAGTACTCTCGTGTGTATGTCAATGAGATACGTCTACATCACACTAGCAATTATTTATATTCATTTATTAAATCATTATCATGATACCCTATGCCTTTCTATTCCCCGCACCCCGAACGGGGTCCTCCATCATCTCCGGTTTTCTACAAGGGGTCCGCGAAACATCAATGGTTAAAAACCATTGCTATTATGTATGCTATTTCTGTTCAAACAAAGTTTCCAAATTAAATGTTCATCGATTTTTTCTTCTCGTTTGCTTAGAGGAAGGGAAGCAGGCGTCATTGTACGATTCTCAGTGCATACCTCTACACATAACATATATCTGATGGTATGTTGGGGGCCCAAGCAAGGTAAGGACCATCAACTAAATTGCGAAGGCATAATGACGTTAGAAGCATGCCGAACTAGTGCCATTCGGTCGTATTTCGAACGGGCGAAATGAGAATGGGTCCAGTTGCGAAAAAATACAATTTGGATCTTATGAGAAGGTTCAAACAAGGCGGACCAAATGAGAATGGGACGAAATGCGCACGGTCAAAATGCGAATGGGACGTTTTCAGATAACGGGCAAAATGAGAATGGGTCCAGTTGCGAAAAACACGATTCGGATCATATGAGAAGGTTCAAACGAGAAGGACCAAATGAGAATGGGACGAAATGTGCAAGGTTCAAATGCGACTGGGGCGTTTTGAGATACACCCCGTTTGAACCAATCGCCAGACGAGGAGCCTGCTGTCGTCACGCTTCGACGGCGCACTCTAGTTCACCTTTCTGCCGCCGCCTCGGTGGGGTCTCAGGCATCGTTCCCGGCGTTATTATTACCGCGCCTGTTTGCTCGATTGGTGCGGCACCCAAACTTCTGTTCGGGCTAGAACTTGGTCAACAGTGTCTGAGACGTGCCTGACATCCATTTCAATCGTCGAATAATACTTCGAAACTGCCTTCATGGTCCCTTTAAAAAGCACAGTAGAAGCTAGGAGCCATCGCAATCCGAAACTAACACCGTCAAAGTTGACAATCTGACAATGCTCATTTGCCCATGGTTTGGCCAATCGTGGAAAGCTGACCGCAGCGACGCTTTTGGTCGCGCACATCGCTAATAGGAGGTATTCACTGGCGGCCATAGCTGAGCTCGCTGCTGCTGAGCACGTGTAGACGGCAGACTTCCACAATGTTTCCAACGCGCGCATTTCACGCCATCAAGATTGAGTTCTTTGGGAGATTATAAATAAGAATTTATCCCGAGCATGCGCTGTGAGCAACCACCTCAAATATGGCGTCCAGGGAATACCACCTATTGGGGAGGAGGAGCGACCGTGACGCCCCATGCGGTTAACTTTAAAACTACACGGATGGGGACAACGAATACAGTGATTCAGCGCTCGGCCGACATAACCGAACACGACGTCAGCGTTCGGCTGGAGTTCGTGTTCTCCGGTGAGGGGGAGGAGGGGCTATTTTGTTTCCACTCCGACCTGCATGAACAATGCAGCATGCATGGGCCCAACTCCACACAAAAGCCGAAGTGGGTCAAGCTCACATTCTCTGAGGATAGATCCGGCACTTAACATCGCTTCGTCGATTGTTAGTATTTTTTACATTAAACTGTGCCCCGCGCTCTATTGTAGAAGATGACATGGCATGCCCATAAGACCCGTTAGCATGTGCACAGGCCTTGTGTCGAGTAAACACCGAGGGTGGGGACCATAGAGTTATTATAATGTACGCTAGAGGTTCAACTGGCGCTAGTGTCTATGCGACTTCCGGGAGGCAAATTGAAGCAGACAGCAACCAGTCTACTTTTGCGGTGCTCATGTGCATTCCCATAGGAACACGCGCGTGAAATTTGTCTCCTCGCCGGAAAACAACATGAATAACTTTTATCATTTCGGTTGTACCGGATAGTATGTACCTTTATTAATATTGTAAAAGTGTAATTGCTTTAATTACAGCATTTTTCTTTACCACTGAACGATGTTAAGCTTCGCTATATTTCAGGCCCAAACCTATGTTCCATGGCAGGCATGTAAAAACGAGCGACGATTCTAAGCAAACTAGCGATCGAAAAGAATGTAGAGTGTGTTCAAGGTTCGCTAGCATTGCGGTGGCGCTTATATATTGCTAATATGCCCGTCCTGTCACTCTAAAATGACTCATTCGTGCTTTACGACGGTTAAAATACATTTGAATGTAAGAAATAAAGTACGTGGACTACGAAAGGTGTGCCTTTTTATTATTTCCTATGTCGGGCAGTTTTTCCATATTTGCAAAGATTTGGAGCGTGCGGTTGATGATTGGAACCCAGAACATGCATCTTTGCAGATATTCACGAGCAGAAAGAATAAAGCAGTACTTATTTATTGCAAATCGGACTATATTACGTGGCTTTCAATTTATTTTGATCGCCTGCATGCACAAGGAGTTACTTATCCAGTGTTACTGCGTAGTTCTTGCCGTCTCTCTTGGTTTTCCACATGTCCTTCGTTCGTTTGAGCGCCGATGCAGTGTTCGCGCTAACAGTGTCCGACAGTGCACATAAATACATGTACGAAGCGGTTTTAGCACCGTTTTTCATGCTACGAATTTCAAATAAAAACGCCGTAACTGACCAATTTTTTTGTCTGCGTGACTGAGAAATGTCCCAATGTGCCACTACGTACGAAATATTCGTGATATTTGCTCTTCTAATCGAACGCAGCGAGAAAATGCACTCGCTTTTTCCCATAGAAATGCATTACCGGAAGTCAATTTTTGACTGGTTGCTGTCTGCTTCAATTTGCAGCAGCACACTAGCGCCACTTGAACCTCTAGCGTACATTATAATAACTCTATGGTGGGGACAACAAATAAAGCCCCTCTATGTGTTTGCGCTTGCCTTGCAAGTAGCGTCAAATGCGCGAGTGCACGAGGCCCATGTCTCGAGCGGCCTTTGGAAGCAAATGGCGGCGCAGCACTGAAATGAGCGGGCCTGGGAAGCGAATGGCGGCGGAGCACCCGCTCATGGCACGTGTCTCGAGCGCCTCCACAACAATGGTTGGCGGTACTTGTAAAAAACGCTTTTATCAAGGGGCTTTAACAACAAAGAGGTCAGAGCGCCCCCTATAGTTCGATCTCCTGCCCAATAAGAATGGAGCCATGTGGGACCCCATATATCAAGCACATTTGGGATCTGCGAGACTTGCCCAAAGAGGCAACCATGGGTACGATTCAGGAGAAAAAAATTTCAGCAATGAATGGAACGGGTCCCGGAAGCCCACCCTGTACAATTTATATACAAAGATGTCGTGGTTCACCGTATCAAATGACTTAGCTACGTCAACGAAGAGTGCACACATGTTCATATTATTCTCAAAGGAGATGCGAATTGTCTGAGATTTTTTCAAGAAGATCAATGGTGACACGACCAGCAACGAGCCCGTATTGACTTGGCGAAATTATAGAGTGTTTGTCAAGAAAGCCAGTCATAATAACAAAGAAATGTTTCTCGTAAATCCGGGATACACAAGAAAGGATCGATATAGGTCTGTATGAAGAAACTTTGTCTCGAACGCCAACTTTAAACAGAGAAACCACTAAGGCTTGTTTCAATTCGTCGGGAATAATACCCGTTTCTAAAATAGTGTTGATAAGGGTTAAATACACGTTCTTTATCGAGCTTTAGTTCCTGCATAAATCTCGAACTGTGATACCGTCGACACCCGAATACCTAGATGGCTTGGATCCGAACAAATATGTGTGCAGGTTATGCTCAGTGAGAGAAAGAAGAAAAGCGGATTCAGTGAAAGGCGAAGTTCTGGGTGTCAAAGTGCCCTTGCTCGTTGTGGGGATGGCAACAGAGGTTGTGAAAAAAGTGTTAAATGACTCTGCAGTAGACGCCATATCTGTGTCAAAGTGTTTATAAAGAGTTTCGGTTACGTTCTTTCGCATATGACCGCGAAGCGACTAAGTTTTTCTAGAGTCAGAGCGTTCATCACGGATCTTTTTAGAAAATATGAACGCTTCGCTGAGCGAAGGAGAGCGCTGACGCGGTTACTTTGTATCTTGCACTACAGTCTGAGCGCAGCGTTGCTGGGGGAACGCCGACTCTTCTTCCACGATTGCTCTTTTGGAGTTATGGCGTCAAGAATATCAGGAGTTAGCCAAGGTAGTGAAAGCTTTCGTTTTCATGTGAAAGCGTTATACGCCCCATTGCGCGAAAAGCCGGCGTCGTCGGCGGCGTGACCGAGCGACGGTACCAAAAATGGCCGACGGCGAAAAGAGTAAAGACACGTCAAAAATGCCCGGATTGGCGTCGACTTTCCCAGGGAGGTTCATTTAAACAAGGTAAATGGATGACTCTGTAAAGAAACTTCGGTACATATCGGTCTGGGTGGGAATCGAACCCGGGCTTCCGGGGTGCGAGACGAGCACGCTTCACGCCGTGGCGGCTCCACGGTCCTGGCTGACTAAAGGTGGGCCTAACGCGTGCGTCATGTACGAGTGATTTTGATCTGATGCCTTGAGGTATATTGCGCATGACGAACGATGCTGCGTCGTATTCGGATGTGTTTGGCGCCAGGTAGACGGATACTATGATGAGTCCATTTGGCAGCGACACGGCGCACATTTCGCCATGATCGTACCACTCAGCGAGTTGGACGGTTGCGAGTTCGACGTCGGGTTTGGCGTAGACGGCAACTCCTGCATGCGGCAGCGTTTCCTGGTTTCTGTGCACCGCATACGAAGCGGTACCCCGGGATCTCTCTGCTGTCATTCGGATTCATCCACGTTTCCGTGAGGCACAGAATGGACGCTTCGTTGAGGTTGACGTCGTGGGCTACGTCTTCTTTGTGGTTCGGCAGGGACACAACGAAACATCAATCGAAAACATTTCACTAGAAGGAATATAATGCTGTGCCGAATTTTTTTTACATATATTACCGTTCTGGATGTGTTTCGAAAACTGTTAAGGCTGTTAATGAACAGTGGGTATATATTTTTGTTGTTCACTGATCACACACACAAAAAAAACCACCTTCCCAGTCATAATCCTCAATCAATCTGTCAAATGTGGTCAAGTCGTGCATCTCTAGTCGACACATTCCTTCAATCTTGTGAACTGCTCTAGAAGTGGGCACAATGACACGCGACAAAAAAAGTGGTCATCTAGCTTTTGTAAAATTACTGCTGAATTGACAGAAGCATCGAAGCTTCGAACGTTAACGTGGTCGAGACATGAGGACACAAGATAGTCATTTATTACTTCCTCTCTAGTTGGACTTTGAATAGTTGGTGTCATCCCGTGCTCGGCAAGTAGAGATAAATAATCACAACCGATATCCCCTACCAAGCACAACGGTGTTTCATTAGTTAATCCGTCTAAGTTTCCTCTCAGCTCTTCCAAGAAGTTGATTGTTAGATGAGGGAGGTCTGTAGAGCGCTAAAAGGCAAACTGTGTGGTTGGAATCAACAGCTTAACAGTCAGGTTTTCTGAGTGCATGAACACTATGTCAACCTGAGTTGTCGACAAGAATCTTTCACTAATATGCCGATTCCAGGCTCCTCGGGTATCCTGATGGGTGTAAAAAAAAAAAGTTCTGGAACCCAGACGATCTAAACTGCGGCAAATAGTCGGAGCTTACATTTATTTCTAATAAAACAAGGGCATCAATTTTATCATGAATTTCATCAACAACAGCCTTAAGTTCATCCCAGTATTTCCGGATGCTGCGATGGTTAACATGAACTACGGTGAAAGAATTGGAGGAAGAGGAAATGCAGAACTCATTAAGCGCATGGAAATCGGCAAACCGGGAACAGCTAGCCATTGTGATTACTTAATAAGGTCAAGGTCACCTCGTTGCAGTATCCGGTGCACCCATTTCTTTATGCGAACATTCGGGCGTTTTTGACCCATACAAACTTGTATCCTCCTTACCACGGGAACGAGCCAACCAGAGAAGTTCCCTGTTTGTGTGAGTTAAGTTGTCGTTAAAGGATATTCTGTCAGCTGGGCTGTTAACATTGTGTAGTCGAAGTTTGCCACGAGCCCTCATCCAGCGGTCTTTTGTGGCAACAGATGTGAATTTTACTAAAATAGGGTGAGGCACACCTTGCTTGCCCAGTATCTTGAAGGCATATACAACATCAGATTGTTCTTGCCCCTCAATCCCGAGCATCTCTGTCAACCCACTGAGGACAGTAATAATGAGAACGCCGGGATCGCTTTTCTACCGTGAATCTCCATATTCTGGACACGAGCATGTTGGTCTGCTCATAGGCGCCGACTACGGGGGGGGGGGGGGGGGGGGAGGGAGGGAGGGAGGGAGGGAGGGAGGGAGGGAGGGAGGGAGGGAGGGAGGGGAGGGAGGGAGGGAGGGAGGAGGAGGGGGAGGAGGGGGAGGCGGACCTGCAGCCTACGGAAGTAGACGACAAAATACTTATTGCAAGCCCCATTTTGTTTTCCCAAACGTTGAAACAATTCATTGCGATCAGTGCGCTTGAACCACGGAATTCACTGATCACAACTGCAATAAAAGCTAAATTATAGGGTTACAAAAGCAGACATTTGTTTAGGTATCATGCCGTCAGCATGCTTATTCTACGTTATCCAGGGGATTACACGCGTTTGGGACGTCTCTTTCAAGCGGAAAAAAAAAAAGAAAAGAATTTAAGCGTTCTAAACAACAGTTCAGAAGGTTTCTCTTTAAGTTCTTGGCAGAACGCGATAATCTTGTCATGATATCTTGGCTGAATGCGAATATCGCCGGTTGTCAGAGGGTGTCCAGCGGCTCATGCCAGAAGCTTACCGAAAGTCGAAGTAACAAAAAAAAAAAAAAAAAAAAGAGCGTGCAAACAATTCGCGAACATCACAGAAGAGACATTTTTTGGGGTCTAGACAAAAATAAAAATAAATAGCAATAAGAAAATAGCACATGATAGAAAATACGCAGGAAAAGACACC